>NC_138186.1:111692997-112354872 GCF_964194105.1 Spermophilus citellus | reverse complement strand
CAAGCCATAGATAATTCAAAAACAATTTTTTTTGGGGGGGGCAATTAGCAGAAGGTAGATTTACTTGTGTTTTTGGAAAAAATATTTTTAGAAATTTATATTAAGACTATTTCAGGTGGTGAGGGTGAAAAAGAGTATTTGATTAATATATCTTCCCAAGTATTTTGCATGAAGGTTTGGCAGTAATCAATCACATAACATCCAAGATGGTGGGTGACTTGAGTTCCTGTAGTAGAATACCATGAAACTTACAAGCATTTATTATTAGAGCTTTTTATTTGGAGCACATTTATTGATATGAATTGCATCCTAAATGATTTTACTGCCTATATTGTTTTTGATTTTTTTTATGTCTCACATTTTGTTCCCATAATTTAAGAACTGCTCCTATGACATCACTTCCCTCATGACTTAACAGAATAAATGCTCACAAGGTATAATAAAGTAGTCTCCCAGCATGTTATTCAGACTTTTATGACTAGAACCCAACCTGTCTTCCCAGTGTTATCTGTAGTTCTCCTCTGTATCATAAGTTCTTTCCACAGAGTATTGCTATGAGCCTAGTCTGACTGCTCCATCTCCATGGTGGTATCAGGCCAATCCCTCTGTGCCTTCTGCTCTACCTAACTTTGAAAAGCCTACTTGTATTTCTTAGTCTCCAAAGAAGGCAATGATACCATAGTACCACATATAATTATGACTAATTATTAAAAATATTAGGAAAGTTATCTTTTCTTTGCAAATATATAAAATTTTACACTTATATTTAATAATAAAACCAGAGAGCTCCAAATTATAGCAATTTAGAGTGTCAAATTTGGCCCAATTGAGCTCACAAGGTATAATAAAGATATCATACTGATTTTAGCAAATTGCACAGTTTTTATCTATTAACACCTTCCCAGTGTGAAATCACCTCCTTGTGAGGACTATTAGCTCTCCTCCATTAGTGATTCAGACTGTAGAAGATGCAATATTACTGGCATTTGCAGGTTAAGTAATAGTAATAATCATAATATCTGAGAAAAAAACTGCACGTAGTAGAAACAGCACAGGAGCTGGAAACACACAGGCTTGTGTCCAAATAGCACTATTTCTGGAAAGTACATCTAGGCTAATGACAGAACCTTCCTTCTTCTCTCCCCATTCCCAAAGAGCCCAAAGGTGCACACAAAGGAATCTCAAAGAACAAAACATTAGCACGAAATTCCAGTGTCACTTGTAATGTATAATATCCCTTCCTATATAGATAATGTGATTTTGTTTTTTTAAGTCTATAAATTCCTCAACAAAGTTACAATTTATAATGTTAGTGTTATATTTCATTCTGTGACATTCTTGGCTATTAAACCTAAGTGTAGTTCATGGAATCACCAGAGAGCAATACTCATGCTGTATCTGTTTCTCCTTCCCTTTCTATGTTCCTGGGAAGAGCAATATCTATTTTACAACATTGTTTTAAGTGTGAAATGAGATGATTTATGTGCAGGGACTGGAAATATATATATGAACACCATCCAAGATATACTCAAGATAATGTACCAAGAAGTATTTCAACAAAACAAAGTCACTATAATAAAACAATAAAGTATAATTCTACATACTTTCACATAAATGCCAACCAATACAAGCACTATAAAAAATCCAAGTGTACTCTAGTGTTTTGAGACCCAGGGTCTTACCCTGTGCATCATAGTTCCTGGTAGCTTTGGTTAAAGGAAGCATGCTGCTTTGACTCTCAGAGCCTTGGAGATTTTCTCTAAGATCTGCTGCTTCCCCTTTACAGTTTACATGTACAAATGAAAGGCCAGTTGGACACAGGAAATTGGTTGCCCAGGAATTAAAGAGTTAAGAAGTCAAATGCAAGATGAAGAACAAATAGAAGGAGGTTTTTTTTAGCACCTCTAAAGGTATTTTAGGTAATAATATCCCTTCCTATATAGATAATGTGATTTTGGTTTTTTAAGTCTATAAATTCCTCAACAAAGTTACAATTTATTATGTTAGTGTTATATTTCATCCAAATTAAAACTTGAAGAACATTTATGTGAAAGTAGAAATATAATAAAAACAAAACCAAATTCATCTTTAGTCACACTAGGATTATCATAGTCTCCCTAAAGCACCAAGCATCTGGAACTTCTTTCCCTTCTGGTTTTGCCCTCTGCTTGATACGCCTATGGTGGTGACTTAGAGAGTAGCAAACATTGTCTCCAGAGCACCATGCCTTTCCGGTGATTAGATACTCTCTGCCACTTGTAGTTGAATAACCCAGCCTATATCATTTTGCTGGCAGGACTTGATTTACAGGTGATGAAATTTGTTTAAAACAAAGTAACATTTTTGTAGGTACAAACCAAAGAAGGTATTTGTATAATCTAGTTTTTCCAAGAGTATAGTTTGAAGGAAACAGTGATAACAAAAGTTGGCTAAAATCCTTAGCATATGTTAATAAACACCTGACCATTGGGAAGAACAGTTGAGAGAGAGGAGCAGGAAAGCTAGGGAGGATTTAAAGACAGGGTGAGACCTGAAACAGGTAGGGATGCCCAGTGAAATTTAAATTTCTCTCTGTTCTTTTTTGACAGATCTCTGTTGTTCTCTGTGTAGAAAAGGGTGGAATATCAGTAGTAATTTGTGCATATACCTCAAAATATTTCCATCATAATTCTGCACTTAAGGAAAAGGTAATGCATAGAAATGATTAATAAAATTCATTAATTTTCAATAATTTCTCTTATTTTAGAAATGCAGGTTACTTAAAAGACTAGTGCGAAATTAATAATTATGATAACATTCTTCTTATAGTTTCTAGTTTAACTTATTTGACACTAGTTATCTATCATCTATTTAATCTATCATCTATCTATCTATCTCCAATGGGCTCTGGGTTTAAAGGACAAAGCCATAGATGCTTCCTTCAGAGTATGGTATGAAACAAATTCAGAAATAACTAAAAATGATAAATACAATGGTAACAGCTATAAGGAAGGGTATGTTTTAAGAGTTAAATATTGGTTTAAAAATCACATCTATTAGTGATCAATCAGAAAACCCTCATGAATATAGTGTCATTTGAATTTTACCATAAAAGGTGGCTTGGGTATCAAAAAAAGATCTAAAAAAAATGAGTAAACAAGCAAAAAATAAAGATGAAATTTGGGAAGGAGAAAGCATTCAAGGTGTAAGGAGCTTCATTAATAAGATGGAATTCAAGCATGATTAATAAATGATATAGACATTAGATTGTTGATTATGTAAGAAAATGGTGGGAAAGGATATTGATTGGTAATATTTTGGTAACAAAATTACTATAGCTTTGTAGGCCAGTCTTTGAAATATGTACATGATCTTAAATTTTACATGTTTCTCCTTATTTTTATCTGAAAATAATGAAAAGATGATCTCTCATGGAAGGAGGAGTTGCAGAATGCATCAGAGAGAATCTGCTTCTGATTGAATTTCTTAGCCTTATTGGCTGCTACAGCAGTAAGCAAGGACAGAAGATAATAAATGTCAATTATACTTGACAGACCGACACGTGATTTTGACAAACAGTAAATATTAATACTAGATGGCAGGGTCTGTATGAAATGTTGTCTTCAAAGAAATTTTAAACAGCTCAATTCAATTTAGGAGATTTTGGTCTTGTTCTGTTTAGAGATAACTTTGATACCAATTCAATAGACTATAGATTACAAAAAGTGCTCTTTAGAAGAAGTACAAAGGGAAAAATGGAATAAGCATTTGCATCTCAGAACATCAGCAGATCAAGCTTTTTCCAGAGGGGCTGAAGGCTGCCTCTAGCCTTCCAGAGACAACCTGCCTAGGTCAACATCCCAGAAAGTATCAAAAGTGTCCTTCAACTCATCTGGGAATATAAACTTCGATGAAAATAAATTTTCTTAGATACCATCATAGCACCCAGAATGTACTTTGGTTAATGCAAAGCAAACATCTCAAATTTCTTGTGAATGAAGACAGTATAAAATCAAACAAAAGAGGCCATATAAACAAGTAATAGAATAAGATCATTCTGAGAGCTGATTGTGATGGGTTGGAAAAAGATCCTTTGAATTGTTCCAAAAATGTGGGTTAAAAAGATAGCTCTCATTTGAAATTGGGAATTGTAAGGTAATGTATTTTGGAAATCACCTAAATGCATTAAAAGACAAGCAGAAATATTTGCACTAATACATAAATATAAAAGAAAATAGGGAACATATAAGTAGAACCAAAATATTATTGCTAGATTTTAAGATTAAAGGTAAGAGGAACCAGATCTTTCTTTTTTCTAGCCCTTAATATACTGTAAAGCAAATATTAAGTTCTCAATAAATATTTGCTGTTGAAAGGCTTAAAAAAACAAGAAAAGAAAAGCAGAAATAGAAATGTAATCTCTGTCTCCTGTGTAAGAAGATCTCTTACACAGGAGACAGAGATTACACTAAGACCTAAGACTCTGGACTAAAACTTCAAGTAAATGTAGGGACTAGGGAGAAGGAGGGGAGCTGCTTGCTTTGCAAGCCTCAAGATCTATGCAGTGTACCTGGAGTGCTAAGCCTACATCTTTTGTCACAAACAAAGAGTCCAGACTAGCTCCTTCTTATATAAACCTGAAAAATTTTATCTACAAAAAACAAACAAACAAAACATCATTTCAAAAGAGGAGTAATAACCGAAAGAGCAGTGAACACCAGATCTAAGCAACTACACATTAAATAAAGGAGCAAGAAAATAAGACAAAACAGATAGCAATATTATAAGAATACTGTCACCATATAATGAGCAATTGTTCATAACTGTGAGCAAATATATTGCTGAGTTTTACAAAGTTATGGAATATGTAACAATGTAAAATACAAACACACACACACACAAAGGTCAGAGAAGACACAAAACAATAAAAGAATATGGAGCCCTTGAAAAAATGAAATAAAAGGAATAGTCATAGAAATAAAGCCAAACTTATTAGTAGGATGAAGAAGGATAATAACTAATGACACATCTGTGGGGATGAAGAACTATATTGAAAAGGGCTAGTGCTAGTCAAAATTTGGGATATGGGAAGTACAGGTAACACCCTAGCAAGGCAACAGAATTAATGGAATGAACACATATTTAGGTATAGTTATAGAATACCTTCTAGATATTAACATTCAAAAATGAATTTAGCCTACATTAAATGGCTTAACATTCTTAGGAAGAATTGCATGAAACATCAATAAACTATAAATAAAATATTTTTGTTAAGTAATGTGTTCCAAATAATTTTTGGAACATATCGACAGAACAAGTTTTCCCTATGTATCAGGCTGGCCTCTAACTTCTCATCTGCAATGTTGGGTTTTCTAATACAGTATAGTGCTGAAAAAGGGGTGGTGATGCAGGAATTTTAATAAACCAAATGGTGGCTCAAAGATGAAAGTTATTAGAAAACTTTTAAATTTAAAGAAGCTGGAGAATATCATTTTAATTAGTCTTAACATCCAATTGTACACAATAATGTGTTCCCTTTTTGCTACTTTAGTCACGTGATGGCTGGGGAACTGGATCCCTTATATATAGGTTTTCTGCTAGCTCCTATTAATTGTGCTTCCAGCCCTGGAATTCTGTTACCTCCAAAATTGAATCCCAGTCAACTTGGATCTTTCTGAGTTTCTGCATTTCATTAATGGCATGGGGTGTTCTGTAAGGCCTTACTGTAATAATATCTTTTCCAACTCTCATTAACTCACATTTGCCTTTTATACCTAATTTGGATTCTAGTCTCTCATGTCAATCCCCGGAATAAGCATATTTTATCCTTGCTTGGACTCTTTTCTCAACCTCAGCTATTATGTGCTGGTACCCAAGGGCTAGGTTACTTAGTATGGACTGTTCCAGGTCTCTTAAAACATTTATGTCTAAAACTTGGCATCGTGTTCCCAACATCATATCAGAAAGCAATATTATATGTGTGTTTAGACAAAGATGATCCCAATTGCTGTGAAATCTTATTTCTATATCTACAAGTATATTGTTTACATGGTTTTATAAGGAAACACTAGTATTAGCATTATTATAGCCATACCATTACCTAAATAAACAAAGATAGTTTCTCATACACTAACCATGTAATAGTAAATCATTGCATACTGGTCTCAGCATCACTAAAGAAAAATTTATATGAGAATGTGGATATACATTCTTTTAATGACTTAAGTTGGTTTTATAGGAACATTTTAAACATTGCATTCACAAGTTTATCTGTCAGGAAGTGAGGCCATAGCACTGATGCAATTGCTTTATTTTGATTAGAATGTAAGTGACATTGTGACAGAAAACATGAAGTTGAAACTAAATGAAGAAGGGTAGGGATATAACCCAAAGTAATGCAGACAGATGAGAGTGAGATAGCACTAAAATGAGAACTTTCTTTTTTAGAAATATAAGTAAATAGGTGAAGACATTGAGTGGTTACCTTGGGGGTATATTAACTTTAAAATGTCCTCAAAACATCTGGTCATGCAAAAGTGGCCACCTTTCCCTGGTGAAGCCTAGTACCCCCACTCTGCTGATAGGTGTGGCCACTCCTGGTTCTACCATACCTTGAGTAGAAGCCTGGGATGCCACCCTGCCCAATTGCTTCCCCCAAGCTTCTTTCCATCACTGGAGCAAAACTTGCAGAGCAGTGTAAGGCTCTCTTCCTTGGACATAGTCACTTCCCCTGTTACAAACTGCACATTGAATCGTCTCTTGGTGTTCATTTCTTGAAAAATTGAGACATTAAAAAAAAGTGTCAGGAAAGACAGAAAACAAAATCTAATTACAAAATAGTAAACTAGGTAAAACTAGACCAAATTGTGTCACTCATTATCCTTAAGTGTCCCCCAAAAGGAGAAGAACGTTAAGGCAGAGAGAGGGGTGGTGTGGGGGAAGAGTTGAAAGACAGCAATCAAAAAGCAATATGAATTGGGGGTGGTGATGCATGCCTGTAATCCCAGAAATTTGGGAGGCTGAGGCAGGAGGATCACAAGTTCAAAGCAGCCTCAGAAAATTAGCGAGACCCTAAGCAACTTATGATGAGACCATGTCTCAAAATTAAAAAAAAAAAAATAAAGACAGGGAGCTGGGGATATGGCTCTGTAGTAAAGTACCCCTGGGTTCAATTCCCAGTACCCTCCCACCGAATACAAAGCAAAATGATAAGACTATTATCAGAAAACAAAATTGGAAAGATTTAAATAGAACAAATGAGGTATAAATGAAGTGAAATAGGGAGAGTGAAGGAAAAAGAGAAGTCTCCAAAAGTTGGTATTCCTAAAACAGTCATGCTCTACAAAACAGGGGAGTGGTAATATAACAGAAGGAGGACAGGAATATGGGATTCATTCTTCATCCACAGGAGTGGAACTTGGTGTGATTTCTCAATGTCTATTTGTTATCTTAAACCTGGAAAGACATAGCACATCTGAAATTGATGCCTTTTCACATCAAAAGTAGAATGTGAATACCTGTTTTATTATGATGAAATATGATTGAATCATCAAGCAGTTTTATTTTTCTAGGAGTGCTTCTTTGGAATGGTGAAAAACTGTGTGCATCTGCAACAGGCATGTATCACTTATATCTAGTTTCCTTAATTAAATGAGTCCACTTACGTATTTCTAGAATTTTATTTCCTGTAGAAACAGAGCAGGAGATCATATTGGTTTTATGCTCATAATTGCAGGGATATCCTGAATTTCATTAAAGTTCTAAGTCAATGAAATCCTAAATATATTTATTTATTTACTAATATATGTGTAAATATATGATGGTTTTATTTGCTGGTTTGAGAAATTAATATTTTATAGCTGTTCAATTTTAAAATTTTGATTTTTCTTAATTTACTTTAAAACTAGGATTAAAAATAAAAGCATAATGCATTTTAAATTGACCTTTGCTTGCTTTTGAATAAAAGACAAATCTTGATAATAAACTTGTAGTCATTCTCAAGTTGTAGCAAAAGAATACATTTATATTGATTATAAAAGTAAAAAAACAACTTTTTTTGAGTTCTCCTATTTTTTTTAACACTTCAGGAATGGAGTTTAGTCTCAAAAGAAAGTTCTTGCATGAAACCCATAACTATGTGACTGCATGCAAAACAGAAGCATTATAAAGGGCCACAAATGCTGATGTACACATGTTCTGTCATAAGAACAACAAGTTGCAAAGGAAATGAGTGTTGCTTAGTGTGTACAACGAAGGAACAGTTTGCCACAAGGGACTGTTGAAATTTCTTTTCCTCTTTCAATCATGGTAGGACAATGTAGAGTCTCATCGACCAAACCCAGGACGCGTTCCTATCAGAGTCAGCTCTACTTCAGGGCATAGATAGTAGTACTCCATTGAGGCTCCCTCTAAGACCCTTCCATCTCATTGTATCAGCTTTGTCCTCCCTTACTCTTTTGGAAAAAAAAAAATCAGGTTTCCATCACACTCAAAAGCAAATCTCTCCTCCACATAGACACCAGATTTTCATGATGTCAACTCTGGGGGAAATCTCCTGAGCAAGTTGTGTTTGTTTGGGGAAGAAAGGGAAAGATGAGAGGTATCTAGGAATTGTTCTAGGACTGATTCAGAAAATGAAATGCTCCCATTCCTTCTGAAGTTCATTTTGTCACAGGAAGTAAAATCGTTATGAAATCAATTATAAAGTATAGTAAATACATAATTTATCCTGTGCAGTAAACTTAAGTGTATGTGCTGTTAAATTTAAATTGTCAGAAGAGTAATAAAGATGCCTATTTCATCTATGACAGCAATACTCTCACATCTGGCCAGTCATTCTTGTGTCATCGAAGGAAGTGAACAGAATTATACATTCTCTACGACAACATACAAAGTAGTGGCAATTTTTAAGAGCAAATAATTTAGGTCTATTTTTTTCATGTGTGAGTGAACAAATGTGCAAGTGAAACACTGGATGTCAAAAGACTTGATGGGAAAAGGCAATGTCAATGGTTTTTCCACTCTGGGGAAGAAAATGCTCTTTAAAATGTTGGAACCACTCATCCATATTGTAATCCATAGAATCTATGAAAAGGCCAGGCATTTATTTTGGTGCATTCAAATAAACAACTAAATATGAGAAGGGTACCTAAAATTTTAAATTTAGACAAATTACATGTAGGCATTTTTAAAAAATGGAACTCAGAAAGGAAAAAAAAATAGAAAACTTATTCATACACTTTGTACTAAGATAAGGCATAGAGAAACTTCTCATTATGTATCTCCCTACTGACCCCAGCCAAGAGGTAGGAACATGATATATTAAAACACAGCAATCAATAGTAATCCATATTATATCCAGGATGATGAGAAACGAAACTCTCAATACGGGAGTGGAACACACCACCAACCCTGCTGGGAGAAAAAGAAATAGAACACAAAAAATTGCGTCTGCAGACAATGTAGACTTGTTTCTTTGATATCCATGGCTTTGCTTATGAAAAATTCAACCCACAGAATTAACCTGCAATTAGGTTTATCATACAGAAATTCTATTGTATCTGAGTGCTTCTGTATGTGTGAGGTCCTGCATATACCACAGAGCGTGGACTCCCTTGCTTAGTCCTTTCTGAGACAATCTTGGAGCAGCAACTTCACCAATAGGTCTATACTCCCAACCTCAAACTGACTAAATAAGACCATCCTCCAAGGACACAGACTTGTTAGTCTGAGAATTTGCTGCTGGCTCTGAAAGTTAACCTCATAGAGCAGTTAAAAAAATATATATATATGTATACACATACACACACATATATACATATATGTATGTATATACATATATATGGGAAATATATATTTTTGCATATATATAAAATGTATATATAAAATATATATTTTTGCATATATATAAATTTGAGCAATTACAATGTCAGTAGAATTTATCCTATTCTCTCTCACAGTGGTTATTTTGAATGGGCCATACTCATTTCAAGGATTAGTTGCTTTTGGTACATATTCTAAAAGAAGGTCCTCCAAAATCTAAATGTACTCATAAAAGTTAAATGAATATACAAGTCATCCAGGTTTAAATATGGTTTAAGTGAGGGTAATCTACACTTATTTTACTTTATGCCTGCACTGCTGACTTTTAGAAAGTATCTCGTGTGTTGCCTGTTAACTTTTTCATTGGAATTCTTTGGTCAGGCACCACTCGTCATTCGAATGACAGATGTAGCAGTCATATAATGGTTTTTAAAAGACTGTTATTATGCTGTCTTTGAACTGCAGCCATGTATGTCTTTCCTGTGATTATAATTTCTTTTTCTATATAATTTGGAAATGCTTCAGATATGAGTTTTTTCCCTAAGAGCATGATGCTGTCTTGGCTCTCATTCTATCTGAACTCTGTTCAATGTCAAGGGCTTAGCCCCAGTTTTTTTCTACCTTTTTCTTCATGTCAGCAAGCTGTGCTGGGTCTAGTTCCCAAATATTTCCCCCAAATCCACTGCTCCCCTCTTCTGTCTCTACCACCTTGGTCCACACTATTATTTCTTTTGATTAGCTTGGATTCTTACAGTACCTCTTTAGTGTTCTTCCAGCTTCCTGTTCCTCTCCTACAGACCTTCTCCATACTAGCAAACTGCTGCATGATGCTCTTGAAGTTTAATTTTGTGACGTCACCCTCTTGCATAAAACCTCCAGTGTCTTCCCATTGAATTTAGAAATAAAGATCCCTACTCAGGACCCTGCTTTCTTCTTCTCTTTCCAACCTCAACTCAAGCCATAGTTCATTGAGTGGCTCACAATGATGCCAGCTATGCCCATCTCTTATCTCTATATTTAGCCTCTTTCTGGTGGAACGTTCTTCTGCTGAACTTCTCATGCTAGCTACTTCTTGTCTTTCAAATACCATCTCAAAAATAATCTCTTAAGAGGTTTCTTTCTTGGCTATTTAATGTAAATAAGTCACCTCATCACTCCATCATATCAATTCAATTCATATTGAATTCTCTAGTGTATAGTACTTCTTACTCTCAGATATTTTCTTCTGCATGTATGGATTTCCTATTTATTGCTTATAAATGTAAGATCCATTGTAGCAGGTGACCTCTGATTTTACCTCTGATTCCCCACTAACTATCATGGTACTGGCACATGGTAGACATTCAATAAATATTTATTGAATAAATGAATGAATGTCAAAGTTGAACCCATCCTTAATCTTGCAATTTTTGTCACTGATCTCTCTGACCATTTACTTTGCTGGTCTTGTTCCATCTTATTATGTATCAGTAGACTTTCTAAACTTTAATCATGTGACCTCTGTTGCTATCTTTATACATTCTTTTGGAATAGTTAAAAGCATGGGATGTAAATCAGATTGCTTGGGCTTAAAATATATCTACTCTTCTGTGTGACTTTGGAAAAGCAAATGGATATTTCTTAGTTGTATTTTCCAATCTCTGGAACAGGATATAAATAGCACTAATTTTCAGTGTTTAATGAGATAACAATGGTTAAATGTTTAGAATTGTGCCTGACTGTATTTTACTTTTAATTGCTAGCCAAAAAACTTTGATTTTTAATTCAACTCTGTTGTGTATAAACTTATATTTCATCTTCTACAGTTCACAGTTACAGTCTTCATAGGTGGAATAAATCTCTATTTTTTCCATGTAAAATGCTGATTTTTAATCATGGAATCATATGATTTTGTTTTGCTCCTCTTGGTTGGAATATTGAATGATAATGGCAATTCCTAAGAGTGAAGTTTCTAGTATTGCCATTGAAATGGAGAAATACTAGAAGTATCTTACATGGTACAGATGTATTAAAATGTATGTTTCAGAATATAAATTTCATAATTTTCTATAAATGTCTGTAATATCTGTGCCCTGCAAAAATTGAGACAGTGTAAGTATACTGTCTGTGCATGAAACAAATGCACATGAATGATTTGGAATGTGTTTCTGTTCAGTTTTTCCCCAATTCCCATATTAAATGTTTTATGCTAAGGAGTTTGTTCATTTGTTCTAGAAGAATACTTGGCTTGAAAAGTTTTTATACATTTGGGATAACTACCCACTGAAAAGTCTGTATTTCAAGTAAGCCTAAAGTGAGTCTTATAGTGTTATAAATCCTTTTATTTTTAACATAGGAAATCACTCCCTGTTATCTAATTGGTTGGATTGAGTTTGTATGTATTCAGCTTTCTTAAAGCAGGTGTATATGAATATTAAGTATTACTTATCTCCTCCTTTTGCTTCTGACCTTAATTCTTTTCTTACGATGGGTAGAAACTGTGACTAATGTGTTGCCATCACTGTACTATTATTTTTAATGTAGTTCTGAATTCTAATTAAATTTTCCTTTGAAATTTTTTACCCTCCAGTTCTACATAGTTTTTAACTCTCTTTCATGTGGATGGGCAAAAGTTGAAGGTAAACATTTCAGCTAGAAGATTTAATGCTGTCAGCTTCTCTTCACTTTTTAGATTGGCAAATCTTTGTGTTCTGTATAAGTACTTATTTTCCCCCCTCCTTATTCCAGTTATACTCATCCCTATAGAATACTGTGTTCTGGGACTCCTGAGATAGGAGACCCTGCCCCTCTGGTTACCTAAGGTACTTTCTGTCTCATAACTACGCACTGTTGTAAAAGCCATCTCTGTGGCACCTTTTTCCCTCTGTCAGTAACCCTAGGTGTGACCTGGACTGTGCACCAGCCATGGTTCCATAAGAGTGAGCCACATTTCCTATCCATTGCTCTCTGCCACTGGAATCTCCCCTTTCTGATATTTTCATATTGTACATTTACTCTCTGAGTTCCTATGTATTTTACTTATATATAACTTCATTTGTTTCCTATTCCCTCTGTCAAATTTTAAGTTTCATGCAGACTGATAATGTTGTCTATTTAGTTCACTATCTGTAGTTCCTAGAATAACAACCTACTCATAGAAGGAATTTACTATTCATTGAAAAAAGAAGTTGACGAATACATAAATCCTGTTTATTGCTTCTCTTCGTAAGTCTCCCTTTCTTCTTAATTTCTCTAGATAATTTTTTCTAAGAGGGGTTGTGCATTAGCCACTACAAAAGATAAATTCCCTAATCTCAGTAATATGGCACAATATTTAGTTCTGTAAGTTTTCCAAGAGAGGTATAAAGTGAGCATTCATGGTCACCTGACGGCTCTTTTCCAAGTGGTGATTTGGCAACACAGGCCTTTTCTGTCATTTGGTTCTGTGCTGTATAACACAGGCTTCCAAGGTTACTGTACTTATCTGAAGCAAGCCAACAGAGGCAGAAAGACATGCATCATGGCATGTGGCACACATCATTTCTGCTTATATTCTGTTGTCCAGAACCCAGTGATATTGCTCTTCTGCAGGGAGGTTGAGAATTGTGGACCATCTGCTGGTATCAGGGAAAGAGGAAAGAGGTCTGGCAATTTAAGTAGTCAGTCTCTGCCACAAATGGGCACACCTATATGTGGAGCTTTTAAAATCAGGTAAGACTTGACTAAGCTGTCTCAAGTACACAGAGAGACCAGGAAGGGATGCTAAGGTGCCAGTCTTATGGGTGCACTGGAATTGGCTTGTTCATGAGAGCATCGTCAGTAATGTCTTACTAAGCTCCTCCCGATCCCTTTCCTCCTCATCTCTCCTTCTTTGGTCTTTTTAAAAAGTTTTAATTCCAGGATCTCACAATCTCTGAATCCAAATTATAGAATTTTATTGCCTCTTTTATGTCCAATACCCAGACACATTTTTAGTTTTCCTGATTTCATTTAATATGTGGTTAAGCAGTATTAAGTACTTATAAATTTTGGAAGGCAAGGATATGCCATGCTAAATTAAACTCCAGAGTTCCCATCAAATGAATTCTGCTTGTAACAAAATGCAACCAGGTTTGGGAATAGAGGCTGGAGTTTTAGGTTGTCATGCCAATATCATGCCAATCAGAGTCTAGATAATTACTACTTATTTCAAAATGCTAAGTGGGTAAGCCAGATGTTTGCACATGAGGGGAAACATTTTTAAATGACAGATTTTCAATGACTATTAAACTATGTGGTAGCAAAATGTTACAGGACTATTTATTTAAACAAAAAGTAAAAGAAAAATATTTTTAAGCAGGTTAACCAGTTTTTAAAAAAAGAACTGAAATGAAAAATAATTAGTAATCAAGTGTTAAGATAAAAATTCCAATGAATTAAAATAGTGATCATGGCCATAAATAGCACTGGGCAGTCTTATAGAAGACCAGGCTTTCCTGGAGCAGATTTATAATTCACAGAGATACCTCACTCAATTTTAGTTTTATATGAAAAGAATAACAAAGCTAATTTTGTCTTCTGATAGGGATACTTGGTGGTGCTGGAAACTGAGATGAATAAGCATAGATGCTGCCAACCTTTTTTTATGCTGCTTTGCATATCTTTGAGGTTTCACATATAACAAACCTCTTTATCTGTCAATATGGTGACCGGCATCAAGTACTCTTCAGGACTCATTCCTCTAGTGCTTCATTCAACAGCACTATAGACCTTGAAGAGCCAGAGATGAAAAAGATAAGGTCTCCCCTGCAAAAGACGTGCATCATGGTGACCAGTGTCATGGTGACCAGCAGTTGGGACACTTAACAGAGGCGCAGATGAAAGTTGGACTCTGAGGAAGTTCCTGCCTGGGTGATATATAGGAAGGCTGAGCCTTCTGGACTCTGAGCTCCTAAGAGGCAGAAATAGTCATTCTCATTTTACCTAGGTGCCTGCTTGCTCTTAGGGTCTGAAGCACTCCTTTCATTTCTCCTGATAGTTTCAGGTAAAGGAGATTATTAAACGGGGCAGTAATGATAAGAGAAAAGCTCTCAAGCCCAGGTTTTCCAGCATTGGTTAGAGTTGTAGGCTAAAACCAGGCTTGTCAATAGCAGAAATATTGACCTTGTGGGCTGAAGAGTTCTTTGTTGTGAGGAGCTATCCTGTGAATTACAGGATGTTTAGTCTCATCCTTGGCCTCTCTTGGTAGACGACAGTAGCAGCTTCCTGTCCCTTAGTTGTGACCAAAATAGGTCTCCAGATATTCCCAAATATCCCTTGCCCCTCAAAGTTCCTTTGCCCCATCAAAGTTCCTCCATTTTTCCCATCACCCCCCAATGATGGATCAGCATCCACTTATCAGAGAGAACATTTGGCCTTTGGTTTTTTGGGATTGGCTTACATCACTTAGTGTGATATTCTCCAATTCCATCCATTTATCTGCAAATGCCATAATTACAGTTTCTTTATCCATTCATCTATTGAAGGGCATCTAGTTTGCTTCCACAGTTTGGCTATTGTGAATTGAGCTGCTATGAACATTGATGTGGCTGCATTATTATAGTATGCTGATTTTAAGTCCTTTGAATATAGACCAAGGAGTGGGATAGCTGGGTAAAATGGTGGTTCCATTCCAAGTTTTCCAAGGAATCTCCATATGCTTTCCATATTGGCTGCACCAATTTTCAGTCCCACAAGCAATGTATGATTGTGCTTTCCCCCCTTCATCCTTGCTAACATTTATTGTTGTCTGTATTCTTGATAACTGCCATTCTGACTGCCATGAGATGAAATCTTAGTTTTGATTTGCATTTCTCTAATTACTAGAGATGTTGAACATTTTTTCAAATATTTGTTGAGTGAAAGTATATCTTCTTCTGAAAAGTGTCTGTTCAGCTCCTTAGCCCATTTATTGATTGGGTTGTTTGTTTTTGGTGTTTATTTTTTTAAACTCTTTATATATCCTGGAGATTAGTGCTCTATCTGATGTGTGTGTGGCAAAAATTTGCTCCCAAAATGTGAACTCTCTCTTCACCTCATTGATTGTTTCTTTTGCTGAGAAGAAGCTTTTTAGTTTGAGTCCATTCAATTTATTAATTCTTGATTTTATTTCTTGTGCTTTAGGAGTCTTGTTAAGGAAGTCAGGGCCTAATACAACATGATGAAGATTTGGGCCTACTTTTTCCTGTATTAGGCACAGGGTCTCTGGTTTAATTCCCAGGTCCTTGATCCTTTGAGTTGAGTTTTGTGAATGGTGAGAGATAGGGGTTTATTTTCATTTTGCTGTATCTGGATTTCTCCCAGAACCATTTTTTGAAGAGGCTGTCTTTTCTCCAATGTATATTTTTGGCACATTTGTCTAAAATGAGATAAGTGTATTCATGTGGGTTTGCCTCCATGTCTTCTATTCTGTATCATTGGTCTACATGTCTAATTTGGTGCCAATACCAAGCTGTTTTGAAAACTTCTATGATTAATTAATGAATGAATTCAGCAAAGTAGCAGGATATAAAATTATTGCCCATAAATCAAATGCATTTCTATACATCAGTGATGAATCTTCTGAAAGAAAATTTAGGAAAACTAGCCCATTCACAATAGCCTCAAAAAATTTTTGTTTTCTCCTCTTCAGCTTCTTGGAACCCCTGGGCTAGGTTGTTGAAGGATGACAGACCATGTGAAGGGATGTCTCCTCATCCTCAATTGTCCTGGCTGAGAGCATCATAGACATCTGCAGAGTGATTCCAGCTGAAAACAGGTCAACCTAGAAGAACTGTCTAGCTGAGCCTAGCTTGTTTCCAAAATCTGCAGAATCCTGAGCTAAAGTCATGGTTGATTTTTAAAAATCACTGATTTTTGGAGTTGTTTCTTTTAGAGCTGATGGATGATTATTTCTTCATATTTTCATTTGCTGGAGGTTGGGATTTTTTTTTTTGTGTGTGTGTGTGTGTGGTTAGTGGGCAAGAATGGTGTATTAGATCATTAGGGTTGCCAAAACAAAGTACTACACACAGGGTGGCTTAAATCAGAGATTGTCTCATGGTTCTGGAAGCCAGAAGTTTGAAATCAGTGTGTTGGCAGGGTTGGCTCCTTCTGAGGAGTCTGAGGGGAGGAATCTGTTTCAGGCCTCTCTTCCTTGGTGTGTAGAAAACTGTCTTAATCTTCACATGGTATCCTTTTCTCTGTGTCTCTGTATCCATATGCCCCCGTTTTATAAATGTACCTCTCATAGGAGATTAGGGTCCACCCTAAATGACCCCATCTTAACCACACATGCAGTGACCTTTATTTCTAAAAATACCCCATTGTGAGGTACCGGAGGGTTAGTACTTCAACAGGTGAATTTTAGGGATTCACAACTCAACCCATGGAAAAATGAGTAGAAAATTTGGGAGAAACGGAGCTAAACACGATGACAAGAGATAATTGTTGCCATCTTTCATGTCTTCCGAAGGAACAGAATTTTACTGATGTTCATGCTGCAAATAGGGGGCCTTCAGAAATAATTGCTTTATTGAAGTGCTATTATCCTATTATTATAATTTTATCATGAAAAACATGTAGAATAGTATGAGTACTCTAGTGGTGAGTAGTCCAATAAGGAGGCTGCATGGGAATTTCTCTACAGTGGAGACCTGAGCTCTTGCTGTGGGAGAAGAGACAGGTGACAGAAGATGTTTTATTCTGTAAACATGCTGCGCTGTCAGTGAGCACCTGGAAGCTGTATTCATTCTGGGCATCACTGTTTAAGAGTGATAGACAAGGTGAGGCACACACAGGTGAGTGTGATCAGGAGGGAAGGGTCTTGATAACATGTCATACAGCTTAAGCTGGAGAGAGGGAAAGCGCAGTGAGACTGATAACGGGTTTTAGCTGTTTGAAAGGTTGTCATTGGGGAGAGGGATTAAACTTGGTCCTGTGTGGCCCAACACAGCTAGGACCCATGAGTTAAAATTTCCAGCAGACAGCTTTCAACTACAACATATGGGTTGAAATTCTTTAGTTGGAGTGATCCCAAGAGGGAACAGTCAGGGATGTTTCTTCTGGTCCTGAGATTTCAGGTTCTGCTCCAGTCAGTGAGAAGAGGAATTCCTGTGTCGAGGTCCTTGTGGCATCTGTGATATTGTATGACATTAATATAAGTGAATCAGATTTCTGTTGCTTGATCTGTAAATAGAATAGAAAAACACAACTACAAATCCTCTAGAGGATAAATCATTACTCTAATTGTCAAATAATCAAATGACATAAACATCTGTTTCGTGAGTTAATTGAAGTAAAAGGAACCCCTCCTCCACAATATACTTAAAAGCAGTTTTATGCTTGAAGCATAACTTTGATAAATTCTCTATTTTGCACCTATAGTTTGTCCCACATAATTAGTTCCGTATCATATTGCCTTGTTTTCTAGTTATTTCAGTGTTAGAATTTAAATCTTTACTTTAAAATTATATCATGCCGTAACACATAAAGCTTTCTTTCTTGCTAATTATTCCCTGCCTAATACTTGTCTTCCCATCTAGAATTTAAGTTGTTTTTGATCAAGGACCAAAGACTTCATGCTTTTTATTAAAATGGCTTTTGAAAGAGCTCTCAAATTAGTTTCCCTGATCTAATAATCATCATAAATAAGATACAACTTGACTATGTTATTCTTTCATTTCCAAATTATTTCATAAACAGAGGCAAACAATACATACAGGCATAATATATTCAACTAATAAAGAAGCAGTCCATCCATAATGTTTATAAAGAGTTCATTCTCTATCCCATCAGAGTGCCAGATAACGTGGGGAATAGAAGATGCCCTAAGATTCACTTATCCTTTAATAGCTCAGAGTCTAGCTTGGCAGAAAGTTCTAGGATACCAGAAATATTAAGTTCTAAAATTCTTGGCAACCTGAAGAGAGATGAGTACAGTAGTACTTGTTGGTACTTTAAACAATCAAGTCTGCTATAAATGGTGGAAAAACAGAAATAGACTGTAAATAAGAGGAAAAGAATTCCAAGAATGTGGAAACACTTGAGCAAAAACCTAGTTTTGTGTGTTGAATTATGTCCACCCACGAATACATAAAAGTCTTCATCACTGGAATTGTGAGTGTGACCTTATTTGGAAATAGGGTAACTGAACTAAAATAAAGTCATCCAGGATTAGGGTGGATTCTAGTCCTAATTCAAGGATACTAGTCATGTCTAATCCAATTACTTTTATTATGACAATAAAAAAAAACAATATGTGGATAAAAACAGGGAGAGAAAGCCATGTGATAATGGAGGTAAAAAATTGGAGTAATGGGTCAAGAAGCCAAAAAAATGCAAAGTATTCAGACAACTGCTAGAAGCCAGGAGAGAGGCAGGGAGCAGATGCTCCCGCAGATCATTCAGAAGGGACCAGCCCTGGTGACACTTTGATTTCAGCCTTCTGTTCTCCAGAACTGTGAGACAATACATTTGTGTTGGCAGTTTGTCATGGCAAACCTTGGAAACTACTACACCTAGAGACAGGAAAGTAAGGTGGATGTGAGGGCAGAGAGGAGTCCTACTTGAATGAATTAGAAAAGTGAGTGAGAAAGGAGCAAGGCATGAGTTAAGTTATGAAAGAACATTCCAGAGCTAATAACTGCTAACTGTAGGTAATGCTTCTCTATAGCACATACTCTAGGTTAGACATCATTATATATCCTTTACATATATTATCTCATTTGACTCTCAGAATAACTCTTGGAAGTAAGTCCTCTACCTGTTTTTTTCTGCTAGCTTATGAATTTAAAGAGAATGATATTCTTGTTTCATAGATGAGAAAATGGAGGCAAACTTTTGAGTAACTTGCTGAAGATGTGGAGCTAGTAAGTAATGGAGTCAGGTTTAGAATCTAGAAAACATAGTCTTTCAACCTTCATTGCACTGAAGTGGGCTAACACTCAGGAATGATGTCTTCCCTTGGGTATAAACACAGATAGGTCAGCTGCTTATTCTCAAAAGTCCTCTATTATTTAAACTATTTTTTTAGATTAGAATAATTGAAACATATTCTTTGATAGTATAACAATTTTTCTTTAACTGTCTGTAACTCAAAACTAGTTACATTTCATTTTTAGAACAATGTCTAATAAGAAGTTAGTTTCTCCATGTGTTAGGTCACCTAGTCACCATAACTTTGCTGATTCTTTACTCTTTTTGTCCAAAGAGCATGTTAATTGCTTCAGGAGTCATACTTTCCTTAGCACAGCTATAATTAATTGAAAAGACAAGGCCTGGATAACCAAAGCAAATTCACTTCTTGTCTGTAGTAATTCTTCCCTAAGGATTTTCCCAGAGTGTTTCTAATTAGAGGAAAATGAGCCAGCACATTAGATAGACCCAAACCTGACTGCCAAAAGTTTTTCGAAAATATCTTAGTTTACTTTCAGTTTATAAAACCACTTTATAAAGGTTATGCATATAAATTTGTATATTTATTTATGTCACTCTCTATATATTTATATGGCAGTAGTTTTATTTGCCATCTTATCAATTCAAAAGAAAATTAATATGAATGTTTTGTTTACTTTAGATTGAATACCCTGGGGCATAATGTTTAATGAAAGTATGAATATATATTGTAAAATTATAGTTAGAAGGATAATTTACCTCAATCTAGTAGGTAAATCATAAAGTTTGATGATAATAGAGCAAAGAAATGCTCAATTAAAAGGGAGACAAAAAAGTGTTTGTCAAGGAGAAGAACCCTATTTAAAATAATTGAGTAATATTTAATTTAAAAAACCTATATCATGTATATTAGGAATAACTGGAAAATAACAAAAATAACATTGAACTCTTCTGATTATGTTTATCTTAAGGTTCAGTGCAACAGGGAGGAGTAGATATGCAGGTATAATTTCCAACAATTTAATTTTGATGCCTCATAGAAAGCCAAGATTGTGATGATAATATTAATGCGATTGATACAAAAATACTCGTTTGTTAAACCAGTTCTCTTACCTTCCTCTCAGCAAGAAGGAAAGCCCTCAGAGATTTGGTCAAAAAGATACATATTCTGTATTAATTTATACAGAAGAGTTTTTAGTTGTCAACCCAGCTGCAGACCTGCCCTGTCACCCCTCTTCATGAGAAGTGATGAAATAAATGTACATTGTTACCATGATGTCAAATCAAGCAAAGATAATAACATATCTTTCTATAAGTTGGGTTCTGAGTTATCACATGGCAACTGTTGAATTTATAGAAGTCGATCCCCTACTACTAGTTGAACTTTTAAAAATAATACTGGTACCCTTACTTGCTCATAGTTTAGCCAGGGCTGCCAGTTAACGGTAGTGATAGCAAGATAGACTCTTTGAACTAGAGGATACATTCTTAATTTGGGGCACATAAAACACATACCCCTGAGGTAGAGGGGGATTACTTTTTTTCTTAGTCATATACTAAACTGTTCACTTGAAAGTGGCATCATACCTATGATGGTTTGAATACGATGAGAAGGGTAAGAGGTCTGGAGTATGATGAGAACTTACAAAAAAGAATGGGAAAATCTGGGTATTATTTCTAAGTCTACCACAACTTAACTAAACTGTGTGCAGACCACTCTTTATCATCCACTTATTAAGATGTGTTGTACATGTTGCTTTAATTTGGGGGACTTCAGCTTCCCATATTTATGAATTTAGAAGAAAATACAGGATCAGTTTCTCTTATTTTCAAAGGAACTTTCAGAGCTAAGATCTCTTGATGCTACGAATATCTGGGTCACACTTTGGCCTATAGAGCATTCTATATTTTAAGTGTTTTGTTCCAATACTTTGAAAACTTGTTTTAATAAAATGTCACCTCCTTCATAAAGTGGACCTGAAGGGTTACCTGTGATTTAGGGTCTTGATTTGAAGACTAGTCCTGATGCTAAGACAAAAGAGGACAGCTACAGAGCTCAGTGACTGAAGTCTTCACAGATGCCACCCTGGGAAGAAGAACACTGGGACAGACTATAGCCAGGGCATTTACTGTGAAAATCACATTTTCCATTGTACTGAAAATGTCCATTTTCTGTAACAAACTTTATGGCATCGCTGCAGTCAAAGAGAAGTGTTACTGGGCTCATGGCTTTCATTCTTCTGCCATTTCTTTGACTCCCTTCACTGAGGCTGTCTATGTCACTCTGTGGCGTGTCTGTCATTCTCTGGTTAAAAAAAAATTGTATCTTATTCCAATCTTTTGTTAGTAACAGAAAAATTTCTTTCTCTCTGACAGTAGAATTATCTCTACGTTAACATTTCATGGACTCATGATTACGAACTTTCTGGGTGTACAATTATTTTGCTATAATTTCTAGCTCTGGAGTGCTGAAAATCATGAGCAACATTCTTAATAGAACATTCTTAATTATTTTAAAAGGTAGCTCCTAATATAGAGAGCAGCTCAATAAGTGGCATTTTCCTCTCCTCACTTCTAATCACCAGAGAGAAGTGATTCTAACTACAAGATGCATTCCACACTCATCCTTGACTCCTCAATACTCGAACCCTTTGAGAACCTCCCAGACGCTGGAATCACAGCTGAGCAGTGGGAGGCGATTAGTGCTCTTGGCATCCAAATTGGAAATGACTTTTTTTCCCCCAAAGAATTTGCTTCTCATTTTATACTATTCACAGTTGGTCAACATGTTTCTGTTGATTTTTTTTTTTTTGCTTTAAAAGTTAACACTACATCTATTTTATATATATTGAAGTTTTCCATATTTTTTTTTTCTTGAGAAAAAAGACCGGGTTTATATAACTTAGTTATATTTAACTTGTAGTTTTAAAAAGAGTCTTGATTTTATAAGAATAAAATACATACAAATGTAATGGTTGGAGGATGTGATGAAATTTATTTTCCCAGCACTCTGTTATGATTTTTATTTTCTCTTATTGTTGTAATAAATCATTGGCCATTCAGATATCCAGGAGAGGTTCCCATTACCTTTTCTACCCTTCCTTACTTAAACTCTTTGGATGACGGTCTCCCTTTAATAAACTTAAGCTGCTCTAAAGCAGGAAGAAACATTCTGGTGCCATCACAAAAGAGGATTCAACTTGCCACTTTCCTCGAAGATGCTATTTTAAAACCTTTCCTTATTCTTCAGACTACCCTCTTTGATTTATCCTCCTTTTCACCTTCAAAGTTTCTGTGTCTTTCTCTTCATCTACCTCCGTGTCAGCACAGCGCTGTCACTAGAATCTGTATCGTTAATTCTTTGTCCCAGCCCATGTGTCTGGGTATGACCTCTGCCTCCCTCTTGTCTTGATCTTTGTTAAGCATTTCAGGATCACATTAGATTTCATGACAGAAGCCCTCTGGTATGTAAAGAGGGGGGAAAAAAAAACAAAACCCTATCTGATCTGGAGCAACATT
This sequence comes from Spermophilus citellus, assembly GCF_964194105.1. Classification (NCBI taxonomy): domain Eukaryota; kingdom Metazoa; phylum Chordata; class Mammalia; order Rodentia; family Sciuridae; genus Spermophilus; species Spermophilus citellus. The sequence goes on along the minus strand of NC_138186.1, from coordinate 112,331,682 downwards.
TCAACTTGACAGCAACCTGTATATGATTTATGCATTCCCCCATGAGAAAAATAAAATATCTTTAAAATCACTAAATAATTACCCACTCCAGACTCATCAGAGAGAAATAAAAGAATCACTGTGTTGAGAGGACTCATCAAAGTCCTCTTACCTCTGTCCTTGGATGGGACACCAGTCCTCTGGGAGAGCTTCCATTCTTAAACATGTTTTTAGGGAAGGCAGATTCCACTGTCTTCTCTGTCAACATCTATCAGCGTATCATGTAATAATGGCCTTCAGCAGTTCAGGACACATTCCTTGTGCTATGTGGTACTAGATGGGAGTTTAGGAAATGAGGAGTAAAAGGGCTCTCTAATGGAGCTTGGTGCTGCAGGATTTGATTGGTCACTGAAATAACAGTGACCGTGAAGCAGACCTTCCCTATAATTAACTGTGTTCTATGATCACCCAATTCTCAAGAAAGCAGATGGGGGAAGATGTCTGTGCAAGGCTGCTATCTTAGGTAAAGTACCAAGAAAATAAAAATGCCACGGGGGAGTGACAGTGATTCATACCAGAAAAAGAACTGTTGTTTTTGCCACGCTTGCCACCATAATTATTTCTGTGCATTCTCCCGCTCTCCCCTGGCTTCTTTGACATCGCCACTGTGTACTCTCTCCCTCGCTTGGATTCCTCTGGCCAAAGTTCAGCTTGCTACTCCAGAAATTTACCATGAAAATTTCTTAAACTTCTTTCTCTGCCTGGGATGCTTTTATGCCTCAGGGTTTTACTCAAGCATCTCTTTCTGAGTGAGACCTTTCCCAAGAGCTCTACTCCAAACTGTGTTTTCTCTGCCACATAGATACATCCTCCCTTGTTCCTTTTAGTACTTATCACCATCTAACTGACTATGTAATATATTCAGTTATTATATTTACTGTCTCTGTTCCCTCTAGAAGGTGTGCTACGCCAGAATTGGGATTTCGATTCTACCAGGCAGCTTCCTTTTAATATTAACAATCTCCTCCGGAAAACCAGGTGTTCTGTGTGAAATGTAAACTGGGAACCTATTTCCTATTATTATAAGTAGTAAAAAAATGATGCATTGCATATCAATCCAAGATATACAACCTATTTCCCAACATGTAACTAAGACGTAGCAAGACACTTATACAGTTAAAAAAAAATCAGATAAGAATGTAGAATGCATAAAAATCCTTTTCTTTGTGCTTCAAGCAGATAAGTAAGTTATATAGTATAGGCAGTTGCTATAGATACAGGAACATGTCATTTTTGGAGCCAGAGGCTCTCCAGACATATCCCCCATGTTGTCAGCATTAATTGCAAATGGATTCTGATGTTTTATAATTTCTTTCATAGTATAACTTGAGATCTCATGTATAATATTAAGTTAAAAACTTGTATTTGAGTTTTAGGGAAAATATGTTTTTTTTTTTTCTAAATACCTCTCACCACCTCCCCAATAAATATTGACACTAAAAATATTTTATTGAATGATAGGTATTGTCTAGTAAGCTTGGGAATTAAAAGCCTAAAGGTATTCCATACAGAAAATATTAACAGGGAAACATTCTTCAGGGTATGCTAGGTATGCTAGGTTATTTTTCCACTGCTCTGTCTACATCTGTTAAAATCATGTGTGGCACATAGTTAAGACCACAGTAAATATTTAATGAATGAAATAAGAACATTTAGTGTTTACTAGGCTCTGTTCACTAGACCAAAGGTTCATAGTACAGATCCTAACTACAGATCTGTACAAGTTCTGCCCCACAGGAGCCTTGGAGACAAGATTGTACTAGGAAGGAAGTAAACTTTAAAGTCACAGGGCCTGCTAATCACAGCTTTGTGGATATATGACCCATGACAAGTCACAGTCTTTTGGAAACCAGTTGCTTACTCTGTATAAAAGAATAGAGCAGAACTTCATTTTCAACTTAAAAACGTTACATTTGTAAGATAGAAACCAAAATATTGCTTCTTGGTAGGATTTTTGAGTGGATTAAATGAAGACTGCATGGTATGTGGTTAGTGTCCAATAAATAGTAGCTGCTATTATTATCATTGTGTTTAATTTGTGCATAATGATGCATCTGTTCCAGTTTAGTTTTAGCTACTGTTGAACCTAGAATGCAGTTAAGTGGTAACTTTATAAATAGTTTTGGAAATGATTTCTGCCAATTGGTTGTAAGTTAAATAAATGTATAGCCATGCATTTTATCATAGTTGGATCACTGAATTATGTTAAAGATGATATAAACACTCAGACTTTGGAAACCCTTGTTGGACCTTTAATAGAATTATAAATGGTTTTGCTTTATTCATTTTTGCATATCTCCTGCCCTACATCAGTATGAGTGATTAAGCACAGACCATACAAGATGTTCAAACAAGGAATTTCTTTGGTCTTGTAAACTTATTGATTTCATCTATATTTCCTCTTATTTGATATTCAGAGAGGGTTGCTTTTTTCTCTTCTATCCCTCACTTTCCTCATTTGGATTTCAATTCTCTTACATTGGGGAATGTATATTTTTAGGTATGCCTGATGATACATGTGCTTTAACCTTTTCATGTTTTATTAGAGTGAGGATTGTGACAATAGCAAGGAACCAGCACATGAAGCAGAATCCTAGAGCTTCTATAAAGCTTATTGTGGAAGTGCCCCAAATACTTTGAGGACGGAAGAAAAAGATTTGTAATCATAAATATAAGAGAGCTTGTATTCTTTGATGGCTGGGAAGGAAGTTTGTAAAAATGCAAAAAGCACCATGTTAAAGCCTTGAAAAAAAAAACTTTCTCATATATGGAGAAACCTAGGGAAGTTTTAAAAGCTTTGGTTGTTAAGAGTCCCCCACACAATTGGTGTAGTCACTAGACTAAACTGACTTCAAAACTCAGACCATGGTGTTGTCCTTTGAATACTGGGCTCCTCATGTGAGAGTCCTAGCAACTGGTGAGCATGTGGAAAGGAAAATTCTCTTATCTCCTGGAAAAAACTGACCATTGCAGTGAGAGTATAGAAGCATCCTATGATAATATTGTCAAGATCATTCTAGAAGGAAATAGAAAGAAAGGACAACTCAATGAATCATAGGAAAATCTTGAGAGTTGGAAAGAGTATCCTGGAAGAAAATTACTGATTATGTATTTATATGTTTGCATAAATATTGATACTGCCATTCTGTAAGTTTCAGTAAAACATTTTGAAAGGGAGTTTAAAGAATCGTGCAAAGGTGATGCAGACATTACTCTTCTATTAATAAAAAGTGATAAGAGGAAATATAGGTTGGGGAGGTTCTAATGTGTAGAGGGCTTAACCATTAACTCAACTGAGGAGCTAACTCTGCAAACAAATAGGAGAGCAGAAGGGTCCTTTGCACAGGGAACTGTAAGGCACTATGTCATTTGAAGCAGAGGTTGGAAACCTACAAGCTATTGGAAAATTTGGGTTGTCATCTATTTTTGCATGGCCTGTGATCTGAAGATGATTTTTACTTTTTAAAATGATTTCAGGGAAGCAACTCACAAGAAGAATAATGTTTGTGACTCCTAAAAATTTTATGAAATTCAGACTTTAGTATCCATAAAGATTTTTTGGGGAGCTCAGCCACGCTTGTTTGTTTACATATTATCTGTGACTTCTTTTACAGCACAATGACAGGATTGAATAGCTGCCACAGGAATTTTATGGTTTGCAAACTTGAAAATATTTACTCTTTGATAGTGTGTATACAAAGTTTGGGGGCAGACTCCTGGTTTGAAGGAATACGCGGCCTTTGAAATAGATTTTCAATGGGCTAGGAATTGCCTTTGCTGGAATCTTGCCATTTTGAAGTTCTCAAACACTGGGATTGGTGTTATTTCTAGGAAGAATTTAAAGCTCAACAATTCAATAACAGTCTACCATACCTTTGGTGTTATAGATCTTCTACTGTGATTATAGTAGAAGGACTCCCACTCATCTTGCCTTTGTAATAACTCTCCACATTGTGCTAGGGTGTAAATACCTGGGATTCTGGGTTTATTGCTGAGGACCTGAGACTTTGTCAGGAAGCCCTGCCATCATCTGCATATCACCCACCCCCAGGCTTGGAATCCTACTCTTATCAGTCCTTCTTATGACCATGACTTCCTGCTGGTGTTTGGACTCATGCCACCTTCTGTAACACTACTCTAACATTGCCTGCTTTCCCTGGTTAGTCATGGACAATGGCTTGAGGTCAGTTATCTTTGTCACAAACTTTGACTTTCCTCTATCCCCCATAGAGCATTCTTAGATTGTTTTCCCTAATTCTGTGACTCTAGTTCATTAACATGAGTATCCAGTCTTTGCCATTGATGATTTTTGGCCACTAGAAAAAGCTGGTAACTTGCTGTGAGTCTTTAAGGAAAGATGGACCTTATTGGTCTAATCATCAAGATCACATGGACTGCTAGTGAGGCCAGCTCTCCTTGCCAGACCTCAGAAAGGCAGGTGAAGATATAGAGGAAAAGACATGGGGATAAGCCCTTTATGAAAGGACTCATAAAGACATACTGAGAGACTGAGAATCCTTTTCAGATTTGGCTCTGGATTAAAACAAATCTTTCTGAGATTAGAATTTGAGTAGTTTGAACAAGCCTGTGTTTGTTGATGTACACACAGAAAGAATTGACCATTGGAAAGGAATCTGAGGAGATTAGACTGCTTCCTAGTCAAGCTATGGACAGATTTTAATTAATTTTGGATAGAAAAATACATGTTCTGTACATCTGACTTCTTGATCATTTCTTGGGTATTTTTAATATCTTTTTTTAAAATGTCTTTTTCTATAGTGATAGAAGAGGAAGTGTCACATATATTCAAGTTTATATTCTGGCTCTGCCAATACGAGTCTAGGTAATTTTATTTTATTTCCATTTATCCATTTTCTTGTGAAGCTGGAAAGTTTGTACTTCACTATAAACATAAGTGGAATATCATATATAATGTGACTAGCACATACGCACTAAATAAATGTTAACTCATTAATAAAAATTCAATTTTGTCATGGGTCAAGAACTTAGAAATACAACCAGAGACCCTGCATCTAATAGAAGAAAAAGTTGGCCCTAATCTCCAATATACACAATGGAATATTACTCAGCAATCCAAGAGAATAAACTCATGGCATTTGCAGGTAAATGGATGGAGTTAGAGAAGATAATGCTAAGTGAAGTAAGCCAATTCCAGAAGACCAAATGCCAAATGTTTTCTCTGATATAAGGAGGCTGTTCATAGTGGGGTAGGAAAGGGAAGCATGGGTGGAATAGACAAACTTTAGATAGGGCAGAGGGGTTTGAGGGGAAGGGAGGGGGCATGGGGTTATTAGTGATGGTGGAATGTGATGATCATTATTATCCAAAGTACAGGAGTGAAGCCATGAATTGGTGTGAATATACTATGTGTATAACCAGATATATGAAAAATTATGCTCTATATGTGTAATAAGAATTGTTGTGCATTCTGCATATATAAATTAAGTTAAAAAATAATTAAATAAAAATATAAATTAAAAAATAATTAAATTAAATATATAAATATATATAAATTAAAAAATAATTTTGTCTCCTCAATGAAACCAAGAGAGATTTTTTTCCACCTCAGTCATAATAGTAGGGTAAGCAAACTTCTTTAGAAGTTTTGCATAATAACAATAGTGAAAAAATTATATCATAGCACTGAGAATAACTGGGAAGTTGGGGTGAATAGTAAGGGCAGAAGAGAGGGAAAGCAGCAGCTGCTGACCCAGCTGAGTCTCTATTACCAGAATTCACCTTTGAATTGCTCAAATGAGAGTGCTTCCACCGAGGAAAACAAGACTAAAAGTGAAAGGAGGAGTGGTATCAGAAGGTGATCTCCACAAAGAAAATGATTTTACATTAAAATGATTTTACACCTCTCATCAATGGTCAGATTCAGCTACCCAATCAGACAGTGAAGCTAGAAGAGATCATGTTCTTCAGGGTTTAAACTGAACTAGGGGACATATAGTAACATCAGAACTGAGTGACGTGTCCTCTGAATTGCTGCTGTCATATAGCTCTAAAGGGCTCACTATGTTCAGCTGAGAATGAAGACTATTATACTGGAAAGCTGCAGCTGCAGCTTGAAAGGTGCACCTCCCCGGTCTTAAATCTCTCTTCTCTAACACTGTGTATTGTGATAGTAAATTTTCCATTCAGGATTCTCAAATAGCTTGAGAGTGTGACCTTAGTTTACCTGCTATAAGAATGCATGTGCGTCGGTAAGGATTTTTCAAATCCAGAGAGTTTAGATAAGAGTTTTTTTCAACATTGAAGTAAATGAAATCTGTTCTACTCATACTTGTACAATTTAAGATGAGTATATTTCACTTTAATGGGCCAATCTCTATATATCACATTTCATGTTAATAATATTCAGGAAAACATTATTTCTAGTATTGTCATACTAGAAAATGTGACAATCCATTTAATATTCCAATTTAAGACTTCAAATTGCTACTAAATGACAGATATTGACTTGGAAATTTAAAGAGAATTTAGAAGAACTCATCTTGTGTGTATTTGTATACGTATTGTGAAATGTTTTTGAGGTACTTAAAACAGTAAAGATAAAACTGCATATATATTTATAAATATGATTTAAATATTTAAGAACATTTATTTAATTTATGAGGGGCACTCATTGTCAAAATGGAATTTGAACTGTTCATTCATCATCTTTGTGATTTTTTCATGGCTGCTATGAATCAGGTAATGTTAATGTTCTAACATTGAAATATACAGAGGAGAACCAGTTAAGCCATGGTTTTAAAAGAGCTTAATTGTAGTGAGTGGAGGTGGACAAGATACAAATGTATTAGTGAATATATGATTGGTTATAAATATCTAAATGCTTTGAGGAAAAAAAGGCCAGGTAAGAATTGAGAATGAAAGAGGAGAATGTGTGGGGAGGTTGTGGGTCTTTATTTTATACAGGTGGGTAGGGAAGAGTTCAATGGGAAAAGGACATTTGACTGAAGGGAAAAAAAAAGAATGAAGAGCATTTTAAAAGATGCAAAGGGGTTTGTTTGAGAAACAGGGAAGAGACCAGGTTCTGGAAAAGAGATCTGGAAAAGAGTGAATGAAAGTGGGGAATATTTGAACAGTAAGGCATTATGGAGGTCCACATCACCAATTCTTATAGGTGATCCAAAGAAATTTGGGTTTGTTCATATTTGTTGAAATATGAACAAACCAATGGTGAATTTTGGGGTATAATGAAGTGACACAATTTGGCTTATGCTTTAGAAGGTTGCTCTGGACATTGTCTCCATAGTGCAGGGAAAGATCAATGAAAAATTATGACAGTCATCCAGGTGAGAGAGGTTGATGGCTTTCAACAGTATGGGGTTGTAGAGGTGTCTAGATGATGGATACATTTCTAATGTGAACAGGAAGATGTGAGGAAAGATTAAATGTAAGAGGTAAAGGAAAGAGGCATTGTAGATGATCCAGTTTCATGCTTCCATGTGTATTATGATGAGAACCTATGGGATGATATTATCACAGGAAATACTTTAAAAGCTAGAAATAATACAAAAAAGTAACTCTTCAAAGCTATTGGAAAATGAACAGAAGTGGATAGACTTTAAAAAGAAGTCAATGTTTTCTTGGAGTAGGAGAGATAATCAGCTTTGCTGCTAATTTTACTTTTTGAGGCTTAAAAATCTAGGGCTATATGTCCTACCAAAAACCCAAATGACACAGTGTACAGTTTTACAAGCAGTGGTGACAGGTACACAGTTGGAAAAATCCCTTGTTTTTCTTCTTGCCAAAGAACCACAGAAGTGAAGCTTGAAAACCATGAGTGCTAAGAAATGTGCAAACTCCTACAAAATAAAGAGATGGAAAAAATCTTCTAACTCTGTCTACCTACATCTCTGATTCTCCCCTGAATAATATATGAACAGGCTTAATATATTAAGTATATATTAATATATCAGATAAACAAACAATCAAAAACAAAAGATTGAAGTGAATTCGAAGCTACTGCCTAAGAAACAGAGTCTGAAGTTTAAATTCAGTTAGAAACACTACCTGATAAAAGAAACGTGAAGCATTCAGAAAAATAAATCTTCAAAATGCAATTTAAAATTATTCAACACACATAAAAAGTACCAGAAATATAGGACATATCACCAATAGAAATAAAATCAGATCTTGAGCCTGATTCAAGATCAATCAGATGCTGGAACTAATAGACAAGAATTCTAAACTTACTAAAATACCTAATCTCTAGGAAGTTAAATAAAACATGTTTTTAATGAATGAAATTGTAGCAGAGAAATAGACACAATGAGGAAAAATCATATGGAAATTCTACATTTGAATATTGTAATTTTAAAGAGGAAAATATTAACTGATGAACTTAACAGCTGAATAAACATGGCAAATAAAAGGGTAAGTAAAGACAGATCAATAGAAATTAAACAAGGTGAAGGATAGAAAGAAAACAGACTGAAAAAATAAACAGAACTTAATGAACTTTGAGACAGCATTGAACATTCCAATATAAGGGAAATTGAAAAACCAGAAAGATGGAAATGGAAAAAATATTTAAATGTCAAAAATGCTCCCCAGTGTTATGAAAGGGAAATTTTGTAGATAGAGGATGTTAAATGAACAGCAGGTAGAATTAATACAAATAAGTCTATGGTGAGGCATATACAGTCAAATTATTGAAAGTCAAAGATAAAAAGTAAATCTTGAAAGAAGAGAAAATTGACATGTATAGGGAACATAACAATCTAATTAATAGGTGACTTCTCATAAGAGAGCACAGAGGCATGGAGAAGGTAAATATATTAAGAGAGAGAGAGAGAGAGAGAGAGAGAGAGAGAGAGAGAGAGAGAGAGAGAGAGAGAGCGCAAGCAGAAACAACCAGAAAACTTTTAATCCAGAAGTTTATTTCACTAAAAATATCATTCAAGAATAAAGGTGAGTTGGGCGTGGTAGCATATGCCTGTAATCCCAGAGGATTCGGAGGCTGAGGCAGGAGAATGGCAAGGGCAAAGCCAACCTCAGCAAAAATGAGGCACTAGGGGGCTAGGATTCTGGCTCAGCGGTAGAGCACTTGCCTAGCTTGTGCAAGGCCCTGGGTTCAATCCTCAGCACCACATATAAATAAATAAAATAAAGGTATTATGTCAACTACAACTAAAACTAAAAATAAAAAGTGTGGCACTAAGCAACTTAGTGAGACCCTGTCTATAAATAAAATACAAAAAATATGGGTATGTGGCTCAGTAGCCAGTGCCCCTGAGTTCAATCCCTGGTTCTCCTCCACACCAAAAACAAATAAAGGTGAAATGAACACATTTTCAGATAAAATAGAGTAAAAATTTGTTGCTAGCAAGCCAGATTATAGGGAATTATAAAGGATATTATTTCTTTATACATTTAATGGTTAATGTTAAAATGTTATTTTTATCATTGTAAGAATACATGAAGTCTGCCTGCTCAACAAATTTAAGTGTATAATACATTATTATTGACTATATATAAAGTGCTGTACATTAGATCTCTGGAATTTATTCATTTTGATTAGCTAAAAATTTACAGCTGTTGATAAAAACATTCTTTAGATATGCTTTGAAATTAAAAAAATGATAGTAGAAATTCAGGCTCGCAGGAAGGAATGAAGAACATCAGTAATGGTCAATAGCTAAGTAAATACAAATAGAAATTTTTGGTTTTCCTTTTCTTTCATATCTCTATAAACTATGTAAGTATTTAAATCACACAAAGTAAAACTCAAATTGAGGAGTTCACAATGTGTGTAAGTATGGATAATACAAATATAACCAGTGTAACACAAAGGATAGGAGGATATAAATTAAGTGTGCAATATTTTTATATTTTACATGAAGTACCAGCATTAATTCTGTAAATCGTGAAGAGCCAAGGCTTATCAGTTAAAAAAGAATTCAAAGAAGAATAGCTAAAGTAGTAATAGAAAAAAAATGAAATAAAATTCTACTAAATTTCAAGCCCTTCTCCCAGATGTGTAGAAAGGAGGAACAGAGAACAAAAACAATAGCAACAAGAATACAGTCACATAGTTAAAAAAAAAAAGAAAAATAAAGTAAATCTATTCCCAAATATGTCAATAATGATATTAAATAATAATGGACTAAACACTTCAAATAAAGGTTGATATGGTTAGGATGGGTTAAGACAAACATCAGCAAATTAGAAGCCCAAATACATATGATCAGTAAAGAACATCTACATAACACATCATAGTTAGATTTCCAAAAGTATAGAGAACACACACACAAAAATATTAAAAGCTGTGTGAAAGAAGCACCAAACCATATCCAGATGTGGAACCAGCCAAGATGCCCATCAACAGATAAGTGGATAAAGAAAATATGGTATATATACATAATGGAGTATAGAAAAATGGAGTTGTGTAATATGCAGGAAAAGAGGTGAAACTAGAAGATATCTTGTTAAGCAAAATAAACCAGACACAGAAAGACAAATATTGCATATTTTCTTTCATAAATGGAAAGGAAATCAAACAACAACAACAACAACAACAACAACAACAACAAAACAATGACCCGAAAGTAGAAGAGAGACTATGAAGTCTAGAAGCAGGGAAGGGAGGAGGGACCTGATCAAAGCTCAATGCATGCATGGAAATGCCATATGAAACCCATTAATGTGAATAATTAGTTGTGTTAGTAATTATAATAAAAAACATAATGGAATAGAATAAAACACATGATAAAAGACCCAAAATATAAATACACGGATAAGTTTGGATAAATAAATGGTTGGAAAAGATATACCAGGCAAGTAGTAGTATATTTTAAAACAAAAGTATATTACCAAAGACAAAGAGGGACACTCACAATGATAAAAGCTCGACTTTTAGAAATTATAATATTCATGACTATTCACAGGCTCGTAACAAACACTGAAAAGATAAGTAGCAAGACTGAGAGAATTAAAAGGAGAAATAGGGAAGTTTATTGTGCACAGTTGTAGATTTTAACAGCCCTTCTCAGAAACTGATAGAAAAATTAGACAAAAATCAAAACAAAAATAACAACAAAACACTGAAAGTATATGAAGTTTGGATACTATCAGTCACTTGGCTTAATTGAAAGTCATAAGACAATACATACCAAATGTACTTATTGGAAGTACATGTGACACTTTACCAGAATAGACAGTATTTTGGTAAAAATTATTTCTCTACAAATTCAAAAACATTGAAGTCATACTGTTCGTTGACAGTGATGGGGTGAACTAACAAATCAGTAACATTAAGATAACCACAAACTCCCCAAACAGTGAAAATGAATAAAAGTCTTTTATTTTTCTAACCCAGGAATTTAACCCAGAGGCACTTTACCCCTGAGCCACATCCCCAGCAATTTATTTTTTTATTTTTTTATTTTTGAGACAGGGTCGTGCTAACTTGCTAAATTGCTAAGACTGGCCTTAAGCTAGCAATCCTCCTGCCTCTGCCTCCCAAATCCCTGGGATTACAGGCATGTGCTGCCACGCCTGACAACTTCTAAATTATCATTTGGTGCAAGAAGAAAAAATAGAATGCAGCTAGTGATTCAAGTGTTGTTACAGGTCTCCAGGAATGTTGAGTAACCAATTATGTAAAGATGAGAAGCAAGGCAGGGGATCACTCTTGTGGTCTGCTCCATTTCAGCTTCCCTTTCACTCTGAAACTTGCTTCTCATTATGAAAGATTACCTTCTGCCTTACATGTTAGGTTCCCTCTAAATTTTTGGATTACCATTCTGCCTTTTCTCTTTAAAAACAAATCCGAAAACAAAAACAACTCAGCCCAAACTAACCCGGTTTTCTGGGGAGAAATACCAGGCTGGCAAGTGGGCCTCAGAAGGGAATTATTGTTTTGTAATTAGGTCAGCAATTCTTTAGAATCTTTAAGGCTTTAGTGTGGGCTGGAGGAGGGAAAATGGCCATTCAAGTGAAAGAAAAAGTGAGAAGTGTTGGGGCAGGAAATTAATGGAGCCAAGTCTTGATGAGGAAGGAGCAGTTGGGTGTAAGAGCAAAATTGGAAGCTTTACCATTTAAATGGTAGGGAGTAAAGGATAGAGACTTAATCTTTCTTATACTCTGGAGGGAACAAAGAAGCTGGGAGAAATCCTCAGTTCAGTGGGAGATCACAAATGAGTCTGTTTGAGCAATAATAACAAAAACAGCATGGTATTGGCACCAAAACAGACAGACTGGTAGACCAATGGTACAGAATAGAGGACACAGAGACTAACCCACAAAATTACACTTATCTTATGTTAGACAAAGGTGCCAAAAACATACATTGGAGAAAAGATAGCTTCTTCAACAAATGGTGCTGGGAAAACTGGAAATTCATATACAACAAAATGCAATTAAAGCTCTCTCTCTCACCATGCACAGAACTCAACTCAGAGTATATCAAGGACCCAGGAATTAAACCAAAGACCCTGCGTCTAATAGAAGAAAAAGTAGGCCCTAATCATCATCATGTCAGATTAGGCCCCAACTTCCTAAATAAGACTCCTATAGCACAAGAATTAAAATCAAGAATCAATAAATGGTATGGATTCAAACTAAAAAGTTTCTTCTCAGCAAAAGAAACAATCTGTGAAGTGAATAGAGAGCCTACATCTTGGGAGCAAAGTTTTACCCCTCATGCATCGGATAGAGGACTAATCACTAGGGTACATAAAGAACTCAAAAAGCTAAACACCAACAATAACAACAACAACAACAAACAAACAAATAGCCCAATCAATAAATGGGCCAAGGACCTGAACAGACACTTCTCAGAAGATGATGTAAAATCAATTAACAAATTATGAAAAAATGTTCATCATCTCTAGCAATTAGAGAAATTCAAGTTAAAACTACTCTAAGATCTACTCTAAGGTATCATTTCATTCCTGTCAGAATGGCAGCTATTTTGCATACAAACAATAATAAGTGTTGGCGAGGATGTGGGGGAAAAGTACATTCATATATTGCTGGTGGGACTGCAAATTGGTGCAGCCAATATGGAAAGCAGTATGGAGATTCCTTGGGAAACTTGGATTGGAACCACCATTTGACCCAGCTATCCCTCTCCTTGGTCTATACCCAAAGGACTTTAAAACAGCATATTACAGGGACACAGACATATCAATGTTTATAGCAGCACAATTCACAATAGCTAAACTGTGAAACTAAACTTTATGCCCTTCAGTAGATAAATGTATAAAGAAAATATGGCATATATACACAATGGATATTGCTCAGCAATAAAAGAGAATAAAACCATGGCATTTTCAAGTACATGGATGGGGTTGGAGAAGATAGTGCTAAGTGAAGTTAGCCAATACCCCAAACCAAGTGCTAAATGTTTTCTCTTATATAAGGAGACTGACTCATAGTGGGGTAGGGAGGGGGAGCATGGGAGGAATAGATGAACTTTAGATAGGGCAGAGGGTTGGGAGGGGAAAGGAGGAGGCAGGGGAATAGAAATGATGGTGGAATGCGATGGACATCATTATCCAAAGTACATGTATGAAGACATGAATTGGTGTGAACATACTTTATATATAACCAGAGAGATGAAAAATTATGCTCTGTATGTGTAATATGAATTGTATTGCATTCCACTGTCATTCATTTTTTAAAAATCAATTTAAAAAGGAAAAAAAATGAGTCTGTTTGGTCTGCTCTCTGACAGGCACAGTGTCTGTCCCTTTACTCTATAACTGTTGCTTGGGGTGTTCAGATCTATCTATCCACCATTCCAGGGCTTTCAATAAATTCTTCCAAATGAACTGGAATTGTCTACGCAATGTGCTTCAGATGGCTGCTGGTGGTGGTCATAGTGTTGTGGAGATGTTGAGTAAGGTCTGGGAGCTCAGAGATGCAGCTCCTGTCACCTACTGGCTGGGTGACTTGCTGGCTTAGTTCAATGCTCTTTATTAAGTGGATGGAAAGAGAGGAGACAGCTTGCTTCTGCGATCATCAGTGCTTTCTAACTTGCTCATTGCAGTTAGCTTTTGGGTTCTTTTCTTTCCAAACTCAAAAGTATTTTATCTCTATTTGGTTTTCCACAAAAACACATTTGATGCTAATTCTTGCATTAAATTGAGTGTTTTTAATTTTTATTTTTTTCATCTTAAAATGGCTAAGCCTGAAAGCCATGGGAAAGTTGTCTAAAGTAGAATCTCAATCCTCTAAGTACAAATGAAGAAGCTGAGCCTGACAAGGGATAGGAAAAGGAGATTTGAAACACATTACCTCATGCTTTAAAATATAATTCGAACAGAAGAACAAAGGCTAACTAAACATATAGAGAAAGCGAAGTAACAAGAGAAAATTCATGGGTATTTAGGTGAGGTGAGTGCTTTTAATAATAGATAAGGTCATTGGTTGAGAATGTAGAGAGCAAAGGATTTATGATAGTTCTCCTTTTTGCTGTTACGTTTATGGAATCTCAAAAATTATCTTTCTGTGAAGATATGTAATGGATGTATCAAATAAGCATGTCAAATGGAGGATAAGCCCTGTTATCTACTGCATCTGTAAAATAAAGAATATTGCCAGATAATTACAATTGAAAAATGAGAAGGATGAGCTTAGCTTCAGAACTCAATGCTATTCCAAGTTGCAAAAGTGCTTTTTTGAATTTCAGATTCCTTAGAGGAAAATATAAAGATATCTTGAGGTCATACAATTTAATTTGAACTCAAGGATGACAAATATACTTATGGTATCTGGTCATCTGATTCTGTTAAAGAAATTCCGACTTGAGGTTGTTTCTCCTGCTGTGACCAACAATACCTTCTCTTTCCCTTTCTCAATTATGCCACATGACTCCACTTGTGCCCTTAGGACACTGGGATTCGACAGCAAGGTATTATTTAACTTTAGAAGAAAAATTGCTTGGTTCTGTATCTTTAAAAGGACCATGTATTACGATGTTATGCATGAAAAGAGTTTTCCCATAGGGGAACTAGTTTTATAAGCAAAGATTGACCACAGGGAATAAACTATAGTTATTTTATAGAGCAGTTGAAGAACTTTAACAAAATAACATTTTATACTTCAGAATATACCTTCTTAAAACTTGCCAAGAAAGGCCCAGCTACTGATTCCTACAGTCATTAAATTTAGAGAGTGTCCTGAGCTAACCCCATGACAGCTGATTACTATTCCCTCTACTCTGTTCTGCAGAGCTGAAGGGCATCAGGGAAAGCAGTTTCCTAGAGAAGGAAAAACAGACTCATTTCTTTCCTTTTCTGATTCTTTTCTGTATTTTATTTTAGACACAGAATATTTTTTTTTATTTTTTTTATTTTTTTGTAGTTGTAGATGGACAGAATGCCTTTATCTTATTTGTTTATTTGTATGTGGTGCTGAGGATTGAACCCAGTGCCTCACAAATGCTAGGCAAGTGCTCTCCTGACCTCCAGCTCTAGCCCTAAACAAAGAATATTTTATCTGTTACTTGTATTATTTGGAAAATGGTTTTGTATCATATATATATATATATATAATATATTAGATATTATATATAATATACATATGATAAAATATATAGTTATTTTAGTTGTAGATGGACACAATACCTTTATTTTATTTGTTTATTTTTATGTGGTGCCAGGGATTGAACCCAGGGCCTCCTGGATACTAGGCAAGCTCTCTACCACTGAGCCACAACCCTGGTCCTTAGATATATTTTTCAATTTGAAAATTCATTCTTAGACACCTGCACAGGTGGATAAACCACAGAAGAATCTCCAACATCCTTCCCAAATTGAAGGGAAGATGTTTGCCTTGGGACACCTACCAGGCATGTTTGCTTTTGTCTATTTCTCAGACTGCACACTGGGTAGAGTGGCAGCAGAATTGTTCATAAGTTGGCTATTATTTGTTGTCATGCTTTGAAGATCAGTCATACTTGAGGAACTGAATGACATTCATTACAGTGGCTTGTTGAAGGTGCTCTGGGGGAGAGATAGTAAGAAAGCATTGATTAAGGTAGTTTTCAGTTTCATGTTACTGAATTGAGTGACCAAGAAAAGTTGGATGTTTTTGGTTACACCATTTCCACATCCTAGCTCCACTCAATGCTACAGATGATTTATGCGTAATTCAATTAGTCATTAAGAAGTTAACAAATAATTGAATACTTGCCATTTTGCAGATAAAATGTGATTATTGTGTCGTTTCCAGGTGAATACTAGACATGTGGACACATAACTATAAGCCAGATTCAGTAGTTTTTGAAACAGCAAAAATATAACATTTTCATTCCCTCCCACTGTCCTTTATTCCCTGCCTGCAACTTAGTCATTTTTGCTAAAAGTTAGTGTGCTTTATATTATCCTCAGTTTTTCCGACTTGAATTGAATATGCATGGTGCAGTCTTTGATGCTTGCACAGCATAAACTTTATTCAGCATTTATTCAAAGTTATAATTATTTTAAAGACTTTTATTAACCAAAAGTTGGACCAATAACATTTATCCCACAAAATTACTGTAATTATATGTGATTTAATTTTTAGTTTCAAATTTTACCATACTCAGGTAATATAACCATGTTTAAAATGCAATTTATTTAATATTTTATACATTTTATTCAAGTCTTATGTCTATAGTAAGTATAAATTGGTTATTCTTCCTCAAATATTATAATTAAGAAAAATACTTGAAATAAAATATCTCTTTAAAATTCATTATATTTGCCTTCAAACATAAATTATAATTATCTTAAGAAAATATTTTAGGAAAATAGCCTTTTCTTGGTCATATAAAATAGTCTTGTTCAGATTTTATTTTACTGTGAAATAATACTGAGTCATTCTTTTCTGGAATACTAATGCTCTAAAATAAATATCTAAGTGCAGATTGATCTTATATGATGTGGCCTGCTATTAAATGGCTTTGAGGAAAATGGAATTCAAACACCTTTACAAAATAAAAAAATGACAAAAATATCATTTAAAAAGGCTCTTTAGGGTTTTAAGTTTAGAAAGAAAGTATGTTTTTGCATTAACACTGCAGTTTTTAAAGACTGCATTTCAAAAGATGGTAGTATTCAGAATATATATTTTTATGCTACCTTTATAATAAAAATCTCAGCAATGATTTTCTTTTTCTTTTCTTCCTTCTTATCTTTCATAATTTAAATCTAGTCAAGTGACAAAAATTCCAAGATAAGTACACTATTTTAAGAAGACCTCACAAGAATGTTAATTTTGTATCATAATTCATTTGTACATCCACTGTGAATTCTGTATCAATTAAGGGTGCATCCTGAAATTATGGGAATTTTTGACCTTAATTTCCAACATGAAAGGGGCAAGTATCGATGTTTTGTTTTGTTTAGAAATTTGAAAGCTACTTTTTTTGATAGCCCTAACAATATTTTTTTCTTAATATTTATTGTTTATAATCATTTACCAGATTGTATTCCTTTTAAATCCATAATAGTTTTGTTATAAATCTTGTGTTATGAATCCTCTTGGAAGGAAAAGGAATGGTGAAGCCATTTGTATTGACTTTGCCCAAGTTTACTCTATGCCTCTCTGGATATCATCTCTAGAGGACAAACACACTAAATCATTTAGATAAACTAATATTGATTGATTCTCTGCCAAAGATATTGACTTGCATGATTCTTTTTCTTGTCTTTTTTTCCTTTATTTTCTGGAACTGAACATTGAACCCAGGGATGCTTTACCACTGACCTACATCCCCGGTCCTTTTTTGTTTTTACTTTTTATTTTGAGTCAGAGTCTTGCAGTTTTGCTGAGCCTGGACTCAAACTTGTGATCCTTCTGCCTCATCTTCCCCAATCTCTGGGATTATAGGTGTGTATCACCACACCTGGCTGGATGATTCTTTTTCTTGTTTTGGTGATGAGGACACCCAGAGTCTCAGCACATGCTCACCCACTTAGACACACCTCCTGTGACCCCTGGATGATTCCTCAGTAAGATTATACTACTATTTGTTTAAGGAGTAAATATTTAAAATATTTTTAGGAATCTTTTTTTTTGGAGGGGGTGGGGGCTCTTTAAAGAAATTTCATCAATGCATCTTGTTTATTTGTTGACACCCATGATTGTTTCATGAAATTTCTGGGGTCAAAGTATTCATTTAGCTTCCATCTTTGAACATAAGTATGCTATCTTTTTCACTTCTGTGTAAGTTCAGAACAACTAACATGGAATAAACTATAAACAACCCTGAATGGACACATGCAGTTACGGTACGTGGTTTTTCTGAGTTACATTCCCCAGCAATCAAATTCTATAAGACATGTTTCAAGACTGACAACATTTTTGATTCTCTGGTTTCTGGAAAAAAAAGTGCTATACAAGTGACATGAGGTAAAGTGGATAATTTTTCAAAGTTAGTCAATAGTCCTCTACTGGACTGTAATAGATTTGTTAACCTGTTAATAAAATGAAATCCAACGAGATTTTTAAATGACTCAGAAGACAAGAGGGAAAGTTATAGTCTGGCTGTGACAGCTGGCAAACTTGCCTTAAATGCTTTTAAGGACAAAATTGATAACATCCATGATTGGCTACAGTTCAGGGTACCCAATTCCCATGTGCTGTCAACCGTATATTTTTACTATTGATTAACACTCTAGCTACTTTCTTTTCAGACATTTTGGAAAAGCCATATTATTTTAGGAGCAGCACCCATATGTTTTTCTCCCAGACCTGTGATAAAATATGTGGAAAAAGAATCAGTTAATAAGTTCTCATTGCTATAGTTAATGTTTCCATTAATCATGTTTTAGAAATCTAAGGGAAATGTTTTAGAGTCAAGGAAAAAGCCAATAAAAATATTTGAAAAGAATGGCACACTACTAGTTTTAGTACTGAGTGCATACAAATAACTTGCAACTTTACAAGTAGAATCCACAGACGTCAATCATGTATAGAATCAGATAAACTCAGCATAAATATTGATGTACATTCCAGTGAACCACTAGGAGCTGTATTTTGAATATACTTCAAACATTACATATTATTCAAATTTCACACATACTCATAAACAAATATAACAACACAATTTTCCATGTGCATAGACATTTGTCTCATGTATAAGAAAGTTCATGAAATTATTACTTTTTTATTTGAAAATAATTTAGTGAATACCTTATGTTTGTCTTACATTGTTCTAGGAATGGAGTAGGATCTGGCACTAACAACAAACATTGTTTTTATGAGCTTGTATCCTATGGAGAATTATCCTATGCAATAAATAAGTCAAAGAAAATGCAGTCAAATTATAGTAAGTAGATTGCGAAAAAACAATAGCCTGTTGAGAAAGTTTGAGGGCCAGTGAAGAGCTGGTGTGGTTGAGCAAAAATGGACCACTGGCAGTGTAGCTTGTTGGAGAGGTAATGGAGTAGAAAGGCAAGTTATTTGGAGGATTGAAGCTACTGTCAAAACAATTGGCCTTTACAATGATGTGAGATTGGGAACCCCCTGGGGAATTATAAGCAGAGAAGTGACATATTCTAATTTGGAATTGGAAGACTCACTCTATCTGCCCAGCTGATATTAGGCTGTAGGAATCAGAGATAGAGCCAGACAACAATAAATATGGATAATAGAGTAATATTCAAACTACAGTATTTGAAAACTGTGCAGGGGACACAAATCTTTAAAGGATTAACTCTCCAGATCTAACTGCTAGTGGATCTGGGGACAGGCATTGTGTATCTCTGCTCTGTTTCCCACTTGATATCTTCTTTTACTTCTAGAAGAAATGCTTATTTCTCACCCAGCCCAGATTTTACTGTGGTCCATTTCCCTAGGATGCAAAACCTTCTAGAGAAAACAATGAAGGGAGCACTCTAGATATTTTTGCTTGATGTTTTCATCTCTTCCACTCACCTTCTATTGCTGTAACAACTATTATTGCTGTGGGAGATCACTTTGAGAGGAAAAACAAAGTAAATTCCAGGAAAGTACCTTATATCATACTGTTGCAGTTTTATGGCAAGTCTCTCTGCCTCATCCTTCTCTTTGTCTATCTTTTTATCTACATATAGAATTTAGATTTGAAAAAGATTGTTCCCAAAGAAATCTGTATTAAAATTATTATGTAAATTGAAATGGATTTCTACAAGAAAAGTTTAACTGTGGGTTACTGGTTTGATAGTGAGAACTGATTTTTCCAATTCCATTTATATTTTCCTTAAATCGACTTAACTATATCTGCAGATCCATGGCTTTAAGCAAAATCATACATTTATAGCTTGTGATAAGAGAATTTTATTTAAAAATTTGTTTTGCCAAAGTCATTTAGAAAATACATTTTAATTAATTCTTTTGAGTTCTAATTATATCTAGAATAATAAGGTGCCTCTAAATGAAGGAGTAATGGGTATACTGAGTAGCAACTTTGTGAATATTGGTAATACTTCTTGGGGATATACTTTCCACAAAATAAGGAATCTAGTGAAGCCAGTGACTAAGCGCACACACACACACACACACACACACACACACATACACACACACACACACACACGGTTGATAGATTATTAAAACAATTTTTAAGCTAGATCAATATGGATTTTTGTCATAAAACTTGAATACATTTCAAACAGTTCAGTAACATTTTTAAAAAGTTTATTCTAACCTATTTACATTTGTTTATTTATTTATTTAACAGTAGAATGCATTTTGACATATTCTACATAATTGAGTCACAGCTTCTCATTCCCCTGGCTGTACATGATGCAGAGTCACTCTTGTAGTGTAATCATACATGTTTAGAGGTGAATGTCTGTCTTGTTCTACTGTCCTTCTCATCCCCACAGCCCCATCCCTCCCTCACTCCCCTCTACACAAACCAAAATTCCTTCATATCCGGAAAAGTAAAAAATATGAAATGAATTGCCATTAACCTTCATACAATAAATACCTTTTCATCATGGATATATTAATCACAGCAAAAATGTTGCTATATATCTCAGTAGGATATGCAGTTTCACTACAATTCTATGTTTTCATCTTTTCTTTAATGATTATGAAAAATTTTAAAGTTTTGTTGGTGGTGTTTTCATCAGTTGTATTTCACTAAGCATGGGAATGCTAATGTAACTAAAAATGTATTTTAAAATCTGAGAACATTATAAACCCAGGGAATGAGAAAAATCAAGTTTTATGTGTATTTATTTATTTTATGGTGGAACACATTTTGACATATTCTATACAAATAGAGCACAATTTCTCATCCCTTTGGCTGTACATGGTGCAGAGTCACTCCGGTAGTGTAATCATACATGTATATAGGGTAATAATGTCTGTCTCATTCTACTGTCCTTCCCATCCCCACAGCCCCATCCCTCTCTCATCTCCCCTCCACAAACTAAAGTTCCTTCATTCTTCCCTGCACCCCTCTACTGCCCCACTAAGGATCAGCATCCACTTATCAGAGAAAACATTTGGCTTTTGGTTCTTTAGGATTGGCTTATTTCACTCAGCATGATGTTCTCTAGTTCCATCCATTTACTTACAAATGCCATAATTTCATTCTTCTTTAAGGCTGAGTAATATTCCATTGTGTATATGTATCATATTTTCTTCATCCATTCATCTGTTGAAGGGCACCTAAGTTGGTTCCATAGTTGAGCTATTGTGAATTGAGCTGCTATAAACATTGATATGGCTGTTTCACTGCAGTATGCTGATTTTAAGTCCTTTGGGTATAAACTGAGGAGTGGGATAGGTGGGTCAAATGGTGGTTCCATTCCACATTTTCTGAGTTATCTCCATACTGCTTTCCACATTGGCTGCACCAATTTGTAGTCCCACCAGCAATGTATGAGTGTGCCTTTTGTCCTATGTCCTTGCCAAAACTTATTATTTCTTGTATTCTTGATAATTGCCATTCTGACTAGAGATGAAATCTTAGTTTTGATTTTCATTTTTCTAATTGCTAGAGATGATGAACATTTTTTTCATATGTTTGTTGATTGATTGTTTCTTCTTCTGTGAAGTGTTTCTTCTTCTGTTCAGCTCCATACTGATTGGGTTATTTTTTTTTGTGTGTGTTTTTTATATATCCTGAAGATTAATGCTCTATCTGAGGTGCATGTGGTAAAGATTTTTTTCCCATTCTGGAGGCTTTCACATCATGTTATTGATTGTTTCCTTTGCTGAGAAGAAGATTTTTAGTTTGAATCCATCCCATTTATTGATTTTTGATTTTACTTCTTGTGCTGCTTTAGGAGTCTTGTTAAGGAAGTCAGGTCCAAAGCTAGCATGATGAAGATTTGAGCCTATTTTTTTCTTCTAATAGGTTCAGGGTCCCCGTTCTAGTGGCTAAGTCTTTGATCCACTTTGCGTTGATTTTTGTGCAGGGTGAAAGATAGAGGTTTAATTTCATTTTGCTACATATGGATTTCTAGTTTTCCCAGCACCATTTGTTGCATTTGTTGAATAGGCTACCTTTTCTCCAATGTATGTTTTTGGTGCCTTTGTCTAGTATGAGATAACCGTAATTATGTGGGTTTGTCTCTGTGTCTTCTATTTTGTACCATTGGTTTACATGTCTGTTTTGGTACCAATACCATGCTGTTTTTGTTACTGTTGTTTTGAAATATAGTTTAAGGTCTGGTATTGTAATGCCTCTTGCTTCACTCTTCTTGCTGATGATTGCTTTGGCTATTCTGAGTCTCTTATTTTTCCAAATGGATTTCATGATTGCTTTTTCTAATTAAATGTATTTTTTTTTATTGCAGGAAGTTTACTAGGTGATTAATACAAGAGACTAAACTAGCACTATTCAATAGTATTTTTTAATGGACTTTACATATATAAACCACACATAGTTTTAAATTTATGTTAAAATTAAAAAAGAAACAGAAGAAATTTATTTAACAATATGATTCAATTTTATCCAATATATTAAAACATTATTATTTCAGTGTCATAACATCAATATAAAAAGTTTCAATGAGAGTTCATACTATTTTGATATTGGTATGAAAATCTGAATCCTGGGAGCATTTTATCTTATGGAATATTTCAATTTGGACTAGCTGTATTTCAAGTGCTCCCCAGTTACTTACATATGGCTATTGGCTGAGACTTTATATACCACATTCTCAATTTTAAATACATATATACATAAAATGTATAAAATTTAATTTGGGGAATGTAATGGAAATACTAATTGAACTAGAAAATGAAGTAATTGAACAATCCACCTGTTTTTAAAAAGTGCTTATTCATACATTTTAATTAGAAGATGATTGAGTTTTAATCAGTATGACACTTAGGTTCCATGTAAATTAAAAAGTTTATTCTTTTCAACAATTCAAACTTATGATGAAAAAAAATTTTTTCAACAAAAATGTTTAGTCATATATAAGCAAACATGTTTTCAGACTGCTAGGCTATTTTTAATATCCTGGCAAGAGCTAAAGGTAATGGGCCAAAAGTTGAAACAGTACAATTCTGGATATATTTTTAAACTTCAGGTCACTGTCCAGATATTTTAAAACAAACAAACAAACAAAAGTAGAAATGATTTCTTTTCAAACTTGAAAATATTGCTGTGAAGGAATGAATCCTCTGGGTTTTCATCAGGAATCTATAATATTTAGAACATACAGTACATCATAGGGATTACTTAAGATATAGAACCTCATGCTGTGCTGCGTTACCCTTGGTAAACTTCTCATAACTGTTACATCTTGATGCCTTTGGGATCCCTAATGGTGCTTGAAGCACAATAGCAAGTTGTCTGTGGTGGTGAGGCAGATCTTCATTCTGCAATTGTGAGCATTTTCTCAGTCTCTCTAGGACTGCCTCCATTATATTTGGGACTCTTTCTAAATTGCAGTTTGGTGCTCAGTCTATCTGGTACATATTTTTCAAACACTCAATCCCTACCACAGAAAATTGGAGATGACACACATATCAGATTGTTCTATCCGATTCGGCTTTGGATTTCTATGGATGGACAGCAGTTTAAATGATTTAAAATTGGGTTGTCATCCAATTTTTTCAGGTGAGTGCTTCTAAGTCTGAGCTCTTTTCACCAAAGCCTCTGAGGAAAGATTAGAGCGATTCCTTTCTTATGATTTCTGCTGATCTTATATCTCCCTATGGAATTTATAGTCTTATAAGAAAGACATCTTTAGATGATGAAACTCTTTATCTTAGTGTGACTGAACTCACATTCCCCCCCCCCCGTTCTTATATTATACTTTTTTTTTTTGAAGGAGTACATCGTTTGGATGTATCCATGATTCTATTTCTCTTGCTTCAAGATTGAGAATCTTACATTCTGTTAAAGGAAGTCTTTGGACTTTTTGTAGTCATGATTATAGCCATTGCTAACTTTTCTTTAATAATCATATTTATTATTTCTACCAGGGCAATTCTTTTGCTTTGAGTGAGCAGAAACTCTTAGAGCAAATTTCATTATACTGCTTTTAGTTTAAATAGCATTTATATTGTTGACTCTTATTTATAAAGACTACTAGATTATATATAAAATTGATGCTTTCATGTATCTTTGCTTGGTGTAGTTTATCAGGGTAGAACTTACATTTTATATTTTCACTCTCAGAGATGAGACATTAGTTGACAATAGGAATGTATTTAGTGTTAAATCCACTCAGGTATGAAAGGCAGTCTATTGTTTGCCATGTGCAAATAAAACCTAGGATAAATCTAGGATTAGACATGGATCTTTCACTAGAGATTTTTTAAATTTTTTTTTTAGTTGTCAATGGACTTTTATTTAATTTATTTATTTCTATGCAGTGCTGAGGATGAAACTCGTGGCTTCACACATGTTAGGCAAGTGCTCTACCACTGAGCCACAGCCCCAGCCCTCAGAAAAAATTTTTGAGCCCTAAATTTTTGCATTTTTTAAACTTTTAAAAGATACTTTCTATGTATTTTTTTCTTCTTAATATGCAACATTTTCATTAGGAGCAAAATCTAATTTTTTTGGACAATACATTTTTAGGAAATGAAATTTCATTTTTCTTTTTCTGGGAACCTTTTCTTCCTAATCATCTTTCTTTCCTTTTTAGCTAACTTTACCTAATTTTCTTATGTCATACATATATAGTATAAATCTATATGTTGGATAAGCCATATGTATAATATCCAATATTTTACATGGCATACACCATACATATATATCTTCTTTAGCCATATAAGTTATGTATATTATGTAAATGTTAGTCAGTATATGTTTCTTCATATAAATTATATATCATGTTCTCTATAAACCTATAAAGTTTTAGGAAAATTTTAATTTTTTAATGAATAATTTTAAAATTTTACTAGCTGCAACCTTTGAGGAGTTAAGCATATTCTAAAAAAAACATTGTATAAGCACCCAGAAGATGGTGTATGTGTGTTTGGTGTGGGTGAATCATATCATAATAATATTCATAATCATGTGAACACTGAATTTTCTGATTAGGCTATCTATTTTTAGTTTGATTTATCAAGTCCTGTAGCTATTGTATGTATGTATGTAGCTATTGCCTTCAGCTATGTTTTTTGGCAGAATTAAGATTTTCTACTGAGATTATATATATCCCCCTTTGGGTCATATTAGTATAGAATTTTGTTTATATTCATGTATGATATAGTTCATAGTATTATATAAATTCTGCCAACTTACCTTCCTATTCAATCTACATTAATTGACAACTCTGTAGTAAGAAATTTGATAGGAACTAGAAATATGAGTTTAAGTTATAATTTCCATAGCTAATAATCTTAATTTAGAAGAAAATGTAACCATATAAACTTGTTACTATATTTATCTTATTTTTTACATAATATAAAGTAGAAGGAGTAAACCTGAATTTGCAATGCCTAATCACTCATACTATCAGTTCTTTAAAACAAAATTATTAGTGGGAGCCTTTGAAGTTTTTATTTATTCCAATATTGTTATCATTTATTAAAATTGAGCATGACCTTGAAATTGGTTTGTAAGCATAAGAAAATGAGTATCTTTGTAATCATTTTTAAAAGTCTGATTTTGTTCAAAAATCTCTCATGATTATATATGTAATTCACCAGATTTGGATCTGAATAACTTGCTATTTTAAAAATAAAATCTACCCAGTGAGGGAAAAATGATTTGCTTCATTTAAGATAATTAAGAGGTAACTTAGAAAAGAATCTTCCAAAATATTTTAAGCAATGTGCCAAATAAAATCTCAATGCCATTTCTAAAAATACAATCAAAGATTAAAGAGTCTCCAGACATCTAAATACACACACGTGCATGAATGTGCACTCACATCTACAAAAATAATTTATCATCATCTGATCCCAACATCATGGTCAAATGTAAACATCATCAAGCTAGAGATACCTTCATAAATCTTTTGATGAACCTTGTACCTTCATGAGTACTTTCAATTGCCTTTCTCTTGGAAAGACCAAGATTCATGATGAAATATGTACTCATTTATCTACCAAACTATGAATGCCAGAACGTGCTTCCACTTGAAAGGAGGATATTGATCCCTTTTGCTGACTGGTGTAGAGGTACCTTTGACCTCATATGAGATTGAGAACTGACCGATGCCCTAGCTGTGTTATTATATTGTCCATTATTTCTCTGCTCTATGTAAAACCAGGTTTTCAAAAGGTTATATGTACCATATTTTTATTTATTTATTTATTTATTAGTGTTGAATTAATTACCTGTTATCATATTGTCTTTGTTAGAAAATATTATGCTTTGCAATTTAAACAATTATATGAGAGGTTACTAATAAATGACATTACCTGTGAATCACTGTTAAATTTGCCTCAAAAACCTTAAATTTCAACATATGCTTTAGAATTCACAGATGATATCAATGTAAACCACTCAAAGTAACATTTGAGTGGATGATATTTGGTTTGTTTGTAAAGTGTTCAGGCCTAAGTTCATGGAAATACTTAGTATTACCAATATGTGGATGCTTTCTATGGATCACAATAATGGGATTTGGATGCTTTCATAAGCCTGCAATGAGACTGTTGTAAGCCCGGCTTTAAAACAACTATGAAACACAAAGGCTAATGGAATTTAATGCAATGCATATTGTAGTGTGGTCAAAATCATAAATTATATGTTTCTTCCCCTGTGAACACTTGTTTGTTTTCATTTAGTGTCTTGTGGTTCTCTCCTGTGCACCCCAAACATCAGAGTATAAATTTTAGTGTAGCTGTCACAAGCACCAGCTGTATTCTGAGGGGAGAAGGAATCTGTTTTTCTTTAATTGTTTTTCTAACATCTAGCATATATACTCTGTACCTGGAATATAGCAAATATTCAACAAATGTGTGTTGAACAAATGAATAGGTTACTGAAATACAATTTGAGTTCTCTTCCTTAACTGTAACTTTGCCAAAAGTTGAAAATGTGAATTTAGAACAATAGTTGAAGGTGCCTAGACTAAATAAAAAATAGTTAGGGATCTCCTTAACCACAATTAAAATTTTCAGATAGAATTTTTCCAAATAAAGAATCCAACTAAAATTGCTGATATTTGTCTCCTTCTCTTGGGGGTATTTGTTCATAGTTCAGTGGAAAAAATAAAAGGCAGATTCCTAGATTGGCAAAAAATATTTATTAATATTTATGTGACAGAAGAATATTTCAGGTGTCTCCATCAGAATAGTACAGTTGTCTCCTCATCTTAATATTTTCTTCTATACAGAAATTCTGAAATGTCACTGAGAGGACATAAGGACAATGATTCCTTCATACTATGCCTTAAGAAAGCAAAACAAAACAAAACAAAACAAAATTATTCAACCTTTGTACCTCTCTGAATTTTGCTATTACCTCTCTTTTTTTTTTTTTTTTGAACAGGTGGTTTGTCTGAGGTGACTATTGTGGTGGTACATCATTGATATGAATTAAGAAAAATATTTTTCTGATCACTCTTGATTATACTCTGAAACAGGGCTTTGCAATGTTTGTAATGCTTTTGGATTACCTGGGTTTCTTATTGGAAATGCAGGTTTGATTCCACATGTCTGGAGTGAGGCTTGAGATTCTATATTTCTAACAAGCTCCCAGGTGACGCTCAGACTGCTGGTAGAGGGAACACATTTTGAGTTATAAGATGTAAAAGTTACTCAAGGTATTTGTGGAGCATCAATATAGTAGGTATGTAGAACATGGCTCTAATGTGAAATCTGGTTTACTAAGATCCTAGGATAATGCCCTGGAAAGATGATTTGCTGCTTCAAATCTGATGTTTTTCTACTGCTTCTTCACTGACATTTGCTCATGGGATTATTTTTGGTAATGGAGTTTGTACTCTTTAATTTATCCTGTTCTACTGATTATAGAGAAGTGACAAGTGACATCATGTCAGGGTACAACTTCAGACTTTTAGAGCACTTTTAATCTGATAACAATAGTTTCTATTCTAAATAACTATAAATAAGTGTGCTCCAATGGAGTATTACTCTGCATTAAAAAATGACAAAATTATAGAATTTGGAGGGAAATGGATGGCATTAGAGCAGATTATGCTAAGTGAAGCTAGCCAATCCCTAAAAAACAAATGCCAAATGTCTTCTTTGATATAAGGAGAATAACTAAGAACAGAGTAGGGAAGAATAGCATGAGAAGATGACTAACATTAAACAGGGATGGGAGGTGGGAGGGACAGGGAGAGAGAAGGGAAATTGCTTGGAAATGGAAGGAGACCCTTAGGGTTATACAAAATTACATACAAGAGGAAGTGAGGGAAAAGGGAAAAAGAATACAAGGGGGAGAAATGAATTACAGTAGAGGGGATAGAGAGAGAAGAGGGGAGGGGAGGGGACGGGAGGGGGGGATAGTAGAGGATAGGAAAGGCAGCAGAACACAACAGACATGAGTATGTCAATAAGTAAATCAGTGGAAGTGTAACTGATGTGACTCTGCAATCTGTATACGGGGTAAAAATGGGAGTTCATAACCCACTTGAATCAAAGTGTGAAATATGATATATCAAGAACTATGTAATGTTTTGAACAACCAATAAAATAAATAAATAAATAAGTGTGCTCCTTTGATTTTAAAGCAAATGTTTTGCTTCTTGACACAAAAATGGTTTACTTGTAAGTGTTCCAGTCGACATAGAATGAGTTTCATATTTCCTTTGCTAGTAGGAAAACACAAGTTTTAAAAAATAAATTTAAACATTATTATAAGAATTTGATCTAAATTATGGCTAATGTCTTGCATTGCCACATTTTTTTCCTATTGGAAACAAATTTGTACTGTAGAATTCAATTGTAATAAAAGCAATATAAAATGTACTTTTGGCCAAGAAATTTAAAGATCCCAGGAGCTCAGTGGATATAATTATGTTATTAGATTAGTTTTCTTTTGCTTTCAGATGATCCCTTTTCTGAGATAATTTAGTGTTGGAGTTGTCTTATTTAGCTATAAAGAGATAGGATTTGTGGAAATAACATTTGGCAAGGTAGAGTAGATGGTATTATTAATACTTTTGCAACATGGTACAATAATTTACCTAGCATAAAGTAGGCTAAGAACAACCAGATAAAATATTTTCTTCCCAGTGAGCATTGATGTTCTCAGTATTACCTGGCTATGTTAACAGGGGCAGGCATGTATGTATAACTTGTAGCCATTTACTTATCTTATCAAATACATTTTTGTTACAAACTGGCAGAGAATAAGAGGTGTGATCATGTTTATAAGTTTAAGACATTTTTTGTGTGTGTGTGTTGGAGGGCAGGGGTTTATCAGGGATTGAACTCAGGGGCACTCAACCACTGAGCCACATCTACAGCCCTATTTTGTATTTTATTTAGAGACAGGGTCTCACTGAGTTGCTTAGCACCTTGCTTTTGCTGAGGATGGCTTTGAACTTTCAATTCTCCTATCTCAGCCTCTTGAGCCACTAGGATTACAGGAGTGCATAACCATACACAGCTAAAATAGTTTTTGAATTTATTTAGTATTGAGAATTCTGTGCCTGTAAATATAAATTCTGTTCAAATGTGAGAGTGTTTGACTTCTTTGTCTGCTTCTTAGGGGTCAGGCAACTTAGTAATAATGATAGTAGTCATATCTTTTTTGGAAATTCTTTCTGGAAGATACCTGGTATGTATTCATGAATCAAAAAGACAAGTGGATGAATGCTCTCTAATTCATGTTTATCAGTTACAATAATTGCTACGTTTTACATATCCATTTTGGGATAATGTATGCATACATAAAAATAAACCCATTTCCAGTGCAATGAATTCTTGTCAGAAGAATGATTTTAAGACTGTAAGCCAAGCTTTTGTCTATTATTAACCAAACTACTTCATTAAGTACCATGGAATGAGGCATCAAAGGTATATTTTGCAAAAAAGAAAAAAATTTCACTACAATGAATAGTTTTGCAGTTGTTCAACTAGGATGAGTAAGATAGATTTGCATTATACCCACAAGTATCTGTTCAGAAAAGTATAGAAAACGCTTACATTTGCAAAAGTTTCTTCTAGGAATAACTGAAGTGATTGCAATTCAATTCTTTTTGTGGCACTGAGAGCATTATTTCATTCTTGATAAGGTGGTAAACTTTGAAAGAGTAAGCTTTTTATTTTCTTTATAATGATTTTCAAACTGAAGTCACATCTCTGACTTGAATTTCACACACAGAGCAAACATTCTCTTTGAAACAGTTACTGAGGCTTTTTCTTGGTAATGATTAATGTATTCAGACCCTTTTCCCCAAACTTGCCACAGTATTTTTACATGGTAGAATAGAAAATTTGCAATACGAGGGAATAATAAAGCTAACCTACACTATTACTAATAATTTATTTGTAAAAACTATTTCCTTTGTCATATTCATTGGAGAAAACATTCTACTGAAGAAGTAGACCTATTCTTTCTTATTTAAAATGAGGTATTGCAGGGCTGGGGTTGGCTCAGCGGTAGAGTGTTCGCCTAGCATGTGCGAGGCCCTGGGTTTGATCCTCAGCACCACATAAAAATAAATAAATAAAATAAATATATTTAATAAATAAATAAATAAAATGAGGTATTGCTATGTGTTTATGATGAGATGACTACTCTGAACCTCAAATCATACACATGTACATCCAATTTTCAAATCACACAGCATCACTTCAGTTTTATTATCTTAGGTTATTCTCTTTATTTTAACTTGTAAGCATCTGAGTATATCTAAATGTTATATTTCCTCAGAGGTTCTTTAGGGTCATAAATCAATAAGCAACTTAGATCAGAACTCTAATTCATGTAGTAAAACACTTTTATTTTTACAATCTAAATGATACCCTTAGACATGCTCATCGATCTTGACTTGACAATTTTCCAACATCTCTAAGCTCTTCAGCTGACTTCCTGAGTGGTCTGGTTCACTGGTGTCTGACCTGTACCACTTTCATCCTGACTTCTACATGACTTGTTCCAACTCTCATGGATGTGGGAAGGTTGGCAGAAGAGAAGCTAACAGATTGGGCAGGTTGCCAGTACCACTGTAAATGGAGATGACCAAAGTGAAGGAGGGGTAGGGGTAGGTGAGTGGCAATCTAATGGTTTTGCATTGATCCAGAAGTAAAGAGGAGGGCAGGGAGGCATGGATCTGAAATATACAGTCTACTTCACTTGGTTTCATAAGCCCTAAAAACCAGTTGACAGAAAATGACTACTTATTCTGGCAGAAAACTGCTTTCTAAGCATGAGCTTTACAAAACCTTTCATCAGACCTGGTGGAGTTTAATGAAGGAAAGGAGGGGCAGTGTAGTGACAGGAAATGTCAAAGCACAAAGAGTGGCCTGAAAAACCCTTTAAAGTAACCTGCCGGTAATGGTGTTACAGAAGTGGGTGAAGGTAAGGCATTAGAATTTGAAATCAGAGTTTATTTTCTTTTACTTATTGTCTTAAGAACACTTAACATTAAGATCTCCCCTTTTCACAAATGCTTAAGTATACAATACAATTTGGAACCCCTGCATGGTGTTGGTGGGAATATAAAAATGGTACAAATGCTGTGGAAAACAGTTTAAAGTTTCCTCAAAAAGTTAGAAATTGAACCATCATATGTTCCAGCAATCAAAATACCCAGTTGTATAAATTTGGGATATTTATACAAAAGAATTGAAGTCAGAATCTTGAATAGATATCAGAACTCCTATGTACAATTCTACATATGCTAATAACAATCGCCAAAATGAGGAAGTGAGAGGAATTTTTAAGTAGAAGGGTAATTAGGTATTCAATCCAAATTTGCAGGCGGGTCTGAAATACCTGTGGCACAACACTAGCTGAGCAGCATGCTAGGGGCTGAGTTAAGGGTGAGGAGATTTGCATAGTACAGAGGCAGTAATGAGAACTGGAAACCAGTGGCAAAGGAAATGATTCTTCCCCAAATTCCCAGACACCTGTGAATGGAGTTGCCATTAGTGACAGAATTACATGATTCTCTGTGGATGTGTTCTGAAGAAGAGGAAAAACGGGCAGTGATGGGAACTATAATGTAGGTACTGGGGAAACACCTCTTTCTCCAAAATGATTAGATAGGGTGTTTTTCTTTTTGTAGGTGATCATGTATTTTTTTTCTGGATGTCCCAGAGTTAAGTTTGAAGTTCAACATGTACTACTGAAAGTTGCCTTAAATCTTCCAGAATCACTGCACTGTTCCCTTTTCCTAAAAGAAGATGCTGACTCTCATGAATTTTCTTCTAGAAGAATGAAGTTCCCACTGTATTTGAGTTATAGCCAGGGAACTGCTTGGGCACTGGCATAATTGTGCATTAAGCACTCCAATGTCTGGTAGGATTGGTTAATCTGGATGAAACAGACACTTCTCATCAAAGCATATCAACACACCCCAATATGCCAGAGGACGTGCTATGCCTGGTGTGCTGAAAGAAGGTGAAATTCCAGATGGACCCTGTGAATTGATTGGTCTGTTTAAGTGTATCTTTAAGGGATTATCTTTGTTTATTTTGATACTCCAGGTGTGGCCTGTTTTCTCTTCAACTATTTCTTGGCTCCTTGTTCTTAATCTGCAGTAAATGCATTCTTTGCTTACTGCTTTTGCTAAACCCTTAAATTCTTACACATGTTGAGAGACTTACTTTTATGTCTGTATTCCACTCCATAGCAAAGTCATTTTCTACATGTTTAACATTCTTAACTGGTAAATGTTAAATATATATTGAATTTTGGAAATTTGATGTTTATCTACCATTGATATGCTAGGTGTGCTATCTAAATATATTCATTAATATTACTATGATTTTGTGCAATGTTTAGGTGTCAAAGAGTACAGAGAGAACCAAATATATATATTTTTTAATTTGGGAGAAAGACTTTGAAAAATGAAAGTCATTTGTGAACTAAAGAAGGAAGAATATAATCTATTTTTAGAACCTTGCATACAACCACCCTAATTTCAGAAAGAGGAATTGCAAAGCAGATTTCAATGGACCACAAATGTCACAAATGTGACATTGGAAAGATATCTAGAGTTTGTAGATTAGATATTGCAAAGATTTCCCAAGTTGGAAGCTTAAAAGGACACAGCAGACTCAACAGAAACTTTGTGGTTAGTGTAAATAGTGCAACAGGAAAAATTGTGCAGACATGTATTAGGGGGTCTGACAGACAAACAGTTGCAAGATTTGCAGGATCCTTATTTGCCTAAGGACACATTATTTCTGAATTAAACTATGATGTCCTGTGAGGAATCAAGGCAGAAGTTCCCAGCAGGGCTGTTTAAGCCCTCTGATAATAGAATCAAGCCAGGCTAACAAGTTACACCAGGTAAAAACCATCAGTAAACAAACTGGCCCTGGGGGAGTTTTGGATTTTATACTGCACATCATAAATCCCACTGTACTCATCTTGGCTAACGGCCAAAACTGACATCCAGAGTCCCCAGAGACAAGGATGTACCTTTCTCAGTCTCATTGTAAGTTAACTATGTTTTACACAGATACTTATTTTTCCACATAATCCAGGAGGAGACATTTGAATAGTTATTTAATATAGTTAGAGCTAAATCTCTCCAGAGAAGAAAATATGAATGTCCACAAAACTCTACAGCTGTAAACTGAGCCAGATCTAGAATTTGAGTTTGCTGTATTTAATTTCAATATTTCCCCCCTAGTTTCTACTCTAATGCATAGTTCAAAATAAATGTTTTCCCTTTAAGCTTAAGACTGGTTCTTTTTCAGATATGCCCATGTTGCAGAATTCTGAAAGAAATCTTAGACCACTATACTTTAAAGGTATCACATAGCATTTACATTTGTATATTACTTTATGTATACATTTATACATTACTTCAAAAAAATGAAATTGTAGTACCATATTCATCTTAGCTAAAATGCATTATTTTAGTAGTAAAATTTCTTTATCATTAAAGTAACTCAAATGATTTTTCCATCTTCTAAGGTCTTCTTCTATATCTCTCTTAGGGTTCTGTAGTTTTCATTGTATAAGTCTTTCACCTCTTTTGTTAGGTGATTCCCAAGTATTTTATTTTTTGGGGGGATATTGTGAATGGAGTAGTTGTCCTCATTTCCGTTTCAGAGGATTTGTCGCTGATATACAGGAATGCATTTGATTTATGCGTATTGATTTTATATCCTGCCACTTTGCTGAATTCATTTATTAGCTCTAATAGTTTCTTTGTAGACCCTTTTGGGTCTGCTAGGTATAGAATCATGTCATCTGCAAATAGTGATAATTTAAGTTCTTCTTTTCCTATTTTTATGCCTTTAATTTCTTTCATCTGTCTAATTGCTCTGGCCAGTGTTTCGAGGACTATGTTGAACAGAAGTGGTGAGAGAGGGCATCCCTGTCTTGTTCCAGATTTTAGAGGGAATGCCTTCAATTTTTCTCCATTCAGAATGATGCTGGCCTGTGGCTTATCATAGATTGCTTTTACAGTGTTGACGTATGATCCTGTTATCCCTAATTTTTCGAGAGTTTTGAACATAAAGGGATGCTGTACTTTGTCGAATGCTTTCTCTGCATCTATCGAGATGATCATATGGTTCTTATTTTTAAGTCTATTGATGTGGTGAATAACATTTATTGATTACCGTATATTGAACCAGCCTTGCATCCCAGGGATGAATCCTACTTGATCATGGTGTATAATTTTTTTGATATGTTTTTGAGTCCGATTCGCCAGAATTTTATTGAGGATTTTTGCATCTAGGTTCATTAGAGATATTGGTCTGTAGTTTTCTTTCTTTGAAGTGTCTCTGTCTGGTTTAGGCATCAGGGTGATGTTGGCCTCGTAGAATGTATTTGGAAGTTCTCCCTCTTTTTCTATTTCCTGAAATAGCTTGAAAAGTATTGGTGTTAGTTCCTCTTTAAAGGTTTTGTAAAACTCTGAAGAAGATCTTAGAAGATGGAAAAATATACCCTGTTCATGGATAGGCAGAACTAACATCATCAAAATGGCGATATTACCAAATGTCCTCTATAAGTTCAATGCAATGCCAATCAAAATCCCAACAGCATTTCTTGTAGAAATAGATAAAACAATCATGAAATTTATATGGAATAATAAAAGACCCAGAATAGCAAAAACAATGCTAAGCAGGAAGTGTGAATCAGGCGGTATAGCGATACCAGACTTCAAACTATACTACAGAGCAATAGTAACAAAAACAGCATGGTACTGGTACCAAAACAGGCGGGTGGACCAATGGTACAGAATAGAGGATACAGTAACCAATCCACAAAACTACAACTATCTTATATTTGATAAAGGGGCTAAAAGCATGCAATGGAGGAAGGATAGCATCTTCAACAAATGGTGCTGGGAAAATTTGAAATCCATTTGCATCAAAATGAAACTGAATCCCTTTCTCTCCCCATGCACAAAAGTTAACTGAAAATGGATCAAGGAGCTTGATATTAAATCAGAGACACGGGTCTGATAGAAGAAAAAGTTGGCTATGATCTGCATACTGTGGGGTCAGGCTCCAAATTCCTCAATAGGACACCCATAGCGCAAGAGTTAACAACTAGAATCAACAAATGGGACTTACTCAAACTAAAAAGTTTTTTCTCAGCAAAAGAAACAATAAGAGAGGTAAACAGGGAGCCTACATCCTGGGAACAAATCTTTACTCCACACACTTCAGATAGAGTCCTAATATCCAGAGTATACAAAGAACTCAAAAAATTAGACAATAAGAAAACAAATAACTCAATCAACAAATGGGCCAAGGACCTGAACAGACACTTCTCAGAGGAGGACATACAATCAATCAATAAGTACATGAAAAAATGCTCAACATCGCTAGCAGTCAGAGAAATGCAAATCAAAACCACCCTAAGATACCATCTCACTCCAGTAAGATTGGCAGCCATTATGAAGTCCAACAACAACAAGTGCTGGAGAGGATGCGGAGAAAAGGGTACACTTGTTCATTGTTGGTGGGACTGCAAATTGGTGCAGCCAATTTGGAAAGCAGTATGGAGATTTCTTGGAAAGCTGGGAATGGAACCACCATTTGACCCAGCTATTCACCTTCTCGGTCTATTCCCTAAAGACCTAATAAGAGCATGCTACAGGGACACTGCTACATCGATGTTCATAGCAGCACAATTCACGATAGCAAGATTGTGGAACCAACCTAGATGCCCTTCAATAGATGAATGGATAAAAAAATGTGGCATTTATACACAATGGAGTATTACTCTGCATTAAGAAATGACAAAATCATACAATTTGGAGGGAAATGGATGGCATTAGAGCAGATTATGCTAAGCGAAGCTAGCCAATCCTTAAAAAACAAATGCCAAATGACTTCTTTGATATAAGGGGAGTAACCAAGGACAGGGTAGGGACGAAGAGCTTGAGAAGAAGATTAACATTAAACAGGGATGAGAGGTGGGAGGGAAAGGGAGAGAGAAGGGAAATTGCATGGAAATGGAAGGTGATCCTCAGGGTTATATAAAATTACATATAAGAGGAAATGAGGGATAAGAGAAGAATAATACAAGTGGAAGAAATGATTTACAGTAGAGGGGGTAGAGAGAGAAGAGGGGAGGGGAGGGGAGGGGAGGGGGGATAGTAGAGAATAGGATAGACAGCAGAATACATCAGACACTAGAATGGCAATATGTAAATCAATGGAAGTGTAACTGATGTGATACAGCAATTTGTATACGGGGTAAAAATGGGAGTTCATAACCCACTTGAATCAAATTGTGAAATATGATATATTAAGAATTATGTAATGTTTTGAACGACCAACAATAAAAAAAAAGTAACTCAAATGAAAAGTTGACAGGTTAGTAATTTATATTTAAGAAAAGATTTTCTCTGTTGCATGATGATGAATATGTGAAATAGGTGAAGTTTGGTTTCATTCCAACTCCAACTCCAACTTTTCAGGGGCCTCTAAGTTCAGGATAGAGAGTGATTGTAGGTTTCTTGTTAGGGAAAAAGGTGATCTGTTGGCACTGTTTATGTAAAGGTATGAGGAACTTAATTTGTCACTCTTTCAGTTTATTTAGGCTGTAAAATATGGACACAGAATGAGGGAAACTCACAAAGGCTTAAATCATTGACTATAGAATTTTTTTGACAGAAACAGTGGAGGCAATATGTGGTAGAACCATCTATAGACAGAGATTTTCCTGGTTCTCCTAACACTTAGACAAGTCCTGTTCCAGTTAATTCTGTGATGAATTATAGGAACTTCAGTACCCTGAAGGAGAGGTATGGCCTCCTGAGGCCACACAACCTCATTAAGCTCAACATCTCTCTCTCATGGCTGAATAAATTGATATTCTTTTCAGAAGAAGAAAAAAAAATGGTAATGCTGAGCCATTTTTCTCAATAAATAAGGATCAAGATGTATCTTCAATTTTCCTTTCCTAAAATTCATTCTCAGTCTTATCAAAATTATGAAAAAGGTAGTATGAAGTTTAAAGGAAACTATAGAATGAAATAACAGAATACTAAAATTATGTTTTGTACTCATGGTTATGATAAAGCAATATCTTCTATTCTTGAATAGAATATATATGTATATATTCATATTACCTGATTTGATGACAAAATTGGGCATTTTTTCTTTCTTCTAAACTTGAGAAGAAACAAAGTCTTATAGATTTCATACTGTGGCAAACAAGGCCTCACACATATCTGTGCCATATTTGGTTAATTTCTGCAAGACAAATGGTTTGTTTTTATCAAGGGGAGGTTGTCATTGAAATACAACCTTGAAAACAAGGAGGGAGAGCAAAATAAACTTCCCAGAATAGTCATCACCAAAATGTGTATTTGAGATAATGACATGAGCATTTATACTTCTGATTATGTTGCTTTTCCACCTCGTACTCAGCTTTTTCTGGACAAGCAAATAAATGATCAATTTAGAATCACATTACATTCAAAATGAATAAGATTGTGAGATCATGCTTGGACTAGCAGTCCAGTTTAGAGGATTTAAACTTCCATAAAGGCATACTCTTCTTAGATTGATCCAGAGAGCCAACTGATAACTCAGACAAATGGCACATGGTAAGAGAGGACAAAATGATTGAAGTTTCTGGTTGAAACACTTGACAACTCCACAATGGTTGAATGCATTTTCACAATCCTGGTGAGGCTAAATCTTTAGCTAGATACTGTTGGAACTGTTCAGCCTAGGGATGAGGATGGGTTAGACTACTGAGGATGTCTGCTTGTTTTCTGCTAAGAGACTATCTACTTGTATGCTTGTTTCTTGGACCAAAGAAATGTAGAATTTATCATTTGCATCTGTGTGAAAGGAAAAGTTGACATTCCAAGGAAGCCAATCACAGATACTTTGATCCTGTTAATTTATTCAAAGGATATTGTCAGCTTTAATGTAATTTGCTGTTGCTCTTGAACTCTTAATTTTAGTTGTATTACCTAAAAGCAAACCACTGCTAAGATTATGTTCTGTAATGATCCCAGATCTTTGCAGTACTTTTCAATGGAAAATTGGTTTATATTTTTCTACTTTTGTTGAAGCATTATGAAATGAATTAAATATGTAGATTTGTGAATTTTAATATCTCAGGGAAGAGATTCAGACCGGTGGATCTTCCTTAGAGGTTGGTTTTTCATTATTTAATACTTTTAAATTGTTTTAGTTTGTTGCCAAGATTTAAACATTGGTAGACTTTACCTAAGAATTTGCTTTTATGACTTCTCCTAAAAAATTAAAATGTCCTGGCACCACCAGCCTCCCATTCCTGCATGGTCACAGTCAGCCACTGCTGGATAGCTGTCATCTTTTGTAGTCTGGTAAGGTGTATTCCAGGGTAAGTTGTACTCTCAGGGTGTAACAGATTCACGTCACTTACAGTATATTCCTGGTCTCTGTGGGCCCTAGTACTGATGATCAGAAGCAGCTCAGATGTTATCTATCTCTTCCTATAAAGTTCATTTTTGAAATCATTAGAGCATTTAGGCATTAAAACTGAGTTTACATTCTATTCATTCTCAACACCCACGACCAGTCCTTATTGCTATTGTGTCTCTCTAAGGAGTAAGTCCAGTTATCACAGGATCCCTACTCCATTCCAACTTGGACATTTTATTTTCTGAACACTATGCAAAATTAGAAAATTTGTCATAAATATTCTACTGCTACATTTGTTTATGATGAGTGTGTTGGGGTCCCAAAGACCAGCCCCAGGTTTGGTGTTCTGCTAGAAGGACGCACAGGACTCATCATCATATGTACTCAATGGCTAAGACTTATTACAGAAAAATGAGATAAAGCAAAATATGCAAATAGAAAGGACACACAAAAGAAAGTCCAGATGAACCCAAATGCAAGCATCCATCCTTTTCCATGAAGTCACGCAAGACAAGATTAACTCCTCCAGAATCAGATTATGACAATACATATGCAATGTTGTCTATCATGGAAGTTCATTAGGAACTCAGTTTCCACAACTTTTTTTCTCTCTCCTTCCTTCCTACCACCCTCCCTTCCTTTCTGCAACTCTTCCTCTCTCCCTCCATCCCTCCCTCCTTCCTTCCTTCCCTCTCTCCCACCCTCCTTCCTTTCTTCCCCTCTCTCTTTCTCTTTCAGGGGCACTTTATCACGGATCTACATCCTCAACCCTTTTTATTTGTTTTATTTTGTGACAGGGTCTTGCTAAATTACATAGGGCCTTGCTAAGTTGCTGAGCTAGCTTTGAACTTGCAATTCTTCTTTCTCAGCCTCCAGAGGTGCTGGGAAGGTCCCAGGATTTTTATGGGTGGATGGTCATATAGGCATCCCCGGCCTGGCATTTATCAAAATTCCAGACTCCCAGAAGGAAAGTAAAATTTTATGTGAATAACATGCATTACACAGTATAGACATCTAAAACACATTTACTAGTTAGGGTACCCTGATGTTTTGGTCAGCTTTTTCACTTTTGTGACTAAAAGATCTGACCAGAACAATTATAGAGGAGAAAGAGTTTATTTGGCAGCTCATGGTTTCAGTCCATAGATAGCCGGCTCCATTCCTTGGGGCCTGAGGTGAGGCAGAATATCAAAGTGGAAGAGCATGGTTGAGGGAAGCTGCCCACATGATTATCAGAAAGTGGGGTTGGGGGCTGTTAGGGAGAGATATAGAGAGAGTTCACACAAAATATATACCCAAAAGGCACACCCATGGGGATCCACCTCCTCCAGCCACACTCTACCTTCCTTCAGTTACCACTCTATTCGAACTATCAGGGGATTAATTCACTGATTGGTTAAGACTCTCATAACCCAATCATTTGTCCTATAATCCTTCTTGCATTGTCTTACACATAAGTTTTTGGGGGACACCTCACATCCAAATCATAATATATGAGAACACTCTTGAAAATCAAGTTACCAGATCAGCCAAGAGCTAACCCTATTAAAAATATTCTTCTAAAGAAAGCAATCAGGCCTTCTATGTTAACTCTTGTATACAATAAGACAAAAGCCACTTATTTTATTTTTTTTTTTTGTACAAGCATAATCTTTGACCAAGTAGTTGTTAGTGATAAGAACTACTCAGTTAGGAATTCTAGTCTATTTCCTTTGAAAAACAGCTAGATATGGAGAATATTTGAAGTAAGCCCTATCATTTATCTCTGAGATCTTTATGAAGCATTAACAGAAACACATCTCAGACTGAGCTGTTTGTTTAATTTATTCAATTTTTTTATTCAACAATGTGAGGCATAACTTCTTCAAGTACAAGATCCCTGTTTTCATGGAAAGGGTAGTTTATAATGAGTAGAGTAAAAGACTTAATGATTAAGTTATATAGTATATTAGAAGATGAAAATACTATGGAAAAAGATGTTCCATATTAATTTATAAAAGTTATGCTTATACTCTAGATAGTAATCTGTAGGCTGATAAAACTGTCTACATCCAAATCTCTAGTAGCTGTGACTATGTTACTTCAAAAGGGACTTTGTAGATATGATTAAGGTTAGGGGCCTTGAGTAGGAGAAATTATTCTGGTTTATCGAGGTGTACTCAATTACGAATCCTTCAAAATGGAAAAGGAATGTAGAAGAGAGGGGAGAGTGGTGTGAGGTATTTGGCAAATTGCTATGATGACAAGAGAAAGCTAATAAAGGGTCCTTTGTTATATCTACTTACTGAAAGCGTCTCCTGCTCTTTGACTTGTGTTTTACTCCTTTACTGTAGTGATTTTAAGTTTTCTTGATTTTCAAGAAGTTTTTATGCACTGTTTTAGGAAATAGTTATCTACCTCAGGGCAAATATATATGTACATATATAATGTTTTCCCTGGCATCTATGGTTAAAACTCCCTTCAGAACTGAATTGAATTCTTGTTTATGGATTAAAGTAAAGGTCAAGATTCGTGATTTTCATGGATGGTCACTAATGGAGAAGAAGGGGAAACTTGCTGGAGTATGTTCTCATGTTGGTAAGATGGTGTGCAGTCTAGTGATAGCCCTTCTTTCCCCCACATTGACCACCTTTTATAGAGAACAGTTTTCTTTTCAAATGGCAGTGTTTTGTCTCCTATATCATGAGTCACATGTGCTGTCATGTGCTGTGTTTGGTTCTGTTTCTGGACTCTGTATTCTCTCCTATTAGTCCATTTGTTTATACAAACACAAATATCTCACTAAATTACAGTTGTTTTATAATTACACTGAATATTCTTCTGGCAGTTCAAGTCATTCAGGTTTTTTCTGCTTCCTAACCTCCCTGGGGAAAATTTGCCCTTTGCATTTTTATGTAAATTTTATAATTAGCCTGTGAATTTCCATGGAAAAACTGTTTGCATTTTGATTGAAATTGCATTAAACCTGAAGACTGACTTGGGGAAAATTGGTATCTTAACAATATTGAGTGATTCAATTCATGAGCATGATATTTGGCTGCATTTATTTAGGCCATCTTTAATTTCTTTCAAAATTTTGCGTTTTTTTATTGTATAAAGCTTGCATATTTTTAATTAAATTGTTCCAAACTATAGATGTTTTTAAGACTATTATCAAAAGCATCTTTATAAAATATTGTCTTATGTTTTTGTTGGTATGTAAGAACACTTTGTATATCAATCTTTTTATCAATTGTCTTTGTAAATGGTATGCATTTCTACAAGTTCCTTCATAGACCACAATCATGTTGTCTGTGAATAATAGTACATTTATGTCTTTCTTTTCAATTGTTATAACTTCATTTTAATTGACTAATAGCATTAACCAGACATTCACACAAGATTGAAAGAAAACATTTGCCAAAATGCAGTATTTAATTTTTGAAATTATATTTATAAGGGGTTTACTTATTTCCTTTTTGACAATGTCTTTGTGAGATTTGGGCTTCAAGACATGTTAGTCTGAAAAAAAAGAAAGAAAAGAAGAAGGATATTAAGAGTATGTAAGAAATTGGTGTTTTTGCGGGGGCACAGGGTTGGGTGCCTGTAATTCCAGCATTTTGGGAGGCTGAGGCAGAAAGTTCTCAAGTTCAAGATCAGTCTGGGTAACCTGGAGAGACTGTATCTCAGAATAAATGAAAAGGTTGGGGATGTAGCTCTTTGGTAGATGCCCCTTGTGTTCAATTCCCAGTCCTTCCCCTGCCCCACCAAAATTGTGTTTTGCAAGGATTCACTGGCAAATAAAACTATACCTGAAATATTCTGAAGAGTTCCTTATGGAAAGGTTTTTGTGAGGTTTTCAATTTCTAGTCAGTTTTGGCAATATGTGCTTTTCAAGGAATTTGTCATTTTGTTTTCTTTTCTCGTATTTTGACAGAATCATATATAATATTTTGCTGATCATTTTTTAATGTTGACACCATATTTAGCAACTCATTCCTGATATTGATAATGTGGGTTTTCTCTTTTTTTTATTGTTTGATCTTCCTAAGGCTTTAATACCTTTTTCATTCTTTTAAAGTTAGTTTTGGTCTTTGTCAATTTTATTTTTTTATGCTGGGAATTGAACCTAGGGCCTTGCACATTCTAGGCAAGCACTCTACCACTGAGCCACTTCCTCATCCCATTTTTCCCCCATTGCTTATTTGTTTTCTGGCTATATTTTGAACATGAAATAATAACAACAAAATTGATATTTCCCTGAAATATTAGCTATGGAATATGGGAGTAAAATAGGAGCCAAGGATGTCTCTAAGACTTCTCTCCTATGTTTCTTGGTGGCTGTCATTGCCATAAATTGAGATTGAGAGTGCTGGAGAAGCAGGCAGGTTTCGGGAGGACTAGCAGAATTTCAGTTTTGGATATATTATATTCAGATATCAGACTTCCAAGAGGATGGTGATCCGCAATGCTAGAACTTAGACATAGATTGTACTTGAGATACCAA
Source organism: Spermophilus citellus (assembly GCF_964194105.1). Classification (NCBI taxonomy): domain Eukaryota; kingdom Metazoa; phylum Chordata; class Mammalia; order Rodentia; family Sciuridae; genus Spermophilus; species Spermophilus citellus. Next base: position 112,287,794 of record NC_138186.1, on the reverse strand, counting down.
TGTGGAAGTCATTCTCATTGAAAGTGCATGAGACCAGGAGAATAAATAACATCTCTAGTTGAACAAATACAGAAGGGGGAGAGAAGACCCAAATCTGGGGCCTGCAGTACTCTAAAACTAAGGGAAGGAGTAGAAAAAGCAAAGAAAACTGGCAAGGATCAATAAGGGAATTACTGACTCCAAGTTAAGAAAGTGGATAAACAAGGAGGAAGAAACCTAATTTGTTAAATGCTGATGCTGGGTGGAGTAAGATGAGAATTAAAGATTGACTCTTGGATTGGAAATGTGGAGATCACCAGATAACTTTCTAAGGAGCACTTTTGGTGGAGAGCTAGAGAGTAAAAATTCAGGCTGAAGAATTGGAGAATGAAATGAAAGTAATTGGACACATTGACTATAGAAATTTTTTTTTATTTTATTGTTGGTTGTTCAAAAGGCTAGCCAATCCTTAAAAAACAAATGCCAAATGTCTTCTTTGATATAAGGGGAGTAACCAAGGACAGGGTAGAGATGAAGAGCTTGAGAAGAAGATTAACATTAAACAGGGATGATAGGCGGGAGGGAAAGGGAGAGAGAAGGGAAATTGCATGGAATTGGAAGGTGAGCATCAGGGTTATACACAATTACATATAAGAGGAAAGGAGGGGTAGGAGAAAAATTATATAAGTGGAAGACTATAGAAATTTTTAAAGATGTTTTGCTCAAAAGTGAGATGTAAGGGAATTGTGCTGCTGGTGGTACTTGGGCTCAGAAAAAAATATTACTAACATGGGGGAAATAACTGTATATGCAAAAGAATGATCAGAAGAAAGAAAAGGCTTGATGTGTAAGAAGAGGAGAAACAATGGAGTATGTTTTGTGTTGATAAGATGGCATAGGACAGAAATTCTTCCCCCTTCTCTACATTCATGCACAGTATGTCACGGAATTTCTTGTAACTGTGTTCACAACACAGTTTTGCTTTCAGAATGTCATAAAATTACTAATAATAGTGAATATTAAAGTTATTGTAATATGTAATTTTCAGTGGAAATTAGAGAGTACTCTGAAAATTCCACTACTTTTGGCCAATGATATCAATAGTTAGGATCTAGAATAGAGGGATAAATGAAATAAGCATCTGAGCAGCAAATAAATATTAATAAGCTCAGATGTTTTAGAAAAGCTTAATATCATCATCCAAGTTATTTAATACAAACTAAGGTAACAGATTTATTAGCAACACACAGTGACTACAAGGAAAACTGACAGAAATCAACAGAGGAACTAAACAAAACATTTCTTTGAAAATCAGACAAGTTCTAAATAGATTTGATTTGGTGTGCATTTTATTTAGCTAGTAAACTTTATCATATTAAGTTGGGGTCCTGTACTATAGACTCAAATAGCTCCACATACCTCAAGAGTTCTGAAGCTGCCATACTTTGCACCATTCAATAATTGTCATTCCTAATGTGATCAATTTGTTTTTATCAATATATGGCAATACACAATGAAAAATTTCAACAAAAAATTTATAATAAACCTCAAAAATGTATTTGTGCCTAAAGAGGTTAAGAGCAGTGATCTGGAAATGTGCTTAATGATTTAGTTGATGAATTTTGTTTCCTATCATTTCTGATAAATGAAGCATTAATACTTGCATACAGATAAATACATCAAGCTCTGGCCATTTGTAACATAACTAGACAAGCATATTCCAGGATGTGTGTTTTAAAAACATTGAAAGACAAGCATATTGATCATAGAGTAGTAGAATGTCAGAGTAAAAAAAGGACCCTAGAGTTTACAAACCGGTACTCTGCTCAAATGTGCAAAGCTCATAATGTAGTATGGAAATGGATGCCTATGTTTCTTAATTTCCATCTATATTTCTTATTCAAATAAATTATATTTTTATATATTATTATTTATTATACATAAAATAATTGCTAGACCACCAATTACCTACCACTAACAAGGAATTGAATTTTGAAGCAAAATATTGTCTTGTAATTTTAATGTTATAGTAATTGGAAAAGGAAATTCTAATAGCCTAGTCTAAATATGAAACTTAGTGTCTTAAAAAAGGAGCCCTTGGGGTTGCGGTTGTGGCTCAATGGTAGGTTACTCACCTAGCATGTGTGAGGCATTAGGTTCGCTCCTCAGCACAACATAAAAAAAAACATATAAAATAAATAAATAGAAGTATAAAAAAATGGAGCCCTTGGAAATTAACATCTAGTTAAAGAAAACTGAGTGTCTTTTACAGATAAAAGAAATCAATTTCAGCTTGATTTCCAGAACATACAGAGTAAAAAGAAAGTGTCCTTCTTTGTGTTAAGTATTAGCAAGTTTCTTGAAGCAGACAGATCACTATTGTAGAAGAAATGGTTGTACAAATATGTAAAGTTAATGGACTAAGTATATGGTGCTCCATCATTGTTTAGGAGGCAATATAAGAAAAAAAAAACAGCAAGAAGAAAATTTAAATTGATTACAATTCAGCTATAAAATTGATTATGGAGAGATGTACAATATAGAAGTGATAAACATAGGGTGATAAGCAGGTATAGTTACGTGTGAAATAATCTTTATAAGAAAAATATGTGCAGTGTATATGCAAAGCCTTATTCTTTCTTGGAAATTTATACATTTTAAATATTAACAGTGATTCTTTGTGAGTTGTAGAAATACATTGTTTTTATTTACTTTTTATAGCTTTCTGTGTTGTCTGAAGTTTTTGCTGTATTAACTTTTTAAATTAAAATACCAATTAAGTAATCTATTGATACATTTTCATTTATGAAAGCTTCTCTTCATGGATCAAGTACTCCTGACATTTTGAGATGCCTTTCCTTCATCTGGATATTTACATTAGCTTTGTGTATATTTGCACATAGTATATTCTCTAATCACAATGAGATTGTCCTATAAATGCTGTGGCTTATTTATTGATTAATAGCCTAACATAAATGTTCATATTGATACCTTTAGACCCAAGTCAATTATTTTTATGAGTGCTTCATATTTTATTACTACTACAATTTTGCAATTTGTTTTTGACCTTGTTCCATCATTTAAGAAGTGATGTCTAGTGATGTCTAGCAAAGATTTCTTAGAGGTGTTTTAAAACACTTGTAGAAATTATTATTGTAAGTATCAAAACCCAAAATAGGGTAAAATATGGTAATATTTCAACAATGCAAAGGAAAAAAATGCTCCAGAACAGGACTGAAAGAAATTGCATTGAAATGTTCACGGTGGGATCAGAGGTGACTCTTTTTTTGTGTCAAAATGTTACGAGTAGTGGAATTGGGGTGACATTTCAAGCTGTTTTTCTCAACATTTTATAGCTTTTGTACTGTCAAGTTTTCTCTGATGGTTAGGAATTACTTTGATTATCTAAAAACATAAAAACAATATAAATTATTTGATAAGTCTACTTTCAACATATTTTCATGCAAATGTGATTTAAAAATCTTTCAAACTTTAACATCTAAGGGCCTAAGAATCTCTGATGAAAAGTAGGACATCAACTGTGGAAAGATGGATCAGATGCTTTCTTTAGGCTTTAAGAGGATAGCCTTTATTAATCTGAAAGTAATAAAAATAGTTGGCTGAGTGTGTTGTTCTTACTATAGCTTTTATTTCTGGCTCAGATATTTTATGTTGAAATGAGTGAAATTTCAAAATACTTCATTAAAATAATACTGTAAAACTTGGAATTATGTTTCTGCAAAAAGAAAATTAATTCACAAATGCTTTATTGCAGGCTCATGAACATAATATTCAACCAATTGTAATTTGATATATTAAGTAAGAATGAAATATTTCAATACATAGAGTGATTAATCAAGAAACACAGCAACAAAACTAGTGTAAAATTGCATATGATAAAGATATCACACTATATATAATTCATAACTATAATTTTCTTATTTTCCTGTCCTGCAGAAAATGCAATGATAGTATACCTTAACTATGGTCAAGGAATTTAAAAGGGCCTCTTTCTAGGTGATAGTCTGTGGTACTTAAGGCCACCAGAAAGCTTTTTCTTTCTCCCTACTTCTCATTATTTTATGAACACCCAAATACATTATTTACGTTTTGATTTTCTTTGTCTTATTATAATTATCAACACATTAATTGTACTAATTAGTGAGTTTCACTGTGACATTTCCATACTTGCATATATAATGCTTTGATCACATCAATTTTGAGGAAATTGTCAGAGAGATGTCTCCTTTCTTGCTATTCACTTCTTCTTTTGTAGAATTTCTCGAGGTAAGTGGAGACATTCAACATCAAATGTTCCAACCTCCACCTTCAAAAAGAAAGTCTTCCTTGAGCCATGTCTCCATAGCACACAGTACTAGTGCCTTCCTCTTTCACCCTGATGCTCTGCACAGCACCCCAGCTTCTAAATGCAGGAGACTTGTTTGCACTACAGTTTCTATCCTTTGATCTTTACCAGACAGTTGCTTTACAGTGTCAAAGCCTAAAAGCTCTGACTTGAATAAGGGCCAGACTCAAAAGAACTTGGTATTTGGCTGACTATTTAATATCAAGTATTTATAATGCAGAAACAAGTCTTTCCCTTTGCCTGAAAATCATGGCTAGTGTTTCTCAATTGAGCATTACTATTATTCTTCTGCCAATCAATCAGTGAGAAGACTTTTCATCAATATATCAGTTTGCATTCTAGCATTTACTAATTCCTTCAGTAGTCCCCTTAGGAACATAGTTATCTTTTCCAACAAAGATGCATTACCTAAGGCTGTGGCTCAGTGGTAAAGCACTTGCCTCACATGTGTGAGACACTGGGTTTGATCCTCAGCACCACATATAAATAAATAAAGATACTGTATGTTCATCTACAACTAAAAAAAAAAAACGCTATCAAAAGATACATTACTTAGCGTTCTTCAGAGACAATTTGCGAACTATACAAGAAAATTTCTTTTTTTTTTTAATTGACAGAAGATTTCACCCTTTATCCTCACGGTTCTTTTTGTCTCTTTTGTCTCTTTTACTTAATTGACTGTCTCCCTTCTCATTTCATCTACTTACTTATTCAATTGACCTGTGCATTCAATCATCCATTTGACAAATATTAAACACCATGCTTGCCTTACTCAATTTTGTGCTCTTTTTTGCTATAGGTAACAGAATAGAATGATGTCAATGGTGACACCCAAGAAATTCCTACAAATGGGATTGTGAAAGATTTGGAGAGGAATTGTGCAGCCTGACATATTCTGGAAGCCAAAAGCAACCTTCCTGGGGCATACTTAGAATTAATTAATATTTGATATTTTTAGTGTTAGATTACTTGAAATGTTCTTAATAAGCAGGAGTTTATTTGGAGAAACATTGTAAATTAATATAAATGAGTACGTAGAACTCCCTGTAAAATATCTTAAATCATTCAATAAAATTTATGTTTAATAAGGTTCTTCATAACTTAGCCACAATCTCCCTTTCATTCACTCTCAGCCAGTCCCTGCCCATATTTGATACTTAAATCAGCAGCTTCTAAGTGAGTTGCTCTCAATTTTCAAATGGGGCAATTTTGTTTTGCCATCTATCTCAGGGCATATACAGCAATATCTGGAGACATTTTTGTTTTTCACAATTGAGGGGTATGTATGTGTGTATGTGTGAGCATGCACGCATGCACATGTTTGGGGTCTAGTGAGTTGAGGTCAGGGATTCTGCTAGACATCCTGCAGTGAACAAGATAGCTCACCAAAATGGAGTTTTCCAGCCCCCAATGCCAATAGTGCCAAGGTTGAGAAAAGCTGCCATAGGCCTTTTCACAGGTCAGGCCTAGGCACCAGCTGTGACATCCCTTTCTTTCTTTAGTTCACAAACCTCTAATTACCTGTTTTAAAATTCAGTTCTGAGAAGTCTTTTTTTTTTAAATGTTATACCAAATTGATTTGTTTGCTTTATTAATAGGCTCAAAGAGCAATTTCTTATTGCTTAAGTCATAATGGAATTCTTTACATTCCTGTCTCCTGCACTAGGCTGTAAGCTGCTCAAGGACAAGACAGGAGTGTCTTGTTAACCTTTGTAACTCCAATGCTTACTGCATGATAGGCACTTCATACATGTTTATAGGAGGAATGAAAATAAATAGATGATTACTATTTAAAGTGCTAGCCATGAGTTGTTGTCAAAGGTCAGTCTCCTTTACTTCAGTAAATGATAGCTCCTGGGAGTCCTCTGCTAGCAATCTGAAGCATCATCACAAGAGATTTCTGAAAAGAGAAAAATTAAGTGCAATTGAAATAGAGTTCCAAGAGAACCTGCATCTATATTACTGTTATACATCAGTATGTTAGCATTTTAAAATATATTCTAGCAGATCAAATTCATGTTGATGTTGAGGAGAAAGCAAACATTTTGTCTTATTATGCTATGATTCTTTATTTTAGAGAGAGAGAGAGAGAGAAGAGAGAGAGAGAAAGAATTTTTTAATATTTATTTTTCAGTTTTCGGTGGATACAATATTTTTATTTTATTTTTATGTGGTGCTGAGGATAGATGCCAGCGCCTTCCGCATGCCAGGCGAGCGCATTACCACTTGAGCCACATCCCCAGCCTGCTATGATATTTTCTAGTGAAGCAGTACTTGAGTATAAGCCAGAGTGCCCAGCAGTGAGACTGCAGTGCCATCAGAGATGTCAAAGGACTGGACCTCCTTCACCTCCTCAGAGCTCTGCCTCTTGCAACAGCTAAGGAAAACATGTCAACTGCCAGATCAATGCAGCACTTCCAGATAGAGAGGGACTTCCAACACAGCTATGTGGTGATGCTGAAAATTTGCTTGTGTATTAGCCAGATTTTTCCTGAGAAATAAGACCAAAAGAAGATAGATGGATAGTTAGATACAATACGTGTGTACTTATATATGTACACACACATTTAGATTTATTTTGAGTAATCAGCTTACATGATTATGAAGGCTGAGTGTTCTATGATCTGCTGTTGCAGTCTGGTGTTCCTTAGAAGTCACTGGTGTCATTTTAGAATGAGTTCCAAAGCCTGAGAATCAAGGGAGCCAATGGGGATAAGTCCCACAGACTTCCTAGCTCAGACAGGAAGGCAAGAAGAGAAAACAGTGAATCCTTCATTCCTCTGCCTTTGTTCTATTCATATCTTCAATAGATTGGATGATGCCCACCCACCTTAGGAAATCAATCTATTTTGCTTATTCCACTTATTCCAAGTCTCTTTGGGAAACACCCCCATAGACACCCATAACAATCTTTTACCTGATAACAAGGAATCCCTGAATCATTCAAGCTGATACATAAAGTTAACTAACACAACCCTGATGGTGTGGGTTTTAGCTGTCAGTTGGTGTATGGGTGGGGCAAGAGAATTTCTGAAAATTTATTATAAAGAGTTGGTACTTTGGAGGAGGTTCACGTATGCCTCTGCCTCTTTGTGGAATGAAACACCGGCAGGTATTCTTTTCTTGACACATGAAAGCTGCTTGAAACTCAGTATTGCTCTTCATTTTGTACCTTTTGGATATGTTTTGAAATTTTGAACCATAAGAGAATTTTTTTAATCTTTACTTTTGGAAAGAAATATGAAGAAGGCATGTGGGACCAGGAAGCAGTAATTACAATAAATCATGAAAAAATGTGAAGGAAGGAAAGAATTTCTAACTAGGATTAAACAAAAACAGAAAGTAAGTTGAAACTTACTGAGAGCCCTGGGAAAATGTTTGCACTTTAACAAAACTGAATAGCTTTGCCATTTAAAAAACTTATTTTATCTGAGATATACATGAATGTGAAGAATTTTTTTAAACTAAAAAATTATTTTTATGGCATTCCTAATTAAATAAGATAGGAAGGCAAGCTTAAAATGCACATTAGTCACAAAGAAAGAGATTTAAAGTATATGAGGATTTATAAGCAAAAATAACTCGCATAAATAAGTGGGGTGAATCACATATAAGGAACATATATAAAATACATGTAAACATCTTCTTAGCACTCTGGATTTGCAGAAGGACATGGGATGAGAACCACAAGGTTTGTAACAAGCATCAAATATCTTCCTTGGCTGAAATAGTTTGTCATTTAATCACATTAAACCCATTGCCACATAGACAGCATAAAATATCTTGTTATTTTTTACTGGGAGTGGAGTAAGGAAGCTGGCTCTCCAGCTCACACTGCTAGACATATTATAGGGTATCTCTGTCCAAAGAGGTTTAAGGAAAGAGAGGAGGGGAAGGCATGAATGATCACTTGCTGTAAGTAGAGGCTGCCCTTTTTATATTCCTCAGAGAGGAAAAGCTGAATTTCCTTCAAAGTGGATAGGGTTGAGACTGTTGATATTCTTCACCCTGTGAGTTCATCCATGTGGTCAAAGGATGACCTCCTCTTTCCCATGGAGCTGTTTATTAGGTACACTTTGAACAAAGAGAATACTTGCCCCTCCAAAAGTACACATCTTGGCCTGAGAAAGAGCTTATTTCTATGAGTGTGTAAAATTTATAAAATCAGGACACAAGAATTGTCTGCTGGAACCTGTACTCTTCTGCACTCACATAGATTGAGAGTCTGCAACCTTTGCTAGGTTCTTCAGAATGAGCTCAGGCTCTCAGGCTGCTGGGCTCTGAGCAAATTGCCAAACAGGCAAATAATAGGCAAAAGCAATATATCCTCTTGACCTACTCTCCATAGCTCAGATTAAATAAAGATCCTATAATAACGACAGTATTTTCCAAAACAAAATGTGGCATTTCAAATCTTCAATAGCATTCTCATATAAAACTCTTACTTTAATCTGAAATACCAATGACATATATTTAAACAAGTTTCCCCTGCTATGAGGCAAAACTCATTATGATGCAATCACTTTAAACGAGAGTACATATGGGTTATTAAGTATCAAACTGTGTGTGTTTATTGCTCATTACTATATTTAGAGGTTTAAATAGCTTTACTGCTTTGAGAGGTAGTTATAAGCTTTCAAATATTTAAAACCTAAACAACTAAACTGTTCATTTATTCCAAATTCATGATTTTGTTTAGACAGGAGCAAAATGTTTTTCATGTGCAACTTTCCATCAATGAAGAGAAATTCAGGCATGGAATATAGAGAAAACATTTTCTAAATTAAATTATCAGTGGGTAGAGAGGCAATATGGAGTTAAAATGCTGCAGCTATTATCTGAACCATTCAGGCTAAAACTGCTTTTGAGTAAAATGAAGAGTGAGTTTGGGTTTCCCATGAAAAGTTGTCTCTGTGGTTGCAACTATATTGTACTAGAAGTTTGGAGCTATCAAGATAAACTATCTGAGTCTGATTTCGTTTTTTTAGATCTCAGCATAGAATATCTCAAGGGAATACATATATTAGTCATGATCGCTTAATAATTGGTCTTTTTGCTCAGGCAACCTCCAGATTTGAAGGAGATTTTAAAAATGGGAATAATAAACTCCCCAAAATTGATTATGATTGAGTTTAATTAAAACCTTTGGGAGATATATCAAAATATGATAAAAATGCAATACCAAGCCAAAACTGCTGTTTATAATCTTTTTTTGTTTCTTCTTGTAATCATTCACCTGTTTTTTTTTTTTACAAAGATAATTAGGAGGCAGTGTAGTTTGACAAGATTTTTTCTTGTTTTTGCAATAAAACAGTAGCATTAAATACAAAACAGATACTCACTGGAAGAGGTTTACAGTTATAATTTTGAAAATTCTAAGACAAGCTTCTTACAGACATAGAAATAATAAAAATAACCAATATCTTTCTCCTTTGAAATGATACTCCTGGGCATATGTATTTATAGATACTTTCTTTGAAATGAATCTCAAACCGCAAAAGGCTTTTGGAAAATGAAAATGCAATATGTAATTTGCTAATTAATATGTTACCTTTATTTAGGCTTTTCCCAATCCCCTTTTCTAAAAGTATTTAGAGGGCATCTGTAATAATTCTAATCTGTTCTCTAAGGAAACAGTTCTGTGCATCTTCTCTCTTAGACTATTATAGTTGATCTAAAAGGTTGAGAACACATCTAATGAAAACTGTTACCCTCTTAATCTTTGCAGTGTGTGGGCTTTTCAGAGAATAGGGGTGTTGAGAGAGAATTTTGCCTTAGCAGGTAGTTCATTAAATCTTAATCTTCTCAAACAGTTCACATTAAGGGCAAGTTCCTCAAGATAAAATTCTAAGAGACAATTATTTACCTGTTTGACCAATTCTCTCAATTACTGGTCAAACAAAATCATTTAAAAGTGTCACAAGTTGGATTTTTTTTTCTTCCTTAATAATGTGAAACTTGACTGAGGTTTATTCAATTTTACTTCTACATGCACCATCTTATTCCATTGAGAAGGTGTAAAAAATCTATTTGTAGCTATTGAGATCAGTTTTAGTCTACCTAACTTTCCCTAACCCCTCTAAGTAAAAAGCTTGAATATAAAAACTCTGTAGAAAGATTTGTGTTTAACCTCTATAAGACCCTGATGCTCAGAACTATTTGATAATGATGATTTATTTAATGATGGGTATCTGGTTAAGAGTGACTTAAGCAATTCTTTACATTTCGTTAAATCTTATTACATTTGGACCATTATTTGTTCAGAAACAGCAGTTCACCTGTGATCTAGTGCCAAAAAGAAAATAAGCTGATATTAAAGTCTAATACTGGCTGTGATTACTCATTCATTTACTTATGCATCTAAATTCTTTTTTAAAAATACCTTAATTTTATTTTTATGTGGTGCTGAAATTGAACTCAGTGTCTCATGTAAATTAGGCGAGCGCTCTACCACTGAGCCACAACCCCAGCCCCATCTGAATTCTTTTGATGTAGAATATATTGTTTTAGAAAAATTGAGAGACATATGCAGTTTTTAAAAGTTTAACAACACATTAGGAAAGATTAAATATTAGGAACTTATATACAATATGTTAATGAAAATAACTAGTATATACAATTACATTTCGTATATGTATCTTTATATACATATTGTGTATAAAATATGTCATATAACAAAATATAATTATTAAGGAATAGTACATAGATACAAATATAAAGACAAAAATAATGCATGCTTTTATATACCTAAACACAAACACACATGATAAACAACACTGAAAACATTCTCAGAATACAAGGATGGTTTATAGTTAGAACACTGCTGAGTACAATATACAGATTAAAAATATTTAAGAGAGAAAAAAATGTGTGATCCACCTCAGAGCATAAAAAAGCACTTAATAGAATTCAAAAGTTTATTCATGCTAATACTATTGTCAACAAAATATGTGTCAGTCAAAAATCCAAAGGGATCATTATGCTTGATATAAATACAGGAGATATCATATCTTTGTTAAAAAACCTTTGTAAGGATGCATTATTACGGTATATGTTCAATGTTGCCTTGATAATCAATACAGATTTAGAAAATAATAAAGGCTATAAAATTATAAATACTGAAATGAAATAATTATTGTTTGCATATTATTTGTAGTGTACCTAATATTTTAAAAATTTTATATAAACTTTGTTTTACACAAATTTTAAATACAAAAAATATATTTAAAAATAAGAGTTTTAAAAAAAGAAAAATTAAAATGGGTACAAAGTATTATCTATAAAGTAAGATAAAAACAACCATATTTGAAATTATGGGGGAAGATGATTTATTAAAAATTTGGTAGAGAGACTGCAATATCTGTTAGAGGTCCACAAATTCTACTTTGATTTAGAAATCCTGCATTTTGGAATTTGTCTTGCAGATGTACCTACACATAAGAGATATTATTTACTTATAAAGATATTTATTGCATCATTTTTCTTAGACAATTTCAGGTACCCAGGTGTGGAATTTCTTATAACACAATAATAGCAGTTATAAAAAATGAATAACCCTCTAAAATGATATCCTAAAGGTGAAATATTAATTCTGTGTTATTGTCAAAAATTCATAAACTAACCAGGTGTGATGCACTCCTGTAATCCCAGTGACATGGGAGGCTGAAGCAGGAAGATCACAAGTTCAAAGCCATCCTCACCAAATTAGCAAGGCCCCAAGCAACTTAGCGAGACCCTACCTAAAATAAAAAATAAGAAAGATTTGGGGAGATAGTTCAGTAGTTAAGTGCCTTTGAGTTAAATTCCTGCTACCCAAAACAAAACAAGACAAAAGCATAAACTAAATCTAAGCTTGAAATGTCATCAGACAAATCCAAATCAAAAGACATCACACAAAATACATGACCAGAAATGCTCAAAGTGTCAGTATTGTGAAGACCAAGGGAAGACTGAGAAAGCTCTACAGATTGGTGGATAATAAGAAGCTATGACAACAAAACAAGGTGTAAAGCACTGGATTTGGTCCTGGAATATAAAAAGACCATTAGAAAAATAGATGAAATTAAAATAAAATCTATAGTTAGTAGAATTGTAAAGTGTTAATTTCTTAGTTACCCAAATTGTGCAATGGTTATACAATCTGTTCACGTTTGAGGCAGCTGGATGAGGGGTGTCTGGAAAATCACTGTGCTGTAATTCCATCTTTTTCATCTACATGTTTATATATGCATACAATACCTATATAATACAACTTGAAGATTGGTTGAGAACTCAGGACCTGGAGTCAGCCTTGCTACTTCTTAGCTATTATTAGCTTGCCTTTCCATCTCTAGGATTCCTCAGGATTTTGAGGAGGATAGCATTTTCAATGTTGTTGTGAGGATTAAATTAAATGACAAATATAAGACACGTGGCAGTGTGCCTGGCACAAGTAAACATTTGACATTGAAGCAGATATACTGACATTAGAAATTAAACTAATAGCAGGCTGAGTAGGAGTAGTCACATGAGAAGCAGGAGTGGTAGTAATAGTTTTAAGTTTAGCGCTTATTCAACACCACGAGAGAATCAGAAAATATATCATTTCTGCCCACAAAAAATTTATAGGCTTATTGCACAGAAAAAGATAAAAACATAAAGTAATTGTGACAGTAGGATCACCCCACTGTATTGTATGTGGGTTGCATACTAGGCAAAGGGAATGATCGTATGTGACAGTAGTGAATACAAGAAAGCTTCTAATAGTACATAATAGTGTCGTCAGTGAAAACTACTACAATGAAAGCTACTGAACACTCAAGAAAGAAATTGAAGTAGACTTTATAAGATGGAAAGATCTCCCATGTCCTTTCTACTAATGGAAGAGAATTAATTATTATAGTCAAAATGGCCATACTACTAAAAATACTGTACAGGTTTAGTGCAATTACTATTAAAATTTCAATAATGTTCTTCATAGAAACAGAAAAAGTAGTCATGAAATTTTTTTGGAAAAATAAGAGATCCAGAATAGCCAAAGCAATCCTTAAGGAAAAAAGTGAAGCAGGAGGCATCACAATACTAGACATTAAATTATACTACAGAGTTATAGTAACAAAAACAGCATGGTATTTGCACCAAAACAGACATGAAGACCAATGGAAGAGAATAGAAGATGCTGAGACAAACCAACAAAAATACAGTTATCTCATACTAGACAAAGTGTCATTAACAAACATTGGAGAAAAAGTAGCCTATTTAACAGGTAATGCTGTGAAAACTGAAAATCCATATGTAGGACAATGAAATTTAACCCTTATTTCTCACCCCACACAAAATTCAACTCATAGTGGATAAAGAAACTAGACATTAGACCAGAGACACTGTACCTACTAGAAGGAAAAGTAGGCCCAACTCTTTATCATGTTGACTTAGGAACCAACTTCCTTAACACAATTCATAAAGTAGACGAAGTAAAATTAAGAATCAATCAATGGGATGGCATCAAACTAAAAACCTTTTTTATAGCAAAAGAAACAATCAAGAAAAGCAAAGAGAGGGCTGGGATAGGTCAGTGGTAGAGCGCTTGCCTAGCACATGTGAAGCACTGGGTTTGATCCTCAGCAGCACATAAAAATAAGTAAATAAAATAAAGGTATTATGTTCATCTACAACTAAAAAATAAAAAAAAGAAAGAAGAAAAAGCCCACAGAATGGGAGAAAATCTTTGCCACCTGCACCTCAGAGAGAGGTTTAATTAATTAATTAAAGCATTAATCTACAGAATATATAAAGAACTCAAGAAACTTAACACCAAAAACCCAAATAACCCAATCAATAAATGGGCAAAAGAACTGAACAGACATATCACAGAATAAGAAATATGAATTATCAACAAATACATAAAATGTTCAACATCTCTAGCAATTAGAGAAATGCAAATTAAAATTACACTGGCAATTATCAAGAATACAGGCACCAATAAATGTTGCCAAGGATGTGGCAACATACATTGCTGGTGGAACTGTACATTGGTGCAACTACTGGGGAAAGCAGTATGGAGATTCCTCAGAAAACGTAGAATGGAACCACCATTTGACCAACTTTTCCCACTCCTTGGTATATACCCACAAAGACTAAAAATTAGCATACTACAGCCACATCAATGTTTATAGTAGCTCATTTCATAATAGCTAAGCTATGGAACCAACCTAGATGCCTTTCAACAGATGAATGGATAAAGAAAATGTATAGGGATATTACTCAGCCATAAAGAAGAATAAAATAATTGTATTTGCCAGTAAGTGGAAGAAACTGGAGACTATCATGTTAGGTGAAATAAGCTAGTCCCTAAAAACCAAAGGCCAGTGTGGGGCCGTACCTTAATGGTAGAGCACTTGCTTCACACTGTGAGGCACTGGATTTAATCCTCAGCATGATGTGGAAATAAATAAAGTTACTGTGTCCATCAACAATTAAAAAATATTAAAATATAAAATAAAAACAAAGGCCAAATGTTCTCTTTGATATGTGGATGCTAACACACAATAAGGGGTGGGGGAAGGGAAGTATAGAAGTTCATTGGATTAGACAAAGGGGAATGAAGGAAAGGGAGGAGGATGGGGAATAAGAAAGACAGTAGAATTAATTGGACATTTCTATCCTGTGTGCATATATGATTGCACCACCAGTGTAATTCAACATCATATACAAGAATGCAAGAATGGAATTCTAATTAGAATAAGTTATACTCCATGTATGTATAATATGTCAAATTATACTCTACGGTCATATATATATCTATAAAGACCCAAAATAAAGACATATGACAACATATATGCTCATATCAGTAATCATCAAGGAAATGCAAATCAAAACCATAATGAGATATCACCTTACTTCAATATGAATGTGTGTTATAAAAGAGACAATAATCAGTGCTGACAAGGACATGGAAATAAGGGAATGCTTGCACAATGTTGGTGGGAATGTAAATTAGTATAGTCATTGTGGAAAACAGTATGGAGGGTCCTCAAACAATTAAAAATAGAACTCCCACACAATCCAGAAATCTCACTTCCAGGAATATTTCCAAAGGAATTAAAACCAGTATGTCAAAGAGACATCTTTAATCCTGTGCTGACTGCAACACTATTTACAATAATCAAGAAACAGAAACAACTGAAATATTCATCACCTGGTAATAGAATAAAGAAAATGTGGTATGCATAAAAAATAATGAAATTTTGCCATTTTGGGACAATATTGATAAAACTGGAGATCATGATGTTAAATAAAATAATCCAGGCACAGAAAGACAAGTACCTCATGATTTTACTCATGTACAGTCTAAAAAAGTTGAACTCATGGAAGCTGAGGCCAGTAATTGTAGTGGAGAAGGAGTAAAGCAGAAAGGTTAATAAGGCAGGAGGATTGCAAGTTTAAGGTCAGTCTCAGCAAGTTAGTGAGAACCCGTCTCTAAACAAACAAAATTATAGGAAAAAAAATCACCTGTTACTAGTTAGAAGAGATATGGTTTAAGAAGACTGACAATATCAATTGTTGGCCATGATGTGTAGCATTTGGAATACTTATCCACTGCTCATATGAATGCAAAATGATAACAACTACTTGAAAGACAGTCTGACAATTTCTTATAAAATTAAACATATATTAATCCCATGACCCAGCAATTTCATTATGTAGAATGTAAATGAAAGCATATGCCACACAAAGACTTGTCTATAGTTGTTTATAACAACTTTATTCATAATAACCTCAAAACTGAAAATAAACCAAATAACGTCAACTGGGGAATGAATAACTTGGGACATATTTACACATGGAATAATGTTCAGAAACTAAAAAGGAAAAAAATATTGATAGGTACAAACATGGGTGAAATATCATGCTAAGAGGTAAAACACACAAAAATATATTCTGTAGGATTCTATATATACTGAATTTCTAGGACACGCAAAACGAGTGATAAAGCACAGGTCAAAGTTGCAAGTGGCTTGGGCATCCAGAGAAGTTATTAAGTGCAAAGGCAAGTGAAAGAGCACAAACCACAGGAGCTGTAGTGTATTTCAGTTGTGACATTAGTGCCTACAATTATCAAAATGTCTCAAATTGTGTTCTTCTACTAGTGAGTTTTATCCCATATAAATACATTAAAAAAACATTCAAGACTACCATTTCAAATATCATTGGAAAACATTCCTTTATTGCTGAACCTATATAACTTCATAATTTTTAGTTTGTATATTTAAATGTCTCAGACTTGATGTTCTTGGAATAAAATGCCAACTGACAAAATTCTGTGTTAAGTAGTGTGACTCTCCCTTTAGGCTTTTAAAAGCTTGAGAGATATTGCCCACTTCTGTTCCTTCCCCATGGTTTTTAGGCAAAGGTTGATTCTCCAACTAGTGATGGATCGAGAGCTTTTGCTAGAAATAAAAGAACTTATCAAGAAACAATAATACTTTCTTGCTGTTATTCCCTTTTCATGTGTTTCTTTTTCTTTAATTTTCTTTGTTAGATATCTTACGAATTCTGTGGGATTTTTGTGTTTGAATAAAAATTTGCAGATAGAAAAAAGCTTTTCTAGTGCACATTATTCTCCCATCTTTGCAATGACAACCAATTTATCAGCTTAGGACATCTGCCATGTACAAGGAAGTGTGCAAGGTATCACTAAAATATGTAGCAATATGAGACAAATAGGTAAAATGAGGAATTTAGAAACTACTTGAAACTAGTTACAATCAAAGGTAGTTTTTGAAATGGTTTTTTAGCAAGAATTCATTTTTTTAAAAGAAATATTCACTGCTTGCTTTTAAAAACTGCCGATCTCTCTCCACTTGCTTTGTGCTTAGTTCAACTTGTCACAAGTTTTACCCCTCAGGCAAATGTTAGAGTGCTTCTGTGTGTATATCATTACCTCCTAACCTAGTTTTTCTTCATTCTCTTATTCTCTTGCCCTGGGATACACATTAGTAAGACAGAATGTGAGGGGAATGGGAGATGATATTGTCGGGCACAAAATAATCACTCCTTACATATTTATTGTGGAGAAGGAGGGAGTGCTCATTTTGTACATGGACAGGTTTGCATGCAGGATTACAGGCACAGTGCTTTCTAGGCAGACCCCATCTCTGGTAGTGTTTCTTCAGGGAAACATCCTGTTATCAGAAGTAGCTTTAAGGTTAGCGATTCCTCTTCAATTATTTTGCTCGGAGCAGCCTTACAAACTTGGATCTGCCCCCATTGACTTAGGTGGCTTCCATTCTGAAAATTTGTTTTATTTGGCTACAGCAATATTGGGCAGCACAGAATTTATTGCCAGTATTTAGAAGTTTAGAGATATTTTACAATCTGGGCTTCTAGCTATTTTTGCACAATCTTTTGTCTGTCTGGGTAGCAGCTGCCCTTTTCAGACCGGGAAGAAGATCTCCATTTGCCACATCAAAACATTCCCTGATGTCTTTCTAACCCTGTGATCTGTTACCTTTTGCTGTGTATCATCGTTCCTGTGTTTCTCTGGTAGAATTAAGAGGAAAATAAAATATCTCTTACACCATGATGAATACAAACCCTGGTGCAGTAACCTGTCAGCCTGTCTGAGTGCCTATGGAAACCCTTGTTCTGTGTCCAGAGTACTTTCTGTGCAGTCGACCCAAATGTCTGCCCCAGGAAGGAAGCATGCATACTTCTCCCTCTGCTTGTTTTTCTCCTACCCAGTATCCAGAAGGAAGAAACGTCCTACACAAATCCCTTGTATTTTTTTGTCATTAATGGCATTTAATTCTACTAAGATAATAAGCAATCATCATCATCATCATATTATTATTTTCCATTATACTGACAGAAATTCAAACATAAGCATTTGGTGAAGACAAACAACAAAACAATACAATTTAAAAAATGAAACAGAGATCCTCTCAAGAAAATAATTTAAGAATGTAGGTGACTCTGCCTGTCATTCTAATCAATAGTACATGCCCTGAAGTGAGAAATGAATCTACTATTCATTACTCGGCCTTGGCTCCCCAGTTCTTCTTACTGTGTTATCATTGTGATCCTCTGAATGACAGTCTTGTCTTTATACGAATATTTTTCATAATAACAGGATCCATTGCAAAGACAAGACTTAGACTCACATATTGTAAGGCTGAACTAAATGTTCTTTCCAACTTTGATAAGACTGTAGTAGTCATAAACTGGGTTGTTCCTAATAACTACCATTCTGTATTTGCCTTACCATAGCCCAACTGCAGCTCCCTTAGAAAGAAAGAAAGAAAGAAAGAAAGAAAGAAAGAAAGAAAGAAAGAAAGAAAGAAAGAAAGCCAGCCAGCCTTGTGCTCACTGTTTTGAGTTTAGTTTAGCTGGTTCTTTCGTTTTTAATGAAATTCAAACACTAGGCTAAGATGGCTGTCAATTATGTTGTCCTGCACCTCTTCTATAAAAGTCTGGATCAGTGGCATAAAATGCTAGGAGACTCCTTGTCTTCCTCTCATGGAGGCTTTCCCAGTCAAATTTTGTTTTCACTCTTTTACTTCTTTCTGAGGTCTTCCCCTCCTGCTCTCTTGTCATGTGGCAGCTCCATTACTCATCTCTCTTTCCTCCTCGTTCAATTGTCTTGAAAGGCTCTTGAAACAAAGAGGAAATGAAAAGTCTCCTGGCTTTAAATTTTTTATTTAAGAACTCAGAAATATGAAAATTTAAGGAAAAATGTCAAAATTTTACAAGTCTATATTTTTCGTCTGTGCACCTTAATATCCTGTTACTGTGCTTTGAATGTGTAAATAAAACATTTGCTTTGGATAATGGCATTTAGAATCAAAGATTATAAATTACCTTCTGGTCATAAATATCAAGTCCATAATCAGTAATAAAGCTGTATTCCTTAATTACTCCGCTTTTACCATCTGCCAAGGAATACATTAAAGAATGTAGTAAACAAAAGGAGTGAGCTGTAAACCATGACTGAAATTCTTGTGAAACACCCGTAGGAGTTTTCTCTTGCGATAAATGACATATTACTGCAGTGTGAGATTCGAAGTAAGGGGAAGGAAAGGTAACTGTCAAGAAAGATTGAAAAGCAGATGTGTGATGAGTGTAAGGCAAACAACTGCTTTTAAGCTGTCTTAAATTTTAACTCTTGGTTAGACTCTTGTATAACATTGATATCCTACCTCTCTGTACATAACTGCATATACGTAAAAATCCATTTGCATGATAATTTGTTAGACTTTGAAATGGAAGTGCTATTACTCAAGTGAGACAAGATAGAAAACTCTGGGCAAAAATTTTAAGGCAGTAACTGTTGGGCTTGAAATTTTGAAGTATGTATTTGAGCCTGAAAATTGTTTTCTATGCTTGGGCAGTATACAGCTTTCCATTAATTTGAAGCACATGGAATGTTCGAGCTGGAAGGAGTTTGGAAATCATCTAGTCCAGAGATTCATTTTATAGATGAGTGAGTTAAAATAAAAATTATGAAAAGTGTAAAGATGAATCTCTAGAGCATTTGTTTGATGATTCAATTGTTTCACATCCCTATAGCTATTAGATGGTAAGACCAAGCACACCCCTGTCCAAAGAAGCCTACTGATAAAAAGTGAGGTGCTTTCAATTAAAAGAGAAAATGTCGTTAAGACTGCATTCATTTAAATTAAAATCATGTTATCTGTGGTCGAGGTGTGGTGATGACTTAAGACACTTGCCAAATACTATGGAGGAGGAGGCTGGCACCCACTTCCCAGAAGGAACACTTCTCTTCTCAGGTTGAATCACTAATCATAATGCTTTCTGAAGGGCAATATTAATTGTGTTGGATGGTGTGGTTATTACATTAAGCATCTGACTTTTATTAAGTGAGATTTATTTGAGGATTTTTAAGATATTTTGAGGTATGGATGATGGATCATTTTATTTGCATATTAAGGATTTTTACTTTTAGAAATGTCGAGCTTTTAATATGGGTATGAATTGAAATATTTTTAATATATATTATTTTTAGATTTAGTGGTGTTATGAAAATGATCACTAAAATTTCAGTGAATTTTAATTAATGGGACTTTTAAGAATTTGCTTTAATATAACATTTCAACATTGCTTCTTATTTGTTGTAACTGTGTGGGTCAATTATAGGATATTAAGTATTACTTAATAACACTGGGAAGTTGAAAATCATGAATGAGCTACTTCATTAATAAACCTTAATGTTTTCGAACTTTGAATGAATGGAGGGTGCACCCTGATAATATGATAAAGATGAAATGGGAATTTTAGTATGTTATATATCTGTTACAAATTCAAGTAGCAATAACTTTATAGTCTGAGACACTACTCTAAGACATAAGAACATCCTGAATGAACCCCAAAGACAATGTTAAACAAATCAATCAAATTGCCCACAATCAGCTCTGCTCAAATATGAACAACAACAACAACAACAAAATGAAGGGCAAGAAAAAATTAAGCATTTTGAGTTTTTAAGAATCTAAGAATTAATTCAAATAAGTGACCAAATGGCCACACAAGATTTTAATACTGGATAGTGAAGTAAAAAAAGAATGACTTTGAGTTCAAGCTGTTCAGCAGCATTTTAGCTTCATAAGAATGGATTCACTCTTGGAATGTCTGAGTTTCAGTTTTAGGTACTTCTCTTAAGGACATTTGCAGCAATGGCCATAAAATGACTATTGTGTAATAAGAATCAATGTATGAGTTTTCTTCCTCTATAAGCCCTGGGTGTGAGGGGGACTACTTGGTAAACTTTTGCTTGAGAATTTGGGATCACACTTATGTAAATATAAATTAAATAAAATTTGGCTGGGGTTGTGGCTCAGTGGTAGAGCACTTGCCTAGCATGTGTGAGGCACCAGGTTCAATTCTAAGCACCACATATAAATAAGAAAATTAATTAAATAGAAGCCAATCTCCAAGTAAAAAAATTTTAAAAAATTAAATTAAATTGGATATTTTCACAAAAAAAATGTGTTAAACAAAAATGGAGTTAGGAGAGAAGAGGGAAAAATGCAGACTGTTGCAAAATCCCTTCAGTTAAAGCCCGGAAATGAGTTAATTTATCAAGGTTAGAGACCAAAGGAAAAGCAATTGAGAATGCAGTGTTGAAGACAAGATTTTTCCTTCTTCATTTTTGCTAAGAGAAGAAGGAAAAATAAAATGTTTCAAAAGAGAGCAAGCAATGATTTAAAAATCCTCTAGCTGGTGTTATTTTTTTTTTTAAGAGAGAGTGAGAGTGAGAGAGAGAGAGAGAGAATTTTTAATATTTATTTTTTAGTTCTCGGCGGACACAACATCTTTGTTGGCACGTGGTGCCGAGGATCGAACCCGGGCCGCACGCATGCCTGGCGAGAGCGCCACCGCCTGAGCCACATCCCCAGCCCCTCTAGCTGGTGTTATAAGCTCAAGTGATCATGCTTGGGAATTTATCCCAGCCAGATCAATTTTATGAGTCTCTAATAAGGATATAACTCTGTCTAAGCTAGAGAGGAGATTATATTTCCATGGTAAAGGAGATAGGAAACTCTTTGTGACCACATTATTTTATTAACTTATGACTGTTTTTGGAGGAACATAGAACAAATTGAAGGCTCATTCCCCAAGAGATGTAGTGCTTGTTGGTAATACTGATAATATTCCCTTTTGATTTTTATAAATGCTTAGGTTACTTTGTTTCTGCTTGCATGCAGTGATAAAAGTGTCAAAATATAAATACATGAACAAAATGAATGAAAAGGGAAATACAGTCTGGTGGTTTACACTTAAAGGTACCAGAAAGCCTAACAGTAGTGAAGGATCTGGACTGGATTTAGACACAGCTGGTTTTCATTTCTGTGATATTGATCTAATTATTTAATAGTTTCTTGCCTCCACAGGGCATGCATGTAAACCACTTAGCACAAGTCTTAACATAAACCCAGAGTTTGAATGTGCTCTTATCATTAGTTATTACTGACTAAATATAAGAAGAAAGGACTGGATGGTAAAATGGAGAGAGAAAAAGAGTGGGGAGAGAGGAAAAGAGAGGCAGAAGCCTGAAGGACTGCAGGAAGGAGGATGGAAGGATAGAAATTGTCCATTTATTAGAACAGAGTAATTTTGTGTTTTAATTTTGAATCCCTGAAGTCAAGTTACAGATTGCATCAATGGATGGCAGCTGCCCTGAGTTTTACTTTTCTTACATGCAATTCCTGTAAGGCACATCAAATGAATATTGAGAGATTTCAGATAAGCATTTCTGAAACTTACTGTGAATATAGAGGTTGGTCACTGTCACATCCTGTCCATCAGCTTCTTTTTAGAGGGTTTTAAATCAAATTCACTTGTAAAAGAATGCAAGTAATTTATAATGGCCAGCTGAAATGTCAACTAGAGACTGAAATTAAGATTTATTTCTGTGCTAGTGCCAAAAACTTGAAATATGGTGTCCTTAGAAAGTGTCATGTGTGACGTTAATGCTCTTAATGGTATATTAGGAATGGGTGAAACAGAAGTGATGCAAAGTTGCCAACTTATCCATATTTAAAAAATAATTTAAGAAATTTTTCTCTTTTAAACATACTTTTACAAATTTTAGTATTTTTTTGCTTTGGTCAAACTTCCATATTTTACGTGGAAATTGGAACACATATTCTTTATATTGTTTAAAGGCTAAAACCTAAGGGAAAATCCCCTTCCTGACACAAATCTAAGAAGCACAAAAATTCACATAACTGTAAAATACATCTGCTTTAAAGTTCATCATAAATAAAAGCAATACATAAACAAAAATCTGGGGGAAAATTATTTGCAACTTATATCACATAGAAACTGATAATTTTCTCAATGTATGATGAACTCCTACATATCACTGAGAAGAGTTCTAAGTATCTAACAGAAAATTGAACCCAACAATAAGACATTCAATAGAGAAAATACAAAAACAGCAGTATTAGTTGAAACTGCCATGTAATTTCCCATTTTTCAGATTAGCAAAGATCAACATTTTTGATAAATCATAGTATAGTGTTAGTGAATTACAAGTGAAACAGACTTTTTCTTTTTTCTTTCTTTTTTTTGTGGAGGCAAAACTGCACATTTTTAGGAAACATGGGTGTCAAAAATTAACAAAAATTTTAAAAACATGTCACCTTTGACCTGGAAGTTCTTTGTTTTTTCCAAACATGAATTTACTCACACAAGGAAGAAATGAACTATTTACAAAGATACTGACTGTAGAATTATTTCTAATAGTGAATGACATACCAATAATGCCAATAAATAAAGTACTCATGAAATAATTACAGTACATCTACATAACAGAATATTATTTAGTTGTTAATAAGGATAAAGTGGCTCTATAGGTGCAAATAAAAATGTTTTTATAATGTACCAATAAAAACAACAAAAAAGAAAAATGTTCAAGACATAATATATAAAAATGTTGACATTCAGAAAAAAAATTGCTACCACTTTGTAAACATATGGCATATAAATTCTTGTGTTAAGAGGAGGTGGTCCACAAGGCTATTTTAGCTTCAGTGATTTTCTAGGAAACCTTCCAGGACTTGGTATTTAGTCATGTCCCATGTCTATGATTTATTGAGACAAAAGATACATGGCAAAATCAGCAAAGGGGAAAAGCACACTGGGACCAGGTCTGGAGGAAACTTGGTGAATCCTCTCTTTGTGCAGTCATTCAGGAGGTCCTACCTCCTCTAGCTACAAATTGTGGTAACCACACATGAAGAGTTATCTTCTTAGGAAACCTCACTACAGACTCCATGTCCTGGCTTTCCATGGGGACTGGTCATTTAAGTATAGCATATATCAAAATTCCAGTATCCCAGAAGGAATCTATTCAGCATGTATTGTATTACCCAAATGATATGGTCATATTAAAGCCACTCTTATTAATGAAGGCATGGCAGGAATATTCCTCAAATTCAAGTTTCTAAGCACCAGCCAATGCAAGTGTATCTTTCAAAGGATGCAGTCACAGGCCTGCTATTAATTTTTTTTCTCTGAATAGTTTATATACAGAATATATCTGTCACATTAAAAAATTAATCAGTGACAATTTTTTTTTTCTGGAAAAACAACAGGGTGTCTGAAAGACAGAAGATTTGATTGAAAGTGTTCTCTTCAACATTTACCCTTTCCTGTTCTTTTTCTTTTGTTACTAAGGCATGTATTACTTATTTGGGGGAAGAAAGATTAAATTTTATTGCTTAATCAATTATATTTCATTAAAGTGAATGTTTTCCCTTACATATATCTTATTGTATTTTCCTTTCATACATTTGGACATCTTAGTACTAACATTTTGATTTTCTCTTTAATATTTAGGCTTCAGAAGGAGCAAGAATCACAGGGCAGTTAGTTGGCCCAATATGTCAAGCAAGATGGTTATGTAGAGTAGGTCACTGCTTCCAAACCTATCTCATGTCATGGGCACCTACAAAATGATAATATGTTTATAGACACAGGGAGATATATATATATATCTCCAACCAATTGTGGATAAGACAACCAGACTGTGGACCAGCCATGTCAGTGTAGCCTTGGGAAAACAGCCAAACCATCCTTAGAATGAATAGACTATGCTTATACCTGCCCTTTGACATGGTCTTGGGCCTTCACACCTGGATGGGAGCTTACACGACTGGTTATTCTGGTTCTCAGGCCTTTGGACTTAGACTGCAGCTACTTCACTGGATTTTTAGGTTTTCCACTTTGTAGATGCCAGACCCTAGAAACTTCTCAGCCTCTGTGAGTGCAGGAGCTAATTCACCATAGTAAATCTTTTCTATATATTTCTAAATTTCCTGTTTGCTGAATTTCTCTGGAGAACTCTGGCTAAATACATTGCCTCTTCTCCAACATTTCCTGTTCTTTTCTACTAGATATTTTTGCTTAGGCTCTTATTTCCATGCACATTCTTCCCTTTCAAAACCATTGGATACATTTATTTTATTAGGAAACCTCACTAGAGACCTTTTCAAGGTCCAGTTAAATTTCTTCTCCTCCATAATTTTTCTTTGATCCATCCATTTAAGATTAATTTCTTCCATTTTCAAGTACTTTTGCCTTTACCTCTTATTACAGCACATATCTGCTCAAGCCTTCTCAAATCACTCTCTCACCCTGATTTCCAGTGGTTGTTACCTCTATGGATGTTATAATAGCCAGGGAGGTTCTTAAATCTCATGTCAGATGTCAGGGTGCAACCTCCCTGAGAATTGTGTTTCAAGTGGTCATTTGAGGCAGGCCTCACACTTCTTTTGTCTTGGTATCAGGGATTGAACTCAGGAGCATTCAACTACTGAGTCATATTCCCAGCCTTATTTTTGTATTTTGTTTAGAGACAAGGTTTCACTGAGTTGAGTTGCTTAGCACCTCACTTTTGCTGAGGCTGGCTTTGAACGTGTGATTCTCCTGCCTCAGCCTCCCAGGCCACAGGGATTACAGGTGTGCGCCACCACACTCAGCTGGCTTCACACTTCTTTCCAGGGATTCTGACATGAACCCAAGACTGGGAATCCCTGGTAGAGATTCCAATTTTCAAGCAAACTGCCTATTATTTTAATCACTTGTTTAAATGCTTTAATCATTGAATTCAGTTGCATGAGATTATTTAGGACCAATCTTTTATACTTCAGGAAGGTTGGTCAAATTCACTATATGGGGTAAATTATATTAAATACTGTTTTCTAATAAGAAAGGTTCTTATTTAGATCTTTGTTTTGGCAGGTAGGAATGAATCTATGCCAACTAATTTCTTTGTCAGTTTATGGTTGAGTTTTGTTTATGGTAGGAAGAACATAACTATAGCTTACAATAACTTCATTTGTCATAGGGGTGTTCCTAACTTCTAATTTATCAGTAGTATGAAGGTAATTTTTTTTTTTTTTGAGAAGGGATTTTGGTATTTTCTTCCAGGCTGATCTCAAACTCCTGAGCTCAAGTGTTTCTCCCACCTCAGCTTTGCTTCCTAAATAGTTGAAACTACAGGTATACATCATTGTGCCCAGTGTGGAAAACCTACATTTGTATTTAGATGGCAAATATTAACTTATGTAGATTTATGCTGAATGATGAGGGTAATGAGAGAGTTTTCAACTTTTATTCTGAAAATTTTTATAGATGCACAAGACAAAAAAATTGAGGTGGGCTTGCATTGTATCAGCTTAATGTCCCAGAATTCCTATTTCTATACTGTTTCTGGTTCACTTTGATCACAAAAACTATTTTGTACATGATATTTATAATGTACACCTCTAATTTTTTATGCTTTGAAATTTTTATAGGATGCCAGGCATGGTGTTGCTGAATTGGCAGCTGAGTTTTTGGAAAGGTGACAACTTCTAGACCTGCCCCTCCCTCTGTGTCTCTTGGTGTTTCACCTTCAACTTCTATCCCTGGGCAAGTACATGTTCAGCTCTGTGATGAATGTCCTGTATTCTTGTTCTCATTCATACCCAGCTTCCCTTCTTCTTTTTACATTTATTTTTTATTTGTTCTTTTTAGGTGTGCATAACAGCAGAGTGTATTTTGACATATTATGCATACTCGGAATATATAACATATTCTGATTAGGATCCCATTCTTGTGGTTTTACATGATGTGGAGTTTCACTGGTAGTGTATTCATATATGAGCGTAAGAAAGTTATGTCAGATTCATTCTACTGTCTTTTCTACTCCCATCCCCACTCCCTTCTCTTCATTCCTTTTTGTCTAATCCAATGAACTTCTATTCTTCCCTGCTCCCCTTATGTGTTAGCATCTGCATATCAGAGAGAACTTTTAGCCTTTGGTTTGGGGAGATTGGCTTATTTCATTTAGCATGACAGAAAATCTTCAGCAAGTTTCCCTTCTTAACTGCCAGTGGAGCTGACCCATAGTAACTTTGGGCTCAGTACTAGGGGGAGGACAACTGCGCACATAAAATGCCCCTCCAGCTTTCAATGGCAACCCTACAAGGGCGAACTCTCTCTCATTTTCTGTATCACTCATAGTGGTTCCACATCTTGGAGCCAACCCTGGTGGATACAACAAACAACACCTATATCCTCGCCATCTGAACTCAATAATTTCTTATATTTTTGCCATGCTTACTTTTTCTATTTATCTAGTTGCTTTTGGGGAAGAAGTGAAGATGGAGCATTTGAAAATAAGCTATACAAATTATGACTTTTTGTGACTAAAAGGTTTAGCATATGTTTTCTAATAATGATATTATCTTACAACCACTATCATACTTAAAAAAATAATTACAAATCTCTCTCATTTCATCTATTCCCCAGGATACATTCAAATTTCCCTAATTATTCCCAATATATCTTTTATAGTTGCTTTCTACAACCAATCAAGTTTCCAGTCAAGGTTCACATATGCATTTGGTTATGTCTCTTTAGTCTCTTTTAATTTAGAACAGTCCTCTAAATTTTTAATTCCTGTAAAGGCACTGGCTTTTTGATGATAGAAGCCCAGTTTCATTCCATATTCTGAATTGGCCTATTATTTCCCCATGAGGTCATTCTATCCCCCATGTATTTTTAAGTATCGAAGATTAGATCTAAGGCTTTATTCAATTCAGTTTAAATATTTTACACAAGAACACTTCAAAGCAAAAACTGTTTTCATTTTGAATCATATCAGAAGTCGCCTAATGTCATGTGATCCTAGTTATTTACTGATGCTATATTTAATTACTTTCTGAAAATAGTGATCACCTGACTTTACTTTGGGGATTGTTTTTCCTCTTTGTAGTTAGCAAAAATCTGGTTGTGGGATGAGGGTTTTACACTCTGTAATCATCCTATACATCTTTTATGTATTAGTTTTAACATCCATTGATGAGCCTTGCTGATTCAATCATTTCACTGGGAATCACAAAGCAATGATTTTTTTTTTCATTTTCTTTTTCCTCCAATATTTGTTTTTCTACATCCAGAAAAATGCTTCCTCTCATTGGGAGATACGTGATCATTATAAAAGTGTCTTTTGTTGTTTGAAATTGTTCCAAAAGTAAATAAAAATAATTTGTTGTCCAAAAATTGTATCTTTAATCTTCTTTTTTTTTTTTTTTTTACATTTTTGCCCTTCTGTGATGCTTGCTTTTTTTTTTTTTTTATTTATTTTTTAGTTCTCAGCGGACACAACATCCTTGTTGTTATGTGGTGCCGAGGATCGAACCCGGGCCGCACGCATGCCAGGCGAGTGCGCTACCGCTTGAGCCATGTCCCCAGCCCTAATCTTCTTACTTTTCATGGATAAAATGAGATGAACTAAATGTAAAATTTGTCAATAAAATAGAAATAAATTTTTAAAGTAATGCCTAGATAGGTGAATATTCAATCTATGTTTTACAGAAAAATTTATTGAATAGTTTTGGGTGGTAAAAATACTGTTATATAAAATTGCAGTGAGATTCTGATCTATGATTTTCTTTGGATATCTTGGGCCTATCCATCATATTGGCCCTAGAGAGACACACTATATAGTTACTAGCTTCTTCTCTCTTGATTGATTTTCAGAGATCTTAAGATACCTTTTGAGATGGATAGGACTTAGCATATGCAAAGTGGCTATAGAATATTTATATGAGGGCTCCTTGAGTTCTGGAAGCTTCTTTATCAAGAGAAATACATCAACATTGCTATCAAAATCTCTGGAGGAGATCAGTCCAATGCCAGGCAATATACTTGGTTTTCTTGTTGAGAAGAAATTAGATAAAACAGCATGACTTAGGATCTCTTCTGAAATTTTGTTTCGATGTGATCTTAAATAAGTTAATGAAGTTTTTCTTTTCCTTGATGCAGGTTATTTTGAAATATATTCTAAAGATATATGTAATTTATATTATATAAAGCATTTATTTATATAATATATATATATGTTTACATATTATATAGTAGATAATATGCCTCTGCAAAATATTCAAGAATAAATAACTAGTTCCTAGGAAACTTTAGAACTATGTGGGGTTTTTTGTTTATTTTTTTTTTGTGTGTGTTTTTGCAAAATTAAACTTGAGGAAGAATTTTTTAAATCAACAAAATAACTATCTTTTAAGAAGAATTATAATTAGAAATAATTAGTTGTATAATATAATTTGAATAATTTTATGCATAAAATTATTTGGCTACACTTATCTTAAACTTTCTTATCTACAAGTCCAGATGTTTTAAAAATTGAGCCACTACACTGAAACAAATCTGGAAATTATGGTAGAAAAATAAAGAATACAGAATAATGAGGTCCAAAAGGAGATAGACTTATTAGAACTAATCCCTAGAAGTCAAAAACCATGGCTGCCTTAGTCCATTCCTGCTACTATAAAAAATAGCCAATGCAAAGTAATTTTTAAAAACAGAAATTTATTCCTCATTGTTCTGGAGGCTGGCATTTCCAAGATAAAGGCATCAGCAGGTTTAATGTCTGTTGAGGGTTTCTCCCTATTTCCAAAATGATACCTTGTTGCATGCTCACATGGCAGAATGGGAGAATTCTGGATCCTCAGATGATAGAAGAGATGTAAGGGGCAGGTAACTTTATGATGACTCTTTGATAAGAGCATTAATCCCACTCGTCCCTTCTTCAGGGTGGAACCTCATGGCCTAATCAGCTCTTAAAGGCCCAGTCTCTTCATACCATTCCTTTGGATTTTAGATTCCAAAATATAAATTTTGGAAGGACACGTACATTCAAACCATAGGATTTTCATGAAGTTAACATCAAAGTTGGTCATCTATTCTCATCACAGGTTATAAAACACCTAATTGTGATATATTAGAGCTTCTAAATAGCATCACAGGTTATAAAACACCTAATTGTAACATATTAGAGCTTCTAAATAGCATCATTTGTACTTAGGGGTCTCAAATTCTTCCCTAATACTTAGGATTATGAAACTGGAGATAAAAAAATTAGATAAATGGATCCCAAAAGACTCTAGTGAAAGTTACAAAGCAAACTACCCCATAGTAAGGTTTATTAACTTACATATGGCAGGACCATTCCCTTGCTCAACATACATAGAAGATATTTTATTCAGAATTGGGGCTTGAAAAAATTAATATCAGAAGAAAGAATCATAACAAAAAAGAAAAGCAGACAAGAAAATTACACATTAGTACTCCCAAAATTTAGAGAAATCAAAAAATGAGCATATTTGGGTTGTTAAGGACAAACAAGAAGTAATACAAGTTTACATAACAATAATACAATATTATGTATGTAACCAAACAACATTCCTAAAAATGAAAAATAAAGTTAGAGAAATTAGAATTTAACAGATGAGTTAAATAACTGATTTGGATACAAAGAAAAATAGTGAGTTTGAAGATATATTTAAAGTAGTCAATCAAGGGTAGCAGACAAAAATATGATGCAGAGGGAAAATGTTAAAAAAAATTTAAGAGGTACAGAAGAAAAAATTCTAAGATATGTCTAGTAGAAAACTACAAAATAGAAAATAAAGAAACTTGGGAGGATAAAGTTTTTAAAGATGCCAAGTCTCCAAATATTTTAGAACTGAAGGAAAATACAAATACTTTTATGCAAACTGCCTACCCAGAATATCTGATCACTTCGTTTGTCTGCTTAATACCTGTAACATAAGAAATATGTATTTGACCTCTGTCTTTGGTTCCTTGCATAGGGTTTTTGAAGCTCTTACAATTTTGTAAGTTACAGAGATGAGAGGAGCATCTTTTGTTATTTGTAAAAAGCCCCTTTCAACCTTACCCAAGTTTGTGTGATTAAATGACCCTTGTATGGGGTGAGAGACACCCTAAATAGCTTCAATATGAGGCTGGTTGCCAGTAGAACCAGTCATGTGATTAAAAGTGGGAACTTTCAGCTCCACCTGAGGGCCTCCAGGGAACAGTTAAAGATGAGTTCAATGGACAATGGCCAATGATTTGATGAACTCTGCCTACATGATGAGGCCTCCATAAAACCTCTAAACAGGGCTCAGAGAGCTTTGAGTTGATGAACTCAATCATACTCCAATTCTATGGGAACAGAAGCTCCTGCAGTTAGGACCCTTTCAGACCTCACCCCAAGTACTTCTTTTCCTGGCTATTCATTTCTATCTTTTATAATATCCTTTATAATAGGCTGACAATAGCAAGTAAAATATTCTTCTGAATTCCATGAGCCATATAATAAATTATCTAACCTGAAAATAGGGTTGTGGGAACACCTGATATTATTCAAATTAACAGAATTTTGTGGGAAACCCGGGGGCCAACTACTTGTTATTGATGTTTGAACTGGAGGCAGTTTTGTGGGACTGAGCCCTCAACCTGTGGAGACCACACTAACTGTGGGTAGTGACAGAATTGAACCAAGTTGTAGGATACTCAGTTGGTATCTGCAGAGAAGTGAAGAATTACTTGTTGTGGAAAACCTATATATTTGTTGACTGAAATACATCCTGAGAACAGAAACAGGTTTTCTACTCAGTACTACTCAAAAATAAGATTAATATTGTTTAGACAGATAAGATACCTACTCTCTCATTTGACCTTTATTTCTTGTCATTCCCAGCCATCTTATATTTCCCATCTTATAGTTAATCCACAGCCATTTTCTTTCTCACCTCCTTCCTATTATTCATGGGGTCTGCATTGACTAGAATTCCTTCTTCCTTACTGTCATCTCACATCCTGTTTTATCTCTTTCATCTGACAGACCAGGCTTTACCTACTCTTCCTTAAATACTAATTTCAGAGACCATTTCTTGCAGACTACCTATTCCTATATTCCCCAAGGTAGACTAAATATTCCACTTTCCTGTTTGCCTTAGCTCTTGACAATTTATGGTTGGAAGGGAAAATGTTCAGTTTCAAATTTAAGAGATGAGTGAGTGAGATAAGGAAAAATGTCCAGGTTCTGAGACCTTTTGAGGGAATGACTTAGATGGACTGTGAAGAATGTCACTGGAGTGTAGGAGACCAAGGAACTACTAAGACATTAAATAAATTATGGGCATAGGACATTAATATCCCCTAGAATTATAGCAAGGGGAATAGGTCTCTGAGTCAGTGTCTATGTCCTTGATAAGGTGAAATAGCAATCAATCAAGTAGACACTCTGAAGAGGGTGGAATCTGTAGATGGAAGCCTCATTTTTTTTTAATGGGTGGGAAAAGGCAAGGGTATGAACATGATTCTCAAAGTAGAGAGATAATTGTGTTTCCCTCCTATAAAAGCCTATATGTGGTG
This sequence comes from Spermophilus citellus, assembly GCF_964194105.1. Taxonomy (NCBI): domain Eukaryota; kingdom Metazoa; phylum Chordata; class Mammalia; order Rodentia; family Sciuridae; genus Spermophilus; species Spermophilus citellus. The sequence continues at coordinate 112,255,222 of NC_138186.1, read as the reverse complement.
CTTGTACTGTAGCAAAATGTGGGTTCCTTCTTTAACATCAATTGTAAATGAGGTAGTTTCAGAAGAGGAAATTATGTGTAAGTGAAAGTACTAAAATGCAGGAGATTCCTTCAGAAAACATGAAAGCAGCAAACATGTTTGTTTATCAGGTGACAAAAATCAAATTATAAGGCTCTATTTCTTTGAAAGCCATACTAGATAATAAGGTATGTCCAAATGTCTCCCAAATTATTGGGCTAAAAGGGGTTTGGTGAAAATCAATAGATTCACTGGAAACAGAAATTGTGAGACCTGAAGAAAAACTTCTGACAATTTTTGCCTCAGGTAGAGCAAGTGAGTTTACTGATTCTAGGTTCAAATTCTCACTATTTGTGAAATTGTAAGTCAGGCTAAACCATTGGACCTCAGGCCAGTCCTTCCTTTTAGAGGATCTTAAAACAGACTTATTCCTTCTGAAAAGTAGCTTAGCATTTAGACCATTTTTCATTCTGTATCTAAGCAGAGAGATGGGGAGAGACAAGACACTTATATCAGGTAACTTGGAAGGAAGACATCCATAATATTCAGATGGGATCAGTTCTAGTGGTGGGTGTCAGTGAACCTGCCAGCCTGCTGAGTCTGAAGTAATTGTTGCTTGCCTAAGGCTTTCCTGGTTCTTTGGGTGATGGATATTGACAGGTAGGAAGAGGCTTGTAAAGATTTTCCTTTGTGATTTATAGAGATCCCACATGGAGCTTATGTGTTTCTCTGTGTTTCATGGGGGTGCTGTATTTCCACTTTAGAGCCTGCTTACCTTGTGTTCACAACTGTGTCACTTTCTCCCCAAAGATCAATGCATCTGAGGCAGTGAGAGAAGACTGATTCTTTGCTCTGAGTAGGCTGCTCATAAACAATCCCTCAAAATCAAAGCAGAACACAAATGAGTGCCTCCAGTAGCCCATGGATGAGCAATGTCTCTGGGGATTTTGTTTCTCCCAAATCTGCTTTAACTCATGCCAGAGGAGAACAGAACTGGGAGCCAATTCAGAGAACTCTTCTATGACAAGCTATGTTTCCCTTCCCTTTAATTATCAACATTATTTAGGTAAAACATAGGATACCTTTTTTTCTGAACATTTAGGAGAAAACTCCATTAGTTCTCATTGAATATTTTAGTGAAACTCAGACAATAAAATGTGATATACTAAAATGATGAACCAAAAATCCGCACACTGGATGTACAATTTATTGTCTTTTCCTGAGTCATATTGAGGTTTTTTTTTAGAATTCAAAGAAGCAAAGTGTAAGAAACAGGAGAAAAGTAAAATTAATAGTGCATCTAGGATCCAGTTACTGGGATGATTAGGTTTTAAAAACCCTCAACAGTGAATGATAGAGCATTGATCAAATAACACAAGGTTATGTTAATATTCCATCTCCCTTAGAATATTCTTATGAAAATATTAAGCTATTATTTCAACAAAAGTTATTTAATGCTATTCTTCATACTGGGATTGCAAAGAAAAATAAGATGCAATCTAGGTTCAAAAGGGGTTCAGTGTACTTGGACATGCAAATATGCCTGTCATCTGCTTTACTATGTTGAAGAGCAAACATGGTTAAATGCCTGTAATTTTTACAATTAATTATGCAAGTCCTCATGTACCTTTATTCTTTTTGATTTTTTCAAACATCCTGAAGTTTATGTAGGACAAAAGGGTATGTCTGAGTTATTAAGTTTGATTACTCTTTCTTGTTGCTAAAGCATTATGTCATGAGTAAAAATTGTTCCTTCAGAGGATGATGAATATTTGTCTATCTTTATGTATCATGTCCATAACCCAGTTGTGCTAGGGCAGTGGTGTAGGTTACAGGCAAACTAAAGAAAAACTAAAGCCCAGAGAAAGCATGTGAGCCATGTGATCAATTGGGGAATGCTTACAAGGGATCTGTGACTGTTCCAAGAAGAGTTCAGTGTGATAAACTAAAAATAGCAACCCTTAAGGTGCTTTTCCAAAAAGCACCTCCTCACCTTCATGGCATTTTGTCCAGTGGTGGCTGACTGGACTAGTGACATGTATGCTTTCCACCTTGTCCTCAGTTCTATGCTAGTCACCACTGAGAAATGGGGTTTTATGAGTTAGTCTGCAGAAGCAGTGACATCATCAGTATTATCTTGCTTGGTCTGCTTGTCTGACCAGCATCCCAAGGAGCAACTGTCCTGGTGTACTTGCAAGAAAGAGGCTTTCTACAGATAAAACTAAATAGCCCTAGTGTTTTGACATAGGAGAGAGTCAGTGTCCTTCAAGATAATGTGTATCTGGACTTTCTGGCCTAGGGTTGCTCTCATTGTTCCTTATCCTGGCATTCAGGGACCCTGTGTTTTACTGTCTTCCTTTTCATTAGGCATGATAAACCTGGTGATGTGTGGTGAAGCCTTCAACAATATTCTCATGGTTGGAATTCAAGACAAGATCACTTCGTTCATCCTCAAGCTCATCTACTATTTCCTAACTGAACAGACACTCGATGTGCTTTTGGAACTGTACTTCTTATGAGAATTGCTTGGCTATTTTGCTGAGCCCTAATTATTAGCATAATCACATTTTCCATTGAGATTGTCCCATGAGAAATTTGAATGCTAACCTGGCAGCAGAAATTGCTCAGGTTCATCCAATTAAAATTCTCATAAGTGTGAATTTTCTGGAGAAATGACTGAAGTCTCCGGTACTTCCCTCTCAGTAAGTCCCTTTGTTTCTTGTACAGATTTTCTTACCCATCCCCCAATGAGCTCTCATGATTATGAAATCGTGCCAAAGTTAGAGGGAAGGGCAGCAGTAAATAAGTATGGTTCTTCCCATTTGCCGTATTTTTGTCCTAAAGCAAAATGATACTGTAATAACAACATTTTTTTTTCAAAGTAGCTTTCCTTTCTCTACTTGAAGAGCTAGAAGCAATTGATCTATTATTTCTTATGTCACTTTTACTTTGTACTGGGTAGCATGGATAATTTTTTGAATTTGCATTTTGTTCCCACTATTTTATATTGTTCTCACATCTTAAGAAGTTATCCTGGCCCTTTTCTGGTTATTCCTCCCTTTGGCTTTGACTTGGCTAATTCATAGGAATGCATTTGGTTGATTTAGATAGAGGAAAGGACAGAAGTAAGTATTAGTTTTAGGCTTAAACTTGAATAAAAATGAAATATCTGAAAAATTACTAATACTAACATAAGGATAATATTCTTATAATTTTGGATAGTGATAAGTGATAGAAAACAAGAGTGTGACAGGTTTCTAGGGTTGATAATCTACCAATTGTAGACAACTAGGTCCCACTTACATTCAGGTTATTAGCCAGGGAATTTCTCTCCAAGTTGGAGATATGGAAGTTTACCTATTCCAGAAAAGCAAGTATGGGCCTGAGTTCAGCATCAAAGCCCTTTCAGAAGAAAGCAGACTTAGAAGAAGAGCATGGTGGCAGAGATGAGCACAGTCTGAAGTCTACAAAGCACTTCCACAAATGACCTGAACTTAAAGTTTCCAGGATTTTCATTTACGATCTTGAGAAAACCCAAGTAATGATTGAGAATTAAAGTCCAACTACCTTGGCTAAAGGTGGACTTAAACTAAATTAAATATAATTAAAATGAAATTAATGAGATATTTTTGTGCATCCAGGTATTATGCAACTAAAATCATATTTGTTGCTGACTGAAGATAAAGTTTTGCTAGGGGGACATTACAGAGAAGATGATAATTGAGATAAATCTTGATGGATGAGAAGAATTTTATTAAGTATCAAAGAGGATTTCTAAGGAGCAGAGTTATTCTAAGGAAAGGTATAGACATGACATCTTGAAAAATCTTAAGAAATAACAACTGATCCAGCATAGCCCATAGTTTTCATTTAGAAGGCATTGATTTTGCAAAGACATTAAGTGAGGATATTAAAGAGTAGTTGAAATATCCTTGTGTGGTACTTAGGATACCTTTGTCTAAAGACAATTGACATTTTAAGTAGGTGAGTCATAAGCTTCATTCATGTATTTATTATTTATTATTCATGCATTCACTTAAAATTTATTGAGTGCCTCCTTTATGCTATGCATTATTCTGGGTTCATGATATGTGGTAGTAAACCACAGTAGCAATGATTCTTGGCAACAACCTATAAAAGAAGGAAAGGCTATATCAACATGCTCAAATAGATTATATAATACTGGATAGTGATAAGTGCAAAGGCTAAATTAAAGTGGGATGCAGATGTAATGAGGGATGTTTTGTTAGAGAGGCAGGATAAGAAAAATATCTACCAAGATAAATGAGGGAGAAAACTACAGGGATAGTTGATGTAAGAGCAATTGATGCAGAGGGGCAGCAAGTGCACAGATCTTGAGGTAGGAGTGTGCTTGGTGTTGTCCAACAATGGTTAGGTGTTAAGTGTGAGGGATGATGTCAGAGATGAATCCAAGAGATAAATAATGTAGTGCTTTCAGAGACTGTAGTGCTTGTAGTGCTTGGAAGAGGTTCTGAGTTCTGTCTCAAGCATCCTGGTAATTTTTATAAGGCTTTGTATAAGGCTGTCTTCTTCTAAGGTTTATGCCTTCAAAGGGTAACCCTTGTTTTGTGTACTTACTATGAAAAGAGCAAGATTTGAAGTGGGGACACAGATTAGGATGCAACTGCAGAGGCCCAAATCAAAACAAAAAGGAGGTAATAGTGGAGGAAGTGGCATAGAGATAAGGCCCAGAAGCATTTTGGAGCCAGAAGGTAAAGAGCATTTTTAGTAAAACTGCCAAGTAGAGTTCATTCTGTAGTCAGTTATCTCTGTAGGCAGCAGGGATCCAACTGACCCAAGAGAAGAATAAATTAAACTGCTGCTGCTGGCTCTTCACCATTCCTATTTTTACCCACATTCATCCCTGTAACCTGAGAAATTGATCATCTTCCCCTGGAGATGTGGAAATTGTGACATTGACTACTGGAGCATGCATGTTTTCCTTGTTAAAAAGAAAGCTGAACCAAAAATCACATTTGTCTCAGTGTTTACATTGGTCAGATGCTGCAAATGCATAGCATCATCTTTTCCCCTGGGTTGTCCCATTGTAGGGCTACTTTACTGTGATAACTCTATCAAGTCTTCTCATGAGTAGCTGCATTAATCTCTACCATATACAAAGAACTCAAACAAATCTAACACCAAAAAACAAATAATCCAATCAATAAATGGGCAAAAGAACTGAACTGACACTTCACAGAACAAGAAATACAAATGGTCAACAAATAAATGAAAAAACTTTCAACCTCTCTAGCAATTAAAGAAATAAAAATTAAAACTACACTTAGACTCCATCTCATTCCAGTCAGAATGGGAATTATCAAGAATACAAGTAACTATAAATGTTGGCAAGAATGTAGGGGAAAAGGTATACTCATATATTGCTGGTGAAACTGTAAACTGCCACCACTCTGGAAAGCAGAATGGTGATTCCTCAGAAAACTTGGAATGGAACCACCATTCGACCCAGTTATCCCACTCATATTGTATATCCAAAGGGCTTAAAATCAGCGTACTACAGTGGCACAGCCACATCAATGTTTACAGCAACTCAATTCACAACAACAAAGCTATGGAATCACCCTAGATGCCTTCAACAGATGAATGGATAAAGAAAATAAATTTGTGTGTATGTGTGTGTTTGTGTGTATCATTTATAAAGCAGAATAAAATTTGGCATTTTCTGGTAAATGGATGGAACTGGAAAATATCATGCTAAGTGAAATAATCCAGTCTCCAAAATCAAAGGCCAAATGTTCTCTCTGATATGTGAATACTAAAACACAGTAAGGGGTAGGGGTAAGAATAAAAGTTCACAGTATTAGACAAAGGAAGAATAGAAGTTCATAGGATTAGACAAAGGTGAATGAAGGAAAGGGAAGGGGGATGAGATTAGGAAAGACAGTAGAATTAATCAGACATAATTTTCCTATGCTCATATATGAAAACACTACCAGTATAACTCCGCATCCTGTACAACCAGAAGAATGGGATTCTAATTAGAATAAGTTATACTTATGTATGTGTAATATATCACAACACACTGTACTGTTATATATATCTAAAAAGAACAAATACAAAATATGGAAAAGAAAGCAATACATTTGTAATGGTCAGATTTTCCCTTTCTTATCATCCCATTTTCCTGTTCCACTGGCTTTCTCTTGCACTTTTCAATTCCAATGCCAGTTGTCTTTGATTAGTAAACTCTAAGCAAGAAACAGAGGACAGAGGTATTCCAGAAAATAGTTCTTGGTTGCTCTTTTTGTGATGCAGAGAAGAACTGAAAAGAGGAGCAAAAAGGATGCTGAGTTGACAATAGACAATAAATCGCAAACATTTTTTTTCTGTGTCTAATAGGTATGTGAATATTGTATTTTTTTTCTGAGAGAGAGAAATGTTTTAATATTTAATTTTTTAGTTTTTGGTGGACACAACATCTTTATTTATTTATTTATTTTTTTATGTGGTGCTGAGGATTGAACCCAGCACCCTGCACATGCCAGGCGAGCGTGCTACTGCTTGAGCCACATCCCCTGCCCTGAATATTGTATTTTGTGCTGTGTCTCTTGAATTATCTTGCCCATTTCCCCCTTTCTTTCTTTTTTAACTAGTCCTCTTTTTTTAAATTATGTGATTGTTTTCTATTTTTAATTTTTTAATTAATTTTTAAAAATTTATATATGACAGTGGAATGCATTAAAATTCTTATTACACATAAAGAGCACAATTTTCATATCTCTGGTTGTATACAAAGTATATCCACACCAATTCGTGTCTTCATACATGTATTTTGGATAATAATGTCCATCACCTTCCACCATCATTTCTAACCCAATGCCCTCTCTTTTCCCCTCCCAACCCTCTGCCCTATCTAGAGTTTATCTATTCCTCCCATGCTTCCCTTCCCTATCCCAATACAAATTGGCCTCCTTATATCAGAGAAAACATTTGGCATTTGTTTTGTTGGGATTGGCTTACTACACTTAGCATTATCTTCTCTAACTCCATCCATTTACCTGCAAATGCCATGATTTTATTCTCTTTTATTGCTGAGTAATATTCCATTGTGTATATATTCCACACTTTTTTTTTATTCATTAATCTATTGAAGGGCATCTAGGTTGGTTCCACAGTTTAGCTATTGTGAATTGTGCTGCTATAAACATTGATGTGGCTGTGACCCTGTAGTATGCTGTTTTTAAGTTCTTTGGGTATAGACCAAGGAGAGGGATAGCTGGGTCAAATGGTGGTTCCATTCTCAGTTTTCCAAGGAATCTCCATATTGCTTTTTATATTGGCTGCACCAATTTGCAGTCCCACCAGCAGTGTATGAGTGTACCTTTTTCCCCACATCCTCATCAACATTCATTGTTTGTATTCATAATAGCTGAAAGGAGTGAGATGAAATCTTAAAGTAGTTTTGATCTGCATTTCTCTAATTGCTAGGGATGATGAACATTTTCATATTTTGTTGGTTGATTGTATATCCTCTTCTGAGAAGTGTCTGTTCAGGTCTTTGGCCCATTTATTGATTGGGTTATTTGTGTTTTGGTGTTTAGCTTTTTGAGTTCTTCATATACCCTAGAGATTAGTCTCTATCTGATGTGTGAGGGGTAAAGATTTGCTCCCAATATGTAGGCTATTCATTCACCTCACAAATTGTTTCTTTTGCTGAGAAGAAACTTTTTAGTTTGAGTCCATCTCATTTATTGATTCTTGATTTTAATGTATTTCTGTATATCAGTGACAAATCCTCAGAAAGGAAAATGAGGAAAACTACTTCATTTGCAATAGCCTCTAAAAAAATAAAATACTTGGGAATCAACAAAAGAGGTGATAGTTCCATATAATGAAAGTTACAGAACCCTACAGAAAGAAATCAAAGAAGATCTTAGAAGATGGAAAGATCTACCTTGCTCTTGGATAGGCAGAATTAATATTATAAAAATGACCATACTACTAAAAGCACTATACATATTTAATTCAATTCAGATCAAAATACCAATGACATTCCTCATAGAAATAGAAAAAGCAGTCATAAAATTCATATGGAAAAATAAGAGACCCAGCATAGCTAAAGCAATCTTTAGCAGGAAGAGTGAATCAGGTGGCATCACTATACCACCTGGTATAAAGCAATAGTAAACAGCATGGTATTGGCACCAAAACAGACTGGTAGATCAGTGGTACAGAATAGAGGACACAGAAACTAACCCACATAATTACAGTTATATTAATCAAAGGCACCAAAAACATGTATTGAAGAAAAGATAGCCTCTTCAACAAATGGTGCTGGGAAAACTGGAAATCCATAAGCAACAAAATGAAATTAAACCCCTATCTGTCACCATGCACAAAACTCAACTCAAAATGGATCATGGACCTAGAAATAAAACCAGAGAACTCTGCATCTATTAGAAGAAAAAGTAGGCCATAATCGCCATCATGGGGATTAGGCCCCAACTTCCTTAATAAGACTCCCCATTGGTTTCTAAGTCTTATTTAAATGTCACAAAAATGATCCTTTTATAAGTGATAGGTTTCACAAATAACTTTCACTACTCTGGGATTTGCCTTTTTTTCTCATAATTTTTTTAATGAAAAGATATTCTTACTTTTATTGTAATGCATTTTACCAATTCTTTTCATTATTGTTAGTGTCCAGCATGTGCTGCTTAACAAATCTTTATCTTTTACCCAATTTTTTATTTTCAACTTTTGAGAAAATTTTATTTTAGGTATGTCTTATAAGTAGTCTTTTCTTATTCTATTTTCCTCCTCCATTTTAATTAGCTTACTGTTATTGTGCTACTTTACAACTGTTATTGTGGTTGCTCCAATACAAAAACCTCTTTGATTTATCAATGCCTAATATAAATAGAGACTTCACCTCTTCCTTAGAGTACAAAAGTTCTAAATTATTTTAGTATCATTTATCTGTCTTAAAACAGTGCTATATACAGTAATTCTCTATATATTTTAAATCCCACAAACTTTGACAATTACAATTTTATCCCATTTACCCCCCATGTTAATTACTCTTTCCCTTGTTTTTCACTTTCACTTCTATTTTTCTATTTTAATTGATATTATTTTTATTTTTTTGAAGAATTGGCTATATTTTTCTTTTAATAGATGATAAACTGTCAGGATTTCTTTGTCTAACTATGTCAATTTTTAGTTTTAATTTTTAAAAGCTGTTTTTCTTGGTATAAAATTTTTGCATTTATTTTCTTTTAGCTCCTTGAATTTAGCATTTCATTATGTTCTAGCTTCCACTGTATTCATTGAAAAGTCAGCTCTAAGTTTAGTTGAATATCTATTGCAGATAATATTTCTTTTATTTCCCCCTGTGGCTGTTTTGAAAATTTTAGTTTTTGCTTTTCAGTGATCTCACTGTTGTGTGCCTAAAAGTGTGTGTTTGTGTGTGTGTACCTATTGGTGATCATTGTTCATATTAAAATCATTGACTAAACTCCAGTGTTTTGTCCACCTAGCAGTGACTTCTGCTGAAATCTCAACTAAGAATCAAATGAAGGTTCTGCTGACCTCCTCAGTCTCTCACCTGCTTTTTCTGAACTGGATGGTATCTCTTGGAGAAAAGTAGCACCAGCTACTTTTTCCATTTGTTTTTCAACTTTTCTATAGTTCTTAACTGTTTTATCTCTCTGGAAGGAACAAAGAATATAATCAATACAGTTTATGAAGTCACAGAATGGTATTGTGAAATGAATTATATTAACATTTTTAGAAAGGAGAACATAATAAGAAAATTATAAGCTATTTTCCTTTAAAACTTCCATAGATGCAAAATATAATATAATGCATTTATTTTAAAATGTAGCTTTAAATGTATAGATTATGACTGAAAATATTATTCCTGAATGTTAATAACTATCTACTTTTGAATTTCTTTCGGAATTATTTATAAGTAAGGATATGTATATCACAGACATTCTGATGAATCCTAGGGATAATTTTTCAATGTGATTGTGTTTTTCCTAGTGGCTTATGGCAATGGCATCTGCTCTGTTATGGTTCAGATGTAGACTATTCCCCCAAAAGGCTCATGTGTTAGAAGCATGATCCCCAGTGCAGCAAGTTTGAAAGATTGGTCTTCTGGGCAATGATTGGATCATAATGGCTCTAATCCCAGCTCTGGATTAATCCATATAGCTGCACGGACTACAGAGAAGTGGGACCTGGTGGAGGAAACAGATCACTGGGACATACCCTAGAGGATATATCTTCTCCCAGATCCCCTTTTCTCTCTCTTTCTGTTTCCAGGATGCCATGAGATGCACAACTTTCCTGTGATACACCCTTCTGTCATGATGTTCTGCCTCACCTCAGGCCCAGAACAATGGACTGAGACCTCTAAAGTTATGAGTCAAATAAACTAAGTTGCACTGGTCAGGTATTTTGGTCACAGTGACACAAAGCTAACACATGCTCTCACTTTGGAATTTAACTCAGATCTTCAGTTAAATTGAACTCAGTATACTTAAAGTAAGTTGTGAGAGGAATTTTGGAAAGAAATATGCTGCTGAATTAATAGTTTAGTATATCTTTAGAAGTTCATTTCTCACATGTGATTTCCATTCAGGAAATTGAATAACCTTGTTTTATATATATATATTGTTTTAAAACTATTAAATTTATATTTCTAAATAAATCAGTAGAGGACTTCAGTAACTCTGCCTCTAATACAGTATATCTGCACAGACCTGTATTATTTTGTGCTTCTTCTGTTTCTGTATCTACTTTTCAGACAGTTTCACTTCCATTGTATTTTGCCAACAAATTAGAGAAAAATCACTTATGATAAAATAGAAATAAAATGTAATCTGAGGATTAATGGCATATATCTTTGCATTCATTTGGCCTACAACAAACACCGTACCTGGCTGAACTTGATATTGTGAGAAAAACTCTGCTTTTGACATTTATTCCTACTGGAGAGTCACTTCATATAAGTCCAAAAATATTAAGTGCTTAATATTTTCTAAACTTGTTTTCCCTTCAAAGTAAGTAAAACATTTGGCAGATTTATTGAGCTGTTGATACAGCATGATGCCTCAGGGAAGCTACAAACTTTTCACTAAAATGCTTAAAAATAATGACAGTTCACATCCTTAGTCAGGGCTGAGAATGCATATGAGGTGAGAATGATGAAAAATAACCATGAGAGTGTGCAGAATAAAGGTCTTTGAAAAACTGGGAAGTCAAAATTAGCCAACTGCCGGGATAAAACATTGATCTTTAACTGTTAACTTTTTGGTTAAAGCTATTTCTTCTACTGTTCTTTTCTCTATTTTGCAATCAAAAGGAACTGAATATTTTAAAGTTTAAGTTTTCATATTTAAATCCAAATTCCCTGTGAGGGATCATAAGTAGACCTAGCAAGTGTTTGTTATTAGTCTTTGTTTAATAATTTTGAGGTATCCATATTCTTCATTTTAGGTTGCATAATTATTTGTCATATGTAACACTGTGGTTAGAGAGCTAATTAATACCTGATTCCTGACCTACTATGTTCCCAATGGATTGTTCATAAACCAACTGTTTGGAGTTCAGGACCAGTATCAGATGGAGTTAAGTTCTATGTATTTTGCATGTATTTAGTATTGGAATTTTCTAGTTTAGAAGTCAGCTTTTTTCCTTTAGAAAATTGACTACTTGAGGTCATAAATTATGTTCTTTTTAAAATTCATTAAGGATGTTATACATAGCATTCAGTTGGTGCTTAATAAATAATAACTAAATCCACTAAAAAGTAAGTTGTGGTTGCAGGGTTAGTGGTAGTACTCTACAACATAAACACTAATGGCATTAATCTGTTGGTCTTGAGAGCACAGCCTCTGTACCACCAGAAAGAAGATGATAAAGTAATGAAGGGAATTTCCCCTCTAATTTTCTGGGGAAAGTGCCAGTATAAATATTATCTTGAAATATTTGGTGTTAGTTTTTAAAATCACCAGCACCCCTTCTATGTTCTTTTGTCAGGACCTAGGAAACATACTGGTAGTTTCAATTAAAATTTACTTGATATGGCTTTTCGAGACCTTTAATTTTGGTCAAACATAAAGTGAGATTGCAAAGCATCAATTATGTAAACTCATTCTAGATTTTGAAGTTGTGTAGTTTTAACATTTATATAAGCTACTCAACAGCATTATAAAATTTATCGTCAGTTGTGTTTAAAACAAATTATGAATCCACACATGCAAAGATGAGTTCAAGCTGTATGAACATCTTTAGATTACAAAATATAAGCAATAAATTACACTGTGAGATTTATTTCTTAAAAATGCAAATGAATCCATCTGGAAAATATGATAAAATCCTAGTAATTTGATAGGAGAAAGAAACTTGGAAAGCAGTAGTGTCTCGGAGTCTTGATGAATAATGGTTGGTACAAATTAAAAATAAGCTTTCAATTTCAGAGGTTGGAAAATGCATCTTATGCTTATATATAAATTGAATATGATAAAACCTACAGGTTTAGGCCATTCTCTGTATGTTTTATAGTTTAGATATGAAGTGTACCCTAATAGCTCATTTGTGAGAGAGGGCAAAAAGGTCCAGGGTTGAAATAAGTGGGATATTGGAGGTTTAACCTAATCAGTGCATCGATCCCCTAATAGTAATTAACTGGATGGTAACTATAGGCGGGTAGGGTATGCATGGAGGAGATGGGTCCCTGGGGGGGCTTGTCTTTGCGGTCCTGGTGAGCACAGCTCTCTCTCTGCTTCCTGTTTCCACGTTTTTAGCAGCTTTCCTCCTTCACACTTTTCTATTATAGTTCTCTGCTTCATCTCTGGCCCAGAGTGACAGAATTGACCAACCATGGACTTAACTTCTGAAGTCATTAGCCAAAATAAACTGTTCCTTTTCTATGTTGTTCTTGTCAGGTCTTTGGTCACAGTGATGAGAAAGCTTACTAAGACTATGATTTTAAGGGTATGGTTTCAATTTGGGTCACCTATGCTGAGAAAGTTTGGGTGAATTGAGGGAAATATTGACTAACTGGAAAGAGATAACAGGAATACTTACGTCTCCGAAAGAAGCAACTTTGGAGGAAATGTTCAAGATATAATATAGTTTAAATTACTTAAATCAGTGAGAAATGATGGCCCTCCTTATTTCAAGGTAGGTTATAAATAACAGGAGCAGCAGCAGCAGCAACAACAAAAGTTGTTTAATTTTCTTTGAAAGTACTATGAAATATAGAAGCAGGAGTCATCTAGCAGAAATACTACTTGACATCTTCAGAAATGTAATAAGCAGTTTACTGGTAAAATTGTACACTTGCCTGGAGGCATTGCAGAACTTTGTCTACTGAAATATATAAATAAAATTCAATTTAGAATAGCAATGTAAAATTCTCCTACAAGTAATCCCTTATCATATTTGTAACTTTTCACTTATCCTGTGTTAAATTGTCTTGATCAACAGAAAGTTGTGCTATTAATTGATCAGTTTAATTGATACAATTTTTTCTTGGTATGCTTTCCTCTCTAATTGGCCAAGCATCATTAAAGTAACAGAATACCTTTTAGAAAAAAATCATTAAAGTCATTAATGTAGTTTCCTATTTATATCGATAATCTTACTCCATAGCATCCAATTTTAATATTGGAAACACAGGTGAAAACTACTTTTGGATAGAAACATCATTCAAATTCCATGGTTATTTCTTTTCTTTTAAAATCCAGGTATGCTAAAACTCTATAGTTAAGCACTCTTGAAAGAAAAACATTTTTAAAAATCAATTCAAGTCACCAAAATATTGAATTAATCAATCTCAATATTTATACCTTTAATCCTAGAATATATACTTTTCTACATGATCTTAGATATATCAAATAATTCTATTGGTGACAGTTTACTTGCACCTCTTCCATAATATAATCAGATAGGAAGAAAGTAAAGTTTTCAAAGCTCTTGGAAAGTTTGTTAGCATGCTTCAAAAAAAAACAAGTTTGATGTTGCTTCTTCTTTATTGTCTCTTTGGATCCACATGTTTTTAGACACCCTAGCTAATCATCGTTCTTCTCATCCAAGTGAGGAACTGATGTTTTCCACTTCCCTAAGCAACAAATTGTTAGTAGATCTTTATCTTTTCTTATAAGTGATATTATTATTTTAAGACTTTTCCAAGTTAGTGGAATCCTTTATGTCTTCAATAAGTTTACAGAGCAAAATTTATATCAAGATTAATGTCTCCTTTATGTTTCAGTTTTTTTTAATTCTTTCATCCTGTGATACAATATTATTCAAACAAGAAGGGTTAATAGATTAGCAAAAAGAGGTAGTTATTTATGTAATATAGGTCTATAAATACAATTGCTTTTATTTTATCATGCTTATGAATTGTCTCTACAAAATATCAACTTTTCTTTGATAATCCATTAACCTTTCCTACTTGAATAATATGACTTCTTCTTACATCAGCCACATCAATTCTTGAACCAGAAAGTGATTTCTTTATAAGAAGAAAGCATGGTAGGTTTTGCTTCTCTATTGTTTTGTCAAAAGTCTCCAGTTTGAGTTCTGAAGGCTATTCTTATATTTTATTCATTCTGCAGTTATCAGATATTATCTATTCAGCATATGTGAAAGGTGAATATTTTAAATAGTTTCATATGTTGAAATCAAGGAGGAAATATATTTATAAAGAATATTAGAAAACCTTTAAGTTTTAGACTTAGTTTATCTTTTGTTCATCATTTAAGTCATAAAGAAGAAAAATCTAATTTAGTAGAAATGCATATTTGGTGAAATTATACTTTGATACAGTTAATGATTTAGTTATAAATGTCTAAAGAGAAATTAGAGTTAAAAATCAACTTTAATTTTGGTTTGTTACACCACAAAATTCCAAGTCATTTAGTAAAAGAGAAGTGAAGTTCATGCTTTGAAGATCTGAGAGAGAGCAAACTAAGAATAATTAAAATATCTAGCCTCAGGGGCTTGGGATATAGCTCAGTTGGTAGGGTGCTTGCCTCACATGCACAAGGCCTTGGGTTCAACTCTCAGCACCACACACACACACACAAAAGCAAAGATAAAATATCTAGCTTCAGAAGTGTCAAATATTTGGAGGTTATGGTATATTACAAGTCTGATTTTGCATGTATGTAAGTAGATTTTGATATCACAGATTATGTTATCAATTATATTGTAGACCCACTGTGTATTTCTTTAGCTATAAACATTTTGAGAGCAGTGGTCAGATTCTGGATTTTTTACTCACCTGTAAATCACAGTTCTCTGCACATAGTAGGGGATCAATTAACTGATACATTCACAAATACTAATGTTCCGTTCTTAGGAAAATTGAGAATGTTAAGGCACATACTCAAAGAAAATGTCAGTTACACAACACTCTTTTGAGCAAATGAAGTGAGGAAAAAAGAAAAACAGGAGGCAGCAAGGGAAGATTTAATGAGATATCTCCTGTCAGGCTCTGTGTTACAGAAAACACAGCAACAACACTCAAAGAACCTGCCATGATCATACTGTTTGTCACCTACAGGAAGAGAATGAAAATATGTCCATTACAGTGATGATTTTCCAGTCTTGGAGTGTTTTGGAACTTGATGGGTTGTTTTTTCATACTTGGAAGACAAGTTGGAAAGGATTATGGAGGAGATTAAAAAAAAATAGTCTAGCAACCCTTCAGGATTTCCTAGACTTGTTGAAAGAGAAGAATTTTGAACTTGGATTCACAGCATGTGAATATTGGCATTCACTTCATATGACATTCTTGGTTACCTTTTTAAAAAAAACTGCAACTCTGGGGATTAGGCTTGGCTGTGTTTACAGAGAGAGGGATAATAGGACATAAAGAATTATACATAGAATTATAAAACATTTCTCCAGAGCTCATTTTAATGCTACAAATGTGATAAAACCATTTTTCCGGAACCCAACTGTGAATGTGCTTTTACCATAATACAAGAGAAACTAACCAGGTAGGACTCATTTTATTGTCTTCCAGTTGTCAAAATGAAGAAGTAAGAAGTGGCAATTATCTAGGCCATTTAAGACTGGGATATTTCTGTCACTTTATATCTAGCTTTGTAATGCCAGTCCTTCTGAGGCTGAATTTGCAACATTCCTCAGGCTTATAAAGTAATATATTTTTCCCCTGAAATATATAGTGTTATGGGAGAACCCTTTAACTCTTTTCTTCTCCAAGAGGTCTCCATGGCTGTTTGATCTTGGCCTTTATTTGCCCAAGTCTCCTTGGTGGGTAGGGGGAGGGAGATGTGTTCATATACATGGCTAACCCATCTCTCCTTCAATCCTCTGACATCTAAATGCCAAGAGGGAGAACAAGATCTGATTTGCTCTTGGCCAGGTGGCAAAAGTAGTGGCTGCAGCCCAGAAACCTTTCAAGAGAATCCTGCCATTTCTATGTTTGTTATAATGGTTTTTAAAAATATGAATTCAGTGGCTGATTATTTGGAAGTGTACACTTTTCCTAAATGAAGACTTGTTCTGGAAACCCCCATCAGTGGCAAGCCTGACTTTTTTTTTTTTTTTTTTTTTTTTTTGGTATCGAGGATTGTACTCAGGGCACTCTGAGCCACATACCCAGCCCTATTTTGTATTTTATTTAGAGACAGGTTCTCACTGAGTTGCTTAGTGCCTCACCATTGCTGAGGTGGCTTTGAACTAGTGATCTTCTTGCCTCAGACTCCTGAGCTACTGGGATTACAGGCATGTGCCACCATGTCTGGCTAGGGCTGACATTTTTGATGATCTGATTCCTTTGTCTCAGTTCATGTCTTGGGTAGAAAAACAGAAAGGTTATCTATTGGCCCTCTATAAATCCAAACATGTATAATATTAACCTTTGATAATATAGACTTGAATTTTTAAGAGAACATAACCCATTGTGCTAGGGTTCTCCAAAGAAACAGAGCCAATAGGAGATATGCACAATCTGCCCTCTGCAAGCTGGAGAGTGGGGAACTATATCCCGGTGGTATTTAGGGAATATTGGGTATACCAATATTCAAAGTCCTGGGAGCTGGAGAGCTGATGGTCGAGATTCCTGCCGGAATCTGAAGGCCTGAGACCAGGGGTTCTAAGGGTAGAAGAAGAACAGATAGACACAAATCTTCCCACCTTCCACATTTGTGTTCACTTGGCCTCAATCAGTTGGATGATGCTTACCCACTGAGCTCACCCACATTGGGTTTTACTCTGATTTGTAAGTTTTAGCTCCCAGTAATCACTATTTATGTAACTAAGTGATCACAGCTCTTCTCTGAGGTTTATTTCTTCAGCTGAATGCTTATCTCAGACTTCAGAATTCATCATGAAAAACTTGGCATTATTCCATCCTGTTATCAGTAATATACTAGCCCTTTTGCTTCTTACTTACTTACTAAAAGGTATTAACTGATCAGTGGAGTGCATTTCTATCTCAGCCCTTTCTAAACATCAAAGTTAGATACAGTATTTATGTTTTCCCATAGCTCATTTTCATGCTCTGAGTTCTGTTAATATTAGCCTTGTATTTTGTGTGGGAGAAACTGACTTTATGTGTCAGTTTGGTCTGAGTCACAGCCCTGCAGATATATCAAGATTTGACGTTCACTATTTCTCTTTCATCCCTTAGATGTTAGTTTCATCTTTCTGAAACTCATATAATACAATAATTCCTGGTATTTCAGGCCTATATCCATAGATATAAATATTTTAGCTCATTGATTAAATTTTTCAAACTAATTATTTGAATACAGAAAACAGTAGCTTCAGAACTTGGTTTTTGTGGAAGACTTCTTAACTTTTGTATTACTTAGCATTGAAAAACACATGTACTTTAAAAAGTAATATATACTTTACACATGATATAAATATCATTCATTAAGCTTTGTCATTCTTATCTTTCCTATGTCTAGATTAATAGAGACTGCAATAAATCATACAACCCTGTGTATTATGTCAAATAGAAATGAATTCCGGACGTTATCACTTGTTTATTT
The DNA here is from genome assembly GCF_964194105.1 of Spermophilus citellus. NCBI lineage: Eukaryota > Metazoa > Chordata > Mammalia > Rodentia > Sciuridae > Spermophilus > Spermophilus citellus. Next base: position 112,237,175 of record NC_138186.1, on the reverse strand, counting down.
CTCATTAACTTCTTTTTTTTAACATTAGAAATTTATTGATTGCTCAAAACATTACATTGATCTTGACATATCATATATCATACATTTGTTTCAAATAGGTATGAATTCTTATTATTCCCCCTGTGTACAGATTGCAGGATCACGTTGATTATACAGCCACATTTATATATACTGCCATACTAGTGTTGGTTGTATTCTGCTACCCTTCCTATCCCCTTCCTATCCTCCTCCCCTCCTCTCCTCTCCCCTCCCCTCCCTCTACCCCATCTACCATAACTCATTTCTCTCACTCTCTATTATTTTTTCCCTCCCCTTCGCCTCACATCCTCTTATATGTATTTTTTTATAACAATGCGGGTCTCCTTCCCTCGTCCATTCAGTTCCCTCTCTCTCTCCCATTCCCCCCCCCCTCATCCCTGTATGATGGTAATCTTCTTCTCATGCTCTTCCTCCCTGTTATGTTTTGAGTCGCCCCTCTTATATCAAAGGAGACATTTGGCATTTGTTTTTAAGGGATTGGCTGACTTCACTTAGTATAATCTGCTCTAATGCCATCCATTTCCCTGCAAATGCCATGATTTTTTGTTTTATAGTGCTGCGTAATATTCCATTGTGTATATATGCCACATTTTTTTAATCCATTCATCTATTGAAGGGCATCTAGGTTGGTTCCACAGTCTAGCTATTGTGAATTGTGCTGCTATGAATGTTGATGACGCTGTATCCCTGTGGTATGCTCTTTTTAGGTCTTTTGGGAATAGTCCAAGAAGGGGAATAGCTGGGTCAAATGGTGGTTCCATTCCCAGCTTTCCAAAGAATCTCCATACTGCTTTCCAAATTGGCTGCACCAATTTGTAGGCCTACCAGCAATGTACAAGTGTACCCTTTCCCCCACATCCTCGCCAGCACTTATTGTTGTTTGACTTCATAGTGGCTGCCAATCTTACTGGAGTGAGATGGTATCTTAGGGTGGTTTTGATTTGCATTTCTCTGACTGCTATGTATTAAATAAACCTCTCAATATACAAGGGTACTTTTAGGAACTAAGACCCACCAGTCAAAAATACAGACAAAATCTCTGCTTACTTGAGCCCATATTGTAATGTACAATTAATGAAATTTTTATTAACATCATTGTTGCATTTCTTCCATGACTGTTATTTTTCTTCACAATTAATCTGTCACCATATCTACCTCTTCTTTCTTGCCCTCTGGCACCTATGATTTTTGATCTGCAGTATTATAATTACTTCGGTTTGGCTTGGTTCCTACTATCTGTAATCACTCTCAATGTGTCAGGGTACTTAATAGACACTGCACTTTGCCTTTATGAGCACTCCAGGGACTGTTTTCTAGATTTTTAGAAAATCTAGTACTATGTATTAAATAAATGTCTTCATAGCCCTGTTTTATACATACTATACCCCCAATAAGCTTTATTAGTGATAAATAAGAACTGGAAATTGTTTTTCTATAACTCAGTTCTAGAGGCTATCTGTATCTCATGGTTTAATTGTCTCATGTTTTCAAGTTTTGGAAGAGATAATCCTTGGTCTTAATAGATAGGTCCCATTTTACTCAATGTCTGAACAACTGGTTAATCATTTATTAAAGTAAAAACAAGCCTAAGTTTAGGTTCAGATTCTCTCTCTCTCTCTCTCTCTCTCTCTCTCTCTCTCTCTCTCTCTGTGTGTGTGTGTGTGTGTGGTATAGTACCTGCTCAAATTTCTCCCTTTCTGTTGCTTATATTTGTAAAGAAAAGACAAGAATAGATAAGAAGAGCCAATTTATTTATTCTTTACTTATTTCCTAATGGACACAGCTTCTCTCTTGAAATTTTCTGTTTCAAAAATTAAGTATTATATTCTGAATATAGTTAAATAAAGGACAGTAACAAGATAAATTCATAAAAGTTAAAAAGAAAAAAAAAACACCCTCAAAACCAAAATGGATATAGTATTGGACCAGAAGCTGAAGGACAGGATGAGAGTTCCAGCTCTCCCTAGGCCCTCTCCCCCAAGGTCTTTACCCTCATTTCTGCTAAATTCCCTTTTGTAGTCTCACCACAGAGTGGACCTGTTCCCCCTAGGTGGCCACTGAGGTTTACTCATCTAGGTAAATTTTATTTTAGTTCATCCCAATGATGCTTCTATTAGCGAGGTTCCTGTTACCATGCATCTTAAAACCTATACTTGTTTGCTTATTTAGAGAGAGCTCAACTTCAATCAGGTAATATTGTCAGTGTAGTCTGAGCGGTTGTAAGTCATATCTTATTCAAAATTATTGTACAGAATCTAGTACAATGAGTAGAAAATAAAATTCCACCGTTCAGTAGCATTAAAAATGTAGGATGCTATTGAAACAAATAATAGATATGCTTCTTTTAATTAAGCCATACACACTTTTTGTGTAGTAAATGCACCATATAATTACTATGGTTTTATATTCACAGGAAAGAAAATATGCTGTATGTAGTAGTTATACTTTAGTAAATATTGTATAAGATGATTAAAAGAATTAATTTCATTGCAGCGTGGGTAGCTGCATAAAAGCTAGAAACATCTTTGTAAAATATACTCTGAAACAGTGGAAAAATGTTATGATATTTTCCCCCTGTGTTATTTAAATCTCTCTGGTTAGCAGTAGAATTGTAGAAAGAGGAAATAAATTGATTTGTGATCTGAGGTCAAGACTTTTGCTAAAACTGCTGCTACAAAGGAAAGATAATGGTAAGAGTTTTCTGCGCATATTTTGGCTTTAAAACAAGAGTGCATTTCATCATTGTGCGTAAATGATAAGAGTAGCATCTCTTATTCCCACAGGTACTTGTTTTATGTGCTATGGTATTTAGATATACAAATAAAACTAAATTCTTTTCCAATAAATATGATTATGAAAGTTCTCAGACAAGCACGAAACTGCAGTGTGTGAAAGCAGCAAGTGCAAAATTAATGGAGTGGAATTCATGGATGCTTTTCTGTGTGTCTTGACTGATATTCTTATGCAGGAAGTTTGCTTCAAAGAATTTATCATAACTATAGCCAAGAGCGCATACACTTACTACGCAGCTGTGCGTGTGGTATGATCTAAGAAATGAATTTGCATTGTAGACTGAAGTTTTTGAAAAGATTCCCTCTGGTATGCAGCATCCTTATAACAACTACTTCTTGAAATAGCTGTTTTGTGTGAGTAACATTGTAGTTTTATAAGACATGTTTTTTAGAGGGAGAAAAAAAAAGTTCAGTCAAAGTTTACATTTATCTGTACAATTCTGGAAAACAAACATGTTAATGTTGGCTCACTCAGTGGTTCTTAGGTGCTATGAAAACACTGTTCTAGAGATGAGAGTGCATCCTGACCCGCTGTTAGTCCCCTTTGCACCATCAGTAGCTCATCAAATTTAATTCATCAGTATAATATGAATAGAAAAACAAATGGCCCTTAAAATGTCTGTCATGTTACAGACTGGTAGCATCCATAACTGTTGCCATGTGGCAATCCAATGATTAAAATGATTACAGAACAGGTGGCATTCAGCATTACCAGAGAGACCACACATCAATCATTCCAGAACAGGAGTCAATTAAACTTGTCTATTAAAATGCAGAATTGTCTGCAGTCTTCAGCAACGTCTTAAGTATAATTTAAAGGCCAATTTTCTCTGGGGCTTTCGGAAAGATAAACAAATAAATAAATAATGCGGAGGTATGAAATGTCTGTTTTAATTCTGTGCACATAATTAAAATTACAAGTAACATCAGTCCAGCCATCAAGATTTGTAAGTCAACACAATGTAGAGAAACGACAGCCATCAGAGTGAATTAAATCAGAGATTAAGATCCTTTTATTCAGTTTTCTGAACTGTGAATGATGTTTCATTGAGTTCTCTCATTCAATGGGATCTCTGATGAGTTTGCTGGCCTTTTAAAATAACCTCTACCTAATATTTCTTAATATTTTTTACCCTGGATAATTTTGCATCTCTATGTTAGCTACTTCATAATAATAATGGGGGCTCTGTCTCTGATGTGGCCCATTTTTCTGAATACAAATTTCCAGCTGTACCCTGGGAATAGTATTTCACTGAGAGTGTCACATCTCAAAATTCACATTTTCAAAATCTAATCCAGTGTTCACCTCTGACCTTTTCTCATTTTCCCTTCGTATTCTTGGTGACAGCATTTATCTTTCATTGTTCAGTCGTAGAACATTGGGGTTAGTCTTTATTGATTGGTTAAAACTTTTCTCTGGATAAAGTTTTAAATTTTTACAAAATTTTTTTAAGAGCACCACCTTTATTCTGGTTATCCATATCCATTGTTTACATTTTGCCTCATTATATTTTGTCTTTCTTTTTTGGTTTCTTGTATACTGTATAATTTTTGAAAGATTCGATATTAAGCTGGAGCACTCTGTCCCTCTGGGACAAAATATTTCAATATGATATTCTAAAACTAGAGACATTATCTTACATTACCACATATAATTGTGTTGTATACATGTGATATAATACTTTGATGATACAATTTTCAAAATGAAAATTTACATTGATAGAATGCTCTGCTCTGCTCCACTATCTGTCTTGTATTTCCAGATTTAATCTGGGATCATGTGTTTTGTTTAGTTTTCACCTCTCTTTAGCCTCCTTCAATCTGTTGTCATTCCTAGAATTAGAAATGCTGTGAAAGGGAATACTGCTATTTGAGTGGTCTTTAGGGTGAGCAGTCACTTCTGTGGAAAGGCAGATTTGTTTAGACCAAAAATATTGAAGATGCATTAGAGACACAGTTGAGGATTTAGGAATTTTGCTAATGATTGGTATCAATTCCAGCTGATGCTCTGGAAAGGTTTTAGAAACTGGGAACAGATGGTAACTTGAGATGGTCCTGTGCAAACAGGGTGGAGATAAGATCTGAAGAGAGCAATTTGAGTTTCTTGAGAAGATTGACATGAACAGGAGAAAGGGTATAAAGAGATAAGAATGGTGAATATTTGAGAAGAAGAAATGGTACCTTGCCAGGAGCCTATAGACTCTAGAACTTCCACAAGTCTCTAGCAAGGAAGACAGAGTTGAAGAAGATATACTCCAATTACATACATTACTATTGATCTCTCAAGACGATGCAGAAATGTTAAATTATCCACTATTGGTCCTAGCAATTCTAGTGACAGAGTGAATTAACTTCTTTAATTTTTATTAGTAACCTATTTTTTCCCTAAAGAATAGTACTGAGTACTTAAAAAACAAGAAACATTCCTATATACCAACTACATCATTCCTGATAATAATAGATAGTAAAGAATCCACATCACTTTGACAACTAAAACTAAAGCATTTTCTCAAAATATATTAGTTGATAAGCTTACTATTGTTTCTACTTAAATGCAGAAACCTTTACTAAGAACCAAAAAGGGTACTCCAGGTAAACAAAAGAATTTAACATATTTCAAAGGAAAGGCTTGTGACTTTTTCAGAAGAAAATTAATATGACTTATTTTCAAGGCATAATTTATAGAAATGTATACTAAGATTATAACCATGAGTATCTTCATTTAATGACAGAAAATTGGTGAAGAAAAATTAAAAGCCAAATTAGGACACATATTAACTATAGAGCATTAAATTTATATGATCAATCTTTTTATATTTATTTTGGGAAATTAAAACTTCTACTTACCTATATGTAAGGCTTGAGGTTGCAAGATTTTGCCTTATGTGTTACTAGTAGAGTGCACATAATTAGCGGGCACAATGGTTTAAATATAGTTGGAGTTCCCTCAAGGGTTCATGTGTTGGAAGATTGTTCCCTAGGGTGGAAGTGCTGAGAGATGGTGGGATCTTTAAGAGCTGGGACCTAGGGGTTGTCCATAGGCCAATTGCAAACATGATACTTTAAGGAACTGTGGGACCCCTGGCTTCTCTGGCTTCAGGTGTGGAATGTGATCTCTTCCTCCACACACACTCCTGTTGTGATGCTGTCCACCACAAGGTCCTTACCAAACCCAGGCCAATGCCAGCACCATGTCTTTGAATCTCTAGAATTTTGAATGAAATAAATTTTTCTTGACAAAATTATCCAGATTTGGGTATTTTGTTTTAGTAACAATAAAAACTAAAATGAAAACCCAAAGCACAAAAATGACAACATAAACAAAACAAAACAACCAGACTAATATAGAGAAGAATCCAGACCAGAGAGCAGGAAAGTTACTTTTACGTTATATACACATCTTTCCTTTATAATTTTATTACCATATTCATATATCATCTATTCAATAAGGAAACATAAATAACTATAAGTTTGTTTAGCAATGCATAAACAGCTCATATTGGTATTCAAAACTCTCCTATGCTACATATTTATATGCCTCGCTTAATCCGTACAGTAAATCTATAAAAGTTGTTATGTCTATTTTATAGGTGGTTTAGATAGCTTTAGCAACTGGCTCCAGATGACGCAGCTAGGTATGCAGAAACAAGCTCTGAATTCCCTTTTAGAAGGAACTGTCAGGAGCTCCCTGAGCTGGGAGAGAGTGCTGAATGTCAGGCATCAGAGTTGCTCATCAAAACAACTGGTCCCAGAAAAAAAGCCTTTAATCACTTGAATTATTGCCTTGGTATAAGCAAATGACTGAGAGACAAGGCTACTGACTCCTTTCATTCCATTTCCTTCTTGCAATGATGTCCCATTTGAGGGTCAAATGGATTAGTACAGACATGCAGGATCATCTCAATGTTTGGGGCTTCATCAGTTTTATGCACCCTTGAGTAAGAGGCTGAGTGAAGTGGAGGTGGTAAGGAGTATAAAACTCCTAGGTACTGAGATCAGGGAAAAGTGGTTTCAATACTTTTTCCCAAGGCCCCAAATAAAAAAATGAAAACTCTAGAGCTGAGAATGTATGAAGAGCACAACCAGCCAGAGGGGACTAAGTACTTGACTGCAATGCCCTCTAGGACTTCAGTGCATTGGCTGTGTACCAAATCTTGTATAGGGAGGGCAACTTTCCTCCAGGAGGCCTGTCAGGTGATACCTTTGCAATTGCCTATGGTCATATCTGAAAAATCAATATATCATTGATTTTTAACTGGGAGCCAGAATCCTCATGTACATCACATCCTGTTGCACAGAACACAGAAATCTCCAGCTGATTCAATAGCTTCCCTGAAGCATTATGACATCTTGCTTACCTTTTCTCTTGTGAAAACAGAGCTTTATTATGTCTTACCCAAGACAGACCCTTCTTTCTAACGGTTCTGTGGGATTTTGTCCCATTGTCTTCTAGGACCTATGACCTATTAATTATCTCCTTCTCTTATTAACTATCTTCTTTCAAAGGAACAGTAATAATCAATGTTTAAATACCAGTATCTTTCATCTTAAAACAAAGAAAAAATAAAAACCAAGCAGATATCTATGCATTGTTTTCCCCAACACAATTTACTAGGTGACTAATGAAATGAATGGCTAATCTCCTGCTAGTGGCGTCAGAATCCATGGATATTTTTCCCCTAATATTCCAGATACCATGGATTTTTTCCCTAATATTCCAGTTCAAAATGGCAGGATGCTAACACAAAACAAAAAGGAGAAAATGGGAAGAATAGATAGATGTTCAGTGGGTTAGACAAAGTGGGATGAAGGGAAGGGAGGGGAGACAGGAATAGAAAGACAGTGGAATGAATCTGATTTACTTTCCCGTGTACATATATAAATACACCACAGGGAATCTCCATGTCATGTACAACCACAAGACTGGGATCCTAATTAGAATAAGATGTACATCATGTTTGTATAAATATGTCAAAACATACTCTACTTCATAGATAACTAAAAAGAACAAACTTTTTAAAAAGGTAAAAAAAAAGTATACTGTCAGGGAAACTATAAAGAATAGAAATTCTGTGAAAGAAAGAATTAAATTCAAAGAGATTTTTAGTATCTTTTGTATATTTTGGTTATAAAGAATATGAACATAGTAAAATATATGATTAACGTTCATTTTACAAGTATACTGGGATTTCAGTTCCAAATTTATCACCCTTTGAATTCCATCATTAGATAGTACCTGGACTTCATTGGTTTAGAAATCTCTCTGATTAGAAAAATCTTTAAATTTAACCTTTGAAAAGTATATATCTGTGTGAATGTCAGTGAATACCCTTCAGTGTGTCTATGAATGCATGTGTGGGTGTATAGCTGCTAAGGAAATGGTACTTTAAGGTATTTTTAAAAGTATTTGAAAAATGATGCTGGGAAATTCTGAATCTTTAGTGTTTTCCTATTGCTCTCCACTGACTCCTATCCTCCTAACCCACAAACAAAGCTTCTTTTTAGTTCATTTGTTCAGGGTAATAGCCCATTTTAAATGAGACTGTGGAAAGGTTTAATTGCACTGAAGAGTTCCTTTTGCTGTGTTAGCTCATTAATGTGGACACCTTCCAATGACAGTTATCTGTGTTTTGGGGGAGACTTGATCTTGGAAGGCCAGAGTGGGTGATGTCTATTTGAGGTTCTACCACTAGTGGTGGTAGAGGATGATAGGGAGAGAAGCCTTTATTCCGAGGCATGGTTGGGTAACATTATGCAGACATACACTGATGATAAGTGTTTATTTTGGTGGAAATTTAGACAGTGTTGGCTTGAAAGATTCCAATTTGAACTTTCATGCATTTCAAAGGTGAATTTTTACCTCTGAGAGTAAAAACTGGAATTGTACTTTTGGTTACAGCATTGACCTATGAGGGGTTGTTGATTTTATAGGAAACACGAGAATCAAGGAGTTCTCTGTAAGCTCAGCATGGAGAGTGAGAAAGGATGACACTGTTATTTGAACTTATTTCATTTAATTAACTCATATACTTTTGTTTATTTTTGAAATAGGATACCCAAAGGCATCTGATATTAAGTGGCTAATTTTAGACTGATGGTAATTCAAATTGTAGTACAAGTACTATTGGTTACCAGATTGTTTGGCTGTTTAAAAAATTATGCCATTCCACGAGAGCAAGAAGCTAGGGAGAAGTGTCTTATTGATTCTTTCTGGAATTGTCAATTATTGCATGGCCTTCACCCTTCACTGACTGCTTATGCTTGAAAGTCTTTTAATCTGGGACAATTTCCTTATTTTCAGAATTTATTTGTAGAAGTGAAAACCATGAGGGATTTTCTAACTTTTATATTAAAATATAAATATCTGATAGCATTTCTTTTTCTGAAAGAATCAGAACACTGGGATTTTTCTGATAACATTCCTTTTTCTGAAAGAATCAGAACACTGGGATTTCTTTTTAAAGGAAGTAAGGTAATTTGTGTAGGTCAGGGTTGGCACAGGAAGGAGAGCTGAGGGGATAAGGTAAATTTGGTTTACTACAAAGTTTTACTTAAATCAACAGCAGATAAACATCAGTGAATTCTTTCATATGTACACCCATATATCATTTATTTATTTAGTCACTTAATAATTTACCTTATTTAACACTTATTTAAAGATGTCCTAAATGTTAGTATGGAAATACAGGTACTTAATACGTTATTTCCAGTGCATGGGGATGTATGCCAATTTAAGTAAGCCTCATTTTAAATTATTGTCTTTTAGTAATAGAGCTCCTTTTCAAGATTTCAATTCTCATGTTATGTAAATAGTGCTACCATTTATCTCTTCATTTGATGATGAATATCACAAGTAATTGAAAGAAGGTCCCAAATTCAAGATTATCCAGACTTTATTGCAATGAAGTTGACAATTTATATGTGTAGAAACTATTAACTCTATAATTTTACATAGATAAGCCCTAAACATAGCTCTTGGGGTGATCCATATTTGCTGTTAAGCTATATTAATATGCATATTTCTGAAACCACATGCCAGCAGGTTAGAGCCATATTTAGTAAATTTAGCCTCACAAGAATTTATTAAAAGGATGTTACATGGCTTTAACTGAAATAAGGGCCTGACATCAAACCAGAACAATGGTTCCCTGGGAGTATTAAGTAGATAGTTGACCAACCCAAATTATTTTTGCAAGAAAAAGTCTTTTACAGTGAAATATTACTATTCTATTGTTAAAATTGTAGAAATGGAAACAGGTTCATTCAAATGCAAGTAGGAGTCACCTAAATTCAAGGACTTATTCTTCAACTCTATTCTTGAAAGTTGGTATAAAATGCTCCTTCAATAGATTGTTCCCCTGATTCACCTCATAAAACCAACCCAGGCTCAGATTTATATGCTACTATTTGTACCCTGAAGTTAAGATTTAATCTATTAATATTCTATGCTTAGCTCCTGAACAACAGAATGTATTTAGCAATTCATCCCTAGGGAATGTAAATAAAAAATTAAGATGATTAATTACAAAACAACCTAAAATTGCACCCTCATATTTTTCCTAAAAATTAAAGCATCTAAGAGGAGCAGCCAGATTGATGGATTTTTCTAGTACCCTTGTCTCAAAATCATGATTTCATGATTTCAAAGACAGACATTACTTTTGATTGATTCTACAGTGGTTTCGCTTGTAAGGTAGTTAACTGGTTTAAACTGACGTCCCTCTTCTCTTTAGCATCCTAAGAAACTGCCTTATATGATAATCATAACTTTGAGGGTGGAATGTCCATCCCTAGAATGAGAATGTAGACAGTAAGTCACTCATTCCTGATTACATTTTCAGCTGCTCACCTGGATGAATCTACTCATATTTTTGTCACTTTACCAATTTCTCTACAGCTTATCTTAAAATAATTTCTTCTTCAAAACATGTAGGTAAAAATTTACATCTTCCCATAGACACATTAATTGAATCACAGAACAGTTATATTTAGCATGTCAAAATATAGCTATTAAATTATCAAAACTAGGTCTGTGTAAATAATTTGGTTACTCTTATTTCTTAACTATAGATAGTTGACTGAGTATTAGGTATTTTAATAATTCTAAAATAAACAATCTCAGATTTTGACTACTCTTGTTTTTTTTTGTCTGAAATAATTATTGTCTACAGATAAAAAAATAAATGCTTTCCTCCCCAATTTAAACATAGGGAAAACACAGCAGTGCAGAGAGTATGATTATCACTGAGAACATTATAAGTATTTACATAAGGATCAAGCTGAACCCAATATATCTGTACTAATTTTTAAAGTAATACATTCTTAAATGAATGCATTATATAAATATTATATAATAAAACACAAACAAACTTAAATTCATAACATCTCTAAATTTTATGTATTTTATTTTAGTAATGGGTAAGGACATATGTGGGGAAAAGATAAAGTACTACTTTGAAGTTGTTAGTACATCTTTATTACTGCTGAAGATAAACTTTGGATTTGTAATATATTATCATTAAAAAACCTCTATTTCCTCCAAAGTGTTGTTTTCCATAGAGTAGAAGGTAATTTGGGTTAATTCTGCTCTGAAAGGAATTTTTTGAGGGAGACTCTTTGTCAGGACTATGTAAGCAGGTTTTCCTGGACAGACCTCCATTTTCCATGGGGCTGATATGAGCAAGTTAAGTAATCCAAATAAGAGTCTATGTTATTTATTATATTATTTAGTCATATAGGTTAGATGAAGATATTTTATCAGGTATTTTTGCCATGGGATTTTTAAAAAAATGCGATCAATAACGGATTATCTCTGAGAAGTATTGTTTGCTTTGGGGAAAGGGATACTCAAGGAGTATTACAAGCGTGGCTTATTCAGGAAGACAGAGCAGCCTCATCTTACTTCACCTTGACAAGTTTAGGGACTACTCATAGGACCTTGACCTGGATAGATAAAGATCTACAACAACAGGGACAGTGTCCCCTGAATGGGTCATCTTACGAACTAAATAATCAAGAATTTGAGAAATTTACTCTTGGCTATTATTTTTAGCTCATGCTAGCTATCTTTGAAAAAATTAAATGCTGTTTTATGTTGCTTAAGACTTGTGACAAAAGGAAAGCAAATGAATCTTAACTTAGGAGAGGAGCTATACAAATACTATGCTAGGTCCTAGAAGATAAAGGATGTAACTTAGGAAGACTACTTTCAGAGAAATAAGAGGCCTTGGGATATATTTGCAGGCCAGGCTCGGGAATGAGATGGTCTTCAAGATATCCTTTTGGGGATGCCCTGAATAAGTTCATGGTCAATGGCCTGGGGAAAAGTGACATCTGACATTTTATCCTCACACTTTGTTTTCTGCTTTGTATCATATTTATGCTATATATTACTTAATGAAATTTGATCAAACTTTATGACCTGTGTCAACTGAGCTTTGAGGGAGTGCAAAAGGAAATTGTGCTTGCATTTGTGGCCCATTAGGTTTGAAGATAGCTGTAATTGCCCAGAGAAGTGGTTACTAAGTACCAAGAAGCTGGAAGCAGAGGTCTAGAGCAAGAAATATAAAGGGACAATGAGAATAGATTTGTGGAATATGTAAGCTTTCCCTCAGGATTCTCAAAAATACCAAGAGAAATAAAAATAAAAGGCTACTGTTACAGTTTGTATGTGAGATATCCCCCCAAAGCTCAGGTTGAGGCAATGCGAAAAGGCTCAGAGGGGAAATGATTAGGTTGTGAGGGTTTTAAACTAATCAGTGAATTAATCCCTGATGGATTAACTGATTGGTAACTTAAAGCAGGTGGGGCATTGGGGCAGTGGCTTTGGGGTATATATTTGTATCTGGCAAGGGGCATCTCTCTTTCTACTCTCTGATCACCATGTGAGCTGCTTCCCTCTGCCATACTCTTCCACCATGATGTTCAGCTTCACCTTGAGCTCAGAGGAATGGAGCTGGCCTTCTATAGACTAAGACCTCTGAAACCGTGAGCCCCCAAATAAACGTTTCCTCCTCTATAGTCCTGGTTGGGTCCTTTAGTTGCACCAGTGAAAAAGCTTCTAAAACAGCTTCCAATAGGAACATAACATGGGGGTGTTGTCTACAGCATAGATTATTAAAATGAATGCAGGAGAATGTATTCCCCTTAGTATTGCTATTAGAAATACATATACTTAGTTGTTCTTAATTTAGGATTCCTAGGGGCTTTGTGGACAATCTATTAGAGTTAATATTCTGTGCATGCATATATGCTTTCCTGGGGATAAGATGTATAACTTTTTCCTTTTTTCAGAGTCTAATAATATTCATTAAGATAAAATAAGATATATATTTGATTGTGGCACCTCAGCTTTATGTTTCTTCTAAACGTAGCATTACATTTTAAGCATTTCCTTCAGATAACAGTTATTTTTAGGGATTGATTTTAATGCCTGCCTTATATTCTAAAATACAGAGACATCATAGTTAACTTAGGTATTTCATTGTTATTAACTGACATGTTTCCTAAATTTTCACTAATGAAAATAATGCATTATAGGAAATAGAGTTCTAAAAGTGGCCCCCATCTCTGTGCCCAAATTATTGGCACCTGTGATAAGATTACTCCCATGATTTTGTTATTTTATGTCACAGTTGACCTTAAGATACTGAGATTATTCAGGGGGGGAGGCATTCTAATCCCAAGAGGGCCTATTCTATTCCCCTTTAAAAGCAGAAAGTTTTCTTTGGCAAAAGTGGAAGATGGGGAAATCATAGAGATTCAAAGCACAAGAAAAATTCTATGCACTCTTGCCACGTTTCAAAATGGAGGGGACCATGTGCCAAGCATTCAGGTGGCCTCCAGAGACTGATTGGATCCAGGGTTAGTCAACAAGGAAAAAGGACCGAGTTTTATAGTTGCAAAAATTCTGCCAACAATGCAATTGAGCTTTGAAATGAATTATTTGCCAGAACTCCCAGAAAGGAGTGCAGCACTGAGAACACCTTGATTTCAGCATTGGGTACAGAATCTAGCTATATCATGCCAGCACTGTGACTTACAGACCTATGAGCTATTAAATAGGTCTTACAAACATGGAAAGTTTGTGGCAGTCTTTAATGCAGCAAAAATTATGCCAAATAAGCTACTGTAAATGTCGTGGCATATAATCATGTCTGAGGTTATAATTAACTTAGTGAATTAAAATGCAATTACTAGTTTTTAATACATAAATACGCAAAAGAATTTTATCCTAATATCCACCCCCACTACCAAAAAAAAAAAAAAGTTCTTACAATAAAAACTGTTAGTAGTGTATAAGACAGCAAAAGCTATTTTAGCCATCCTCATATTAGGAAATAGAAGTCACATAAAACTTTGCTAATAAAAATTGAATTTTATTGCCTCAATTTGCTTCTATTTTATTATAATTAAAATGAAAAATATTAATGTTTACTAAACATTTAAGATACTTGTATGTATTATCTTTTAATATTCCTTGCCATTTATTCTACTGGAAGGTTGGTGATTGAGATTGATTTGTGTGAGCTCTTCACATAATAAAAATAGGTAATGTTGCCTATCATGTTTGGGACAAGTGGTATTTAAAAGATAGTTCCTTGAAGACACAGAAGATTAAAAATATAAGTACTCAAATCTGTTGATTTTTCTCTTGTGCTTTCTTTCAAAAAGCTGAGAAAGTCTATTTTTACTCCTAAATTAGATCTTAATATTTGTGATGCATAAATTTAATGAAAACTAACGTATAATTTGGAGCAGGACACAAAGTAACTCCTTTGCCTAGAAAATAATCTCAAGTCATCATCATCATATAATAAAGAATTGTTCTTTTTTGGTTAGATATATGTTTTTCTCTTTATTCTCATTTATTCTGCTGAATATATAGAAAAAACTATGATTTCTGGGTAGGAAGGAGCAGTTCTAGCTGTCCAAGAATTCTAGGATAATGACAATATTTTTATTTAATGTATTCTTTATCTAGAATGCCAAGTGCTTTTTTATATTTTTGCAATTTTCTTTTTAACATCATTTTTAATTTCCTCCAAATAAAATTTAGACTCAGCTTGTCAAATTCCAAAAGTTATTTTAGATTAAAGATGAATAATTCTATGAATTATTAGAGAAAGAACTGAAATATCAAAACAATCTGCACATGTAGGACCATGTATACTCTTCCCTTTTACTTCAGAATTACACATCTTTATGTAAAAATAAGAGTATAAGTTCATGGCTGTCTTTCTGAGTAACACATTTTTCTGAAGATGATTTGTGGTCATTTTGTAGTTTATAATAACATTTTGACTAGGGTATTTTTCTACTATAGTAGAACCATGTTATTGATTCAATGGAAGAAAAGTATTACTTTCTCATTTGCATTACATAGGCAGAAAAGTCATTAATGCTAAGAGAGTTTTCACATGATTTCCTTGGGATTTATGGATATCCATAAATCCCAAGGAAATCATGTGAAAACTATAGCTATTCTTAAAGATAAATGTTTTTTTGAAAATAGTTGAGGTACTTCATTCTTCTGAAATCTATATTTCCTAATTCTTCTTTTGTCTTACTGATTGACATAGATTTTTCAGAGCAATTTAAATTGATAAAAGCAAGTATCCTGTCCCATTTCTATTTTTAATAAGAAAGATTTTGTTGTTTTGCCTCCAAGTAGGTTGGTAGTTTAACTTAAAGTAGACTGCTTTATTATGTTATAAAAGTTCTCTTCTTAAAAAGCATGAATTAGGATGAGTAGAATAATTGATTGGAACATCAGGCTTATTCAAATGGCTTCTGTGTTTCTTATCACTTTATTTTTTTTTCTTTCTGTGACATATAATAAAAATATTGCTACTTCAGAGTTTCAGAAAACTTATTTTTTGAAAGAAATATTTGCTTAATGATTTGATTTTTTGTGTTTGTTGACTTCTTTGCAAATCAATTTATCTATGCTTTCTGAGAAAACCATAATTTCATAAAAATTCAAATTTTAGGATTTCAAATAAATATAATCCTGCACATAGATAATGTTTTATCTTGAGTATTTAGTCTAAGAACTTATAGCTCTGTCTCTTTTTTCAATTTAATATTCATATTTGCTTAATTTTAAAACTAAACAGTACATGTAATATGCTGATTAGTTATATGTAATTTTTATTATCTTCTAGATATATTATGCTTTGATTATACCTTTCACCCAATAGGTATTTGAGTGTTTGAAATTCCTGACTCATTGAGTCTGATGTATAAACCTTTTAGTAGTATTTCAAATTATAGGATATTTGGATCATAGAATTAATAGTATAAAATTTTATGGCCTAATATATGATAATTTTCAAAAATGCTTCATAACTGCTTGAAACAGATTTGTACTATCAATTTGCAGTTCACTACATTTAATAATTTTATTATAATAAAAATTCTATATCCTAATTTGCTTATATCTACTTAATTTAAATGTTGCTAACATGTTAGTGTCAACCACAATGTTTAATTTCTGACATTCTATATTAGTGTTGTATACTTACATGTTATGCTATGTTGCTCATAAAACTTTCTAAATGTTTCATTTTCAATTTACAATATACTTCTTAAACAAACAAAATAACCCCCAATTGCACTTAATTTTGTATTACATATTATATGAAATTAATTCTATCATTCATACTTACTTTTAAAATGTGTTTAAGAATTAACAGTAACAAGAAGTTAGGCGATAGTAGAATATTAGAGAATAAAAGGAATAGCTACAATTGGATAAGGATGTGAGGGAAGGGATCAAGAATCATGATTTAAATGCACAACATTATTTAAAAGTGACATTATTTAAAAATATATGCTGTAAACTCTGGGGAAATCAGTAAATAATTTAAAAATAATTTAAACTAACATACCAGGAGATGAAATACTATGATATCATATATAATGTTTGAATTAAATTGGAGAAGGCAGAAAAACAAGGACAAAAAGGAAAAAATATGAAGAGTAGAAAGCTGTTATAACATGATAGATATTAGTTTAACTATATTAATGATTATTAAGTGTGAATGGTCTAAATACACCAATTAAAAGATAAGGATTGTTACAGTGGATAACAATCTTGAGTCAGGACTATGTGTTGTCTGTAAGAAATTCACTTAGAACGACATTGTACTTGGGTTAAAAAAGAAGGAGAAATATTCTATGCTACCACTATCAAAAGACAGCTGAATTGGCTCTGATGATCTTAGAAATGATCTCTGAATGAGGAAGTGTTTTAGTCATTCCCTATTTATCCATTTTTGTTGGAGGAATGCACCCTAGAGTTGTATGGATGTCTGAGCACAGCTTCTGATGTTGGACAGATGAAATAACAGCAGTTTAATGGTCACTTGTACTTATAGCCTGGGAGAAGAAGACATGCACACCACACAAGACCACATGGGATTACATTCAGGAACAGAGTATGAAGACACTGGAGTCTCCCCAGATTTCCGAAGGTGGATGGTTGTTTGAGTAATTCTACCAGCTAGCAGGTAACTGGATTTTCTATACAGAGGTAATCAGAACTGTATCTGGTCCCCAAGATAAAGTTGTTTGACCAAGAGGACCTTATCTGCAGAAGCAGAATGGGGAGGGGAGCTTGTGGTAAAGCCTGTTTGAGGATCATCTGATTTTAGAGATGTTAAGACAGCACAAAACTTTGAGTCTTATTTTCAAGCCTTACCCCAACAAAAGATTATCAAGAAAAAAGAAGCATTATATAATGACAAAGGAACCAATTTTTCCAAGAACACAGAACACTACTAAATGTGTATGACTTAAATACAAAGCATCAAATACTTGAAGCAAAATTTGATAGAACTGAAAGGAAAAATAGATAAATCCGCTCTTACAGTTGCACTTCAACACCCTTCTGTCAGCAACTGGTAAATCAAGTAGACAGGAAATGGGTAAGGCTATATGTGACCTGAACAGCAGTGTCATGCACTTGATCTAATTGGCATTTATGGAATATTGCATTCATTTATATGACCTTCTAGAAAAGGCAAAACTATAAAGATGACTAATACATCAGAGATTGCCTGGGGATTCAGTGATGATGAGAGGATATTTTAGGGCAGTGAAATTATTCTGTATGACATTGTAATGATGAAAACATGACATTCTGCATTTGTCAAAACCCACAGAGTTTTGCAAAACATGGAATGAAGTTTAGTGTATGAAATGAAAAAAGTTATCTAGGGTGATGTGGAGCCCAGAAATGGAATACACTCTGACAGAAGCTAATTGTATTACAAATGTTTAAACAGTCTCACTGAAGAGGGTGTATGGAAAAGGTGTTGATCTAAAAAATGAGTGCAGCCTGTAAGGGTAAAGGTAAAAGGTATTTTTGTACATGAGGACATTAACAAGTTGAGAAAAATTGCTTCTCATGGGGATATGGATGAACAACTCTGAAACCACTATGCATATATTCTAGAATTCAACAGTTGAGTTGATGGTATATAGGGAGCCAGATTTCTCACTGTTGGAATGGGGATCACAGACAAGCAAGAGGAGAGGTTAGAATGAACCATGTGGTAAGACATTAGAATTGGAGACATCACATGATATTATGTTTAGCTTTATATAGAGACAGATGATTATGCCTAGAAATATTTATAGATATGTGTATATGCATGATTTAGTATACATACATAGTACAGTCCTCACTTTGTCAGCTGAGGGCAAGGAAACAATGATATCCAGTAGCAATGAGCATACCCAAAGCTCAAATCTTGGTTTCTAATACCATTTTCCATTAAAAAGGAATCAGGGCTCCTTAAAAAAGAAAAAAAAAGGCTAATTCTAGAACTGCAGTAGGAAATAAGCAAGATGATTCCCAAGGAATTGTGTAGTTCCTTAAAGTGTGGAGTGTTGAAAACATGAGTAACTATGAGTAAATATAAATATATATATATATATATATATATATATATATATATATATATATATCTCACTGTTCCATCACCCACAGTTTTAAAACCGTTACCTAAAAACTGCACTGATATATACCACTCACATCCTACACAGGCAGTAGAAATGGGGTTCCCTCTGGTGGAATGGGCTGGCTGGGAAATAAAGGCTAAGAGAAATAAAATGGTGAAATAACCACAGATAACAGAAAGAAGTTTCAAAAGCAGGGGCAGGATGGGCAAGCTGATCAGAAGGGTCCAGATTCTAACATACCAAGAAGCCCTTGTTTGCTTTATTTATATTGGAAGACATCAAGGGAATTCTATGAAAAATTCTTCACCAAAAGGTTAGAAGTGGGGGCAGGTAGACTGCTCAGTTCCTAATGAGTTACCCACATTTCTGGTGCTACTGCAGGGTCCTTTCTAGCAGAGTAGAAGGGAAGGTCACATGCACTGGGCAATCTGTATCCATGGGAGAGGCACAGAAAGGTCCCAATGCCAGACGTATTCCCTCCCTGACTGCCATGCCGAGAAAAGGTCTTCAGGCATTTCATGGAGGGCTTCCTGTAGATATAAATATATGATTGAATAAATAACTTCGATGCACATCCCATGGAGAATCCCAATGAATTTTTGTCAATGTGCACCTTCAGGAGATGGAGTGATCTCCCTATTCCTTAAGAAGGGCTGTGCCCATTGACTTTCTTCCAAAGAGCACAGAATGAAATAGGGAAAAAAGTAAATTGTGGAGGAACCTGACAAACACTCCTCACCACAGTAATTGAGGTTAACATCAACAAAGATGAGTCATAATGATGGTGCAGACACCTGATATAATGTGATGAGAATGGCATTTAACCTCTGTGGCATTTCTCCATCAATACTACCAGTCTGATAAACACCAGTCTAGTACAAATCAACAGAAAGACTCAATTAAGGGATATTCCACATACTTGGCCAGGGCTCCTTAAAACTGTCAAGGCTTTCAAAGTCCTGATGTCTAAGAAGCTACCCCAGCTAAGAGGAGCCTAAGGAGACTTAAGGACTAAAGGTAATGTGCCATTTTGAATGGGATCCTGGAAAAGAAAAAAAAAATTCAATAGAAACTAACAGAACATCAGGTTAAAAAACCACTAAAGGGTCTACTTTAATTACTAATAATGTACCAATATTGAATCATTAATTTTGACACATGTACAATAAGGTATGAATAGCACAGGAAATCATGAGTAGGGTATAAGGGTACTCTCTGTACTGTCTTTGCAATTTGTAAACTAAATTTATTCTCTTTTTCATCTTTTTTCGTTAGTATTCTAGTAGTCTCTTATGGGTTTTCCAACAAATATGTTGATGAAACAAATCATCCCAGAAAGAGAGAGCATGATCTGCCTAAGAAATTGCCTGGCAGTTCTGTCTTTTAGGTAACTCTAACTTCTCCTTTAGTCTATTTGCTTCACTTTTAATAAAATTTTCAACATTTATTTGTTCAGTCAATATACCAAGTTATAGGAAAACACATAGATAAAATTCACTATACTATATTCATTATACTTCTGCAGCTGAACTTGTCCAAATCTAAAAATACTTTTGGCTATGATCAGTAAACAGTTGCTGACCCTAGCTCCTTCAGTGATAGTCTTCTTGTGAGCGTGTAGGAGGGCTCTACCATTCATGAACTAAATGTACCTCATACCCATGTTGTTAACTTTCATATTTCAATTGCTTCATTTTCTCTTTGCTTGAAATAATCTCCTATGCTATTTATTATGGCCTTAGGAGAAATAGGCTATAATATATATGTATATTTTATAGATCATATATCTTAGTTGTGTAGTAGGCTATACTATCTAAGTTTGTGTAAGTAAACTCAGTAATGTTCACATAATGATAAACCCCACCTAACAATGCATTTCTTATGTATTCCTGTATTAAGTGATGAGTGACTGAATGTAAATTATACACATCTGTACAGAGCATATGTGTATGTGTATGTATATTAGTGTATATATACATTTATGTAAGTGTAGATGTATTCTATACTATAAGCTATACATAGATATCTTTTTTGAGAGAGAAAGAAATTTTTTTAATATTTATTTTTTAGTTTTCGTTGGACACAACATCTTTATTTTATTTTTATGTGGTGCTGACGATCGAACCCAGCGCCCCACATATGCCAGGCGAGTGCGCTACCACTTGAGCCACATCCCCAGTCCATACGTAGATATCTTATAGAAACAACACAAAACACTTGCTTTAAATAATATTAATTCTTCATGCATGCTTAAATAAGCCACCCCAGTGTTCACACTCATATATTCTAATTTTTATTATTTAATATTTTAATTTACATTTGTAATTTGGGTGATAATATTTTCAGATTTTAGGGGCTGGGGATGTGGCTCAAGCGGTAGCGCGCTCGCCTGGCATGCGTGCGGCCCGGGTTCGATCCTCAGCACCACATACCAACAAAGATGTTGTGTCCGCCGAGAACTAAAAAATAAATATTAAAAATTCTTTCTCTCTCTCTCTCTCTCTCTCTCTCTCTCTCTCTCCCCTCTCTCACTCTCTCTCTAAAAAAAATATATATTTTCAGATTTTATCTGATATGTGACTCTAGATCATGGGAGGTTTCTTAGCTTTTCACAGGTGAAATTTGGGGCCCAAGTACTAGTAATTACAACAAATTGTGAGGAGAATCATGTGCAATTTCTCTCACTAGCAGAAATACAAATACATTGAGGGCACCACAGAAGAGTAGTGTTATGCTATAGCATAGCAGTCTTTCTGAAGAAAGAAATATAAAGATATTTTAATTCTGGAGAGCCAAACTCCCAGGGAGAGATTTGGTACAGATTAGAGGTATTCATATCAGCATGGGGAAAACAGCAGGGGCTTGAGAGAGAGGGAACAGGCAAGGGCTTGAGCCAGGCACACTGTCCTGCAGAACCTCAGAAAGGTTCCCAGAACTTGGGTACGTAATTATTTAAAAAAAAAAAAAAAAAAAAAAAAAAAAAAAACAGAAAGAAAGAAAGAAAAAAAAGAAAGCTCTTGAAAGGAAATAAAATGTTTATATAACAAGAAGAAAATACTGAAGTGTTTTTCCTATGATATCTCAATGATAAACATTCATAGGTTCTACTTAAAATGTAGGTATCTCTTTTCCTCTAGTAACTTAAAAGATGTTATCTAAGTACTTTGAATCCAGACACTAATTATCCAAAGATTACTATCTCCTCACCAAAGCGAAGGCCTTCCTTCAGTTCCCTCTTGGAGTTGGTAACATTTCCTGCTCTTGACCTCTGTCTATCAGCAGAGTATTCTCTTTGCCCCCTGCTACTGTTCACTCTCTGGGCTCTCTTCTTTGGCCTTCCGTCTTCCTCTAGTCCACCTAAAACCACCAATTTTTCTCTTTTAATCCTTTTAATCATCCATCTACTTTAATAATTTCAGTTCTTTTTGTTTGTATTCCTAATACTTCTGTTGCATTTGAGTGTTTTATTTCCAACTGTATGTAATAGCTACTTCAAATAAATTTAAACAATGTTCATAGTTCATTCGACAAAAAGAAACCCCAAATCATAATCCCTGACTTTTCCAGTAAAAGGTTGATTTCTGAAGTTGAAAACAAACAAAGAAAACTGAGTTTACACTGGGAGATATTTATCTTCCCCTTTTTACAAATTTTCATGGATGTATGAGATTAGGACTGTTTAATATATACTTGGCATATATAACTCAATGACTATCATTATTTTCCTTTGTTCAACCCTGGTGGGTAGGGAGAACAATGGCAACCTTAAAATGCCCATATTGCAATATCTGGATTATATGAATATGCTTCTTGCAGGGCAAAAATGACATTCTATGTGATTAATGGTCTTGATTTGGAGACATTATCCTGTATTACTGGAATGGGCAAACTGTAATCACAAGGGTCTTTATAGAAAGGAGGATACATTTTTATTGTTTCATGCCACATTTTTATGTTATTTGTTATGGCAGTAGTAGGAAACTTGAAGTTGAATATAACTCCTAATGCTTTTTTAAAAAATTTTCCTTCTTTCACTTTGTATACTATGTTAAAAACACAAAAATATATCTGTTATGTTTTTCTTTAGGATGTCTGATTTACCTGTTCTCCTCAAGTATTTTACATACTAAGGTGATTATAAAGATGCTGTCATTCCTGTTTCTTGATTGTCTGAGAGTCAATCAATGCTATATTTCATTGGTATTTTAAAAATCACCAAAATATCAGTTCAATCTTGTCATTTCTAGGTTCTTAAGCTAACAGTGGTTCTATTTTCTACCACAGCAGGTTCAAATCTGTCTTGCTTTCCCTAGTGTAACTTACAAGCAGGCTTCCCACACTGAGCTCCAACTTTATCAGATAGTCTCTGCCCATGCTCTGTGCAAAATCATTTTGCCTCTCTGTCTTGGCTCATGCCTTTCCTACCACCTCGACTGCCCTCCCTTACTGTCGGTCCTTCAAATCTTTATTTCTTCATAGGCAGGCAAGTCTTACTACTGCTGACACTTTATATTGACTAACATAAAAGCTATAAGAGTTTCACTCCTGAAAACCGCCTATTAGATCCTTACAGTTTAGCTTTTGATAGCTTTCTAATTGTTTCACATATTTCACTTTATTCCACAACTAAAATATAAGCTATGTTTTTGCTTTTTAAAATAATATGATTATTATAACTATACATAGTTGTATCATAAAATGCTATAATATTTTATAAATGATCACATATCAGAAATAATTTGTAATGAAAAAATGTCAAGTAAATTAGTATCTATATTTTCCTTGTGTGGAAGTTTTTTAAAATTTAATACCTCATTTATTCATTTTGCCAAAATTCAAAAGACCGATCTGACTTGAAAGAAAAATGATAATCATTTACAATGCTCTTATTTACATAATTAGGAGTAATAATTTTTGGAATCACAAGTTCCCATTTTTAAATGCATGTACTGATTTCTCAGCAAGTGCATATTTATAGTCTTATAGTTTCTATATATTTATTCTAAGCTCCGTTTTAAATACGTATAACTCCACTCTAGTGGTGGTTCAGTTTGAATTAAGAATTAAAGCCTAGAAAAGCTGAGCGATTTGGTCTCATCCAATATCATTGAGTTGAGATTTAGCCTGGACTAAGGTGCTCCAGGTATCAAGCTTCTGCCAGTAAGATCCTTCCCTCCCCAACAGACTAGAGGAAAGAATACCTTTTGAGAATAGATTATATTCATTTGGAATCTTAAGTTACCTTACTTCACCATTCTTATTGAGCTTATTTTGTATTAAGATAATTTGTGAAATTGTACTAAACATGCAGAGTTTCTGGACAACTATGGCATTCTATTCAAAAGACATGGACTGGTTTCAGAATTCGCCTTTTTGACAAGTTCCTGAATTAGGTGATGCTGATGCAGGTTGTTCCTGGGGCAAATTTTGAGGAGCATGGTATTCAGACCCAGGTGACATTAAGCACGTGATTAAAAAGAGTTGCCACAGTAGTGGATGATAGCCATTATTATACTCCTGTTTCCTTGTTTTTGGTTTATAATCATCAAAAAATTACTTTACAAACAGGAGTATAACCCACCCTACTTTTGCAGTTAAGAATCAAAAAGAGCAGATGAAGTTAGAGCCATGTAGGCAACTAGTATTCTGTGTGTTGGGGAAAGCTAACCATTACGGGAATCATAACAACATGTAAAGGCTAAATAAGTGCATAACAAAGGTTAACAAGAATGATAGTAATCATTAGTCAGTATTTTGATTAATTCTGTATAGGATGAGAACAGCTTATTCTCTAAGAAGATTAACAGTGCAGAACAGAACACAAAGCAAAAAATGAAAAAAAACAAAACCCTGGACCAAGTAAGAGAGATATTGTCCTTGCTAATGATCTGATCATTTCTAAGAAGAAGTATATATGTAATATAATATACATACACACTTTTGTATAAGAAAAGAAATATGACTGTGCTGAGTGTTCAGTCATTACTTGTTAATCCTTTTGTTGCATAAAATTTATCTGATGAGTCTTAATAAACTTGGAACATTTCTTATTGCCATAAATAGGAAGTATTTCTGGTCAAGACTAAGGATTTTAAGTCCTTTGGGTATAGCCCAAGGAGAGGGATAGCTGGGTCATATGGTGGTTTCATTCCCAGATTTCCAAGGAATCTCCATACTGCTTTCCATATTGGCTGCACCAATTTGCAGTCCCACCAGAAGGTATGAATGTGCCTTTTACCCCATGTCCTTGCCAACACTTATTGTTGTTTATCTTCATAATAGCTGCCATTCTGACTGGAGTGAGATGATACCTTAAAGAAGTTTTCATTTGCATTTAATTCCTAGAGATGATGAGCATTTTTTCATATATTTGTTGGTTGATTGTGTATCCTCTTCTTGAGAAGTGTCTGTTCAGGTCCTTGGCCCATTTGTTGAATGGGTTATTTGGGTTATTTAGCTTTTTGAGTTCTTTATATACCTTAGAGATTAGTGCTCTGTCTGATGTGTGAGGGGTAAAAATTTGCTCCCAGGATGTAGGCTTTCTGTTCACCTCATAAATTGTTTCTTTTTCTGAGAAGAAACTTTTTAGTTGGATTCCATCCCATTTACACAGCCACATCAATATTTATATCAGCACAATTCACAATAACTAAACTGTGGAGCCAGTCTAAAGGCCCTTCAGTGGATGATGGATTAAAAATGTGGCATATATACACAATAGAATTTTACTTAGCAATAAAAGAGAATAAAATCATGGCATTTGCAGGTAAATGGATGGCATTGCAGAAGATAATGCTAAGTGAAGTTAGCCAGTTCCCCCAAAACAAATGCCAAATGTTTTCTCTGATACAAGGAGGCTGACTCATAGTAGGGTAGGGAGGGGGAGCATGGGAGGAATAGATGAATTGTAGATAGGGAAGAGGAGTGGGAGGGAATGGGAGGGAGCAGGTGATTAGCAAGGATGGTGGAATGTGATGGACATTATTATTCAAAGTACATGTATGAAGACACCAATGGGTGTCAACATACTTTCTATACAAAGATATGAAAAATTGTGCTCTATATGTGTAATAAGAACTGTAATGCATTCTGCGGTTGTGTATTTAAAAAAATAAAATCAATTAAAAAAAACACAAGGATTTGTTCAGTACCAAAGTTCCTCGATATATCCATATTGCTGGCTATATCCTTGTATCTTCAACTCTTACAGTCTTCTTGGTCCTAGACATTTAATTAAGGATCACTGCCTTTGTGGTCCTTGGAGCTCACTGAGAGAACCTTTCACAAACACTATCTAGCAGCTGTTGTAAGCCTTTTTGGTGAATATGTAAAACTGGGAAGCTTCTCTCAATGGGAAAATTAGTGAGGAGAAGGGATTTATATTCCAGTGTACAGTATATCCTAAAAATGATTTAACTCTTGGGAAGTTGGTTACCTTATTTATTGGCATAATGATACCAACATATCTCACAGGTTTATGCTGAATATGAAATGATACAGTATATTTACTCTACTCTCAGACTGAGTGTGCCTTTTTATTGCCTAGAGATGAATACTCTTTCATATGTTTATAAACTATATTTTTATGTAGTCTTCAAAATGAGGGAGCAAGTGATATTTCATCAGTAGTGAAAACTGATATTCATGTTGCCTTCATTCCCACATGGAGACAGGAGCTATGCCCACTTTTATACAGTAGGCTATATAGGTGGCTGCCTGTAATTTTCTACTGGAAACCTTCACAGTGTGGCTGAATGCACATATAACTTTTAACCTAAAAGTTCCTTTATGGTCTTTATGGACTATGGACTATTTTGAATGGAAAAGAGTGCCATGTCTTGACAAAGTTCCATCTGTTAAAAAAGGAACAATTTTCTTAGGTAAAATGATATTTCTGTATTTAAAAAAATCAAGCTATTTCCAATTCTATTACTTCTTTAGTAGGGATTCAGTTATACTATTCAGAAATTATTCATGTGTCAAAACTATATCTGGACCAATCAATTCAGTTTTGCATTGACTTTTACTCAAAGTCAGTATGAAAATATGGAAATATTGAATGAAATTCCATACTTATGATTTAATTATGTTTTTTTATGTATTAAAATTTATTGAAAAAAATATATTATATCAATTGAAAGTAACCAATATTACTACAATAATATTCTTATTGTGTAATTATATATTGTGTGCTACATTTAAGTTTTTTTTAACTTTTATGTATTACATATTTTTTTCTTTTTTTTAATTGTGGGTCGTTCAAAACATACATAGTTCTTAATATATCATATTTCACAGTTTGATTCAAGTGGGTTATGAACTCCCATTTTTACCCCGTATACAGATTGCTGTATCACATCAGTTACACTTCCATTGATTTACATATTGCCATTCTAGTGTCTGATGTATTCTGCTGTCTATCCTATTCTCTACTATCCCCCTTCCCCTTCCCTCCCCTCCCTTCCCCTCTTCTCTCTCTACCCCCTCTACTGTAAATCATTTCTTCCACTTGTATTATTCTTCTCTTACCCCTCATTTCCTCTTATATGTAATTTTGTATAACCCTGAGGATCACCTTCCATTTCCATGCAATTTCCCTTCTCTCTCCCTTTCCCTCCCACCTCTCATCCCTGTTTAATGTTGATCTTCTTCTCAAGCTCTTCGTCCCTACCCTGTCCTTGGTTACTCCCTCTATATCAAAGAAGTCATTTGGCATTTGTTTTTTAAGGATTGGCTAGCTTCACTTAGCATAATCTGCTCTAATGCCATCCATTTCCCTCCAAATTCTATGATTTTTTCCTTTTTTAATGCAGAGTAATACTACATTGTGTATAAATGCCACATTTTTTTTATCCATTCATCTATTGAAGGGCATCTAGGTTGGTTCCACAATCTTGCTATCCTGAATTGTGCTGCTATGAACATCGATGTAGCAGTGTCCCTGTAGCATGCTCTTATTAGGTCTTTAGGGAATAGACCGAGAAGGGGAATAGCTGGGTCAAATGGTGGTTCCATTCCCAGCTTTACAAGAAATCTCCATACTGCTTTCCAAATTAGCTGCACCAATTTGCAGTCCCACCAACAATGAAAAAGTGTACCCTTTTCCCCGCATCCTCTCCAGCACTTGTTGTTGTTGGACTTCATAATGGCTGCCAATCTTACTGGAGTGAGATAGGGTGGTTTTGATTTGCATTTCTCTGACTGCTAGCGATGGTGAGCATTTTTTCATGTACTTATTTATTGATTGTATGTCCTCCTCTGAGAAGTGTCTGTTCAGGTCCTTGGCCCATTTGTTGATTGGGTTATTTGTTTTCTTATTGTGTAATTTTTTGAGTTCTTTGTATACTCTGGATATTAGGGCTCTATCTGAAGTGTGTGGAGTAAAGATTTGTTCCCAGGATGTAGGCTCCCTGTTTACCTCTCTTATTGTTTCTTTTGCTGAGAAAAAAACTTTTTAGTTTGAGTAAGTCCCAATTGTTGATTCTACTTGTTAACTCTTGCGCTATGGGTGTCCTATTGAGGAATTTGGAGCCCGACACCACAGTATGTAGATCATAGCCAACTTTTTCTTCTATCAGACGCCATGTCTCTGATTTAATATCAAGCTCCTTGATCCATTTTGAGTTAACTTTTGTGCATGGCGAGAGAAAGGGATTCAGTTTCATTTTGATGCAAATGGATTTCCAATTTTCCCAGCACCATTTTTTGAAAATACTATCTTTCCTCCATTGCATGCTTTTAGCCACTTTATCAAATATAAGATAGTTGTAGTTTTGTGGATTGGTTACTGTGTCCTCTATTCTGTACCATTGGTCCACCCGCCTGTTTTGGTACCAGTACCATGCTGTTTTTGTTACTATTGCTCTGTAGTATAGTTTGAAGTCTGGTATTGCTATACCGCCTGATTCACACTTCCTGCTTAGCATTGTTTTTGCTATTCTGGGTCTTTTATTATTCCATATAAATTTCATGATTGTTTTATCTATTTCTACAAGAAATGCTGTTGGGATTTTGATTGGCATTGCATTGAACTTATAGAGGACTTTTGGTAATATCGCCATTTTGATGATGTTAGTTCTGCCTATCCATGAACAGGGTATATTTTTCCATCTTCTAAGGTGTTCTTCTATATCTCTCTTTAGGGTTCTGTAGTTTTCATTGTATAAGTCTTTCACCTCTTTTGTTAGGTTGATTCCCAAGTATTTTATTTTTTGGGGGGATATTGTGAATGGAGTACTTGTCCTCATTTCCGTTTCAGAGGATTTGTCGCTGATATACAGGAATGCATTTGATTTATGCGTGTTGATTTTATATCCTGCCACTTGGCTGAATTCATTTATTAGCTCTAATAGTTTCTTTGTAGACCCTTTTGGGTCTGCTAGGTATAAAATCTTGTCATCTGCAAATAGTGATAATTTAAGTTCTTTTCCTATTTTTATGCCTTTAATTTCTTTCGTCTGTCTAATTGCTCTGGCCAGTGTTTCGAGGACTATGTTGAACAGAAGTGGTGAGAGAGGGCATCCCTGTCTTGTTCCAGATTTTAGAGGGAATGCCTTCAATTTTTCTCCATTCAGAATGATGCTGGCCTGTGGCTCATCATAGATTGCTTTTACAATGTTGAGTTATGATCCTGTTATCCCTAATTTTTCTAGATTTTTGAACATAAAGGGATGCTGTACTTTGTCGAATGCTTTTTCTGCATCTATCGAGATGATCATATGGTTCTTATTTTTAAGTCTATTGATGTGGTGAATAACATTTATTGATTTCCGTATATTGAACCAGCCTTGCATCCCAGGGATGAATCCTACTTGATCATGGTGTATAATTTTTTTGATGTGTTTTTGAATCCGATTCGCCAGAATTTTATTGAGGATTTTTGCATCTAGGTTCATTAGAGATATTGGTCTGTAGTTTTCTTTCTTTGAAGTGTCTTTGTCTGGTTTAGGCATCAGGGTGATGTTGGCCTCGTAGAATGAATTTGGAAGTTCTCCCTCTTTTTCTATTTCCTGAAATAGCTTGAAAAGTATTCGTGTTAGTTCCTCTTTAAAGGTTTTGTAAAACTCTGCTGTATACCCATCCGGTCCTGGGCTTTTCTTAGTTGGTAGTCTTTTAATGGTTTCTTCTATTTCCTCTATTGTTATTGGTCTGTTTAGGTTGTCTATATCCTCCTGACTCAATCTGGGCAGATCATATGACTTAAGAAATTTATCTATGCCTTCATTATCTTCTATTTTATTGGAGTATAAGGATTCAAAATAATTTCTGATTATCTTCTGTATTTCTGAAGTGTCTGTTGTGATATTGCCTTTTTCATCCCGTATGCTAGTAATTTGAGTTCTCTCTCTTCTTCTCTTCGTTAGCATGGCTAAGGGTCTGTCGATTTTATTTATTTTTTCAAAGAACCAACTTTTAGTTTTGTCAATTTTTTCAATTGTTTCTTTTGTTTTGATTTCATTAATTTCAGCTCTGATTTTAATTATTTCTTGCCTTCTACTTCTTTTGCTGTTGTTTTGCTCTTCTTTTTCTAGGATTTTGAGATGAATTATGAGATCATTTATTTGTTGGTTTTTTCTTTTTTTAAGGAATGAACTCCAAGCAATGAATTTTCCTCTTAGAACTGTTTTCAATGTGTCCCATAGATTCCGATATGTTGTGTCTGTGTTTTCATTTAACTCTAAGAAGTTTTTAATTTCCTCCTTGATGTCTTCTAAAACCCATTGATCATTCAGTAACCTATTGTTAATTTTCCAAGTGATGCATGATTTTTCCTTCCTTCTCTTATCGTTGATTTTCAGTTTCATTCCATTATGATCAGATAAGATGCATGGTATTATCTCTACTCCTTTATATTGTCTAAGAGTTGCCCTGTGACATAATATATGATCTATTTTTGAGAAGGATCCATGTGCTGCTGAGAAAAAAGTGTAACTGCTTGATGTTGGGTGGTATATTCTATATATGTCAATTAAGTCTAGGTTGTTAATTGTGTTATTGAGTTCTATAGTTTCCTTATTTAACTTTTGTTTGGAAGATCTGTCCAGTGGTGAGAGAGGTGTGTTGAAGTCTCCCATGATTATTGTATGGTGGTCTATTAGACTCTTGAACTTGAGAAGAGTTTGCTTGATGAACATAGCTGCACCATTGTTTGGGGCATATATATTTATGATTGTTATGTCTTGTTGGTATATGGTTCCCTTGAGCAGTATGTAGTGTCCCTCTTTATCCCTTTTGATTAACTTTGGCTTGAAATCTATTTTATTAGGTATGAGTATGGACACTCCTGCTTGTTTCCGCAGTACATATGAGTGGTATGATTTTTCCCAACCTTTCACCTTCAGTCTATGTATATCTTTTCCTATCAAATGCGTCTCCTGTAGGCAGCATATTGTTGGGTCTTGTTTTGTGATCCATTCAACTAGCCTGTGTCTCTTAATTGGTGAGTTTAAGCCATTAACATTTAGGGTTATTATTGAGATATGGTTTGTTCTTCCAGCCATATTTGTTTATTAATGTTACTAAACCTGATTTGTTTTCCTCTTTGATTACTTTCCCCCCTTTACTGTCCTACCTCCCACTGTTGGTTTTCATTGTTATTTTCCATTTCCTCTTCCTGTAATGTTTTGCCAAGGATTTTTTGAAGAAATGGTTTTCTAGCTGCAAATTCTTTTAACTTTTGTTTATCGTGGAAGGTTTTAATTTCATCTTCCATCCTGAAGCTTAATTTCGCCGGATACATGATTCTTGGTTGGAACCCATTTTCTTTCAGTGTTTGAAATATGTTATTCCAGGATCTTCTATCTTTCAGAGTCAGTGTTTGAAATATGTTATTCCAGGATCTTCTATCTTTCAGAGTCTATGTTGAGAGATCAGCTGTTATCCTGATTGGCTTACCCCTAAATGTAATCTGCTTCCTTTCTCTTGTAGCTTTTAAAATTCTCTCCTTATTCTGTATGTTGGGCATCTTCATTATAATGTGTCTAGGTGTGGATCTCTTATGATTTTGCACATTCGGCATCCTGTAGGCTTCTAGAATTTGGGATTCTGTCTCATTCTTCAAGTCTGGGAAGTTTTCTCGTATTATTTCATTGAATAGATTGTTTATTCCTTTGGTTTGGAGCTCTGTGCCTTCCTGTATCCCAATGACTCTTAAGTTTGGTCTTTTAATGTTATCCCATATTTCTTGGATGTTCTGCTCATGGTTTCTTAGCAGTCTTACTGAGCTATGTTCTTTTCAATTTGAAATACTTTGTCTTCATTGTCTGATGTTCTATCTTCTAAGTGATCTACTCTGCTGATAGTATTCTCAATTGAGTTTTTAAGTTGGTTTATTGCTTCCTGCATTTCTAGGATTTCTATTTGTTTGTTTTTTATTACCTCTATCTCCCTGTGTAATTGATCTTTTGCTTCCTGGATTTGTTTATGTAGTTCCTTGTCAAAGTGATCTTTCATTGTCTGATTTTGCTGTCTCATGTCTTCCTTGAGACTCCAGATCATCTGAAGCATGTATATCCTGAACTCTTTATCTGACATTCCATCTGTTGCAGCTATTACCTCTTCTAAAGTTGAGTTGACCTGCATTGCTTGTGGTCCTTTCTTTCCTTGTCTTTTCATACTGCTCGCGTTTCTTTCTGCTTTGTGAAACTGTTGTGTTTTTGAAATTTTCCCCCTATTTATTTATATTGCTCTTGTATAGTTGGAAAATCTCCCTTGCAGGGCGGGTAATGGCTGTGGTCCTCCTCTAATTAGGGTGATCTGTCTACCACGCTGGTCGGTCGAAGGTCTGCCCACCCTACGGGCGCAGGTGGCTGCTCTGCTCTGCCCTCACTCCAATTGTGGTGACGTAACTACCACGACCTCGGGTCGTTGGTCCTGATCCGGATGTGGGCGGCGGCTCTGCTCGGCCCCTACTCCAATTGGTGTGACGTGTCTACCACGCTGGCAGGCCTCTAGGCCTGTTCCACCGGTGGGTCGCAGGTCTGCCTACCTTGCGGGCTCGGGCGGCAGTTCTACTCAGCCCCCACTCCAAATGGGGCTACCTGACTGCCTCTCCAACGGGTTGCTGGGCCTTTTCCAGACACGGGCGGCTGCTCTGCTCCACCCCCACTCCAACCAGTGTGACGTGACTGCCTTGGTGCTACGTGTCCACCACGCTGGCAGGCTACCGGGCCTGTCCTGCCAGTGGGTCGCAGGTCTGCCCACCTTGCAGTCTCAGACGGCGGTTCTACACAGCCCCTACTCCAAATGGGATGACTTGGCTACCGCGCCGTCGGGTCGCTGGTCCTGTTCCAGGCGTAGGTGGCTACTCTCTTCGGCCCCAGCTGCAGTTGGGGTGTCGTGATACCACGCCGGCAGGTCACTTGGCTTGTTCTGGGCGCAGGCGGCAGCTCCACTCTGCCCCTCTGGTCCCCACTGCACCTAGCAGGACCCCGACCGAGAAGCAGTTACCGCGGGGTCCCCGTCCCTGGGCCAAAGCCACTCCGGGAGCCAGAACCTGGCCTCTCCCAGCCCGGTGCACGCTCCGCTAGGAGCAGGCTCCAAGGAGCGATCTCCGTGGGTTCCCCAGCCCTGGGCCAAAGCAGCTGCGGGAACCAGAACCTGGCCGCTCAGAGCTCGGTGCACGCTTTGCTAGGAGCGAGCCCCAAGGAGTATTCTCCACAGGTTCTCTAGCCCTGAGCCTGAGCGATCTGTCTGCGAGACGCAGGCAAATGCCAGCCTGAAATCACCTGTTCCGTAGCTGAATGAGCTGAGATCAGTAGAAAACAGGGATGATTCCATCAGATCTCCAAGATGGCGGCCGCTGTCCTCCTCTGTGGTCCGACCAGTGTCGAGAACCGAACTGGACCGCTTCTCTCCTCCATCTCAAAGCCAGAACTCAGCACTAAGTACGGCCATTGCACCGCTGGCAGGAGCCCCCAGAATCCGCATGGTTGCACCTTGCCGCTTCCCAGCGCGCGCCACAGACTCCAGCCACGGGGCGATCCGCCGATCAGCGACCACTAGTCTAATTATGTTTTAAATGGGCCTCAAAAGTGAATATATAAATAAATGGAAATATTTGAGTTTTTTATGGCTGTGTTATATAGTGATGGAGTCTATTATGTAATCATTATCTTTATTTTCTATATGGAAGTTCAGCTTGGAGTTTAAAACATATTCAAACTATGAAGAGACTATGAAGTGTTGAGCTTAAAATAAGTACCCTAGCTTCATCCAGTTTCCTACATGGCAATAAAATTAGTAACCTGAGCATAAGCATCAAATTACCATATGAAAATAAGTCTATATTGAAGACATGTAATGCCAATAAATGTCTTAAAAATTAAAGTTTAATTAATAGTCACTTGCTACTATAAAATTAGAAATGTTGTATCACGAATTCCATCCACCTTAGAGAGTCAGTTTGCAATAAAAGAATAGAGGGAGCTTGCTTTACCTAATGACTATAACTGTTTTCACTTTATATTGATTGATTTTTAATGTTTTTATTAGTGCATGTATATTTATATTTTATTAGTTATATGTGTGCATATAGAGATATATGTGTGTGTTTATATATGTATTTATATATATATATATGTATATATATATATAAATACATATATATAAAACTTTTTTTAAACCATTCTTCTGTTGATGGGCACTACACTGATTTCATAATGTGGCTATCGTAAATTTTGCTTCTATAAACATTGATGCACCTATATCATTGTAATATTCGGATTTTAGTTATTTTGGGTAAATACCAAAGAGTATTTGGTATTTATATGGTGGTCCCATTTCTAGTTTTCTGAGGTATTTCCATACTGCTTTCCAGAGCAGTTGTAGTAATTTGCAGTCCCACTAATGATATGTGAGTATTCTTTTCCTCACCACATCTTCACCAGCAATTACTATTATTATTTATATTCTTGATAATTTCCACTCTGATTGGAGTGAAATGAAATATCAATGTAGTTTTAATTTGCATTTCTCCTATTGCTAGGGAGGTTGAACGCTTTTTCAAATATTTGTTAGTCAGTTGTATATTTTTCTTTTGAGAAATATCTGTTTAGTTCTCTTGCCTGTTTTTTAATAAATTTTATTTTTTAAGAAAATGACAAAGATTCAGTTTACCAACTCTTTTAAACCTTTTAAACCACATTATGTATTTAAATAATTGTCAAAACTTATACTAACTTGCCAGCATTCATGCACAACTAGGAAACATCCTTAAACTTATAATTAACCATATATACATTACCATTAATGTATTAATGTCTTTCATTGTTAAATAATGAAAAAATCCAAAATTATTTCTATAGATGACTCATCCTGGCAATGTTTACTTCACAGCCGGTTTGACACTGCCTGACTCACATGTCAAACACAGTGGAAAGCAGATACACACTACTGTTAGAATATAATTTATCTTAGCATTACTCAAAAGTCAAGTCTCACCTTGGATTACATTTAATAAAAGAGCAAAGTGCATATAGAGATTAAAACAATTTTGAAGGCATGTACAATGGTCCTATTTTGTGGCCCCAAAAATAATAAACTCAAAGGTCTATGACAAATAGGGGCAATGATGAACTGTTCATAAATTATTTAGGTTAGGTACAATTATACTGAAAGTTGAGTTCATCTTAAATCTTCAAAAACTGTTCCTGTTAATCCTCAAATGGTTCTTGTTATGATTTAACATTTCTGTTAAATGCATGCATTGAATTACTTGATTCCAAGTGTAGCAGTGTTCCTTACTATACATCGTTAAGGACTTTGACTAGCTGTCTTCTTCAACTTCTCTTCACCATTCTCAATAGTTCTCTTAGTAATGATTTTTCTGCTTTTTACTATTTTGGTAGAAGGTGATAAACATTTGAAATTGCCCATCCTGCTGCTGCCAAATGATGCAGAAGAGAATGAAGTGATGCCACTGTGACTTAGTGACCCAAATGAAGTAAATCCTGTATTAAATGAATAAAAATCACTTCCAGATTATAGAAATCCACTGAAATCAGAGAAAAACAAACTTGTACCTTGGTTTCTGCTTCCTCAGGAACCCTTTCAGGTCCCAAAAAAGTCTTCAGAAGGGTCTTCAAAGAAGTCAAATTAAAATGGGTCCTTTCCACCAAAAAATTCCCTGAAGACATCATCTGGGTTCTGGAATGTGAAGCCAAACTCACATGGACCATCAAAATGACCAGCACCTCCTCCTCCACAATCTAATCTTTCTTTGACAAAGTTGTCATAGATGTCTTATTTTTTTTAAGCATCTAATGATGCCTCATATGCTTCAGCTACTTGTTTGAATTTTCTCTCTGCTTCTTTTTTATTCTCAGAGCTTCTAGATGCCTCTTTAGAGCCAGTTTCTGGTATGCCTTTTTGATATCATCTGGTGAGCCATGTCTCTGCATGCTTAGGTCTTTGTAGTAATCCACCATGTTTTAATAAATTGTTGGAACAAGTCTGAGGTCATGGTGCAGCTACCTGGGTGGCAACAGAAGCTTCTTGCTCATTTATTGATTAGGTTATTTGTTTTGTTTGTGGTAAGTTATTTGAGTTCTTTATATATTCTGGATATCAATTCTTCATTGGAGGAGTAACTGGCAAACATTTTCTTCCATTATGCAGGATTTCTATTCATGCTGTTAACAATTTCCTTTTCTGTGCAAAAGTTTTTAAATTTGAGGCCATCCCATGTATTGATATCTTGGTTTTATTTCTTGAGCTTTAGAGGTCTTGCTAAGAAAGCTGTAGAATAATAGGAGGTTTGGTGTTAGTTTTTCTTAAATATTTGATAGAAATTGACTGAGAATTCATCTGATCCTGGGGTTTTCTTTATTGGAAGATTTTAAAATTCTTACTCTAATCTCATGGCTTGATATTTGTCTGTTTAGATTTTCTATATAATCCTTGTTTAGTCTGGATAGATCATTTATATCTAGAAATTTGTCAGTATCTCTGTATTTTCCAGTTTATTGGAATATGAATTTTCAAAATAATTTCTACCCTCTGTATCTTATATGTGTCTGTGGAGATATCTTCTTTGTCATCTCTAATTTTGTTTATTTGGGTGCCCTCTCTCTTCCTCTTTCTATGTGTCTTTGTTAGTTTAGTTAAGGGTTTATCAATTTTCTCTTTTCAAAGAGCCAACTCTTTGATGCATTGATTCATTGTTTTTTATTTTTTCAATTTCATTAATTTTGACTTTGATTTTAATTACTACTTGTCTTCTACTGATTTTGGAATTCGTTTGTTCTTCTTTTTCTAAGGCTTGTATGTGTAACATTAGATTATTTACTTGGGATCTTCTTTTTTTAAATGTAGGAACTCAAGGTTACTCTTAGAACTGCCTTCATACTGTCCCAGAGAATTTGATATGTTGTATCTCTTTTCTGATTTGTTTCTAAGAATTTTTTTTTATTTCTCCCCTGGCTTATTCTCTGACCCTTTTTTCATTTGAAGGTTATTATTCAATCTCCATTTGTTAAAATGGTTTCTCTTTTTTATCTTGTTTATTTCTAATTTCATTCCATTGTGATCTGAGAGGATGCAAGACATTCTCTCTATTTTGTATATTTACAATCATTATATCATATTATTGATGATTTCTTTAAGTACCCACTTAAAGTTACCTTGTTTGCATCTTCTGATTAGTTTTAGCTTGAAGTCTACCTTGTCTGAAATGAGAATGGCTGTTCCGGCTTCCTTTCAGTCTGTACTTGCACAGTATATCTTTTTCCATTCTTTCACTTTCAGCCTGTGAATGTCTTTGTTTAGGAGAGTCTTTTGTAATCAATATATGGTTGGATCTTGTTTTTTAATACATTCTACAAACCTATATTATTTGGTTGGATAGTTTAGACCATTTACACGCTCTCATAAACTAAGACCTGATTTGTCTTCAGAACTATTTATTGCCTATTTTGAGAAGGTTCCATGTTTCACTAAGAAGAGAATGAATTTGGTTGTTGATGGGTGAACTACTCTAGACATGTCTATTGGGTGTAATTGATTAATAGTATAGTTCTTAAGAGTCTTTACTAGTTTAGATCTGGATGACATATCATTTGGTGAGAGAGATGTAATGAAATCACACAGTATTATTATATTGGTGTCTGCTTGATTTTTTTATGTATGTGGGGTGCACTAATGTTTGGGACATAAATATTTATAATCATTGTATCTTGTTGGATGATTCCCTTAACCAGTATTAAGTGACCTTCTTTGTCTCTTTTGATTATTTTTGGCTTGATGTCTACTTAGTTGGTACTTAGTTCTTACATTTGCTTGCTTTCAGTTCTCCACTTGCATGGTATATCTTTCTCTAGTCTTCCAGCCCATGGATCTTTGCCTGTAAGATGTGTCTCTTATAAATGCCATGGTTCGGCCTTGGTCTCTAGTCCATTTTGCCAATCTATGCCTTTTGACTAGAGAAGTTGAAACATTTATATTCGTTATTTTTATAGAGAGATGATTTTTATTTCCTGCGATTTCAATTTATTTCTAATACTTAATTCAGATACTGAGATTCATTCATATGCTGATTCTGATATTATGTTTTACTTCTTCTGCATGAAACATTTCATTGAGTATGTTTTGTAGTACAGGCTTAGTGGTTATGTCTTCTTTTAGTTTCTGCTGGTCATGAAAGTTTTTTTTTATCTCCAATTTTTAAGGATAGTTTATAGGAATCTTTTGGGCATATGCGTTTTTTTATTAGTTTGTTGTTTTAGATATACAATAGAGTATATTTTGATATATTAATCATACATGGAGTAAAAACATTCTAATAAGGATCCCATTTTTGTGGTTGTACATGATGTTGAGTTTCACTGATCATGTATTCATATATAAACATAAAAAAGTTACCGTTCGATTTATTCTACTGTCTTTCTGATTCCCATCATCCCTCCCTCCCCTGCATTCCCCTTTGTCTAATCTAATGAACTTCTGTCCCCTCCCCACCTTATTGTGTGTTAGCGTCAGCATATTAAAGAAAATATTTGGCCTTTGGTTTTTTGGGATTGACTTATTTCACTTGGCATTATAGTCTCCAGATCCATACATATACCAGCAAATGCCATAATTTCATTCTTCTTTAAGACTAATATTCCACTGTGTATATGTACCACATTTTCTTTACCTATTAATCTGTTAAAGGGCATCTAGATTGGTTCCATAGCTTAGCTATTGTGAATTGAGCTGCTATAAATGTTGATGAGGCTGTAGTATGTTGATTTTAAGTCCTTTGGATATATATTAAAGAGTGGGATAACTGGGTAAAATGGTGGTTCTATTCCAATTTTCTGATGAATCTCCATACTGCTTTACAGAGGGAGTGCACTTTGCAGTTCCACCAGCAATATATGAGTGTACCTTTTTCTCCACATCCTTTCCAACATTTATTATTACTTGTATTCTTAATAATTGCAATCATGACTGGAGTGAGATAAAATTTCAGCATAGGTGTAATTTACATTACTCTAATTGCTTGAGATGTTGAACATTTTTCATATATTTGTTGACCATGTTTATTTTTTCTTCTGTGAAGATGGCACTTGTTTTCTTTCATGGTTTGGTATATATTATTTATAATTCCAAGCCCTTCTGACTTTTTGGAACTAGGCTGAGAAGTCAGGTGAAAATCTAACTGGCTTACTTGTAACCTGCTCTTTTTCTCTTTCAGAATTTGAGATTCTATCATTATTCTATTTATTAGTTATTTTAATTATAATACATCTTGGAGTGCATATGTTTTGATCTTATTTATTTAGGTTCTAAATGCCTCTTGTATTTGAATTTCTACCTTGTTCCTCAGGTTTGGAAAATTATTAGGTATTATTTAATCAAAAAAGGCATGCATTTCCTTAATTTGTATTTCAGTGTTTTATCTGCATCAGTGAATTTTAGATTTGGTATCTTAAAGTTATCCCAAATATTTGAATGTTCTAGTCATGTTCTCAATATATCTTAATAATGTCTGTTTTCAAAATTATATACTTTATTTTCAAGTCCGGAGACTATTTCTTTAAAGCAGTCTAATCTATTGGAGATGCTTTTAAGTGAATATTTAATTTCATTTATTGAATTTCCATTTCAAGGATTTCTGTTCGGTTCTTTTTCAAAATCTCTATTTTCGTATTGAAATTTGCTTTCACTTTTTATATATTCTCTCTTAGTTTATTTGTTAGATATTCTTTTTGTTCATTAAACATTTTAATTATTAATTTTCTAAATTATTTTTCTGATATTTCCTCCACTGTCGTATCAGTGGGGTCAGTTGTGTTGTGAGCTACTTGGGGTAGTGTGTTTCCTTGGTTTTTCATATTGTTAGTATTTCTACCCATTTTCTGGGATAATTATCTCCTTTACTTTTATTTATAAAGGACTTTTTAAGGGAGTTACTTTTTCTTTACTATATATACTGGATTGAGAAAATGTGTTTGTGTCAATATTTTCTCTCAATTTGAACTTACCACTATATCTAGTCTCTAGTGACACCTTGAGAGGGGATGATAATCACCAATAATTACAGCCAAGTCAGAATTATGTTAGAACTAATCAATCTTTTAAAAAACTTATTAACAATATTTTCTTGCAGTCCACTATTCTGAGTGATAAATTAGAGCAATTTTTGAATTTGTTGAGAAATTAGATTAAAAGGAAAATAAAAATTATTTTAAAAATATATTTGGCTTTTTGGACAGATTTTTTTCCACTGCTTTGATTTTGGGCTGTGGAGGAGTTAAAATTTGCTATCTTCCCTCCACCATTTTTTCTGGAGTCTATTTGTTCATTCATTCATTCATTCATCCAGCCATTCATTTATTCATTTTTCTTGGTCAGATTTTTGAGAGTCTTTTCATTCTGGGGTTTAAGTCATTGGGCAGTGTATTCTCAGTTCTGACCCTAAGTGTTCAAACTTCTTAGGGGAGTCTTCATGCAGATTTTCACTGCAGGATTTCCCTTCTATCTTGGCTGGAATGCTCTGACACCCTTCCCTGCTTTTTCTGGGAGTGTCAGACCACATACTGAAGGATGGAGAGTAAAATGTATTATCAGCCTGTTCTCCACCTCTCTCTAGGCTTGGACAAAGATGACTAAAGTTTCACCGATTCAGTCTGAATTTAAATGGTCTCAGCTCCTCTTTCCCCACCAACATCAGTCAGCCTTCTCATCCAGATCTTAGATTGCTTGTTTCAAGCAAATAATTTTTCACTCTGCTTTGTAAACTCAATTTGCCAGTGCTAAACTTCTGTTTTGATTCACTCTTGGGGAGCTGCTATAGTAGTGTGGCTTCCTCTGAAAAACTTATTCCATTCTCTAAAGGGATAGACTAAATGTTTTAAAAAGATTTTAATAGCATGGTCCAGGGCTGGGGATATAGCTGGGGATATAGCTCAGTTGGTACAGTGCTTGCCTTGCATGCACAAGACCCTGGGTTCAATCCCCAGCATCACAAAAACAAAACAAAATAAAATCATAGTCCATTAAAAGTAAACATATTAGAGGCTGGGGATGTGGCTCAAGCGGTAGCACGCTCGCCT
Organism: Spermophilus citellus; assembly: GCF_964194105.1. Lineage (NCBI taxonomy): Eukaryota > Metazoa > Chordata > Mammalia > Rodentia > Sciuridae > Spermophilus > Spermophilus citellus. The sequence continues at coordinate 112,195,840 of NC_138186.1, read as the reverse complement.
GGCATGCACTGGGTTTGATCCTCAGCACCACATAAAAATAAAATAAAGATGTTGTGTCCACTGAAAACTAAAAAAATAAATATTAAAAATTCTCTCTCTCTCTTAAAAAAAGAGTAAAGATTTTAGGATATAAATGTAAGAGGAAGGTGGGAATATTCCAAAGGTGAGAGTAGAGAAAGTGGAAGCAAGACAGTGCCTGAAGGACCTAAAGAAGGAAGAAGTAATGCAGTAGAAGAGTGAGCAAGATATTTTGCTATTAGAGGGAGAGGTGAGGACAGAAAGAATAATAAAACAAGCAAACAGTAGAGCAGAACAATACTCCCACCCCAGAAGCTAACAACAAACTGAAAAGAATGAAAAGTTAAAAACAAAACTGAATAAAACAAAAAAGTCACTACCATGCAGAAAAACAGAACAAAATATTAAAAGGTAATAAAAGGAAAAGAAATGATAAAATAGGAATTTTTTTTAAAACCCAGAAACATAGGGAGATATATATATATATATATATATATATATATATATATATATATATATATATATATATATATATTTGAACCCAGCAATAAATATACCAGAACAACAAAAACATCAATCAAATAAGCAAAAAAAAAAAAAAAAACACTAAAAGAAGAAAAGAAAAAATTTTTTTTCCACTGAGATAGTTGATGTTGAGTATTGGTGTCCCGCTCCAGACTGTCCTTCTGTCCCTTACTTCTTGACCTATGTGCTTCTTAGAGGGAATCAGGCCTGGATGGTATTAAAACCAATCTCCTTTTGTGACTTTTGCTTCTTCACCTGCTGAAGTAGATTGGAAGTGGAGCTGGTTGAGGTGACTCAGCTTCTCTGCACACCAGTGCAGGGGGTGCAATTGCAAGTGTCTTCTAGTGGGATTTTGTCTGGATATCTCAGATCACTGTTTATCCTGGTTGAAAGTAGTACAGATATCTATTTGGGGATGATGGGGTCATTCTTTGAAAGAAATTTTGGAACTTTAGGATATGTACTCCAAAGTGATTAAATCCTTGCACCCCTAGTGCTGACTAGATGTCAATCTTAGCTGGATATCTGGGTTTCTAGTGTCTCCCCAGAGTTCTATTCATAGGGCAGAGTGGATGGTGCACATCAGTTTCCTTGTAGCCCACCTACCACCCAAATACAGATTTCCAAATCTCCATCTTGGAATATAATCATACCCACCTGATTAATTTCCCCAGTCCTTTTCATCATGTCTGTAATAGTTTAAGCCACAGAATTCAAAAGGAGATCAGATTACACTCTCCTTTGTACTTCTGCCTGGAAACCCCCTGGTCCCACTCTTTTCTATAAGTGTTTTGGGATTCTGATTTGCCAGGTGGGCTTTAGGTCACATGGTAAGCACTCACTGAGATGGAGTGGAAGTTTTGCTAGGGACTCTTAGATCCAATATGAACAAGATTAGGCATAAACTCCTCTGGCTAGATCTCCACCTTAATTTCTCACTTAGAAGTCGAGTAACATAGAGCACATTTTGTGTGCCAAATTCGTCTACTGTGTTGCTCTTTCCCTTTGTGTTGTGTCTCCTTTTGTGATGACAGCACCACTGCCGTTTTGGAGTCACATGTTTTCCTCATGTCTTCTTTTTCTTCACTCACCTCATTATAAAGCTCTATTCCTGTAATTTAAAATTCCAAATAACAGAGCATGCAGGGAGTGCCACCTTCTCTACTCTGCCAATTTGTGCTTTTCCTGGTTTCACTTTTTAAAAAATTACTAGGTTTACAGTTACTTTGGACATCATTCTGTTATGCATCAACTAAATAACAGAAGAGTTTTGAACAGATCAACAAGAAAATAGAAAATACATTGGGCTTACTTCATGGGCAGGTGCTTTTTATTTGTTTAATCCATTTTGAACATTATAGCTTAAGCGTAATTTGCTTTTGTAGAATATAGTTGACAACAGACTTGAAAGAAATGAATGCTTCTCACAGTTTCTTATCATTACAAATTTCTCAATCAGAAAATTCAGTCTTCTGGTAAATGAGAAGTTTATCTCAGAAGTACGAGCAATACAAATGGAGATTATTATTACAGTAACCTTTGGGTAATAGTCTAAAAATGTAGAAGTGTAGCATTTTTAATGAAATGATGAAGCACTCACTCATTAACATATATAACTTATCCAGTCCTTTATTTAATCAAATATCTTTTGAAAAGTGAAAATGTAAAATGAAGTCCAATAGCAATAAGTCAAGTTAAAAAATACTTTAACTACATTCAGGTTCACAGAGCCAAGCAAGGCTTATTTTGTTTTCTGGGTTCTTCTCAGTTTATAATAGACTACTATGACATAAGAACACAAAGACTATAAACTTGACTTTATTCATAATATATCTTTCGATTCTTTCAACTTTGATTTTAAAAAACCCTGCAAATTAGGATAAGACATGTATCCTGTCACTTCTAAAAAAATTCTTTAGTATGTTTCACATTACCCATTTTATGACAATTGCTACAAAGTCAGAATTTATGTTTTAACATTACTAAAATCCATTTATGTAAGCAAGGTCCATTTCACATAGGATAAAATGATAGCAGTTGCAAATAAAAAAGAGTGGAATGCCTTGGGAGTGATTTGCTTATTTGACATCAGTATACATTTTGTTAGCTACCATATTTTGAATGTGATAATAACAGATAGAGTGGGGACCAAAGCTCCCATCCCCTTTAAATTGACTCTGGCAATTACACCCCTGGTATATACTGTTTATCTCTCCTCTATCCAGTGTAAAAATCACATCTGTCAGGAAATATGGACTTTTTATGCAATCATTTATTGATTCATGACTGTGAGAAAGCCATAGAAATAAAAAATAAGGGAATAAAACATGGTTACACAGTAAAGTGTGAGCACTGTCTAGATAAAAAGAAAATTTATGTTAGCATTGAAGTGAAGAGGAAATATATTTGGGTTTAGCATTAAGGTTATTAAAAGATTTGCATATAGTAGAATATGGCAACTATTAACATTTTGAATATGCATTAAGAATTTAAAAGTCTACAGGCATATATACTATTATATTTACTCAGTTACAAATATCTTAGTAAAAATTAAATATTTTGGATTTTTTTTTAGTATTTTACTCATCTTGGAAAACATTTTCTCCTGTTCATCTAATCTTGTGCTTTTCTATAGATGTTGTTTGCATGCCTGTTTGAGTTGAACTACAAAAGATGAGAATGTAGGGAATGTGTGTTTCTTCATAGATGTAAACCTATTACCTAGTCTAGTCTTGGCCACATGACAGGGATTCAGTGAATATATATATTCAGTGTATATATAAATATTTAATCAATATACATAGTCAGTAAATATATATATATACATATGTGTATATGTATATACACATGTTTTGCATTACCCATTTTATGACAATTGCCACAAAGTCAAAATTTATATTTTAACATTACTAAAATCCATTTATGTAAGCAAGGTCCATTTCACATTCACATAGGGTACTTTGATAGCAGCTGCAAATTAAAAAAAAAAAGGGTAGAATGCCCTGGGAGTGTGTAAGTTTGTGTGTGTGTGTGTGTGTGTGTGTGTGTGTGTGTGTGTAATTTAGTAAATAAATGAATGAGAAAAAATACTCAACTTTGAGAAAAGATTTAAAAGATTTATATTAATAAAAGCCAATTTTCATAGTTAAACAGAATATGCCTCTTGGAATTACTATATTTAAAAAGCCTAAATTATCAACATAATCTCCAGGTTGCATATACTAAGATATGTTTGGTTTTTCAATTAGTTTAATTTAATTTAATTTTTTAAATTTTAAATCCACAGATATTTGGTCTTATTGTCAAGGATATTTCAGACTGATCATTAAGAAAGGGGAGCCTTTTTCCAAACAATACTAAAATTGCAGCCAAAGAAGAAACGCAGTATTAATCAGCTTTTTACTGAACTTCTGTCTGGACACATGAACTTGCATGAAAGCAGCTTTTCACTGATTAGCAGCGTGGAGTCAAGTGTAGGTGCATACCTCTACATGCTGTCTCATAAAGTCTCTTTCCATTTTATAACTTAAAGCCTCCAAATTCTCCTACTGTCATTCAACACACAAAAAATCTGTAACTGCCCCACATTTGATCAAATAATATAATTGTATATGAGATCAGTTATATAAATTCTAAACTATAAATTAATCATATTTTAATGTTTTAATTTATGGAAACTAAAAACCAAATTATCCCAATCATGCTCTTTTCCTCCAATCTTCTTAGCACTGCTTCTGTCCTCAGTCCTTGCCACCTCTAATCCCATACGTGGTATGCTACTACAGTAAACGTTTCATTTAAAGCCCCCAGGGAAAATTAACTCGACTTATGCCATTCATCTCTGGTCTTGATCCTCAATACAAGTATTTCATCACCCCATCTTTCTCAGATTCTTATTCCTTGACTACCCTAACTAATCTCCCCAAAGTTCATTCTTCTCTAGCCCACTCTCTACAACATACTTCCATTATACACGTTTAGGAATCTTCTTTCTAGTGCACCAAGCTCCCATGCCTCATTATCTACACTTCCTAACTGTAGCATGGCATTTCTAAGTGGCACTCTTTTCCCTTAGATCATGCAGGTACAGGATGATCAAAGATTGGGAAGTGGCATTGACCTTCTCCTGAATCTCCACAGTCACCTTAAACTTATTGCTCTTTTCTCTTTTATTCCTATGAGATTTACATTCATCTTCTTTTTTTCTGTATCTATCTCTAGACAAATTATTTACCTCAGTGAGCACTGTGATAACTAGTTCAAACTTTAATTTAGGCTCACTCTCTCTGCTTCACTGCTGCCATGAGCTGAGAAGCATTCCTCTGCCACTATCCTGATGCCATGATGTTCTGCCTCACCTTGGGCCCAGAGCAATGGAGTTGGCCAACCATGGACTGAATCTCTGAAACCATAAGCCAAACAAACTTTTCCCTTGCTCTTTACAAAAAAAGAAAACAAAGGATAATAGGGGTTGGAGTTGTGGCTCAATGGTAGACCACTTGCCTAGCATGTGTGAGGCATTGAATTTGATCTTCAGCACCATATAAAAATAAATAAATAAAACAAAAGTATTGTGTCCTTTTACAATTAAAAAAAACTTAAAAGGATATTAATAATTTTTACTCGAATCATCCAAAAACTTAATCCTTCAGCTTTTTTATTTCATTTTGAATAATTTCACATTCAACCTCAAATTGCAGCTTAATATCACATATGTAATTATTTGGATATGATGTTCCCCCAAACCTCCTGTATTATTGCAGAGGTGAAATGATTGGATTGTGAGAGATGTGACCTAATCAGTCCACCCTAGTTTGAATGGACTGCATGGTAACTGGAGGCAGGTAGGGCATGATTAGAAGAGGCATGTCACTGGGTGTGAGCCCTAGGAGGGTGCATTTTCCCTAGGGTCCCTTTGTCTCTTCCCGCTCTATTCTCTGACCCCTCCAAGAGCTGAGCAGCTTTCCTCTGCTGGGCCCTTTTGCCATGACATGCTGCTTCACCTTGGGTCCAAAGCAATGAAGTCATTCATCTATGGACTGAAACCTCTGACACTATTAGCCCCAAATATTTTTTTTCCTTCTTTAAGTAGTTCTTATAGGCTATTTTTGTCACAGTGATGAAAAATTAACTAAAACAACGTATTTTTATTATTGCTTTTAACTTTGCTACCATTTAATTCTCACATTCCTCTCTTCAATGTTTTAATATTCTTGCTATTCTGTCATGTCTTTGTTATTATGGTAATATTCAAGAATTTCTAATAGAAACATACAATCAAATCCATTACTCTCTTGCCCAAACCCCCAGTGAATTCCCAACACTGGATCAACACAAACAAAGTTTACTTCCTATGTGCAGCCTGATCACTAAGTAAAGTGCTTCCTGCCCCACACATAGTATGTTGTAATGTGTTTCGTCCATGTTTCTATAATCAATTAATTCTTCCTTAACCTGTTGTATTTTCATCTGATGAAAAAAGGGACAGTGTTATATTTATTCCTTTATCTTTTTCTACATTCTATGTTATTTCATGCCTAAGATATTTCTATGACATTCATTGGATGAATATATGAATTCACTTTCATTATTTTATTTCTTTTTAAAAACATGTATTTACTGTGTACAACATGATGTTTTGAAATATATGAACATTGTGAAATGACTAAATCCAGTTAATTTACATATGCATTACTTCTCGTGTAACTATCACTTGTTGTAATAAATTCTATGCTCATTATCTCAAAATTTTTCAAAAAATACAATTCATTATTAACTACAGTCACCATGTTATTCAACACAGATCTTGACTTTATTCCAAAAAGCCTCTTTATGGCAAAAGAAACCATCAAGAGTAAAAATACAACCTATGGAGTGAGAGGAAAATATTTGCAAACTACATACATGAGAAGGGATTAACATCCAAAGCATGTGTGGACCATAAACAACTCAAGAGTAAGAAAACAAATAACCTGATTAAAAATAGGAAAAGGACCTGAAGAGACATGTCCCCAAAAAAGATGAACAGAAAGCCAATATCCTGATTATTTAAAGCACGTCATCAAGAAAGAAGAGTTTTGAAAAGGGCCATTTTTTAAAGTGAACGAACACTCTAGTTTCTGTGGTTTTAAAAGGTAGCAAACTCACTGATGCGGATGCCATCAGTGCTCTGTCTGAATTCCCTCAGATCCTGTTACCACGCATACCTGCTCTTGTTGGGCTTTTATTCTCAAGCCAGCATCCACAACTTTCTGAGAACTGCCCTAAGGCTGCTTGCTATTACATTACCTGTACACACAGGGTGCCAGAAATACTTAAAAATGCATGTCCCTTAGGGGCTAGCCCTTAGCTATGGATGCTGGTCCTCTCTGCTTTCTGCTTGTGATTCATAGTATTCAGTGGTATTTCCTATAATGTCTCCATAGCTCACTACCAAACTAACCCAAAGTTATCAACAGAGAGACATTACTTGATATCTCAGTTTTGTTTGGCTCCATTTCTTTCCAGTTCCCTTTTCCCACTCTCCTACTGGTCTTTGTTGGAGCATTTCCTAATAAATCACTTTTTCACAAATATCTCTTTTAGGATCTGTTTATAATGAGCCATCCATTTTTCTGTTACTATAGCAAAATATCAAAGGTTGAATACTTGATTTAAATATTTGATTTTAAAAAGTATATTTACTTCACAGTTTTGGAGGCTGAAAGTCCATAATTCAGTGGTCCAATATGTCTGGCCTCTGGTGAGGGACCTCTTGGTTATGTTGGAATATGGCAGATGACATTCTGTTGGGAACAAGTGTGAGAGGACACAGTAGTCACATGGTGATAAAGGGAGCAAAAAGATTCAGGGGCTTATACTTGCTGTATTTATGTTCTTATGGAAACTAAGTAGTAGGACCCTGTAAGTACTGCATTACTTCCTTCCAAGGACAGTATTCCCAAATACCTAATCACCTTCCAGTGGGTCCCACATTTTTCTCTTTTCTTATAAAAGATTTATAGTTTTTTATAAGAGATCATAAACAATAGTTGGGTTCATCCTGAAAAACTGATACATGGACAGAAATCAGTTTCAGTTCATGATCTGCCTTCTTCCCTCTCCTTTTCCCCTCCCATCCTCTCTCCCATCTCCTACTCTTCCTTTACTCTACTGAACTTCTTTTACTCATCTATTAATCTATATTTTCCTCCCCCTTTCCTTTATTTTACTCTAGCTTCTGCATATGAGAGAAAATATTTGACTTTTGGGTTTCAGAGTTTGGCTTATTTTACTAAGCATGATATTCTCCATTTCCATCCATTTACTGGCAAATGATGCCATAATTTCATTCTTTTTTGTGACTGAGTTGAACTCCAATGTGTATTTATATATACCACAATTTCTTAATCCATTCTATTAATCTTAATCTACTGATGAGCATCTGGGTTGATTCCATAATTTAGCTATTGTGAATTGCATTGCTATAAACATTGAGGTGCCTGTATTACTGTAGAATGCCATTTTTAGAACTTTGGGGAAAATACCCAGGAGTGGATAGCTGGTCATATGATGATTCCATCCCTAGTTTTTTGAGAAATCTCCAAACTTCTTTCCAGAGTGGTTGTACTAGTCTGCACTTCCACCAATAAGGTACAGGGTCCCATATCTTACAGGTTGCACCACCGCAACACTGCCACGTGGAGGACCAAGCTTCTAGCACATGATGGCATACTTTAGTGGGAACACGTTCCAACTGTATTTAAACTGTAGTAGCAGGAGGCAACCTAGGACATATACTAAAGTTTGAGGATGAATATATATATATTTTAATCCCTGGTAAAAATTATGTATGTGTGTGTGTAAATTTTTTATGATTGTTTGTTGATTATTGAATAATTTTGAATTACTGAATAATTTGTATGGTTCCCAAAGTACCTGACCACTTAAAACTTAATCTTAGCACAGAGAAAAATCACTTAATCATAGAACACTCGGAAAATTTCTATACAGTCCTTCAGTTGAGAAGTCAAATTTTCTCAAGAGCTAACTTTTCATTTTTATCTCCTCTTAAAAGCTCTTAAAACACTTTATTATCAAATCCATTCTTCTCTGTGTGAAAACATTTGATAGAGAAGAAGAATATTTAGAGAAGGATCTTGTAACTGCATACTTTGGTACCTGGGCAAAAATAATGTCTCCACATTATGACCATCACTAATATTTTATAATTTTTAGATAAAATAGCAACTATTGAATTAGATCTTAATTTAAATGTAATGTTATGTGGCAATCATTAGTTCATATTTAATGCTGCAGCCCATATAAAAGTAAGAATCATGCTTGTAAACATACCATCTTTTCCAGTTTGAAATGAATTTCATCAGCATCTGTGATGCTGATTCAAGTACCAAATTACAACCTAATTGTTACATAATTATGAAGCTGTTGAAAATTAAGAATGAAGAAGAGAGACATAAGAAGGTGATGTTAGACCCAAATCATTTGGTCACTTAAATACATGTTTCATTAAAATATTGTGACAGTTTTATCTTTACATGCACTTTAGGGAAAAAAATCTATTGTTTTGATTTTTCTCTATTGAATATAATATACATGTAAGACAGTAGATTAAAAAAGTGTCCCTACACTGACCCCCGGGCTGAGTTCGGGATTGCAGACGGGGAAGGAAGCGATACAGTCCCTTCCCCCACAAGGGACACTCCACTAAGGCAACCAGCGGCCACCATCTTGGAGAGCTGAAGTATCCACCGCCACTCTCCGACAGATTGCAAAAACAAGACAGGTGTGTGTCACTCAGTTCAGCCCCCATACATAGGGGGATTTTGCATAAATTCTCTCCTAGACTTTCAGGGGAAGGGAGTATCACAGTGAGCTGGCATAAAGACTAAGGGAGAATTAGAGGCACCGGACCTTCAACTCCCCCTCCCATCAGCAGGCAAAACAAAACCTGTCTAGCCAGCGCTGGGGGAGGGGCAAGCAGAAAAAATCAAAACCATAGAGTGCCGGGGATCCCAAAAGCCAACGGTGTGACCCCGGAGATCCAGGCTGTCTGATTCTGGCGGCCTGCCCCGCGGCTACAGAAGGCGTGGCGCCACAGAGAAGGGATTAAATAGTAAGCAGGGAGATAAGGGCCTGGGACATGGTGGTATCCCAACTGCCAAGCGGGCACTGACCCCCGGGCTGAGTTCGGGATTGCAGACGGGGAAGGAAGCGGTACAGTCCCTTCCCCCACAAGGGACACTCCACTAAGGCAACCAGCGGCCACCATCTTGGAGAGCTGAAGTATCCACTGCCACTCTCCGACAGATTGCAACAACAAGACAGGTGTGTGTCACTCAGTTCAGCCCCCATACATAGGGGGATTTTGCATAAATTCTCTCCTAGACTTTCAGGGGAAGGGAGTATCACAGTGAGCCTGCATAAAGACTAAGGGAGAATTAGAGTCACCTGACCTTCAACCCCCCCTCCCATCAGCAGCCAAAACAAAACCTGTCTAGCCAGCGCCGGGGGAGGGGTAAACAAACAGAAAAAATCAAAACCATAGAGAGCCGGGGATCCCAAAAGACAACGGTGTGACCCCGGAGATCCAGGCTGTGTGATTCGCGCGGCCTGCCCCTCAGCTACAGAGGCGTGGCGCTGCAGACAAGGGATTAACTAGCAAGCAGGGAGATAAGTGGTTGCCACGAAGTGGAATCCCGCCAGCCTAGCCCGCACTGACCCCCGGGCTGAGTACGGGATTTCAGACGGGGAAGGAAGCGGTACAGTTCTATTCACCACAAAGGAAACAAAACAATAGAGTGCCGGGGTTCCCAATAGCCACCCTCCACACCCAACAAACGGCAGGCCCAGAGTACGGTTTGAACTGCCGAGAACCATCACTCAGGGGAAATCTGGTCTAGCAGGAGAAACCAAGACTAGCAGGAGAAACCAGGAGACTAGAGGCAAGGCCCTGTAAACTGCAGGCCCGCTGGCGACAGCTCACCCACTGCCCGCGTAACTGGGCGGGAGGAGAACGCCCACCCGCTGGCGACTGATCACCTGCTCGCGGCCTGTGATACTGGGCGGCTGGAGACTGCCCGCCTGCCGCGACAGGGAGCTGAAAGCAAACAGAGACAGTCCAGTCACACACCCCCATTAGGGCACCCCGGCAAGGAGACTGGGGCCCGTCATAGCAGAGTAGTGTCGTCACTGGAGCTCGGACGTCGGAATTCCTTCCCAGCGGAATCCAAGTTAGCAGGCATAGTTTAACAACACAAAGGAGAGACATCAGAGTAATACAGAAACAAAACAAATCTATAGAAGAGAGCAGAAACACGACAATCAAAAAGAGCTGGAAAGTAACGTGGACAACATGAGAAAACAAGGGAAAAAAGGATTACAAACAATGCAAGACAACCCAATTCTACAGGAGGACATAGAAACATCAGAAACAGGGATAGCGAAAGAACTCAAGGAATACCTAACTCGAATGGAAAGGAATATTAGAGAAGACATGAGAGAGCAAGTCCAAGAAATAAAAGTATATTTTGAAAATGAATTAAACAAACAAATTCAAATGGCAAAGAACGAGCTCTACCAGGAGATAGAGATCTTAAAAAAAAATCAAACAATAATCCTAGAATTACAGGAAACTATAAACCAAATTAAAAACTCAAACGAGAATATTACAAATAGACTTGATCAAGTAGAAGTCAGAACATCAGATAATGAAGACAAGGTTTATCAACTTGAAAAGAATATAGTCAACACAGAAAAGATGCTTAAATCCCACGAGCAATCTATTCAAGAGATATGGGATGTCATAAAAAAACCAAATCTGAGAGTCATAGGGATAGAAGAAGGCACAGAGTTTCAAACCAAAGGAATGGACAGCATATTAAATGAAATAATTCTAGAAAACTTCCCAGAGATGAAAGATGGAATGGATTGCCAAATCCTGGAAGCCTACAGGACCCCAAACATTCAAAACCATAATAGACCAACTCCAAGACATATAATTATGAAGATAGCCGATGTACAGAACAAGGAGAGAATATTAAAAGCTACGAGAGAAAAGAGGCAGATTACATTCAGGGGTAAACCAATTAGGTTAACGCCCGATTTCTCATCACAAACTGAAAGCGAGAAGATCCTGGAATAATGTATTTCAAACGCTGAAAAATAATGGATTCCAACCAAGAATACTATATCCAGCAAAATTGAGCTTCAAATTTGACAATGAAATTAAAATCTTTCACGATAAACAAAAGCTAAAAGAATTTGCAGCAAGAAAACCAGCTCTGCAAAGCATTTTGAACAAAACACTACAAGAAGAGGAATGGAAAAATAGTGCCCAAAACTAACAGCAGGAGTTATCTCAGTAAAGGGGGAGAAGAATAACCAAAAAGCAAAACTAGCCAAACTAAAGTAAATAAATAAAGAAGCATGACTGGAAGTACAAATCATATCTCAATTGTAACCTTAAATGTTAATGGCCTAAACTCACCAATTAAGAGACATAGGCTAGTAACCTGGATCAAGAAAACAAATCCAACAATATGCTGCCTTCAGGAGACTCATATGATAGGAAAAGACATACACAGGCTGAAAGTAAAAGGTTGGGAAAAATCATACCACTCACATGGCCCTCGGAAGCAAGCAGGAGTGGCCATACTCATATCGAATAAAATCAACTTCAAACCTAAGTTAATCAAGAAGGATAAAGAAGGTCACTATATACTGTTAAAAGGAACCATCCACCAACAAGACATAACAATCATCAATTTGTATGCACCAAATAATGGAGCTGCAACGTTCATAAAACAAACTCTCCTCAAGTTCAAGAGTCAAATAGACCACAACACAATAATTATGGGTGACTTCAACACACCGCTCTCGCCATTAGACAGATCCTCTAGACAAAAGCTGAATAAAGAAACTATAGAACTCAACAGCACAATCAATAACCTAGACTTAACCGACATATATAGAATATATCAACCATCATCAAGTGGGTATACGTTCTTCTCAGCAGCACATGGATCCTACTCAAAGATAGACCATGTATTATGCCATAAGGCAACTCTTAGTAAATATAAAGGTGTGGAGATAATACCATGCACCATATCTGATCATAATGGAATGAAATTTGAAATCAATGATAAAAGAAGGAAGGAAAAATCCTACATAACATGGAAAATGAACAATAAGTTATTGAATGATCAATGGGTTATAGAAGACATAAAGGAGGAGATGAAAAAATTCTTAGAATCAAATGATAACACAGACACAACATACCAGAATCTATGGGACACAATGAAAGCAGTTTTAAGAGGGAAATTCATTTCTTGGAGTTCTTACCTCAAAAAAAGAAAAAAAACAACAAATAAATGAACTCACGCAACACCTCAAAAACCTAGAAAAGGAAGAGCAAAACAACAGCAAATGTAGTAGAAGACAAGAAATAATTAAAATTAGAGCAGAAATCAACGAAATTGAAACAAAAGAAACCATTGAAAAAATTGATAAAACTAAAAGTTGGTTCTTTGAAAAAATAAATAAGATAGACAAGCCTTTAGCCATGCTAACAAAAAGAAGAAGAGAGAGAACTCAAATTACTAACATACGGGATGAAAAAGGCAATATCACAACAGACACTACAGAAATACAGAAGATAATTAGAAAGTATTTTGAAACCCTATATTCCAATAAAATAGAAGATAATGAAGATATCGATAAATTTCTTAAGGCATATGATTTGCCCAGATTGAGACAGGAAGACACACACAATTTAAACAGACCAATAACAAAAGAAGAAATAGAAGAAGCCATCAAAAGACTACCAACCAAGAAAAGCCCTGGACCGGATGGGTATACAGCGGAGTTCTACAAAACCTTCAAAGAAGAATTAATACCAATACTTTTCAAGCTATTTGAAGAAATAGAAAAAGAAGGAGCTCTTCCAAATTCATTCTATGAGGCCAACATCACTTTGATCCCAAAACCAGACAAAGATACTTCAAAGAAAGAAAACTACAGACCAATATCTCTAATGAACTTGGATGCAAAAATTCTCAATAAAATTCTGGCGAATCGAATACAAAAACATATTAGAAAACTTGTGCACCATGATCAAGTAGGATTCATTCCTGGGATGCAAGGATGGTTCAATATACGGAAATCAATAAATGCTATTCACCACATCAATAGACTTAAAGACAAGAACCACATGATCATCTCGATGGATGCAGAAAAAGCATTTGACAAAGTACAGCATCCCTTTATGTTTAAAACATTAGAAAAACTAGGGATAACAGGAACTTACCTCAACATTGTAAAAGCTATTTATGCTAAACCTCAGGCTAGCATCATCCTGAACGGAGAAAAACTGAAGGCATTTCCTCTAAAACCTGGAACAAGACAGGGATGCCCTCTATCACCACTTCTATTCAATTTAGTTCTCGAAGTACTAGCCAGAGCAATTAGACAGACGAAAGAAATTAAAGGCATAAAAATAGGAAAAGAAGAAATTAAACTATCACTATTTGCGGATGACATGATAATATACTTAACAGACCCAAAAGAGTCTACAAAGAAGCTGCTAGAGTTAATAAATGAATTCAGCAAAGTGGCAGGTTATAAAATCAACACGCATAAATCAAAGGCATTCCTGTATATCAGCAACAAAACCTCTGAAATGGAAATAAGGAAAACCACTCCATTCACAATATCCTCAAAGAAAATAAGATACTTGGGAATCAACCTAACAAAAGAGGTGAAAGATTTATACAATGAAAACTACAGAACCCTAAAGAGAGAGATAGAAGAAGATCTCAGAAGATGGAAAAATGTACCCTATTCATGGATAGGCAGAACTAACATCATCAAAATGGCGATATTACCCAAAGTTCTCTACAGGTTTAATGCGATGCCAATCAAAATTCCAATGGCATATCTTGAAGAAATAGACAAAGCAATCATGAAATTCATATGGAAAAACAAAAGACCCAGAATAGGAAAAGCAATTCTAAGCAGGAAGTGTGAATCTGGAGGTATAGCGATACCGGAGGTCAAACTGTACTACAAAGCAATAGTAACAAAAACAGCATGGTACTGGTACCAAAACAGGCAGGTGGACCAATGGTACAGAATAGAAGACACAGAGACTAATCCACAAAGTTACAACTATCTTATATTTGATAAAGGGGCTAAAAGCATGCAATGGAGGAAGGATAGCATCTTCAACAAATGGTGCTGGGAAAATTGGAAATCCATATGCAACAAAATGAAATTGAATCCCTTTCTCTCGCCATCCACAAAAAATAACTCAAAATGGATCAGGGAGCTAGATATCAAATCAGAGACACTGCGTCTGATAGAAGAAAAAGTTGGATACGATTTACATATTGTGGGGTCGGGCTCCAAATTCCTTAATAGGACACCCATAGCCCAAGAGTTAACAACAAGAATAAACAAATGGGACTTACTTAAACTAAAAAGTTTTTTCTCAGCAAGAGAAACAATAAAAGAGGTAAATAGAGAGCCTACATCCTGGGAACAAATTTTTATCCCCCACACCTCCGATAGAGCCCTAATATCCAGAATGTACAAAGAACTCAAAAAATTAAACAATAAGATAACAAATAACCCAATTAACAAATGGGCCAAGGACCTGAACAGACACTTCTCAGAGGAGGACATACAATCAATCAACAAGTACATGAAAAAATGCTCACCATCTCTAGCAGTCAGAGAAATGCAAATCAAAACCACCCTAAGATACCATCTCACTCCAGTAAGATTGGCAGCCATTATGAAGTCAAACAACAATAAGTGTTGGCGGGGATGTGGGGAAAAGGGCACACTTGTACACTGCTGGTGGGGCTGCAAAATGGTGAGGCCAATTTGGAAAGCAGTATGGAGATTCCTGGGAAAGCTGGGAATGGATCCACCATTTGACCCAGCTATCGCCCTTCTCGGACTATTCCCTGAGGACCTTAAAAGAGCGCTCTATAGGGATACGGCTGCATCAATGATTATAGCGGCACAATTCACAATAGCTAGACTGTGGAACCAACCTAGATGCCCCTCAATAGATGAATGGATAAAA
The DNA here is from genome assembly GCF_964194105.1 of Spermophilus citellus. Lineage (NCBI taxonomy): Eukaryota > Metazoa > Chordata > Mammalia > Rodentia > Sciuridae > Spermophilus > Spermophilus citellus. Next base: position 112,180,206 of record NC_138186.1, on the reverse strand, counting down.
AAAATGTGGCATATATACACAATGGAGTATTATGCAGCACTAAGAAATGACAAAATCATAGAATTTGCAGGGAAATGGATGGCATTAGAACAGATTATGCTAAGTGAAGCTAGCCAAGCCCTAAAAAACAAATGCCAAATGTCTGCTTTGATATAATGAGAACAACTAAGAACAGAACAGGAAGGAAGAGCATGAGGAAAAGACTACAGTAAACAAAGACGAATGGGGGGAGAGAAACGGGGAGAGAAGGGAAAGCACATGGAAATGGTAGGAGACCTTCAATGATACATAAAATTATAAGAGGTTATGAGGGGCAAGGGGGAAGGAAAAAGAGGGAGAGAATTGAACAACAGCAGGGGAGGTAGAGAGGGAAGATGGGAGGGGAGGGGAGGGGAGGGGGGATAGTAGGGGATAGGAAAGGTAGCAGAATACAACAGTCACTAATATGGCATTATGTAAAAATGTGAATATGTAACAGATGTGATTCTGCAATCTGTATTTGGGGTAAAAATGGGAGTTCAAAACACAATTTGAGTCAAATGTATGAAAGATGATATATCATGAACTATGTAATGCTTTAAATAATCAATAAAAAAATTAAAAAATAAAAAAATAATAAATCATTAAAAAAAAAGTGTCCCTAGGTTTAATCCGTGGTAAAAATTATATAAGTCTTCCCAATAAATTGTAATCTGCTCTGCACTCTCATGTAATAGCATCTAGATTAAGAAAGAGAACATGCCAGCATCTCAACTTCCCATCAGCTTCTTCCCACTTACTACCTGACAAAAGTGGTTTGTTTTTGTGCATAACAAACATGAACTAATAGAGTTAGACCTTTTTTGTTGTTGTTAAGACTCTTTTGTTCAATGTTATGCCTATGAAATTCACCCAAACTCTTATGTTGAAATTCATTTATACAAACTGCTATATAAAGTTCTATTGTGTGACTGCATCACCATTTATTATTCTACTAGTGATGAACCTTTAGGTTGTTTACATATCTTGGTGCTTAAAATAATGTTGCAATGGCCATGATAGTTCTTGTTTTGAGTGTCAAAGGGCATGCATATGTTTGGCTTTAGTAGATGCTGCCAAATGGTGTTTCAGAGTATTTGTACCATTTATGCTCACATCAACAATATATAACATTTTCATTGGTTTCACATTCCTGCAAAAAAATTTTTTTGGACTCAGCAAATCTGAGCAGTATATACATAAGTATATCCTGAAGTAAGTATATCCTGCTCTCACACACAGAGAGCCTCCTCCATTATCAACATATTAGTTTCAAAGGATGATACTATCTTGACATATTTTTTATAACCTAAAGTCAATAGTTTGCATTAGGGTTCACTTTTGGCGTTGTACATTCTATGAATATTCATCAAGAATTATAATGTGTGTCTACTAAAGAATTGTACAGTATGATTACATTGTCCTACAAAATCCTCTGTGGTTCAACAATTCATCCTTCCTTTTCCTCTTAACCCTGTTAACTAATTTTTTTTTTTACTATTCAATAACTTTGTATTTTTCATGTTATCATGATTTGGAATTATATAGTACATAACCATTCATATTGGCTTCTTTGGCTTAGTCGTATGCATTTAAGCTTCTTCCATAGCTTGATAGTTTCTTTAAGCCCCAAATAATTTTCCATTGTCTGGAGGTACCACAGTTTGTTTATCCATTTACCTATAGAAGGACACTCAATTGTTTCCAAGTTTTGGCAACGAATAAAGCCTCTATGGGACATCTATGTGCAGGTTTTTGTTTGGAAATAAGTTTTCAGCTCATTTGGATAAGTACCAAGGAGTGTCATTGCTGAATCAAGTGGTAAGAGTTTTTGTTTGGTTGTGTTACAAATCATCAAACTGTGTTTAAAGTGGCAATGCCATTTTGCATTTCCACTAATAATAAATGTAAGTTCATTTTGTTTCACATCCTCATCAGCATTTAATATTTTCAATGCTCTGGATTTTGGCCATTCTAGTAGCCCATCTAATAGACAAAGTGGCATCTCATCATTATTTTAATTTGCCTTTCTTCGCTGACATTTATTGTGGGCCATCTTTTTATAATCTTATTTGCTATCTGTATATATTCTTTGGTGAGATATCTATGCAGGCATTTTGCTTGTTTTTAAAATTAGGTTGTTTGCTTTCTTATTGTTGTTTTAAAAGTTCTTTGCAACTGTTGAATAAAAGTCCTTTACTAGATGTGTTTTGCAAGTATTTCTCCCAGTCTGTGCTTTTTCCCTTCTCATTCCTTGAAGTTTCTTTTGCAAATAACTTTTTGTTGTTGTTGTTGTTACCACCAACTCACATTTCTATCCCTTTTCTGTATTTTATTTAGAGACAGAGTCTTGCTAAGTTGCTTAGGGCCTTGCTAAAGTTTGTGAGGCTTGCTTTGGATTTGCCATCCTCGTGCATCAGCCTCCCTAGCCACTGATGTGTGCCACCATGCTTGGCCGCAAATAACTTTTAATTAAGTTCAACTCATCAAGTATTTCTTTCATGAATCCAATCTTTGGTGTTGTACAATCAAAACCATTGTCATTCTCAAAATTATCTAGATTTTTAAAATATTATCTTTAATATTTTACATTTAAGTCCATGATCTATGTTGAGTTATTTTTTTTTAAAGAATGTAGTAGTTCTTGTAGCCAGATTTATTGTTTGTCCTGCTGATGGATGTCTGGTTGTTCCAACATAATTTGTTTAAAAGACTCTTTTTTTTTCTCCATTGGATTTGCTCCTTTGCCAAATATCAGTTAACTATTTATGTGGATTTATGTCTGGACTCTACACTTTTTCACTGATCTATTGGCCTGTTCTACCAGCACTACCAACCTGTCTTGATTACTTTATCTTTACAATAAGTCAAGTAGTGTCAGTGCTCTATACTTCTTTTTTGTTTGTTTGTTTTGTTCTTAATATTATTGCTGGTCATTCTGTGTCTTTTACCTCTCCATATCTACTTTAAAATAAAAACTCCAAAGAAGACATTAAAACAGTCAATGGGCTTGTGAAAAAGTATCCAATATCACTAATCATTAGGATAATGTAAATTAAAATCAATATAAGATGTTACCTGGTATCTGTTAAAAAAGAAAAATGCTGGTGACGATGTGGGGGGAGGATGGGAGAAATCCAAGTACACTGTTGGTGCAATGCAGATTGGTGCAGTTATTATGGAAAACAGTATGGAAATTCTAAAGAAATTAAAAAACAGAACTATCATATGACCCAGCAATCCCTCTTCTTGGTATATAACTAGGGGGTTGAAATTTTTACCTTATAAAGATATCTGTACTCCCATGTTTATTGCAGCATAATTTACAGTAGCCAAGATAGGGAGACAACCTAAGTGTCCACTGAAGGATAAACAGATAAAGAAAATGTGGTGTATATATACAGTATATTATTATTCAGCTTTAAAAAGGAAATTCTGCCATTTGCTACAACATGGATGAACCAAGATGACAATATGCTAAATAAAATATGACAGACACAACAGGGAAAATATTGCATGATCTTACTTATATATGAACATTAAAACTTTTTTTAAAGGTTAAATATACATAAATAGAGGGGCAAAGGTATAGGAAGGAAATGGAAAATGGGAGATGAGGGTCAAAGAAATAATAAATATGTAGTGAATAAGTATAGATGTCTAGTGTATGACATTAAAACTATAGTTAATAAAATTATATTATGGATATTTGCTCAATAAGTAGATTTTGTGTACTGTTGTCCCAAAAATGTAGGCAAATTGATAGTATGTTGAATTAATTGATTCACTATAGTAACTATTTTACCATGTATATGTCTCCATAATGTCATGTTGTAAACCTCAAATATGCACAATGAAATATAAACATAAAATTGATTTGTTAATAACCACAAAATAACTGCCTGAAATTTTGATTTGGATCGCATTGAATATAGAGATTGAGCCAGGAAGAATTGACATTATGACAATATTGAATTTTTCTACTCAGGAAGAAATAATTATTCTCCATTTTTTAGTTCTTCTTTGATTATATTCATTTATTGTTAATATAACATTTGACTAGAACTATTTCATATTTTATTAATATCAGATGTAAGTAATCACTCTGCCTGAGAAATTTTAAGAATCTACATAATAAAAGTACAAATATATGATAAATTTTTATTACAGTAACTTGGGCAGAATTGGATAAAGTTGCAGTTGATCATGCTTATCATGGATTCCTGATAATAAAAAACTGATTTTCTCATAGCCCTACTATATCACAGCCATATGAAATCATCCTGACAAATCACATTCAGAACATTTGCCACAAGATCATTTTAGCTTAACATTACTATTCATATTATGGTGAAGAGTCAAGAAGCTGGGCTACTCTGTGGATCAACAGGAAAATCAGAGATTTCTAGGATGTTTCTATTATGTTTCTGATCACATTTCCTCTATTAGAGGTGATTCCTTTTGTGTAAGCTTACAGTATACAATCATAAATCATAGGAATAACATAAGAAAACACTTTCATTGTGTTACTCAGTGTCATTTTCTTTAGTTCTTTACTAACAATAAGAGATTAATAGACACTATGAAAAAGAGATGAAATTATATAAATTAATAGACACTATGGTAAAGAGATGAAATTATATAAATATTTCTTTCATGTGAGTTTATAGTTTGCAGTTCTGATTAGAGATGCAAAATTGAAATTTTTTATATACAGAAATATATTTCTTCCAATTCTTATATTCACTCTATACATCTGATCTTTATTCTCATATACAAAGGAATTGTCACTGGAATGAAATCTAAATTATGCTATGTCTATATACAAATATTCCACAAAAATCCCACTTTTACATTTAATCATAATATGAATTGTAATGCATTCCACTGTCATATATAAATAAAAATAATAAAAAGAGAAAAAATAATAACAATAACCACTATAGAAGGGAGATGAGTAGAGTAGAACAAGTGGATTGATGGGAGGGAAAGGGAAGGTACTAGAGAAGAGATTGAGCGAATCACGGTATATACATGTACAAATACAACACAACGAATCCCATCTTTATGGATACTTATAATACACCAATAAAAAAGAAAGAAGGCAGAAGTTAAAAGCATGCCATCTTAACACAACTAGTGAGCCCTGGAGCCAGGACTAGAGTCCAAGACTGCTGCCTCCTAAGCTGGATCCTTTCATCACTATACTGCTACCTGGACTAGAGAACTTGAGAGCTTCTCTTAATGACCTAAGAGTATAAGTGCCCATCAGCGTACTGACGAGAAGCTATTTGCTTTTTGTAGTTAATATACTTGAGATAATGTAAAAAAATACTGAGATAGCAGCAGCCTTACTGAAGTCATTAAATGTTTTACTGTAACCCACCCTAAGAACCATTTTCATAATTGCACAATACGGAATTGACATCCCCATCATTCCTGCCCAGAAATACAGGAATAGTAGTCAATATGCTATGGGTTCACATCAGAACTGTGGAATATTGGATCAAGTATCTCACTTCTATGAATTTTAAATTCTTTGTCGATAAAGTACACAAAATAACTGCAATTTTACATGATTGTTAAGAAGAATAAATAAGATATACATTTTTTTTGCAGTTATTTATTCTTCAGTAACCATTAACAACCTACCTCCATCCTCTCAAATGTTAAATAATTTCAGACTCCTATTCTTTGTAAAAGGGTTGTTTTTATATTTTACATACATTACATTAAAATCAATTCTTTGGAAAACTTAGATGATCAACTTGAAAATTATAAAATTGAAATTGAGAATCATTGGTTTGCAAAAACAGATTCTGTTATATTTTTGTGTTGACTGGATAAGGCAATTTCTGCTACTTGTAAGAATTTTACCTTTCAAAGTATTTTAAAATTATTCAAAAAAACATTAAGAAAAATTCAGAAACCTTGATTCTGTAAAACCAAACATAACCCTGACAGTATACACAGTCAGATATTCCTTGGACTTAAATTACAAAACATTTTGGATACAATTAAAAACATTTTTCCCTTGAGTTTTTGTGCTGACCAAGATATCATGTAGTTTTAAAACTCATGTGGATTATGTGATACAAGCTTTGGACCTTACTTTGGTGGAGTCATGCAGACTTCTTTTCTAACTTGAAACCTCTCCCCAAATGTCTTTACATGTGTAAGTTGTAATGGAGAGACTTGAAGGACTTAGTATGTTGAATTGTCAACTACTATGTTGAAATAACATAGGAAAATATAAATTAAAAATATAATAGTATTTATTAAATTTGGACCAATTATTCAGTATTTCTAAGAACTTTTTTTTTTTAGTTACCTGTTCTGTGAGATGACATGATTTTACATTTTATAGGAAACAGACCAGATGGCTGCTTATTCTCTGGATGATTTTCTCTTTGGTACCTTGACATTTTCTTTAAAAGGAGCTTGCTTTCTTTTCTCCTTGCCTTCCCATAACAACAATCTCAAGTTCACAAAATAGGGAGAGAATATATTCCTAGAAAATATAAGAATAGGAACATTCTGAACAAAATGCAGTAAGATAAAAATAAGACATTCAGGTTATTTTCTGGTTATTATGACATCTTTATTTTCCGGAATATCCCTAGTTATTGCTTTGAAATTAATATCATGAAACAAAAATCAAAATATTAGCATTAAAAGATTGCACTCTTGAAAGTTACAACAGAAATTGTTGTTTTCACTATTTAAATAAACAATCTCTCCTAGGAGTTGAAGAGTACGCTTCTTTTGTACATTTTATCCCTTTTCAACATAGTATAAATGTTGAAAGAAAATAGTTTTGCATGTTATTTTAAGAAATGTTGTCATTTAATAATTTCATTTGTATTTATAAATATTTGTTATGTTTAAACAGCAAGAAATGAATTGACAGGTATCACAATTTATTTGTCTTTTAATTTTAGCTGGTTTAATGAGTCAAAATTTTAAAAAATCTGTATATGTATTTATAGTAAAAGAAATATGATAATGTCCTCTAAAATGTTGTATAAAAAATTAAAGGTCATGAAAATTGCAAGTTTGTGCTCCAAACTATACCTCAAGGAGCCCTAGAACCCAATATTTACTCTCTTCACACCTGTTCCCTAAACTTTACAACATATATATCCAATGAATGACTATTGTGTCACCAGGTACAGAACAGTGATTCTTTTACCTCAAAGTTTTTTAATCCTCATATTAAAAAAAAACTCCTCAAGAATGCAGACAATGTAGACAAAATATACTTAGCTCATTCATATTCCCAAAGAGAATCTACTGTTGGAATGATTTCTTAGCTAGCTCTTGATATGTTCTACAAACCATGAAAATATCACTGGGAAGTGATCTGTGCAGATCAGTGAAAAGGAAGATACAGCTAACCCAAATTACCATAATGATAGGTGACTTCAGGGGCTTGGCACAGTGGAATTTGGATGTGCATAAAAATAAAATCAGATCTGATGTGCACATTATTATCCCTAAATACCACTTCTTTATGAAAATATGATACCAGAGTACATTTCTATGAATGTATAAGTGAACAGAATAATAATTCCATGTAGCTACAGGGAATTTTTGCAGTACTTGTCAAAAAAATGACTGCAACAGAGCTTTAAGCAATTAGGAGATTTATTTTCCAATGTGAATATTTTCCTGTTCTAGTCAGATCAAACATATTAAAAATGAGGTCATCAGCATGAACAATCATATGTGCTTTATGTGTACTTGTTATGCATGCTCCCATAAAAATATGCACTGGGGAAAGACATTACAACCTCAATTCCTTGTAAAGACAGCAGGACTTAATGGGCCAGAAAGCAGGTGTGCAATCCAAGGAGAAATTGCTTTATAACAGTGCAGTACCATGGTCAGGCAGACTCATGGTTTTGTTTTCCTTTCTAATATCATTGCACAGTCTATTTAGATGCTTTCTCTAAAATTATGCCCAATGATCCATATTTTTGGTTGTGTCAGAATATGTTATTAACAATAAATCAAGCCACTGCCAAAACCAGTGATGCTCTTCTGAAATACTCAGTGTTGGAAGGCAGGCATAACATGCGTTTTATGGACTGATTATGTTATATTGGAACTAGAGTTACATTGTTTTCATGTAGTATGATTTAAAGGATGTAGCATAGTGTATGCCAATATTTAAAATATATTATTCATTTGAACAGTGGTACAATTCAAAATATCTCCATTCAAAATAAATTGTTGTCATTTAAGAAAACTGTCTTTCCAGAAACACAATTCCAATTTTGTTTATATTTCCAAGTGATTTAAAAATGTAGTTTAAAGCTTAATTAAGATTTTTTACTAATAAATATTTCAATATTATAATACCATGTCCAGAATATAAACATAACAGCATTATAAGTAGGACTGTTTTAATAGTTACACAATGGCAAATGAAAATTCTATGACTATAATGTTGTGAGACAAATTCCCACAAGTAACAGGCTGAATTCAATAACATTACTTCATCGCTATAAATTTTAATTTTGCTGGCCAAATTCCAGAAAACTCTACTAATCCTAACAATACAAACTTAAAACATGAAATGTCCTTTATACAGAAATGGCAATTTTAAAACTTATGATAACCATTATTATCAATGAAGATGTACTGAATTGAGAAAATGTCAAGTATTCACATAGATGCTGAGAAAACAATGAATCAATAAGGTTTTCTCTAGAGGGAAGTTTGACAAATAAGCAACATTGCTAAAACATTTGTGTCTTTTGACTAAAGAAACTCTAAGAATTATCCTGAAAAAAATTAAAAATGTATGTGAAGGTTTAATTTGCCAAATGTTAATCACTATGTTCTTTGCAAATGTGAAAAATGAAAACATCTTTACTGCTCTCTATAAGTTATGGTATATGCATATATTAGATAATTTACAACCATTAAATTTGCATTTTACAGCACATTAAATGATATTGGAAAATATTTGTTACTATGTAATGGGAAAAGGGAGTAAAAAACAATATTATTAAATTAATTTATATATTAATGGACAGGAGGGATAAACTAAATGATCAAATTACATTTCAGAGGTTAAATTAAGAATTTCACTTAATTGTTGTTGTGAATTTTGAATTTTCAAAAGTCTATATGGTATTATATATTGCTTTTACAATAAGAAAAATCTTATTTAAATACTAAAGATATGGAAGTAATCAAAATCTATGATTCAATTACTTTATAAACAAATTCTACAAAATGCTACTTTTATAGTTAATATTTTTAATCTCTTAAAATGTATACCTCCCTTTAAAACTTAAAACTATATTAGCTCATCAAAATCTGTCATGCAGCTCATCCTGCAGATAACAGTGTTTTTACAAGTAGCATTGAAAATGGTAGTGGCCTGTTAATATCTGGCACTCTCCTTGTGAAGCCATACTTGACCCTCTAAACCTTATTTTTGTCTTTTTTATTTATCCCATAACTCCTTTGTTTACTCCTATCATGGTGATTAACACATTCTATTGAAATTGAACTATTTCTTGTCAGGCTTTCCAATTAAACAATCAATATACAAAAAGTAGGCATTGTTTTAAGTGTACTGTTGACTTTTCAAAGAAAATATCCAGTACCTAGATTACCATCTTCTCACAAAATACATTGTAATTGATTAAATGGTTTCTGAATTAGTTGGCGAATAATATGGGAATTTTGAATTGTCTCATCCTATGTCTTAAAGATCACATAGTCAGAAGCACTGAGGAAGAGAAGATGAGGGGCCAGTGTTCTGTTCTTCTCCAAAGTAGAACAGAACTACCAGAGATCAAGCTTTGTGTGCTTTGTTTTAGCCACACTGATCTTATTTTAGTTCTTAATGTAATATCATTTTTCATCTAACTAGATATAGAAATAGCACATGAAAAAAATCTAGCATCAATTAATCGTAAACCTTCAGCAAACTGGGAATAGAAAAATACTTTCCCAATCTGATATAGCACATCTACAAAAAGATCCTGTAGTTATATAATACTTAGTAACAGAGGACTGAATAGTTCCCTCTAAGTATAGTAAAAGGGATTTTACCAAGTCTATTCAACATTATGTTGAATAGCTAATCTCAAGTAGTAAGGTAAAAAAAGAAAATAATATTCTTAGAGATTTAAAAGATAGAAAATAAAACTATCTTTATTTGTAGAAGTCATGATTGATTACAGAATGAATCCCCATAAAACAAAACTCTGAAATAATAAATTTACACAATATCTTGGAATGCATATACAAAAATGATTTTTAGAACACTATAATTCACCTTGGAATAGATCTGTAAAAAATACACTGATAAAAAAGGTACAATAGTTTACGTCTTTGGAGAACATAGAAAAAGCCCCACCTTTTTACTTTAAAAAGGAATATGTGTATGTGGCAAAAGAGATACCATTTTTAACTTTAAGACATTTATGATATAGCTGTTTTATTGTACCGTATCATTAATTATTAAACCACAAAAAAGATGGCCAAGAGAGAAAGGGAGGGAGAAAACAACAATACAAAGAGAAAACAATTTAACAAATGCAATAGCAACTCCTTACCTCTCAATAATGTCCTTAATAATAAATATATTAAACTTTAAAAGTAAATGGATTTAAAAACATAGAGTAGTTTAATGGATTAAAATACTCTCAAATCCAGTTTTATGCTGTCTATAAGAAACTCACATTAGATTTAAGAACACACAAAACTAAGAGTAAAGAAAATAAGAAGTAATAAAATGGCAAATAAAATGGCAAATGGTGCCTATATTTACATTAGACAAAATAGACTTTTGGTCAAGCACTGTCACAAGAAACAAAGAAAGCTATCACATGATGACAAAGGTCATTAACAGGAAGATATAAAAATTATAAATATATATTCACCCAACATCAAAAAACCAAATATATTAAGAAAACACTGACAGATTTGAAGGAATAAATAGATAACAATACAATAATAATAAGAGCTGTCCATACCCTAATTACAATAATGGACAACTATCCAGACAGAAAAACAATAAGGAACAGCATACTATACAGCAAATTGACCCAACAATTATATAGATACAGGGTATTCCACCTAATAGAAGGGAAAAAATTACTCTCAAATGCAGATGGAACATTTCCTATGATAGATCACCTGAACATGATGTTGGGTCACAAAGCAAGTATTAACAAATTTTAAAAGTTTGATATCATTTCAAATATCTTTTACAATAATGAAGTGAAATTAGTTATGAATAACAAGAAGAAAATTTAAAAATTCATACATATATGTAAATTAAACACACTCCAACAACTATCAGGTTAAAGAAAATTAAAAGTAGAATTATAAAATAAGACAAATGAAAACAAAACTCCACATACTTAAACTTACAGGATGGATCAAAGCAGTACTGAGAATTTTACAGCAATAAGTGCCTTCACTAAGTAAGAGGAAAGAGCTAAACAATCTAATTTCACACCTCAAGGAATTAGAAAAAAATAAAAAGAGCAAACTAATACCAAATTTAACAGGAAATAATAAAACTTAGTGGAGAAATAAAAGAAATAGAGGATAGGCAAAAACAATTCGAATAAAAACGGACAAAACTGAGTTGCTTCTTTGAAAAGAGAAGAAAATTTGACAAACTCATATCTGCACTATTTTTAACAAAAGACCCTAATCTATATCACCAAAGTGGTAACAGAGCCATTATGATTGATGCTGTATAAATTTTAAAAAACAACAACAACAAACAAGGTGACTATTATGAGCAATTATAAACCAACAAATTGGACAACCTAAAATAAATGAATAAAGTCTTAGAAACATACAGCCTACCAAGATTGAATCAAGATGTAGAAACCATGAACAGTCTAGTAACAAATAAGATGACTTAACTGGTAATCAGAAATCTCCCAACAAAGACGAGCCAGGAACAGATGGGTTCAAAGGTGGCTATTCCCAGCCATTTAAAGAAAAATTAATAACACTTCTCAAATTTTTCCCAAAAGTGGAAAGGCAAGTACTTTAAAATCTTTATTGTGAGCCCAGTATCATGCTGATACTAAAGCCAAAAAAAAAAAAAAAAAACACACACACACAAGAAAGCTACAAACTAATGTCCTGATGAACATGATTGCAAAAATCCTCAACAAAATACTAACAAACCAAATTCAATAGCACATTAAAAGGATCATACATCATGACCAAGTGTGATTTATACCTGGGATATGAAGATGTTTCAATACATGTGAATCAATCACTGGGATGCATTACATCAGTAGAGAAAAGAATAAAAATTAAATTACATGATCATATCAATAAATGTAGAAAAGGCATTTGAGAAAAATCAGCACATTTTTATGTGTATCAACAAATAAGGTATGAAGAAATGTACCTAAATACAATAAAGGCCATATATGCAAATCTCGTGGTTCACATTACACACAAAGGTTAAAAACTGAAAGCTTTTCTCCTAAGACCTAGAACAAAGCAAGGATGCTCACTGTGATCACTTTTATTTAACATAGTACTAGAAGTCCTAACCGAAAGCAATCAGGTGAAAGAAAGAAAGGTATCCGAATTAGAAAGGAGGAAGTAAGCTGGGCACTGTGGTACACACATGTAATCCCAGTGCCTAGGGAGGCTGAGGCAGGAGGATCAAAAGTACAAAGTCACCCTCATCAATTTAGCAAGGCGCTAACCAACTTAGAGAGACCCCGTCTCTAAATAAAATACAAAATAGGGCTGGGGATGTGGCTCAGTGGTTAAGTGCCCCTGAGTTCAATCGCTGGTAATCAAGAAAAAGTGACGGTGTGTTGAGGGGAGTGAGTATGGGGAGTAAAGTTACATCTGTTAGAAGATAATATGATTTTTTTTTTGTGTGTGTGTGTGTGTGGTGTTGGGGATTGAACCCAGGACCTTATATGCAAGACAAACAGTCTACCAACTGAGCTATATCCCCAGCCCCCTCACATGATCTATGTAGAAAACTGTAAAGATTATATTAGTCAGCTTTTTGCTCCTGTGACCAAAATGCCTGACAAGAGCAACTTAGAGGAGGAACAGTTTATTTGAGGTTCAATATTTCAAAGGTTTGGACCATGGTTGGTTGACTCCACTGCTCTGGGCCTGAGATGAGGTAGAATATCATGGTGAAAGGGTGTGATGGAGGAAAGTTGTTCAGTTCATGTCAGATGGAAAGGAGGGGGTGGGGAGGGAGAGATATGTTGCCATAGGGACAAAATATAAACCTGCAAAATATGCCCCAGTGACCTCCTTACTCCACCTAGACCCTACCTGCCCACAGTTATCACCCAGTATAGTAGTCTTGCAAGTTATAAATCCATCAAATGGATTAAACCACTGATTAGACTAGAGCTCTCATAATGCAATTTCAGCTCAAAACAATTCTTCATTAACACATGAGCTCTTTGGGGGAACACATCACATCTAAATCATAACAGACTCTACCAAATAAAAAATTCAAATTTCAAAACAAATTCAAGAAAATTATAAAATAGAAAATCAACATGCAAAAATCAGTTCAAGTTTATATGCTAACATCAAGTTACCTAAAAAGGAAAAAAAAACAAAACAGTCCCACTTAAAATAGCACCAGAAAGAATGAAACTGCAAAGTAAGAAATGAAAGCAACTTAAGTACTCATGAACAGATGAGTGGATAAAGAAAATGTTGTAAATATGTACAACAGAAAATGATTACACCTTTAAAAAAGAAGGAAATCTAGCCATGTGTAACAACATGGGTGAACCTGGAGGACACTATGTTACTTGAAATAAACCCAATCCTGAAAGACAAATATTATATGTTGGCACTTATAAACTGAATCTGACATAGTCAAACTCATAGAGAGAACAGGATTGTGGTTTCCAGGAGCCAGGGGGAGAAGGATGAAATCAGGAGATGTTAGTCAAGGGTACGGTGCTTGAGTTATGAAAGATGAACAAGTTCTAGATAGCAATACAGCATACCATCTGTAGTCAACAACACTCTATTGTATATTTAAAATTTGCCAGGTGGGTAGATCTTACATTAAAGCATTCTAATAAAAAAAATCACAATAATAAAATAAATGAGTGTGTATAATTTATAGCCTTATGGCATAGATTGTTCTGATGTTTTATGGGTGTATATTTATCTTCAAAGTCATCAAGTTGTATATATTAATTATGTACAGCTTTTTTATATAAAACAAGTACCAGTGGAATAGCACAAAAATCTAGAAAATGTGTTGATATAGACCTAACAATATGTGCATGATCTCTAGGCTGAAAATAGAAAATGATGGTGAAAAAAATCAATGAATTCTCAAATAGTGTATTATACTATATTTATGAATTCAAATACTCCATACTGCTAAATAGTTAACCCCACACTGTTTTAATGTGATTCAAATCAAACTCTCTATAGGATTTTGCATAGCTTTTTGACAAGCTGATGCTAATATTCACATGGAAAGACAACTAATTTAGATTACTCAATTTGGGTTTGGGAAAAATTAAAAATAAAAAATGAGGTCAGAGTACTCACAGTACCCAATTTCAAAACTAAGTATGAAATTATGTTAGTAAAAACAGGCCACTTTTGAAAGGATAGACCTAGAGAGCAATATGACAAAATAGAGATTCAGAAACTGCCTCACACAATTTTCATAAAGAGGAAAAACTATTCACAGAAAAAGGGTAATGTGAAAAAATGGTGCTTAAAAATGATCCTCAACATATTCTTGGTTATCATTTACAAAAATTAACTCAAAATGTCCCAAAGACTTAGAGGGAAATCTGTAAACTCTGCTTGCAGGGGCAATCAGAAGTTTTCTGAATAGGAGAAAAAAAATTAACATATAGAACCTGAAATTTTAGCATTGTGTTAGGCTAAAGGTAGTTTTATGTTATTGCATAGCTTTAATTCTATTCTTATTTGAATTTAGTCATTTCTTATGTTCCAAGTTTCAGGTATCAGCTTAGGTATGAGATAGTATGCTTCTAGGGACTTAATATATAGAGCTTCTCTTAAAGAGAAACTCTCCTCCTCCTTTTTATGTAGAAGAGCAATATTAAACCAACCTCCTTGGCACAAATTTTAACACAGTCTGATTTTTCAGTTTCTACTAGGGTTCCCCCATTAGCTCAGATTAAATATATCTCTGTTAAAATAAACCTTCTGTGGCCTCCAGCCTAATGTATTTGTAGATGACATAATTTGGTCATCTATTTGTACACTGTTTCAAAAAAAAATTTATCAGAGACCACCAAGGGAAAGCATTGTGGGTTATTTTTCTGTGATCTCCAGCTTTTCTGTTAACAACTAATTTAATTCATACCAACAAAACAAATCTCTCATTGTAGTATTCTTAGCTCCAGGGACTTTTAGAATTTCTTCATGCTGTGTAATCAGAAATATGTACCAGTTACTTGGCCAAATGCACAGATATATAAATTATCAATTAACAGGAAAGTCATTCTTCCATCTATCTACCTTATACTTCTTTTTCCCATAGAGCTCGTTATATGATCTACATAAAGATGTAATTAATGTCACTCTGAAACAATAAGTGGATTAAGAAAGATGATGGAGGTGAAGGAGAGAAACCCCACAAACTTGTGTATGAACTCAGGAATCAAGGTAAACAGGATGTTACAACCAATTTAAGTCAGTCAAGAGATTATCAAGGGAGTCAGTGGTTCTGTGTTCAAGGACAGAAACTGAATAAAGTATATCCAATTCCTAATAGCATAAAAACACTAGGACCTAACATCTAACTAGTCTAAAATGAAAAATACGGTCAGTAACATATCTGTTTCCAGAGTCCAGAAATGATTCTAAGTGTTCAGAGAACTGAAAGAAACCACAAAGGAAAATCCAAGGATCATGGATTCTACAAGTTGCTACTAAAAGGATCAGAAAGTTCCTAGGTGTCTATTGCTAGAGAAAGACTGCAAACAATTACTGTTCAAGCAGCTATAGAAAAGTAATACATATACTTCATCTATAAGTCTGAATATGGTCTTATATTAAGACACTGGACATTTATTTAATTGTGGAAGATATTCTAGCATACCCTGCATCTACATATGGTCAGAACTAGTCCAGAGGTGGCAACATAGCCAAAGTAACAAAAATATTTCCACATCAAGGAAATATATTCACACTCAGATGAGAATGGAGACTCAGGATCATAATGTTTTCATAGGTTTGGAAGATACATTTCTGATTTATACATTCTGTTTTTCTAAATATGTTGTAGGGGGAAAAATCAAACAAACTAACCATAGTCTCTGCCTGAAAGAATTTTGCCTGGGTAATTTTGAAAGACTCCATTGAGAGGCTGCCCCTAGGGAGTCTATTTCACAGTCTCATAGACTTTGCTCATTTAGGTTTTCCTTGCATCCAATCAACACTTTCTTCTGTTTAATTTAACCTTAATGAAGACATTTCAACAAATGT
The DNA here is from genome assembly GCF_964194105.1 of Spermophilus citellus. NCBI lineage: Eukaryota > Metazoa > Chordata > Mammalia > Rodentia > Sciuridae > Spermophilus > Spermophilus citellus. The sequence continues at coordinate 112,163,709 of NC_138186.1, read as the reverse complement.
TTACTTTGCATCCCATAACTTTTCAAACCCAGGATTTCAGAAATTGAAGAACTTTTTGGAGGCCTAGGTACAGCAAAATTAACAAGTAGTGTCTTTGCTTGAGACCTGAATAGAAGGAGAAAAATCTAAAGAATGTATTAATTGCATTGTGATTACATTTTCACATCAATGAAGACAATGAGCTATATACCAGGAAAGTCAAAACTATGCAGTGTTGTTTATTTTTTATTGTGCATTAATAAGACTATTAATGAAACATAAAGTAAAAGAAATACATGTTCATCAATATTTATATTTGATGTTTTCTTTTGCTAAACCATGGATGGTTACATTCATAGTCTCAATAGTCAAAATATTCTGTTGGAAGAAAGACATGAGACTATCAGTAACATATATAATTATATATTTTATCAGATGTAGTAACAACAAAACCTAAAAAAAAATAGAGTTACATTTATATCTGATATGAGATGTGGAAGCTGTAATGCCTGTCTTAGGTTAGATTCCTAGAACAGAGCCTGAAACAAGCACTTGAGAACATGCAGATCATTGAGGGGGTGCCCCTATGAGAAAGTGAACATGGATGCAGGGTGGGGAATGAGAGAAGGTGAGAAATGTTTTTTTTTTTTTCTTTTTTCAGCTGGAGTTGAGCTTCAGTTTGATCCACTGGGGAGTTTGGGATAAACTATACAACTGAGTTTTGGAATAAGGACCAGACTTCTGCATTCCCCTGTCAGAGGGCAGTTCTCCAGAGCAGAGGAACTGCTGTGAGCCATCAACAGCTAAAATTTATAGTGCTGGAGTATGGATGCACCCGACAGGCAAACAGGATCTTGCTGTCTGGGCAGATCACTGTCACCTGCTATGCTAAAAATGAGAAAATTTGGGGAGAGCTGAGAAACACTCGATATGATTTTTAAAAGCTAATTTGTCTATGTCAAAATTAAAATTGAAAAAAAAAAACCCTCAAAACTATGTGAAATGCTGGCAGATGGTCAATTGTGAAAAAAGTATTTAGAAAAAATTTGAGACAGGAAAGGGTGATGGTTTTAACTTTTAAAGGCCTCTCATAAATCAGAGTAAAAAGCATCAATCTAAAAATATAAATATCTAACATAAAATAAAAGAAATAAAAGTAAACATTTACTTTTATTATACAATGCTTCAGTCATATAAATGGTTATTTTTTAAAAGCACCAATGTACTAGCACCTGCCAAATATGACAGAACATCACAGAATGCCTTGTTCATCCTTCTATTCCCAATAACTTGCATTCTTTACCAAAGAGAATGAGTATTATGAATTAATATATAAACCATTTTTAAACTAAAACTACCTTTTTTCTAAATACTAAATATAGAATATTATTTATGTGTACTTAGATACTGAATTAGCATTGAATTTAACAGCTTGCTTTATTTGCCTAACATTTTGTTTATCAGGTTATATAAACTCTCAAACTCCTAATTTTCTAAGAAATTTAAAAATACAAATAGATGTTGGATTTATTGAATATTTTTCTGCATTCATTCATTTACATTAATCTTCTTGTTGTTTAAAAATGTTGTAGATTAAATAGGTATATTTTCTAACATGAAATTTTTCTTACATTCATGAAGAAAATTCAACTTGATTCTGATTCATATTGTTTATATACTAAATACTTTGTTTAGGATTTAAAAACCCATATTTATATAATCTGGCTGATTTTTTTTTAATTCTCAATATTCTTTTTTTAAAAAACAAACAAACAAAAAAAAAAAACAGTGATTGAACTCAGGGGCACTCGACCATTGAGCCACATCCCCAGCCTTATTTTGTATTTTATTTAGAGACAAGGTTTCACTGAGTTCCTTAGTGCCTTACCTTTGCTGACGCTGGTTTTGAACTCAAAATCCTCCTGCCTCAGCCTCCCTAGCCACTGAGATCAGACATGCACCACCGTGCCTGACCTATTCTCAAAGTTCTTGATTGGTTATTCTAGACAAATGGAGTGACTTATGATTGGATTCTATTAATATCATTTCTTATTCTTAAGAATGGAATTCTTTTTTTTTAACAGAAGACTTGTAAGAACATATAGGTTTTTATGTAGAAAGAAGAGAACTAAACTAAAATTTTAAATATTTTTTAAAGGTTGTGAATCTCTGAGATTTTTCATTTTCTTAATTGAGTTTTGATGTGGTGAATTTTTCCTGAAAATTTTCCATTTGTCTAAGGTTTCAGATTTATTTCTGTAAATTTATTTCAATTTCTTTCCTTCTTTCCCTCCCTCCCTCTTTCTTTCTTTCTTTCTTTCTTTCTTTCTTTCTTTCTTTCTTTCTTTCTTTCTTTCTTTCTTTCTTGTGTTAATTTGTTCTATTTCTAACTACTTAAATGAATGCTCTTAATTTGGATTTCTATAGCATCAGACTCTGAGAGGATCTGATCACAAATCCTCTTTGATCACAAAGTTTACTTGAGTGGTGATCCTTGAAGCAAAATAAACTTCAAGATATTATCAAATATAAGGAGGGACTTTTAAAAATAAACTCATTATTTCATCTGCAAAACATGACCATCATGTATATGCGTGACTCTTAGAGCTTCAAAAAGGAATAAAAATGATCAAATTATGTACATGATGAATATATCACAATGAATTCTGCTATTATGTATAATTATTTTGTATCAATACAAATATCTTTAAAAAGATTAAGTGTTTAGAAATATAAACATGCATGATACCAAATCTGCAGTCTTTAAGGAGAAAAATTATCAAATCCATATCATAATTAGATATTTCTACACCAAATCTGAAAGGCAATAAATTTTAATAAGTCATACCATTATTTGACTTAACTGATATTTATAGAACACTATACCCAATAATTGCAGAATATACTTTCAAGACCATATGAATGATTAAGTTAGATCATCCTGGGTCATAAAAAAAATCTCAATAAATTTCAAAAAGTTTTACATTTTATAGACTATGTTATTAGGTCAAATGGGGAGCTAGACATGCTTCCTCTATTCCTCCTGTTCCTATTGTAGCATCCTAGAGAGGAAGTCTCTTGGGCTAGCCTTGGGCTGCCCTTTTCTTGACTCTGTCTAAGATTGGAGACAGATAAAGCTGGATAAGGAAATGTTTCTTTGTTAATTGGCCCTGATCTGATACTCTGTTGTTGCTGTATTGGCTAATGGTACCTCACACTTGGGATCACCTGCTGGCTCTCTTGAACTCTGTGGGTTCTTCCAAAAGTCCTGCATGAGCCACTAGCATACCTCCCTCTCCCTCCCCCTCTTTCAGAAGATGTAGTTTGGACTCATATTTTACAGTCTGCTACCCAATTCTTCTTTCAGTTACACTTTTCACAGCTACTTGCTGCTCCCCCCCTCTGAGGGTACTTTAGCAAGATTGCTCAAATCAGTTATTTTCCACAGTACCACTTATTCAGGAGAAATTTACAAATTCTTGTTAGAAAAAAAAATGGTGGCAATGCAGGTTGCTTCAGTAGGCTTCTCTCCATTTCTCTTTTACCCTATCAAGAAATGCCTGGGGTCAGAAGGACAGATCCTCAGCCTGACCATAAGTTTGACAAGGAAAATGGTCATGATCTTCTTGTGGTCATCCCAAACATCTCCCATGGGAATATGACATTCCCGATGACCCTAGCCCTCCATCTTTTGTAAACTGGGGGAGGGATGGAGGTAACTGGGACAATTGTGTACATAAAACCTGGCTCTGAGATATGTGTGTGTGTGAGATATAATATATGATATATTATAATCTATGAATAATAATATTATATATAATAAACATAAGAAAATGGGGAGATTACTTCCAAACTGATAATAGCAGTAATCTCTAATTTAAAATTAAGTAGGATGTTAATTGCTATTTGGGGATTTTCTAATATTTGCCAAATTTGTGTTGAAATTGGTCATTTTTTTCCTTTAGACAATATTATAATTATTATTTCTTTAAAACAAGTCTGACAATAAGCCAATTTAATTGACATGTCAGCTCTGTCCATTAAAAACCATGGCCTTATGTGCTCTTACTTCTTTCTATATTCTGTTAAATTAAAAAGTAAAGTGATTTACATGATTGGGAAATGACATCAAATGACATCATTAAGGTTGCATATGCATTATCCTCCCTTCATTAGCAATCACTCATATTTTGAACACAATATATATTTAACTTTCTTGTCTTTTGCTTTTACTAGAAAGCTTTAGATACTCTAAACTTTGATTCTTTCTTGTATAGTCCATAAGTTCAAACTGTATATTATAATGTGAAAATTCATTATGTGATCAGCATCTCAGATACTTTACAAATACCAGAAGTTGCCCTCTATAACTGTTAGCATACTAGATAAGAGAACCTGGAAATGCTGCTTATCAATAATAACATGAATGTACAAAGTCAGGAAGGTGGGAAAGGTTATGCTTCTGCTAAAGAGATATGGAATTTTGGCTTATTGTGATTGACACTAAGATTATTAGGCTATAAAGAAAGTAAAACAGAATTCTAAGGTAATTGCTTTAAAATATTACTAACATGAACCTTATTTTAAACATTTATATGGCTTTAAATTCCCTGAACATTAGGTCAGTTACTTGTGACAAGATCATGTGTGTCTCCATTTCATCATCCCTACAGAGGAGTAAAATATTTATTTCTTAGTATTGTTAAAAGACTCTATTATTATGATGGATAAATTAAAAAATATAGAGTACCATAGAAATCCAAGCATATTACTCAGCATGGGCTGCCAAAACAAAACACTATAGACAGGGTGGCTTGAGCAACAGAAATGTATTTTGTCACAGTTCTGGGGGCTGAAGTTCAAGACCAGGATGTTGGCATGCTCAGTTTCCAGAGAGGGCTCTACCTCTCTCTGTGTGTTCACATGGACTTGCTGTGTAGAAGGTAGAGGAAGAGCAAGCTTTCTGGTGTCTCTTCTTACAGTATAGGTACTAATCTCATCATGAGGGTTCCACCCTCAAAATTTATCTAACCTTAGTTATCTCCCCAAAGCTCCATTTCCAAATGTCCTTACATTGGGACTTAGAACTTAAAGGTATGAATTCAAAGGAGGGGGGGGCACAGACATTTAGTTCATAAACAAAGTTATTATTATTTGCAACATAATAGTGGTTCTATTAGACCAATTAAGAGAGAAAACTAATAAAACGTGTGTCTGTATACAAAGAGACTTAGAAGGAATTGGGTTTTGTGACTATGGGGCTGCCAAAACTCAAGAGGTGCAAGTTGAGTCTGTGAGCTGGAGATTTATGACAGCCAATGGTTCAGTTCAGTTTAAGTCAGAAGAGACTGAGAACCAGGGGAGCTGGTGATGTAGTTCCAGTCTGAGGCCTGGCAGGCTTCAATCTCAGGACAAGTTTAAGTTTCAGTTTGAGTGTGAAATGAGGTAAAAAGCAGATTGTCCCAGTTTGAAGGCAGTCAGGCAGAAAGAGTTCCCTCTTGGTAGGACGAAGTTAAGTTTTTTATTCTATTCAGGGCCTAATCAGATTGAATGAGGCCCACCCACAGGAAAGAAGGGAAATCTTCTTGACTCAATTTACTGACTTAAATCTTAATTTCATCCAGAAGCATCTCCACAGAGACATGCAGAATAATATTTTGACCAAATGTCTGGTATCTCAAGGTCTAGTCAGTTGATATACAAAATTAATAATCATAGTAATAACTGAACTGTGGAAAAAGAACTGGCAACCAGAATTTCCATGACTCTAGTAATTTCTTCATTAGCGCTAGGTCTCTAAGTAGGAATGAACTAAACAGACATGAAGGACCCAGCACAGTTCCCAGCAGGTGATAGATACACAATAATTAATATTCTTCCTTTGGTTTGTCCTTTCATCAGCAATGTCTTGCTATATCAGTGCTTTAATAAGAAAACCTGGAGATTTTCTTGTGGGTCATTTTTGTAGAAAGGGCAAAGGGAACATACAGACTTTAAGACTGAAAGAGCCAACATCAATATTTATTCTTGTTAGCTGTAATTTCTCTACTTTTTGTTACCTGTCTCATTTCATTTTTCTTTTTTTAAGCTTTTAGTCACTTTGCTATAATATTCATCTTTTCTCTATCTCCTTCCTTTCATATCTAATTTCCTGAGAGGAATTTTGCAAAGTTTTGAAGTGGGCCAAACTTTACAAAAAAAAAAAAAAGAAGAAGAAGAAGACCAAATGACTTACTGAAGTCATACTCTATTAAGAATGGCAGAACTAGATAAAATAATGTTTTTCTTCCTTCAAATTCAATCATTCTCCCTCTAAAACAGTCTGCCTTACAGAATAGATATGTTTTTAATTTATTATCACTAAGATGAAATGAAAATATTATTGCTTTATATATCAAAGTGCATAGTCCCAGTAAAATGGTCAGTCTAAAGAGATCATATTACCATTTCACTAGAACTTGGATTCTTAGTAAGGAAAATAAAAACTAAACCATGTAAGGCAGTATAATTTTAAATTAACTATGAGCTTGCTATACTATATAAGTGAAGTGAATATAATTCCTATACATTTAACTTCAGTTTATATTTTCATATAATCTCTGCTCATAAATTATAAACAAGTCTAAACAAAAAATATTTATTTCTTTTAAATAACCTTAATCAAAATAAAATAGGCAATTAAATTTAAGAACCTATTTATGTATTTATGTATTCAGTGTTTTGACTAATCTGTACCAGAGAACATAATGGACTTTTCAATATAATTCTTAAATTTTCTGTTGTGGAAAAATGAGACCTCAGAAAATATTTTTTTGTTGTTGTTGGTTTAAGACTATCTTAAATAGTTTTCCAACTCAGAATAAAAGTGAGCTTAATAATACCTAATTATCACAATTTAAGAAAAAGCTGGTATGTCACAATCCACATGGAAGGAGACTAAGGAAAGAAGGGTTGGTGGGGTAGAATCGATTATCCTAAGTAAAGTACAAATAAATTTAGCACCAGTTAAACTTTTTTTTTTTTTGCAGCATTACTATCTTTATTTTTGGTTTCTAAAAGGGAAGAATAAGATTTCTCTTTCATAACTATCTGTACAAAGGATGAAGTATTTCTTAAATGTAAAAGGTAAGAAAAATGGTTCCTTCCAACAAGGCTTTTGTTGGGGAAGACTTTTTATATACATAACCTCATTAACTTTTCATGACACACATACCAAAAATTTAACAGTTCTATTATAATTCCCTTCTTACTTGGAGAAAACTAGAATAAAAGAGGTGAGGTAATTTCTTATGATTACACAGCTAATAAATGTCAGTCCTGGTATTAAAACAGCAAGTCTACCTTATTTGCAATGCTGCACAATTTTTTTTTTTAAAGTTGTCATCAATGCATCATTATCAACTAACTAACTAGGGCTCAACTGGAGTGGAACAAGGGCATTCCACTCCCTTCATACTGGCCATTATGTCAACCAGTGAGTGGCACACTGAAAATTGACTCCCAATGCTGTTCTGCTCAGATTCCTGGAAAGAAATGTAGTTCAGAGTGAGGACAGGATTGGGCAGATGAATAACTGGATGCAGAAGGGCCCTTGTCAGGTACTCTTTTTTAGATTTTGTTGTTGTTGTTGTTGTTTGGCAATCCTGTAAACACATTTTTTCAAACAATTAAATTAAAAATAATTTTCACAAAAACAAGTTTTTAAAATATTTTTCTCATCCAAGCAGATTACTAATCCAGTTTGCTGAGTTCAAAATTTGTATTTTGCTAAATGGTAAAATATCTTTCTTGATGGCCTCTTACTTGTCTGACAGCAATACACCTTGGTGAATTTGACCTGCCCTTTTACTTTCATCTAATTAGGATATAATTTTATAGAAACAACAAATACAAATTTAATACAATTGCAATGAATAAAGGGCTTAGAAGCTGTATTCGGGAACTCCTTTTCTATATTGATGGCAGAGACAAATTAATGTTATGAAATGTTGTCACCATGAAATATTCATTCCATGAAGGTCCTAAAAAGTGACATCCTAGTACTCTGATTCCATTATTTCTTCTAAAAGACAGGCTCCAGACAAGAAGTAATCTCGCTGAGACAGACGAATCTGTATGGCTCTAATTTCCATATGAATTGCAAGATTAAGGATGAGGATTTGTGCCTTGAGTCTCATAAGATGGATAAAAATGAGCATCACATATGTCAGGAGAAGGCACCTTAATAAAACTTAGGCTTTGGGGAGAACTGAGGCAGATGTGAAATGTAAAAGTATTTTTCTTTTTCTCCTCTTTGAATGTGGAACAGCAACTTTAAAAAGTGAATGGCCTCTTTTAATGGGTGGACTTCAGTAGTAAAGGAAATGCATTCTATTGCTCATTGCCAAAGAAAAGGAAGAATTCTCTGTGCTCTGTTATGTGCCAGTCCTGTGGTGAGCCCTGAAGCATAAATTGTAGACAAATCCCCACAGTAGTAGTAAGGCGGACAAATTGCCTTTATATATTTTAAGTATAAAAGTTAAGAGCAGCTATAAGTAATGGCAAAAATTCATATGAGCTGAGGGGCCACGTTGTAGTTGGTATGGCAACTATCACTTTGAATTTTCTGACCTTGGTGTAAAATAAAATTCTAGCTATGTTCTTTCTAATAATGGGAACACATGGGGTGCTTGGTAGGTATGAGACCTGTATACAGAGACCAGCCTCTGAGTCCAAGCAAATGAAATCCCAGGGATGCAGAGTAAAGCAGTAATATATATTTTTTACCAGTGATTGCATCTCTTCTGATAACATTTCAAACAGTAACTTAATAAGTCATTAGATACGTTGGGGTATGTTTTCCTTCTATTAAGTTTTCCTTAGTGATAGTCATACATTTAACTAGTTATTAATTCATTAATTTACATATTTATGTAGTGACTATTATATATCTGATGCCATTTAAAGACCTTTGCATACAATGATGAATAGGAGCAAAAAAAAAATTCAGTTTTCATGGAGCTTTCTCTCTATTGAAGTGGATGGATTTAAACTGAAATAAGTGAATTATGAAACCACATTAGATTATTTTAAATTATATGGCAAGCAAAAGAGTAGCTAAGAAAGTTACAAAGCATTGGGGTCAGGTAAGTGGCAAAGGAAGTCCTTACTACGAAGCTTATTGCTTCACAAAGACCCAGAGGATATGAGGGGATGGGTGATCATGTGACTTGTAGGGAAACTGCAGCAAGAACCCCTGAAAGACTGTGAACAGGACATGTCTAGTGAGCCCCAAGCCTAGTGAATAGGGCAGAGTAATCTGACACAAGTTAAAAAGAATGGGAGGAGAGAGAGAGAGAAAGAATAGGCTTTGTAAATCAGGGTATTTATTGCAAGGAGTGTGCCTTTTACTCAGAATGAACTGGCCCCTTAGCACAGGGCTGTGAGTAGAGAAGTTAGAAGCTCTGCCTCAGGTGTCGATAGGGACATTATGGTTGCTGTGTGGTAGACGACTGTAATCAAGGAAGGAAGGGAGGCATGGAGCCATGCAGCCCAGGTAGGGCTATCGTAGTGATCTGTACACATTACATCAAAAATAATAGCTGTGGGGGTTGTGAGAAGGAGAAGCTGTCAGATCCTAGTTTATATTTTGATAGTTGAGTAAAAAGTATTGGTTGATGGATTGCAAATGAGGCCCAGGTTCCCCCCTTCCCCCCAAAGTTACCAACATAATGGAGTTTCCATTTAGCTAGAGGAAAGAACAATAGCAGGTTTAGAGGGTAGATGGATGTCTACATACTGAGTTTGAAGGTGGTCTGTGCTGTCAATCAGTAGCTGACAATAGAAGTCAAGTAGGAAATAAACTATATAATCATCACTATGCACGTGATATTTAGAACAAGAAGACCTGTGCCATCTCTTGGTTCCATCACTGTCCATCTACTCTATGGCATTACTTCTTGGTATGCATTAACCACAGACTTTAAAGGAACCATCTGGTCACTCTTCATCCTGTTGTACTTTTTTCTTTCAAAAAACCATTCATGTCTTATACACCCTTAAAGCTTTAATTTTTTTTTTTTACATTCCCTATTTCTTCACATTCAGGCAAATGAAAATTATAGTTTTTTAATAATGCTTTTTAGCTGTTGATGTACCTTTATTATATATTTATTTATATATATGTGGTGCTGAGGATCGAACCCAGGGCTTCACACATTCTGGGCAAGTGCTCTGCCACTGAGCCACAACCCCACCTGAAAATTATTCTTTAACTTCATTTAATTATAATTCCAATTAGAGACATGGGAAGAAATAGAGAGGAACTTTAAGAAAATACACTGAAATCTTTGAAAGAGATTGAAACAAAGAATATAGTTATACCCTTACTTCATAAAATAAACTTGTTAGTCCTTATCTTACATGAATATTATAGTGTAAGGATTTCAATTTATAAATCAGAACAACAATTTTAAAGATGAAATAAATTATTTGGTTCTATAAATGTCATGTGCCTGCATTGTTGCATTTGACACAAGAAAGGAGCTCACCTGGTTTGTTTTACCCTGTCAACATCTCTATATAGCCCAGTTAATACAACAGACACTAGTATGGCAGTATGTATAAATGTGGCTGTATAACCAATGTGATCCTGCAATCTGTTCACATGGAAAAATAAGAATTCATACTCCATTTGAATCAAATGTATGATATATGATATGTCAAGAACATTGTAATGTTTTGAGCAACTAATAAAAAAAAAGGGAATAAATCTCTATCCAGCCAAGCCAGAAAGGTGAAGTGCTGGGTGTCTTTCTGGTTCATCCCAGAGGCAGGCTGAAACTCTACCAGGCTCTTCTTGAGACCAGCAATCATTCGTTTTCTTGACTTCCTCTGAGAGGAGTGTGAGTCTTGTCATCTATTTTCTGCATCAATGAGGTCCTGAGACTTGTAGCTTGTAAGGAGCATCCCCCAATAAATGCCTTCCTCTGGTAGCGTGATGCCAGCAGTGTCCCAGTGAATCTGCTCGAGCAGTAAAAAGAAAAATAGAATTCTTTATATAAAAAACAAAACAAAAACAAGGGTCTGAGGTTTTCTTGATAATAACATCTCAACTTAGATCTTTCTTCCCTCAGTCCTGTGTGGTATCAGTATAAGATTAACATTCCTTGTATGCAGCTTGGATTATGATAGTTCCTCCTCCAAATCTTCACAGGCTCTGTGATACCTAACAAGACAGATGCCTCCATACTCTGCTCAGAGTATTGTCTCATCGTGTATGAGCTCAGAATTTGTGGAAAAGACTTTTAACCTTTTTTATTTTGGTTTCCTTAACTGTACAATGTGGATAAGTTTAGCATTTATCATGGGGTTATTTTGAGGATTAGATAATTAGCACATTTAATTTAGAAAAAATATCTCTGGATGATTTTTTTTATTATTTACAGTGGTAATCATTTTATTATTAATTAATTTTATTATTAAGTTGCAGCAATATTTCTAAAGGAATAATCCATGAATAATTAAAAGTTCCAGTCTTTGGAAGTGTTCAAATGATGTTTAAATTCTAGTTCCACGATGTATTAATTTTGTTCTGTTAGCAAGTTGCCTAGCCTTTTTATAAGAAAAGTGGGATTAAATAATTCCACTTTATCTAGTGATTATAAAAGTTAGATTCAATCAAATAACATGTAATCAATGGGCCAGTGATTGATAGTGGCAAGGAAACCATGACATTTCTGCAAAGTGTGGAACTCTGATGGGCAACTTGGACTGGAGGACACCCTATCAGTCTCACCAAACTCTCTCAGAACTGCGCTGTCATCAGAGTCACTATCATCACATGGTTTTTGCTCCCTCATTCCTTTCCCACACACTTCCAGCAACCATCTCACTTACCTTACAGGTTTCTTCCTTATACATTTCTTCCACATCTAATGCATCTTAACCTCTGCTTCTGGGAGGACTTATGCTAATAAACATTTCTCAGCATCTTATTTTGTCTCTTAGCATTGTGTCATAGCTATCCCTTCAAAAAACTGGTATAAGTTTAACCTACTCTTTTTAATGGGTTTATAATCATCCCTGGATATTATGCTATTAAATTTATTAAATCATTCTCAAAATGCAATTTCTTTCCACTAGAAACACATCTTTAATGAAAGTTCTCTATGAGTGTACTGAACACCCTACCTTAGATTTGCAAATTTCCTGTGGAATAGATGCCTACATGTGGAGTTACTATGTTTTTCAGTGAATTAATATTTGCCAGTCTGCTTTCTAAAATGACAATGAACTGTATCATTATCAATGGGAATCTCAGCAACAATTTGAATTAATATTTGAGGGTTTTTTTTCCTTCTAGTAGATGTGAGATATCTTTGTACTTTAATTTGCATTCCTCTAAATACTAAGTTAAAAGTATAAAACTTACAGAAAATAATTTCCTGGGAGATATCCATTACCAATATTGAATTAATGAGGAGAAAATATGTAAGCATTAACATTTTTAGAGTATTGACATACAAAAACAACAAATCATTTTAGAACTAACTTTGAAAGAGCAGATATTATTTTCAGTTAATATCAATTTAAGGAGAAAAGTACCAAATATCAAGATGAGTGTGTGTGATGTTTTGGAGAAAACTGAACAATTTAAAATCTCTAGGTATAAATAATGTAACAAATAAATATATAAAACAAATACTATCATAAGTAAAATAATGTAAAATGAAATTGCAATGGAGTTTGAAACACACTTTCAGAAGTGGACAGTTAATAAGAGAAAAGAAAATAAGTGGAAGAATAATATAAAGTCAATTATACATAGAAATATTTCTTTATTGTTTTATTAGAGAAATAGATGATAGACAAATTTATTAAGAAGTTTTAACATATTTTTCCTGAGTATATTGTTTTAAGCTATACACTGAAGTATTTTTTTCCAAAGAATTTTTTTCCAAAGCTATACACTGAAGTATTTTTTTCCAAATAATGGAATTTTTAACAATTTGTTATTCAATTTCTGTCTTTCTTCACTTCTGTTGTTCTTCTTTTTCCTATTGGTGCATATTAATTATGCAGATACTGGGTTTCATTGTGATATGGCCTAATTTGGTCAATTACTTTCCCCTTACCCTCTCTACCTCCCTGATCCCCTTCTTCAACATTAATGGTCTACCTTTTATATTCATGATAACTATTTTATTTCCCTCTGCTTTCCATAAGTGAGAGAAAATATGTGATCCTTGTTTTTCTGAGTCTAGCTTTTTGCACTTAACATCATCTTAAGTTCCATCCACTTTCCTGAAAATGGCATAATTTTTTTATCCTTATGAATCAGTAATACTCCATTGTATATATACCCATATTTTCTTTATACATTCATTTGTTGATACACACTTGGCTGGTTCCATAACTTGCTAATAGTAAATTTTGGTACAATAAACATGGGTATACTTGTATTTCTATGGAATGCTTATTTTAATTCTTTCAGGTAGATAACAAGGAGTGAGACAGCTGGATCATATAGTAGTTCTATTTTCAGTCTTTTCAGGAACCTCCATGGTAGTTTCCATACTGGCTGTACTAATTTATATTCCCATTGGCAGTGTGTAAGAGTTCCATTTTACCTGCATCCCGACCAGTGTATTTGTTATTTGTAATGTTGATGATTGTATTAAAGTTATGTCCTCAGATCCCTACTGTTCCTCAAATGCTACTCCTATATGAGTAAAAGGGACAACTTACATTCCCTAAATTCTGCCAAATATTCTTGCTTCGTTTATTACACTTGGATTGCTTTACTCTTATCATTTCCTTGATTTCTGAATATTACTCTTTCTTCTAAATTCACCTTAATTCATGCCTTACTCTTTCGAGCATTCCAACTTCTTTTGCTTTATTCTTAATTATGTATTTACATATTTTATAAGTTCCCGTGCAACATTCTTACACTGCCTTAAAACAAATATAACAGAAGTTACTCCAGTATATAAAATTAGACATAGAGAAAACAGTTATTAAATGTTCTGAAGTGATACCATATATAGCAAAACTTAATCTAAAATGTGTGCAACATTCAGACAGACTACCTCAGTGTGTGAAGTCAGTATAGGGATCTGAGCCTTGGTCATCTGCAGAACATGTGCTCTAGCTTGAGGTAGCTTTCCATAAACTCCTGCTGTAGATCTTGAAGACCAGTCTGCAGACCCTCAAGTTTTTAAAGGAATTTAGAAATAAAAATTATTATATTAAAATTTAGAAAATATCACTACTCATACTTGAATAGTAAAGACCCCATGTTAATCAGATAAGTATGTATGTAATAGGATCTGTGGTCTTTTGTGATTTTTCATGTCTACTTTGAACCATAAATCATCTTTATCTTACATCTCACTTCGAACGGGGAAATAGAACACCTATTGATCCTTTCTTGTATATGATTATTCCCCTCTGCTGGTTACCAAAAGCATTGCATATGAGAAGTTATGTGCATGTAAAAATATGACATGATGGGTCCCATTATATGTATAGTTATAATGCACCAATAAAAATATATGGAGTTAATTCTTCTTCCTCTGTCATATTAAAATTACCATTTATATACACTCAGCTGAATGTCACGTAAAGCAGCTATGTGAATAAAGTTAGTCAAAATAATGACACACTTTACCCTTAGGAGTCTTTGCATGCAAAGAACCATCTTACTGATGCCTATATCTGTTGACACAGAATTTCCGTTGTTCACTTTGTGGACTGTGATGTTCATATAAGGTCATGTAGAGTTTACTCTCTAGATTTCAAGCTTCAAAGACAGAAATATTTTCTCTGGGAAGTGAGAAGGGAATACAGGTATGAAATAGAGGAAGTTTGTCTTTGTTAATTCTTGCCTACTTCTATTCACCTCTCTCCTCCTAAGAAATTTTGATCCCTACTCTCAAATTTGGGACTAAAGATTCTCCAAATTATTTTTCAATGGGAATTTGTTATTTGCTTGTTAAACATTTTTTAGAAAAATTATATCATCGAATCATTTTGGATTCTATACTCATATTCTAACTAGATGGTTTTAATTTCCTCAGTAATTTCAGCACATTTTTTCCTGTAAGTCAGCTGTTAACCATACCTAGTGATTATCATATTAGGGTAAAGTAAGAGGAAGGCATAGCATAAAACTCTTGCATATATAAAGGAAAAAAAGTCACAAACTTAAATAGTGATCCTCCTCCTCATCATCATTGTCATCTTTACCTTCATCTATCTTTATCTTCATTATCATTTGGTACTTACTATGTACAGAATGAAATAATTATTAACACATCTAGTCTTTCTAGCAACCCATTGGAAAAGTTTTGTATTTCCATTTTACATATGATAAGAGCAAAGCATCTGAGCTTGACTTGCCCAAGAATTCAGAGCTAAAATATGGAGGACATAAGATTTAAAGTCAAGCAGTCCAATGTCAGAACCTTCAAGAACCCTTAAACAGGAAATGCACTGCCTTTTTGCTCAGGAGGATAAAATATTCTCAATTACATAGCACTGTTATTAAATCCAGCAAGTAATGGGGATCCTGGGTGATTAAGTACAACTATTAATAAGTTCATATTGAGAATATTGAGAATGCCTAGAAGCCTAAAGGAGGTTCTGATCACACAATGAGATACAAATCTCATAGCCCACAGTGTGACTGTGATGCACGACTTCAACAACTCACTTCTTTCTAGGGAACTCTAAAACAATCACTTCTCTTTAGCAAATCCTTTTAGTTAGGTAAAATTTTATCTAACTAACCATTATAAGTCTCTATGGGACCCAAGGGTCACATTAGTAATCCAATTAAAACTATTCCCCTCTGTCTGTGGGAGAAATCAGTATTGTTCTTTACAACAGAATCCTGTTCTGATTAATGAAGAGCTCTGGTGCTCTCTCATTTTATTTAAATAGTCTCACAGGGTCCTATTCCAGAGTGATATTAATAGGACTTACAGGTTCCAGTGTATAAAACATTGTCCTTTTCTGGAAATGAAGGTGAGTGGGGGGTGGCTTGGTAGAATGACAGGTACAGATTAGGACAATAGTAACTATGTGCATCCTTAGGAAAAAAATCTCAGAATATAGTATTGCTATTTTCTCACATTCTTTTTTATTTTTTTAAACTAGAAGATTGGAATCTACAAATATGACTATTAAAAATGTGAAATCTGAGTTTTACTCTTATTAAATTTTTGAGTCTAGGTTTCTATAACTCATAAAAAGACTCTGAAGTGGGTGCAATAGAGATCAACAACGATAATTTCAAGTAACACCCATGAAGAAGTGTTCAGGGAGTGAGGAATTATTTAGTGTGAAACAGAGAAGATTGGGGAATAATTTAAACATTGTTCAAAGATATGAAGAAAAATTATTCATCTCCCTTCCATTGAGAGCCTAAGAGCAGGAAATGGGCTTTTGCTGCTATCTGAGGAATTCATGTTATTATAGAAAATAGTTTCCTCAGGCAAAAGTTTTTAGGTACTTTTTCTGTAATGCATTATTGAAAGAGGTTTGTAGATCTTTTTTCTGAAAGTCTTTAAACACAAAATATTTCCTCATCAGCTTGGTGGTGTTTACATATAAACCTATAAAAAATGTAGGGATGAAAATGATAGTATTTACTAAATTCTTAAGATCAAAATTGGAGTCAGTATCATTTATTTCTCTATGAATCAATTGTGACAAATATTAGAATACATGTAGTAAAATATATCATATTTAATGCATCATATTTTGATGCAGAAAGTTTGCATGCATTGTATACAAATAAATTTATATTTTGCATATGCACATATGAAAATATAGAGGGTAAGATCATATGAATAAAAACTGCTCTAGGAAAACATTGTAAGACATATTGTACAATATACCTTGACCTTACAAATATAAGACCCTACCCCCAAATCTAATGAAGGCACTTCATTGTCAGAATAAGCTGAATAAAATTGATTTTTACTGTTGTGAAACATCCCCCTCAGGGTGCCTGCCTGCCTGCTCCCACTCCTCTTGCTGCACACATGTTGCTATTTGGGAATCACTGTTCAGTGACATGCTTGACAGAAGGCTGGTGATTGTTCCAACTAGTCTACATGTGGTCTGTGACCAGAGCTCTTTCCTGATCCAGACTGCTGGATTGAGGGATGACTCTCAAGCTATTTGTCTCCACTAGTTTTTTTAAGGCTATGATTTGTTTGCATTGACATTTTATTTCTCACATAACTGTAGATAATATTTTTTAAAAATCATGTTGTTTAGAACCCTATACCACCCCAGACTAAGGAGTTTTGTTTTCCAATTTCTAAGATGTTGAAATCTCATTAATTAGGACAGCTAATATTACAAATTTAAAGTTTATAATAATTTGGAGAAGGGGTTGGTTGAAAATTATTTTTACTTAGCAAATCTTTCCCTTAAATTATTCTAAATTGCAGCTTGAGCTAAATTGCAGGAGGAATGCTTAAAATACTTAAGTGAATGGATGATTTTGAAACACTTTCAGAAACGCCCACGTGCTTACAATTTACTTGCTAACTTGAGAGCATTTTTGTTTTTTAGACAGAGTGCCTTAGCACCTCTAAGAGTCTGCTATTCTAGTTTGGAATATCTTAGTTAAAACTAATACATTTGTACTTATTTTCTATATGTGCTGTGATTTTTTTTCACTCAGTCCTGACTGACTATTTCTTATTTGGTTAACATTGGTAAAGATTCATCATGTTTTTGTGCTGCTATATGATTACTGCAAATCATTGCAAATGAATTGCTAAATTTGATCATTCTTTAAAGTGTAGAAGGGAGAACTTTTTCATACACATTATTTTCCAAAATGGCTGCCCTCTGAAATTCTAGTCAAAAGCATTTTGTTTATACAAATCTCCAATTATTGAATATAGGCTCTGTGCTTGATTATGGAGGAGCTAAGAGTTATTTAAGGCAGATATAGGCCCTGTCCTCAATGAGTTTAATAGAGGATATTGCTAATGAGAACTGAGATAAGGATAACCAAAGTCTAATGTGGGAAATGTTTTGAGAGAATAAGAATGGATTCAAAGAGACTATTAACACAATCTAGGCAGAATCATTACATATAAATAATGACCAAGAGTAGTTTTAGTACATTGGAGAGGAGGAGAAAGTGAATGGGATTGGTAACAGAACAGCAGGATGATTTCAGTTTTGAACATAGTGATTTTTAAATATGAACAGAAAATTCAAAGAAAATACCAGTTACAAAGGTACACATGAAGCTCAAAAGCGGTAACTACTGATGATACAGATCTTGGAGCCCTCAGTCTGACAGTGGTCACTGAAGCTGTGGAGTAGAGACAGTCTACCCAGAAGAGACAGCAACATCACAGGAAAGACTCCCAGGAATGTTCCAATATCAGTGAGAAGAGACATCTACATCTCAGGCTTCAACAACCTATGTATTATGCATCCTTGAACCCAATGCTTCACCCTTCTGGCTTAAAAGGGGAACAACTCATGAAGAAGAGAAAACTCTGAGCATAAATATTTTTTTTTCAAGTGATTTGATTATGAAGGAGTTGAAGGGGCTATTGAACATAAGAAGTAATTTATTTTTTAAGGAGAGACTTGAGCCATTTTCAATATTGATAGGAAGCTGGGTTCTCAGTGGTGAGGAGAAAGATGGCTTTCATCTCCGCAGGAGGGTTAAGGAAAGAATGGAGCAGATACTGGTGAATATCTCCCTCCTTAAATTTCCACTTCTGTAGCACATTTAGCATGTAACATAATTTAGTTTCTCTAAGGTATTCTCTTTTATTACTTTATTTCATGTGTTAGCCTTGGTATTAATTGCTTCTAAGTGCTCTGAAAGCAGGAGATCACAGTTTGCAACATTTCCAACTGTGAGGTTAGAGATGTTGCTCATAATCATCCCCAAATGAGTCCTAAATATCAGAAGACAAGATATTTAACTGTTTTTGTTTCTTATAGAAACAGAACATTAATGGATCATGAAAATGCAATATCAATGGGAATCCTATTGCCTTTTTTTTCTGTTATTCAGTCTGCTTGATTATTCTGAAGGGAAATTTTAAAAAATTCGATTTAATCTGTGATTAAATATTATCCTACCATGTTTTTCTATATCTGTTTAAATACAGATAGATATGCATGGAAATATAGATAGACATAGATATAAAGATTAGGGCAATATTGACCCTTTTATTTTAAATTAAAAACAAGACAGGCTTATTCCATTTGTATTACAAATTCATAATTTCTGACTGGCATGAGGAATACAAAAGGTACTCATGCTCTTTCCCATCACTGCTGTTTTCTGATCTAACCCACAAGTACCTGCTTGAAGAACTGTGTAAAACCTTCATGTTATTTATGCAACACATGGGTAAGAAGGGCCAGCTTTGAGGCCCAGGGCATCTCTTATTAAGGTATTTTCCACCTTAAGGGAAAAGATTAAAACATTCTGGATGTTATCTGCAAAATGCTCTGAGTAGTGAATAATGGATTCAAGAGGCCCATTGCCCCATGTTTGGCAGTAGTATACTGAAATTTTAATCTCACTGCAATTAAAAAATCTAAAAACCTTCATGGCCAAAGCAGGGAAGCATCCCTAGGTTTAGTAGATACTGTTTTAGTGATGTAGTATCAAACTGGTAAATACATCTTTTTGTTGATTGACTTCTAAGGCGTGGTATGACCTGTTTTCTGTTAATAGTTAATAAATACATAATTTAGAATTGTGCATCCAGAGTTGGGTGACACACCAGGTTCCACTTTTGAAAATATGCCAACATTTTTATCTGTTTATTTTTTCATTAAGGAGGCAAATGATAAAAATGACAGTTCAAAACCTCTCAAAAGAATATGTTTCAATTATTATTTTTTTAAAGAGAGAGAGACGAGAGAGAGAGAGAGAGAGAGAGAGAGAATTTTAATATTTATTTATTTTAGTTTTCGGCGGACACAACATCTTTCATTGTATGTGGTGCTGAGGATTGAACCCAAGCCACATGCATGCCAGGTGAGCGCGCTACCTCTTGAGCCACATCCCCAGCCCTGTTTCAATTATTTTTACTCCTTGCCATTCTATGTAAGTGTTGTGGGCAAAATTATTCAGTATTTTACTTAATGTCTCTGTTTTTGTTTCATGTCTACTATTTCAAAAACTGTCTCTAAATAAATGTTACTGAAATGGAGCCCATGATCATCACTTGATATTGTCTTTCCTACTGAATCCATGGTCCATCTTTTCCTCTGACCATCAAAGAGATAGATACTTAATGCACATCATTTCTCGGTTTCAGATTTCCTCCTCCATAGATAATTAATTGGTAATTGAACTTTCTTTATGACATTTATGAGAGAGAAGGAAGAATAAGAGAAAGGTAGAGTGAGAAAAACTGTGTTAGGCAAAACAGATTTTGGTTCCCAATACCTTTTTAAGTTGAAGACGGGCTATTGGAAAAGGGTGTGCTATGCATGTGAGTCAGCCTATACACAGTCACACGCCGCTCTGTATGTGGAATCTGTCTCCAAGGTGCTATTTGACAGCTTGTATTTGCTTACTAACTATTCCTCAGCAAGGAGATGTTTGGGTCTGTAATAAGAGTTGTTTATAGACATTGGGAAAGTTGTCCATTGGCACTGTGTACATAAACATTTAGAATTACACAAGCATTATTCAGAAAATTTTCCACTAGAGCATAACTCTTTCCCTTATTCTCCTCCAGCAAAATTGTTTCCCTTCCTCCCATTTTCTCCTATGCCTAAATATAGTAAAACTCAGAGTGGGCCAAAAGCACACATGTATTTTTTTGGCCTATATGTAAGACTTTATTTCACTCCTTTCATAGAATGTATGTTTTTTCTCTTCCTCAAAATCCTCAAAGAAATTCATTCCATAATAATTCTTATCACATTTTCATTGCAAGCACTTGATTTTTCATAAGCATTGAGGGATGTTGGCAACAATTCATTTAACAGATAATTCTGATTATGTTTTCTTGTATTTATTTCCTTTTGTCTTGTCCTTAGTGGAAGTTGAATGATTGCTTTTGGCCAACTCCAAAATCTTGTTTCACACACTAATATGAGTTTGGGAGTAATTGAATAAAGAAGTGTCATTGGTGTTTCAAACTGCATTGTGTTAGACTTTTCTAGTAAACTAGACTTCTAGAGTTCTATTAAAATATGCCTTTTTACTAAAATATTTTGCCATGCGCTTGCTTTATGTTAATTACCTCATTTTCTACTGGCAAATATCCTATATCCCAAATGCTTCCATCATGGTGTCTGGGAACATCATGGTATTATTGGCAGAACATCTCTCTCATCTATTATAAATCTCACCATACATGTGCTAAGAAGACTCAAATAATTACATATCTATTAACACTGAAAATCTTACTTTAAAGTTTTTCTGTGAGGACCATAAAATAACTGGTATTCATTAGGGTAATTCAAATTTCTAGTCACTCCTTTCATTATCAGATTACATAGTATTTTTTATGTCTACTTTTTTTACTTAGACATGTATCTATTTATTTGTTTTCAATATCATTTTCACTTTTCCTCTCTGGACAAATTGATTTCTATTCTTCACAGAATTAATTTGTGTGTGTGTGTGTGTGTGTGTGTGTGTGTGTGTGTGAGAGAGAGAGAGAGAGAGAGAGAGAGAGAGAGAGAGAATTGTGGGGTTTTTTATTGGTTGTTCACAACATTACAAAGCTCTTGACATATCATATTTCATACATTAGATTGAAGTGGGTTATGAACTCCCAATTTTACCCCAAATGCAGATTGCAGAATCACGTCGGTTACACATCCACAATTTTACATAATGCCCTATTAGTAATTGTTGACCTGATAAAGTAGATAGCATTTCAATTTCAGTCCTTGTATTTAGGTGCTGAAAAGCTGCTCAAAAAATGCATAAAATCTGAAATGTCCCCATACGTCTTTAAGGCATCCAAAACATGGAAATGAGAAATGTTGTATGGCTTCTAATTAATTGGATAGATTCTGCTATTCTGTTCCAAATTAACTTTGCTTACAACTGTTAGAATTGCCAGTTGCCGAAGGCCCCTGGTGCTGCTGTTGTCTTCATCCCGGATTGTACTCCACACATTCTTTCATCCACTCTAGTTCAACTTCCAGCACTTATCAGAGTTTGGACCTACCTCACCTGCATTTAACAACTGTCCCTAGTGCCTTCTCCTTCTTTTTAAGCACACATGTCCTTTGGCATTTTCTCATCCCTCTCTGGTGACTAAACGTCCTTAGCTGCTTCTCTTTGAACTTTAAATTTTGACTTTTTCATTACTCTGTGGTAAGATTTTGCCCTTCTTTTTTATACCCTATCCTTCAGAGAACTCAGCTAGGACAAATGGCTTCATTTACTGTTTATATTTGATAATTCTCAAATTGAAAAATCTTTATCCCAAAGTGTTAAAAAATGATCTGCCATACATAAACTCAACTGGTTGCAACATAGGCATTAACAATCAGATTTATGCCAAACTGAATATGATTCTTTCTCTGTAACAACCTCACTCCCTCCAAAATAGTTCAAAATGGTTTAGTCTTCATGGTAGTGAAAGGGTCCAAATTCCACTAGTCATCCTTGACTACTTTCTTCATCTCCTTCCTTAGCTAGTCAATAATCAGATTACTTCAAGTCTACCACTAAAAAATATCCAATTCATTCTACTTTTCTCCATTTATAGAGTCCTCATTTCCCTCTAGCCACCGTCACTTCTCACTTGGAATAACTGGTCTCTAAATGATCCTCTTTAATTGGTACTTCATATTGCAGCCCGAGTAATTTCTTTATAAAAAGCATTTTTAAGCATGTTATTTCTGTGTTTAAAATATTGCTCTGAGGAGAGGGATAGCTGGGTCAAATGATGGTTCCATTGCCAGTTTTCTAAGGAATCTCCATACTGCTTTCCATATTGGCTGCACCAATTTTCAGTCTCATCAGCAATGTATGAGTGTGCCTGTTTCCCCACATCCTCGCCAACACTTATTATTGTTTGTCTTCATAATAGCTGCCATTCTGACTGGAGTGACATGATAACTTAGAGTAGTTTTGATTTGCATGTCTCTAATTGCTAGAGATGATGAACATTTTTTCATATATTTGTTGATTGATTACATATCCTCTTCTGAGAAGTGTCTGTCCAGGTCCTTGGCCCATTTGTTGATTGGGTTATTTGGGTTTTTTTTGTGCTTAGCTTTTTGAGTTCTTTATATACCCTAGATATTAGTGCTCTGTCTGATGTGTGTGGGGTAAAAATTTGCTCTAAGGATGTAGGCTCTCTGTTCACCTCACAGATTATTTCTTTTGCTGAGAAGAAACTTTTTAGTTTGAGTCTATTCCATTTATTGATTCTTAGTTTTAATTCTTGTGCTATAAGAGTCTTATTAAGGAAGTTGGGGCCTAAACCCACATGATAAAGATTAGAGCCTACTCTTTCTTCTATTAGATGTAGAGTCTCTGGTTTATACCCAAAAGACTTGAAAACAGCATACTACAGGGACACAGTCACATCAATGTTTATAGAAGCACAATTTAAAATAACTAAACTGTGAAGCCAATCTAGATGCTCTTCAGTGGATGAATGGATAAAAAAATATGGCATATACACGTAATGGAATTTTACTCAGGAATAAAAGAGAATAAAATCCTGGCATTTGCAGGTAAATGGATGGAGTTGGAGGAGATAATTCTAAGTGAAGTTAGCCAATCCCCCCAACAAAAAAAAAATGCCAAATGTTTTCTCTAATATAAAAAGGCTGACTCATAGTTGGATAGGGAGCATGGGAGGTATTGATGAATTCTAAATAGGCAGAGGGGTGGGAGGGAAAGGGAGGGGGCAGAGGATTAGCAAGGATGGTGAAATGTGACAGACATCATCATCCAAAGTACATGTATGAAGACACGAACTTGTGTCAACATACTTCATGTATAACTGGAATTATGAAAAAATGTGCTATATACATGTAATAAGAATTGTAATGCATTTCATTTTCATTCTTAAAAAATCAATAAAAATATTACTCAATATCAAGTAATTGTTAATTGGCCTGCAATGCCCTATACACACTGACTCTGGCATAGCACCCAGGTTATGTGCTCTACTACTATTTATCCCACTCAGTCCTCCAACAATATTGTCCTTGCTTCAATGCCCTGTTGTCATATGCTGTGTCCAAATCCAGGGCATTCTTATATCCCTTGTCTATATGATTTTACCTCCTTATGTCTGATAAATTAATCTTCAGAGCTCAATTATTACTTGCTCATAGAAGCTTTCTTAATGATATAGATTAAATCAGGTACCTTTTTACATGTTTTAATTAGATCTTATTATGAACCACACATTTGGGTCCCCTCAAAATTCCTATGTTGAAGCTCTGAGCATAGGTATAGCTATATTTGGAGAGGGAGCCTCTTAGGAAGTAATTGAGGTTAAATGAGGCCATAAGAGTGGAGTCCTATCCATTAGTGTTCCATAAGGAAGACATTAGAAAACCTGACTTTTTAAATTCTTCCTTACATATGCACCAAGGAGAAGCAATTTGAGGCCATGGTGGGACAGCAGTCATCTATAAGTCAAAAAGAGATCCCTCAAAACAAACTGACCATATAACATGGGCTTAGCTTGTGCTTTTAGTCTCCAGAACTCTCAGAAAGTACATTTCTGTTGTTTAAGCCATTCAGTCTATGGTGTTTTGTTATGGCAGCCCAAGTTGACAGGCTTAAACTTTCTCTTTATAATACTCATTATGACTCTAAGTCACTAATTATTATTTTTAATATTTTATTATTTTAGTTGTAGTTGGACACAATACCTTTATTTATTTATTTATTTATTTTTATGTGGTGCTGAGGATTGAACCCAGGGTCCAGCATGTGCGAGGCGAGCGCTCTACCGCTGAGTCACAACTCCATCCCTTATTAAATTATTATTAAGTTGGTCATTTAATGACTACCACTCTTTGGGGAAAGGTAACCTGGCTAAAATTGGGCTTGTCTTTTTCAGCACTTGATTGACATCTGGTGTTATCTATGAGTTTGCAAAACTAAATATATATGGATACTTAACAAGAAAATGCATTAGTTGAGTAAGTGCTCAGGAGAGGATTAAAGCTTGGAAAATTATTACTAGAGAAGAGATCTCAGAGAGCAGAACTTCCCAGTCATAGGCAGAAATAAGGCACAAAAGGAAGTAGAATAGCAAAAAGTGGGAAGACAAAATAAGTTTATTGCAGGACAACTTAGAAATTCATCAGCAGTTCTCTCCACTGATAAAGTAAATACATAAATAAATAAATAAAGTTCAAAATACAGCCTGGTTTCATCATCTGTCAACACCTTTCATCCACTCCTTTATCCTCACAATCCTCCTACAAGACCTGCTATTTGGAAATAAATAGAAAATTATCAACAGTACTCAAATAGAGCAACTTGTAGCTAAGGCAACTTGAAAGTATTACTTATCTTCTTTATCTACCTGGAATAATTTTATTCTACCCTCCTAGCTAGTAGACAGGCTGAACTTTCAAATCAGGGGTTCTCAACTTTTAGACTTTCATATAGCTTCAGGTGTATGTGAACTCTTTAAAATTATATGCTCTTTTTTCATAAATGTGTGGTTGTTGTGTCCTTTTGTGAGAAAGGGCAAGAGAATTCTTGGAAGGTACATGCAATATGACTTATGCATATTCTTGGAAAGTACATGCAATATGACTTATCACAGAGTTTATCTTTCAGATAAGTCATATTGCATGTACTTTAT
Source organism: Spermophilus citellus (assembly GCF_964194105.1). NCBI lineage: Eukaryota > Metazoa > Chordata > Mammalia > Rodentia > Sciuridae > Spermophilus > Spermophilus citellus. The sequence goes on along the minus strand of NC_138186.1, from coordinate 112,137,922 downwards.
CTTTCAGATAAACTCTGTGATAAGGTAATTTGACTCCAGGTAAATGACTAATGCAGCCACCATGGGAAAGAATGAGGGCCCTTTTGTCACCCCTCCCCCCACTGGTTTAATGTGTATTGCTTAGAGAACCCAGCTTGGAGAATTACCTGGGCTTGAAGTGGTCACTGTCTGCCTTCTACTTCCATTTTTCTATGCATTATTTGTTGCTTCACCTCTTTGTACCTTTGTAATTCTAAATATTTCAAGATCCAAATTAGCCATTCACTGCCTTGAGCTTTTCAGAGTAGTAAGAGTTCAGTATTAATCAAAAAATAAATAAATTTCAAACTGTGGAGCTAGAAACTAAATGACAGTTATATTGCTAACCAGAAATTTCTAGTCAGTAGTAAAATGCTGAATGATTCAAGCAGTAAGACATATATCAAAACTGTTATTAGAGCTATTAGGTTTAAAATATAGTTATTTAATATCAAAGAGTATTCAAATGCATGCATAACAAAAATTTACAGTGATGTGAATTCTCTGACTAAAATAGTTGTTCAAATGTATAAGTTTTTTTTTGTTTTTAAATTTGCCATATTTTTCTTATTTAATACCTTTGGATTATAAAGTTGAATTAACATATTAGTATAAAATGTGGCTAATGCATGTATAGATTTAAAATGAGTTTGCAAAACTAAATATATCTTACTATTGTCTGTTTCAAATACATAATCATTTAGCATAATGGATTCTTAGAAATAGGAAATATATTAGGAATGGAGTAAAACAAACAACTCCCAACATCCAAACAAAGGCTTTTATTTCTTTTGGTAAAAATTTTCCAGTACCTAGAAAATAACCATTTTCCCATCCCTTATTTAAAAGAACAATTAATTTATTGGGGTTGCCTAATTAAAATAGTACATTTTCTTCTCATCTGCAGGCAAAAGGTAGTATGAATTTTGGAGCAGACGTATGTTTTTGTGGGGGAATGGGATCCTGGGGATTGAATCCTGAGCCTTAAACTTACTAGGCAAATGCTCTACCAATGAGCTACTTCACCAGTCCTTTTGGGTAAACTTGTAAGCACTCTTATAGGGGACTAAGTAATCTGGGGAAAGGCTTGCATTTTTCCCATCAATTTTTTTTCTTCCTATTTGGAATATGAAAGATATGACTAAGCATTTGGCATGTTGTAGCAAATGTTTATGGAGAGTTGAAGCCCACACACTAATGATGACTATGCAGAAAATGGGGAAGGATCTTGGGGCAAGGGTGACACCATGTACTAGCCACATTGTATTTACTCCTTATCTTCTGATGTTTGCAAGGGTAGAACATAAACTCATGCAATTGAAGCTATTGGGCTGAGTATCTGTTTCTATCAGTCAAATTCAATTCCTGTGTAATGTTTCTCTGATTAGAAAATATTGCTTAGTTGTAAAAAAAAAAAAAAACATTAAAAAAAAATAAGCATTTTTTAGTCAAGGTAATGGTGTCTGCCCAAATCTGAATTTGCCTACTCAGTTTCCTCGTAATCCTATGAATCAACAACAAAAAAATAAATCCATCTAATTCCTCCTCCATCATGACAAGAAGACAGAAGATACTGTGTTTAATCATAAAAATAGACACCAAGCTTTTTCTTACACTCCTGTTCATGCCTGTGCAGAGGAAAAAAAAAAAGATGAAGCTAAAATTATTCTCATCAAATAAGTTCACACTACGTGTGAAGATGCTGAAAAATAAGATACTATAAGTCAGAGTACTATTGAAAATGGATTTTAAAACAGGACTGCTGAGGCAGTGTACGTAGAATAATATTTTGTGGGCAGAAGAGACTGAAAAGGAAGGCAGAGGTAGAACTTGGCAACTAAACAATGAAAAAAAAAAAGCAAGAGGATGAAATTTAGGATTCTGAAAGACAACAGATACCAAATTCTTTTTCTATAAGCCTCCCCAAAGTCTGTGCATTAAAGCAAATAGATTTATCTGCACTTACCTAACAGGGATTTAGTAAACTAAAATCCTTTACTTCCACACTGAAATTTCAACCCTATTTAAGAAATCCATAGACATTAGCAGCATTTACTTATCCAAAGCTATTTTAGCTGATGAAAAACCTCCCCTAAGATAATTATAAAAGAGGTCCAGTGATATATACCTTTAGTTCCAGGTTCTGGCGAGGCTGAGGTAGAGTAGTGCTTGAGCCCCAGAGTTTAAAACCAGCATGGACAACACAGTGAGACCCTATTTAAAAAAAAAAAAAAAGCAAGAAAAGAAAATTTAAAAAAGGAAAAAAAAAAACCCATCAAATATGAAAAGAATAAAATTAAAAAGCAAGCAAACATAACACTCTAAAATGAATCAAATAGTTTAGACTATCATTTGAGGAATGTGTTAACAAATATCACAAATGAATATATGAATACATCTTTTTTTTCAGAATTTAAAAAACTCAAAACAGAAGTTCATAAAAATAAAGGAAGAAATAAAATGAGAGCTGTTTTAATTCTGGAAAGGTAGAAGAAGAAAAACTTTAAGAAATAAATAACATGTTATATAATGGTTGAATTAATTATTTAATTATTATTTTAATAATTACAATAACTACTTAGTAAGGGACATTGAAGAAAAGATAAAAAATTTAAAAAATTTAAAAAAGTAGAAGGGGTATAGGTATATTTTTATATAAAGAATATAAAAAGAATCCAAGAGAAAGTAATGAAATAGAAGACCAGTAAAAAATACCTAAGTCCTGATAAAGAGACAGTGGGAATCACTTAGTATTTAAAACTGTCATCCAAGAAAACTTTCCAGAGAAAAAGAACTCCTACATCTTCATTCTGAAAGGGTCCTATGAGTGGCTAGGAAAATTGAACATTGATCTTGGAAAATAAACTGTACTAGTTCCATCAGTCTTTTTGTCCATTCTGCACAGATACAGCAAAATCTCCATTACTGTATCTATCTGACAAATATGAACACTTGCTAATAGGAGTATTTCAACAATGCCGTTTGTCATTGTTATCACTACTTTAAGCCCTTTGCATTTCCATCTAATTGTTTGAATCAATCTGTCAATTTCCATAGTAAAACTTGGTGTAGTTTTATTGTAATCTCACTGAATCTATGTATGAATTTGGTAAGAGTGGATGCATTTTCAATATTGAATCTTCCATGAATATTGGTTTTCCTTATAATTGCTCTCAGCAGTGTTTTGTGATATTCAGTGAACAATATTTTTACTGTTTCCAGTCATTGATATTTGTCTTAACTTCTGTATTAAAAATAAACACATAAAAGGATTTTAAGTACTTTTCTCTTTAAAACTGAACCAGTTGATAGAGTTCTAGAACATAATGAGAGAGAAAGGAAGGCAATTAGTAAAGACAAGGCATATATACTCATGATCCATTTCTTCCTTGAGTGAAAAAAATTTAAGAATGTTAAAAGCCAGTATCAAGAATGCAACTTTTTTTTTTCTCATCGGTAATGTTAAACCATTATATTTCAGCTTAAATTTCAATGTACAACTAATATATATTTTTGATATCTATTAGTACACATGATAAAATATTTAAAATTTCCTGTTAAAATTTATTATTAAATAATGTGTTTGTAATATAATTAGTGCTTCATTGTATCATTTGTGAAAAACACTAACCAATATTTTGTCCTTTTATTACAAATATTTTTAAAGGAGTGTACTTATTTCTTAGAGTAACAAAACAGTAAACAATGTGTAGCTTAGCAGAAACTTATCATCCCATAGTTCTGGAAGCTGGAAGTCTGAATCAAGGAAATAGGGTTTGTTCTTGCTGAGAGCAGTAAAATATCTGTTCTGTGCTGCTCCCTTCACTTCTAGAGGTTTGCTGGTAATCTTTAGAATTCCTTGGCTTGTAGGCACATCAATCAATCTCTGCCATCCTGTTCACATGACATGCTTCCTGTAAGTCTGTCTGTGTTCAAATTTAACTTTTTTATAAGAATATAAGTCCTGTTGAATTAGAAACTTACCCTTCTCCAGTTCGAACTGCATCTTTTTGTTTTTAAGCTTTATTGACAAAGTACTATTGACAAAAAAATTTGTATATATTCAAAGTTTACAGTGTGAGTTTTTTGAAACATGCATACATTGTGATTACTCAAACCAAGCTAATTAATATATGTGTCATCTCACAAATTGTCACCTTCTCTCTCTTTTTTAATCTCTTGATGGTATGAATATTTAAGGTCTACTCCCTTAGAGAACTTCAAATATACACCGCATTGCTATTAACTGTAATCACCATTTTGTCCATTAGCTCTCATTCATCCTCTAATGGCAAATTTGTATCATTTAGACAATATTTCTCTATTTTCCCCACTTTAAGCCCCAGGAGACTACCCTTCTACTCTCTGTTTCTTTGATTTTGATTATTTTAAATTCATATAAGTGAGATTATAAACTATTTATTTTTATATCTGTCTTAATTCATTTAGCATAATGTCCCATAGGCTTATCTGTGTCATCAAAAATGGCAGAATACTCTTCTTTTTTAAAGACCAAATAATATTCCATTGTATGTATATGTGTATATATGTGTGTGTGTGTGTATTCTACATTTTTAAAATTCATTAATCCATTGACAAACACTTCAGGTAATTCCTTATCTTAGTTATTGTATGAAATGTTGCTATTTACACCTTTAATAAACATATTTCAAAATAATTTAATATTTTTGTGAGAACATTATGCATGAATATCAGAGGGACATAATTAAACTAAAAAATTATTTCTAATTTATAAAACTTTTAACACATAGATTTCAAAATGTTTATTCAAACCCTTACTTTATCTAAATGTGCAAAAATTAAAAATAAGGGATATAGATCTTGTGCAGGTATCAATTAATGGTAGAAATACTGCCTTGTATAAAAATGAATCATGCTTTTGACCCTTAATGGGAAAATTTATAGTTCCCCCTAGTAAGATAAAATTTACTTGTCTTGTAAAATATTTCATTTTACTTTATTATTATTCTGAAGATGCCTAGTTTCCTAATTAGTCTGTAAATTTTGGAACCTACTTATACATGATTTCATGTTAATTTAACACCAATATGCTGCAGATAGTAGGTGCTCAATAATTATTTCTTAAAAAATTATTAGCGATGAATAATTAATAGTAATGATACCAAAATGAAGTGATTATATAGAAATGATTAAATTTTACATTGCTGCTATTGTGGTTTCTAGTATGCCATTTATTTCATCTGAGCAAACATTGTTTGCATGGTATCTTTTATTTCAAATAATTGCACAAAGTTTGTTAAGTAGGTATGTAGGAATCACTGCATCTTCTACTATATTACACCCCAGAGTGAAATGTGGCATCTGCTACACAATGTACAATACAACATCAGAACATTTCTATCACCCGGGGGTGGGGGGTGGGGGGCATCAAGTCTGACTGAAAGCATAGCAGCTCAGATTTAAGACAGTCAAATATAATTACCTGAAGATAAATTTGACCAAGAAAGTAGAATTAATCTATTTTGCCAATAAACTCATTGATTGTTTTGGGACAACAGTAAAATAACCCCTAAGCAGTTAAGTAGAACAAAACCAAAGTTACCGGTCACATAATTACACAGAGATATTTTTGGAATTCTAGATATTATGAAAAACTTCAAGTTTCAGATTTAGCTTTCAAAGACATTTGGGTTTTCTTCAGTCTTTCAAATTGAGATGGTAGAGAACTGGAAATATGTCCAATATAAATAAATGTACACAATAAATTCAATAACCCAAATATTGTAGGACTCCAGTTCATAAAAGGAATCAACCAAGCAACTTTAACTTAAGCAACTTTAAGTTATAGCTCTGTGTTTTTTTTCAACTTTATGAGAATTTTAAATGAAATTCAAGGATTTGTTTTTACATCAAAATAAAATGTTTCACAATTTTTTACTAACATGATAGAAAAGGAAGAGGCACTTACTTATTTTGTGGATTTCAGTATTACACCAATTTCCCATAATTCAGTAAGGTAGAAGAGTGATCACAAGTTTTGAAATCACCCTGACTTTCCTTCAAATGTCATGTTAGACATATTTCAGAGTATATAGGCAGAAGCTTTTTGCTCATTGAGGGAGATGACAGGTGGATTCTCACCCAGTGATTTAAGCTGTTATTTTTCCCTTAAAAATTTTTGGCAAGCACTTATGGTGTATCTTGGATAAGTGAAAGTGCATGAGTTGTTCCTTTGTCTTTTATAAATATCTTTCCTGGTTTGTTATTTTTCTTCCCACTTTGTTTTTTTAGGTATAAATATATTAAATTATTCTATGGTTAAAATGTTGATTTTTTTTCTCTCAAAAGATGGCCCTTCCTTATTCAATGATTAAACAAGAACAAAATATGTTTAAACAAATTAAATATATGTATTAAAAGTATTAAATATTTAAATATATCATGTCTAAAATCATTTGCTTTCAAATGATTGACCTCTTTTTGATTAATTTTATAAAAGTGAGCTAGTTTAACTAAGGGGCATATATAAATCTGGGGATTTGGGAAATATAACAAAGCCCTGAGTGGTATTTCCTTGGGGACAGAGCTCTTTGAAAAGACCTATGTGTTGAATTTCATCATTGATTATCCCAGGGTTTCAATCAACATTTCCAGAAAAAGAATTAAAGAGAATGTATTTCTGAGCATGTTGACATTTTGGATAATGGAGACCAAATCTTAATGGAACTGGATTCTCAAGCTTTAGTGCCTCCTGTAGAGTTGCCAGTTCCTTTACCTCACTTAAAAGGTTCTCCAAGCCCCCACCCTAATAAGTCTGCATAGTCTCCCTTATACTCTCAGAAATTTCTACTCAAAATAGATCACTCAGTGCTCCTTATATAAAGTTCACATTTTCTCCATTTTCAACCCATTAGTCTTATTGTTCTTTTGTCTCTGGCAGTTTTAACTAGTTTGTACAAGAATCCCCCACCTAGCTTATTTAACCTTTTCCAATTCCACCCATCAAGAATGAAATCACAGAATCTTTCTGGGGTCAGCCAACAAGCTGTGACCCTTTGCTTCCCTTAAGTCTGCAAATAAATGTTTATACCTCTTATACAACCATTTTTCATCTTGATTATATTTATGTGTTTTGTATTTACCTTTTTAGCTTCTTTTTAATTCTTTTTTAGTTGTTGATGGATTTTTTTAGATTTATTTATGTATTTAAGTACTTATTTATTTATTTATATATGGTGCTGAAAATAAAACCCAGTTCCTAACACTGTAGGCAAGTTCTCTACCACTGAGCCTCAACCCCAGTCCCTTCCTTTTTAGCTTCTTAAGGGAAGAGAAAATAATTGTTTTATACTCATTTAGAATTGCAATTTTAAGTGCTTTGAGTGAATTCCACTTATAGTTAATAATCCACAGTTATAGAAAGTAGATAGATAAGTGTTGTTGCATGGGGATGGACATGGTAGGGTGGTAGCCATGATGGATAGAGACGAATAGGACAAGGAAAATGAGAAAAATGGTAGCAGTGATAATATTATTCACTATCTTAGTTGATGGTAACTTCATGATGAAAAATTATTATGTAAATATGTGTCACTTATGTTTCTCAATTATACTTCAATAAAACTGCTCACATCCAGTGTTTGTACAGCAAAGAAAAGGCTGGTTTGCAAAGTAATATCAGAGTAATCAGTGAAGATTGTTGGAGATTGTGATACACAAAGTCTAATCTTGATGAATAAGAAGGAAGAAAATTCATGGAATGTAGGGCCAAGTTTCATCCAGTCAGAAGAAATAGCTGTAAAAGTTGTAAAGAGCCTGGAGTATTCTTGATATTAATGGAGAAGAGAAAGTTAGGAGTGGAAAAATAGCAAGGGATGAGATTGGAATAATGGAATATGGCTTCTCAAGGTAAAGAGATGAATTTTATTTGAAATAATAATACTAAAGGATATTAATACATGCTTTTAAGTAGGATCTTGTTTTTACATTATCTGAATTACATGTTAAAACATCTTTTTATGACTCTCTCTGCTATGTGGACAATGAGTCCATGAATTAAATCAGATGGGGATAATGTGTGAGAATGGAGGTGGGAGTTGAAGTAGAAGCAGAAAGACCAAGGGTTCTTGTGTGCATTGGTGTGAACAAGCACAGATGGAAAAATGTGAACAGATTCCAGACATGTTTTAAAGATGGAATTATTGGAACTTGTAAATGGCTCTAATGAGTTCAAAATTAGACAAAAGAATAAAGCATTATGATGAAGATTCTTGTGATAAGCAACTAGTGAAAGTATTTACTGGGATGGAAAAGGCTGCAGGAGGAACTGATTTTTTAGTTAAAAAATGCTTCACTTCAAATGGAGTATCAGAAATGTTAGATGGAGAGGAAAAGAATCTAGGAATTTGACCAATTGCTTAGGTTGAAGATAAAGCACAGCTTGATTAACACACACATATATACTACCACCACCACCACCAATTTAAATAGTTTGAGGAATTAATTAATTGGGAATATACCCCAGATGAGTATGGACCTTAGAGGTGCTTCCAATGGTTCTTAAACAGTTTCTATACTGACCTTCATCTTATAATGTAGGCATCTTGCCAGACTTTGAGATATGTGTGTAACAAGTCCATTTGTTTCTGTATACAAGCTAGATATTTACATGGTTATCAAAAAACAAGCAAAGAAACAAACAAAAAACAGCAATCTCAGTCAGTTCTGGCAGGTTGATCTCTATGAAGATGACCTCCCAAAACATTTTCCAGGGTAATTTTGATTGTCAATGATTTGAGTCTAACTCTGACTTAAAACAAACAATACCTTAAATGTTTTAAAATTAATTATTGCCATATTGATAGTTTTAGCCAAGTAAATGAGAAGAATTACTCAGGAGAAAAAGAAACAAGTCTTCAATTCAGAAATTCATACAGAATATGAACATTCAGAAATCTGGTACAGGGAGAGGAACGAGTTAAAACGCCTGATTAGGTATAGGACAAGAGGTAGGAGAAAAAAAATAAAGTGCATAGTTTCAATAAACACAACCCCATCAACTGTCTCTGGAGGTGGAGTAATATGCAAATCAGACTACAGCATATGTTATATTCTCTGTTATATCCAATGCCTAGTGCAGAAACTGGCACTCAGGAAATGCTCAATAAAATTTATTGTGTAACTGCAATAAAATCCTATAATGCATTCCATGAGTGACATGATGAATCATGGTTTATTATTGTAGGTATTCTTATACTATCTGACATACTAAAAAGAAACAAGATTATATATGTTTCTGCAAAACAGTGCATCTGAAACTACTATGGAAATGTCCAGGGATTTGGGAAATTTGCAGCATGAATACCAGTTGAAACTAATGCAATTACCACATTGAAAAACTGATTTTTTTTTTTATTCTGAGTAGTTTCTTTTACTCTGAGGCTTAAGAAGCTGTTTGAGTATATACATTTTAAAAATGAAAAACAGAACTGGGATTGAGGCATAAGGCAGAAAACTTTTCAGTTCTCCAACAGTTGGATGAGTAGTGAGGGCTGACCTATTTGTTACCTAATTTCAGAAGGGCTGCAAGTATAAGGAAGGTATTCTTACATGCTTTAGAAATGATATTTCAAAAAATTTGAAATTCCTGTCACTAAGATCTATTCATAGAAATATTATTCCATTTTGATTGGTCTGATAGATTTTAATATATTCCAGTTATATTAGAAAAAGGTAAAAGAGGATAAATAGAGATTCATTTATTTAAAACAACACATACTAAGAGAAAACAAAGCTCAAATTCCTCTTTCTTTACTAGGATAATCTATCTTTCTATAAGGCAATTGCTTAGGGGCATCTTCCTTGAGTTTGTCTCTTGATTTATGACTGTTTTTCTATTAAAGCTTTTTCAAACAGGGCCAATCTGATTGGTGAATGATTGACAGAGTTTAAACCTTTGCTAAGACATCAGGCTCAAAAGGTTCTAGGATTGTGATAGATAACAGAAAGAAGTTGTTACAAAGGAATTTAAAAATATAAGCCAATAAGCCAGATTTAGCCAAAAGGTAAGGTCTATCCAGTTATAATTTTCTGAATTCAAGGTAGCAGTTTCTCAATTTAACTCCAGAAACTTGGGTTTGAGTTTTGTTATGGAAACTAGTTTATTTAACTGCTTATTTACTGGTTTGATTTAACATTCCCTTCAGTGCATGAAGAGAAGGTTGCTGGCACAGAATTGAGGGAAAGAATTTCCTAAGTAATAGTGTTAAATTAGTGAGGCAAAGATTTTAGTCATTAAAAGTGCCACATTTTCAGTGATTTCAATTAGACAATTAAACTATTAATAATTATAATAAAAAAAGAACTGAATAAAGTTAGTATTGAAAGGCATATATTACAGATAATATTGAACACAAATGCATATCCTAATGTGGAAATTTTGTCACTTAAAAATAACACTTCATAAACAATAAGATTCTATGAAATATGGTATATTCATATGTGATTATCATTTTGGGGAATCTATATTAGTAATCAATCATTGTTCTTTAGAAGTATTGAAATACCAAAAAGTATGAAAACTCAAAAATAGCTTCATAACTCTAAATATGTGACAAATGTACACAAGTCCCCTTATCTGTACCATATTAAAAGTGCTCAAGTAATTTAAGTAAGTAGCAATTTAACAGGGTAAAATCTATGGTAAAATAATTTATTTAGAACATTAAAGGCTTTGTAATAAATTAGTTTTTGTTCACTATTTTACCTAGCCAGTTCATAAAGATATCCAGAAATGTGCATGTAGAAAAACCTTTTCTAAATATAAGGTCCACAATTATTTCTAGGAAAAAAATGTTGGGAACCCTGGAGCAGGTAAGAGTGTATCAATGTCAGATCTAAGTGTTCTATTTCACAAGGCTTTAGTTGTAAAGCATCCTGGCTCTTCATCTATTGGTTAACAGGGAAATTGGGAGCATGATTTAGACTACTAAGTTTAGTGGTTGTCTGCAAGGAGGTAGCCAGGAAGCCAGATCATAAGGACCAAGGAGGCCCAGTATTCCTAAGCCTGTTTGAGACTATTGACATAAACTAGAGGAATAGTGTGTACAGGAGGATGTCCTGGGCAACAGCTTCATTCTGTCTTTTACAAGAAGGTTGACCTCAGGTTTGAAGAGAAACTCTAGAAAGTGGTTGGAAGAGCAGTAAGAAAACAGTTCTTTAAGGAGGTGGGAGTGGACATGTTTGCGCTGATTTTCAGAGTCCCAATAAGATTAGGTGGGGTCATGAAATAGGGCAAGAGTGGGGGTGGGGTGGGGGGGTGGGGAAGAGCCGGCTGCCGCCGAAAAGTCCTTGCTGCGCCATGACCGGCTCCCGCACGTGGCAGCCGCTGCACCAATTCACGCATCCGCCGGTAAGGAAAAGTATTCAGTAATAGCCTTTTGCTGCAACTTTTTTTCCTGATAATCCTTCTTCTTCTGAACTTTCTTTTTCTTTCTGACTAGAGTTCCTGGGCTTTTATCAACACATGTCCTAACTATTCTTGGTTCCACTGGAGTGCCTCTTTCCCTTATCAATTTACTTAACACCCCTTCCATATTTTTATCACAAAGACAATACAATACACTTAGACAAAACAAGACACAAACATACTGAATCAATCCTCTCATTGCTCTATAGGTTGACAATTAATTGCTACACAGAATTAAGAGACATTTGCCCAGTGACTGAGACTGAAGTTCTCTGACCCAGAATCAGAGATATTCTTTATTTGGTTCCCACTTAGTTTCATCATTTTGCAAAGCAAGAAATTAAGGTGCTACTTTTTCTTTCTAGTTGGCACTAGGTATTGAACCCAGGAGTGCTTTATCACTGAGCTACATCCCCTGTCCTTTTTATTTTTTAATTTTGAAACAAGGTCTCACTAAGTTACTGAGGGTGGCCCTAAATTTGTGATCCTCCTGCTTCAGCCTCCTGAGTCAGTGGAATTACAAGTGTGCACCACCACACCAGCAATTAAAGCACTTCTGATTCGTGGGATAATCCAGTAACAGCATTATGGCTCTACTCTTGTCCAGTAGACAATTCATGGCACAGTATTTTGTTCTAAAATTGAATTAATTGCTACAAAAAGTGTCCTTTATACAACACACACATTACAGAATCAAGATTATTTCTATTCTGGAGTTATTCTGATGATGACTTATTTTTTGTCTTTCAAAAGATTCCCTGTTTGAAGCTTTTACTGTGGGTTGAATGATTTATAATATTTGAGAAGATAATGGAAATTTAGAGAGGAAAATAAATTGCAGGCATCAAAGAATCCCCATTAAAAGTTTTTTTTTTCCTTATACTTTTTGGCATGTAATAGCATATGTAATCACACCTTACTGCCTACTTAAAAGATTTCACTAAAGACTACTCTGCTGCAAATTACACTAATGGCAAATCTTGTTGTTAAAACAAGTAATGTTAAAGAATCGTGGAAGGTGATAATAATCCTTTTTATAGTTGATAAAGTACTTAAGCACACATCATTGCTTTCATACACTTAAAACTTTCTAATAAAATTAGTCCTTGGATGAATATACTATGTTTTTCTTTAACCAGAAGTTCAATTTTGTTGAAATTTAAAGGAAGCTATTTAAAATAACTTAAAAAGGAGGTAAAATTGCTTACTTAAGAGCACAATATACATTTACATAGGCTTTTGTGTCCAAACTTTGCATGTTTATGAAAATCCACATTTTAATCTGGAGAAAAGGGATTTAAAAAGAAATTTTAAACAAGTTCAAGATTAATAATAATAAAACCCACATGGAATAATAAAACCCACATGTCAAAATGGTCATTTTGACATCAAAATAACTAAATGTCTGTCTTCCTTACTCTTTAATTACAATAACAATTTTCACTGTTTTTAAAATTTTAGACCCCTTAAGGACGTAACTATTTTTATTTGGCTCTTAAATTTTTAAAAAATATTTATTTTTTAGTTGTTGTTGGACACAATATCTTTATTTTTTATTTATATTTATGTAGTGCTGAGCATCAAACCCAGGGCCTCACATGTCCTAGACTAGAGCTGTATCTCTGGGCCACAACCCCAACCCTGGCACTTCAATTTTATACCAAATATTTTTAAAGTAAAACAACAACATATACACATAAGAAATTTCAGTAATGGACTATAATGCTAAGTTCTATCATATGTGCTGATTTGTCTTTCAGAGGCAAAAGCCATTAAAAGTTTTCTGTTTAACATTCTAGATTTTATGACAACATAAACTTTATATATAAAATTTCTACAAATAGAACATTATGGATAAATATACAATTATATACAGCTAATTCTGTACAACATATATGCAAATGTATTTTTATGACTATTATATGTGTGTGTATGTGTATGTGTGTGTATATTTATCAAGGCATTTCTTCTATTTCATTGTTTTATTTGCAAAAGCTATATCTGCACCCCACCAATAATTTTGAACTATTTAATTTATTCAAAATCTGAATGGGATAACATGGCCATGTTCTGCTAATTTTTTTCACTATATAAATTTTTCTTCTTTTAAAATAACTGCCTCCCTTAATTTTAATTTTTTAAAAATTTTAATGTGTTATATATGACAACAGAATGCATTATAATTCATATTACACATATAAAGCACAATTTTTCTTATCTCTGGCTGTACAAAAAGTAGAGTCACATCCTTCATGTCTTCATACATGTACTTAGGGTAATGATGACCATCGCATTCCACCATCTTTCCTAACCCTATGCACCCCTTTCCCCTCGATCCCCTTTCCCCTTTGCCTTATCCAGAGTTCATTTAATCCTCCCATCCCCCCACCTCCCACAGCATATTATGAAACAGCATCCTTAAATCAGAGAAATCATTCGGCATTTGGTTTTATGGGACTGGCTAAATTAGCATTATATTCTCCAGCTTCATCCGTTTACCTGCAAATGCCATGATTTTATTCACTTTTAATGCTGAATAGAATTCCATTGTGTACATATACCACATTTTCTTTATCCATTCATCTCTTGAAGGGCATCGAGGTTGGTTCCATAGTTTAGCTATTGTGAATTGTGCTGCTATGAACATTGATGTGGCTATGTTCCTATAGTATGCGGCTTTTAAGTCTTTTGGGTAGGAGAGGAATACCTGGGTCAAATGGTGGTTCCATTCCCAATTTTCTACGGATTCTCCCTACTGCTTTCCATATTGGCTGCACCAATTTGCAGTCCCACCAGCAATGTAAGAGTGTGCCTTTTTCCTCACATCCTTGTCAACACTTATTATTGTTTGTATTCTTTTTTTTTTTTTTAAAGAGAGAGTGAGAGAGAGGGGGACAGAGATAGAGAGAGAGAGAGAGAGAGAGAGAGAGAGAGAATTCTTTTTTAATATTTATTTATTTTTTCTTAGTTCTCGGCGGACACAACATCTTTGTTGGTATGTGGTGCTGAGGATCGAACCCGGGCCGCACGCATGCGAGGCGAGTGCGCTACCGCTTGAGCCACATCCCCAGCCCTGTTTGTATTCTTAATAGCTGCCATTCTGACTGGTGTGAGATGAAATCTGAGAGTGGTTTTGATTTGCATTTCTCTAATTGCTAGCAATGATGAACATTTTTTTTTCATGTATTTGTTCATTGATTGTACATGATCTTCTGAGAAGTGTCTCTTCAGGTCTTTGGACCAGTTATTGATTGGGTTTTTTGGTTTTTTGGTGTTTATCTTTTTGAGTTCTTTATATACCCTAGTGATTAATGCTCTGATGTGTGAGGAGTAAAGATTTGCTCCCAAGATGTAGAATCTCTATTCACTTCACAGATTGTTTCTTTTGCTGAGAAGAAACTTTCTAATTTGAATCCATTCCATTTATTAATTCTAAATTTTAATTCTTGCACTATAGGAGTCTTATTAAGGACATTGGGGCCTAATCTGACATAATGGAGATTTGGGCCTACTTTTTCTACTAATAGATGTTGTATCTATGGTTATTTCCTAGGTCCTTAGTTCACTTTGAATTGGGTTTTGTGCATGGTGAGATATAGGGGTTTAATCTCATTTTGTTGCATATGGATTTCCAGTTTTCCCAGCACCATTCGTTGAAGAGGCTATCTTTTCTCTAACGTACGTATTTGGTGCCTTTTTAAATGTAAGATAACTGTAATTATGTGGGTTAGTCTCTGTGTCCTCTATTCTGTACTATTAGTCTACCAGTCTGTTTTGGTGCCAATACCATGCTGTTTTTGTTACTATTGCTCTGTAGTATAGTCTAAGGTCTGGTATAGTGATGCCACCTGCTTCACTCTTCTTGCTAAGGATTGCTTTAGCTATCCTGGGTCTCTTATTTTTTCAGATGAATTTCATGACTGCTTTTTCTATTTCTATGAGGAATGTCTTTGGGATTTTTGTTGGAATTGCTTTAAATTTGTATAGTGCTTTGGAGTATGGTCATTCTGACAATATTAATTCTGTCTATCCAAGAACAAGTTAGATCTTTTCATCTTCTAAGGTCTTCTCTAATTTCTTTCTTTAGCATTCTGTAGTTTTCATTGTAGAGGTCTTTCACCTTTTTTGTTAAGCTGATTCCCAAGTATTTTATTTTTATTTGAGGCTATTGTAAATGGGGTAGTTTTCCTCATTTCCTTTTTGGAGAAATTGTCACTGATATACAGAAATGCCTTTGATTTATGGGTGTTGATTTTGTATCCTGCTACATTGCTGAATTAATTTACTAGTTATAGAAATTTTCTGGTGGAATTTTTTGGGTCTTCTCAGTACAGAATCATATTGTCGGCAAATAGTGCTAATTTGAGTTCTTCTCTGCCTATCTATATCCCTTTAATTTCTTTTGTGTGTCTAATTGCTCTGGCCAGTGTTTCAAGAACTATGTTAAATAGAAGGGGTGAAAGAGGGTATCCCTGTCTTGTTTCAGTTTTTAAAGGGAATGCTTTCAATGTGTCTCTATTTAGAATGATGTTGGCCTGGGGCTTACCATAGATAGGTTTTACAATGTTGAGATATGTTCCTGTTATCTCTAATTTTTCTAGTGTTTTGAACATGAAGGAGTGCTGTATTTTGTTGAATGTTTTTTCGGTGTCTATTGAGATGATCATATGGTTCTTATTTTTAAGTCTATTGATCAATATTGATTTCCATATTTTGAACCAACCTTGCATCCATGGAATCAACCCCACTTGATTGTGGTGTACTATCTTTTTGATATGTTTTTGTATTCAATTTGCCAGAATTTTATTGAGTATTTTTGCATCTATGTTCATTAGAGATATTGGTCTGAAATTTTCTCTTTTTGATGTGTCTTTGCCTGGTTTTGGAATCAGGGTGATATTGGCCTCATAGAATGAGTTTGAAAGTGTTCCTTCTTTTTCTATTTCCTTAAATAAGAGTGTTGGTATTAGTTCTTCTTTAAAGGTCTTGTAGAACTCAGCCATGTATGCATCTGGGCCTGGGCTTTTCTTAGTTGATAGCTTCTGATGACTTCTTCTGTTTCATCGCTTGCAATTGATCTGTTAAATTGAGTATATCATCCTGATTCAATTTGGGCAAGTCATATGACTCTAGAAATTTGCCTTTGATATTTTCTATTTTATTGGAGTACAGGTTTTCAAAATAATTTTTAATTATCTTCTATATTTCTGTAGTGTCTCTTATGATATTTCATTTTTCATCATATATGTTAGTAATTTACTTTTCTCTCTCCTTCTCTTCATTAGCATCGCTAAGTGTCAATTTTATTTATTTTTTCAAAGAACCGACTTTTTGTAAATTTTTTCTTTTGTCTCAATTTCACTGATATCAGTTCTGATTTTAATTATTTCCTGTCTTCTACTGATTTGGGTGTTGGTTTGTTCTTTCTCTAGGGCTTTGAGATGTAGTGTTAAGTCATTTATTTGTTTATTTTTTGACTTTCTCTTCTTTTAAGGAATATAAATGGGGTAGTTTTCCTCATTTCCTTTTTGGAGGAATTGTCACTGATATACAGAAATGCCTTTGATTTATGGGTGTTGATTTTGTATCCTGCTACTTGGCTGAATTAATTTATTAGTTCTAGAAGTTTTCTGGTTCATTGCATGCAATGAACTTTCCTCTTAGAACTGCCTTTATAGTGTCCCAGAGATTTCAATATTTTTAATCTGTGTTTTCATTTACCTCGAAAAAAATTTTAATCTCCTCTTTGATGTCTTCTGCAGCCCATTATTCATTCAGTAGCATATTATTTAATTTCCCAGTGTTGGTGTATCTTTTATTTCTTATTTTATCATTGATTTCTAGTTTCATTCCATTATGATCTGATAGAATGCATGATACTATCTCTACTTTTTTATATTTGCTAAGAGTTGCTTTGTAGCATAATATATGGTCTATTTTAGAGAAGGATCCATGTGCTGCTGAGAAGAAAGTATATTCGCTAATTGAAGGATGAAATATTGTACATATATCAGTTAAGTCTAAGTTATTGATTATATTATTGAGTTCTATAGTTTCTTTGTTCAGCTTTTGTTTGGAAGATCAATCCAGTGGTAAAAGAGGTGTGTTAAAGTCACTCAAAATTATTGTGTTTTGATCTATTTGACTCTTGAACTTGAGAAGAGTTTGTTTGATGAACGTAGATGCTTCTTTGTCTGGGGGATATATATTTATAATTGTTGAGTCTTGTTGGTGTATGGTTCCCTTGAGCAGTATGTAGTGTTCTTTTTTATCCATTTTGATTAACTTTAGCTTGAAGTCTATTTTTTTTATATGAAGATGGAAACCCTGCTTGCTTCTGCAGTCCTTGTGAGTGGTATGATTTTTCTCAACCTTTCACCTTCAGTCTGTGTGTCTTTTCCTGTGTGATGAGTCTCCTGGAGGCAGCATATAGTTGGGTATTTTTTTTATCCAATCAGCTATCTATGTCTTTTGATTGATGAGTTTAGGTAATTAACATTAACATTATTACCTCATTGAAGAGATTGTGCATTCCTTTGGATTATAATTGAGACATGATTTGTATTTCTAGCCATTTTTATTTATTTTTGGTATTTGCCTTGACTTAGTTTCACTTCTGATTGGCTTTTCTTTTAGTCTAATATCTCCCTCTGATGATTTTCATCATTGTTTTTTATTTCTTCTTCATGGAATATTTTGCTGAGGAGGTTCTATAGTACACAGGCTTTCTAGTTGCAAATTCTTTTAACTTTTGTTTATCATGGAAGGTTTTTATTTCATCATCAAATATAAAGCTTAGTTTTGCTAGATAGAAGATTCTTGGTTGGCATCCATTTTCTTTCAGAGCTTGGCATCTGTTGTTCCAGAATCTCCTGGCTTTGAGGGTTTGGGTTGAAAAATCTGCCGAGATATGAATTGATCTCCCCCTGTATGTGATCTGATTCCTCTCTCTGTGGCTTTTAAGATTCTATCCTTATTCTGTATGCTAGGCATTTTCATTATAATGTGCCTTGGTGTAGATCTGTTGTAATTTTGAATATATTGTGTCCTGCAAGTCTCTTATATTTGGTTTTTCAATTCATTTTTCATGCTTGGGAAATTTTCTGATATTATTACTTCATTGAAGAGATTGTACATTCCTTTGGTTTGAAATTTTGTGCCTTCCTCTATCCCAATAACTCTTATATTTGGTCTTTGGTGCTGTCCCATAATTCTTGGATGTTCTGTTCATGGTTTCTTACTATCTTCACTGTGTATGCAACTTTATTTTCCAATTGTATACTTTGTCTTCTTTATCTTATGTTCTTTCTTCAAGTGATCTAGTCTGTGGGTGATGCTTTCTATTGAGTTTTTTATTTGGTTTATTGTATCCTTCATTTCAAGGTTTTCCAGCTGATATTTTTTGGAGGCTATCTTTTTCTTGAAGTAATCTTTTGCTACCTGTATTTTCTCTCTTATCAAAAATTGAGTGATCAATTTTTGCCTATATTTGCTCATTTAGGTCATCCTTTAATTCACAGATCATTTTAATTATGAACCTTCTGAACTCCTTATCTGACATTTCATCAACTTTGCTGTCCATGGGGTCTGTTATTGTAGTATTCTGGTTTGTTTGGGGCACTTTCTCAGGCCGGGGGCTGGCAGGGAGGGGGGCGAGCTCTGACTTACCCTGGGCCTAGGTCTCACATATGTCATTGTGGGCAGATCTGGACTGGGCCTGAGCTCCCACAGTGGTCTAATGGTTGGAAGAATGGGTCCTCTGCCCAGGAGCCTGAGCTCCAGCGGGTGTCTACTGGTGGCAGGATGGACCTGAGCCTCCTGTCTGCATCCCTTATTCTTAATGAGATATAAGAAAACCGTCATAAAGACCACATTGTCTCATTTATAATATATTTATCTGTGACCTTATGCTCTGACCACAGGAATATTGTGTGAACTGATACTTAGTGACCCCTGGGCCATTTTCTTAATGTTAGGATTGTAGACATGGTGGAGAGCCTTTCCAGGCCACATTGAGACTGAGTGTGGTAGACAAGAGTCTAGGAATGACTGAGCAATAAGTTAGAAAATCTTGACATGGAACCTACCAAACCAAGCCTAAACCACTGCACTTGGATTATTTCCTGTTCTGTATCTTATTAGGAAGAAATAAACCTGCATATAATTTAAATTTTCAGTATTCTGTTTCTGTGAATTGTAATTTACTAGTTAAGAGTCTTTTTGGAAACAGGAAAGAGAGTAAAATACACCTTATTTTTAACTGCATATTGGTTTAAAGGTATAAAGAAAGAAAAGAAAATTGAATGAAAAATTGTGCTTTTTCAGCCTTTTTTCTATTTAAAACTTATGGGATCAGCATTTTTTCCCCTTAGAGAGATAGCCTAAAAGATGCTGGGAGCCTTTAAAAAAAAAGTCATGTTTGAGCAGTTTTATTGAAAGTTCTGTCAGGTTAGTTTGTTTTCCCTGGATAATGCCTTTACAATGGATATTAAAACCCAAGGCTAAACCTTCACAATGACCTACCTCAGCCAAAGCTTGGGATCAAGGCCTACAAATAACTGTAAAAAGCTTTGTGCTTTAATTTTAGCTTTTAAAGAAATTTCCAAAGTCTTACTTTCCACTAAATGACATATTCTTTCTTTTTTGTTTGTATTTATTATAAATATCCACATTTTGTTTAAGGTAGACAGTAAAGCTATGTTAGAAGAGACATTATTAATCAAAAACTGCCTAAGAAGTAATGAACGTGTGAATTTATTCCCAGCCTTATAGGCTGGCAAAGGATTTTGAATTATATTAGATAATACAAATGATATTTTAGGATAAGAAATTGCAGAACTAACTCATCTCAAAGTAAATGTCAGTTTGGATAAGCGTTTTTCATTATAACATTCGAAGTATTTTTGTGTGTGTCTATTATTATTTGTTGCCAGTGTCCCTAAATTAGCATTTCATAATATGTGAATATTTCTATTTGCATTATTTCTGTGAAGAGATTTGTCCACCAACTTTTATGATTCAAGTGGATTTAACCTAAATCCAAAATTTAATTACAAATAAGTTTGTAGTGTTGACTCCTTATGCATTTCAATTAGATGGGAAACATACCAGCTGGGAGCTATTCACTGATAGATTAAGAAACTTTAATTTTAAGATACCCTGGTGTACTTTAAAAGGATCCAAATCATCACAGGCTTTTGGTATTTTTATTCTTGTAGGCTTATTTGGCATAATATATATTTTTCCGTGTTGTTGATTATCAAGTTTAGTGACAGAAATAAAACTATCAAATGTATTAACTGACAATGCCCTCAAAGAAGTTCATGTTAAGAACTGATCATTTTAAAGGCCTCATAACTTAGAATAACTTGGATTTTACTAAATTAGTTCTTATGGAGAGGTTCAGTATCTTGTCCTTTAGGTATGTTCATCATCACTACAAACAAGTTAGTTTATATAAATGGCCTCAAAAGATCCTTAATTCTTGGAACTTCCTTCTGCACTATTATAATAAACAGACATTCTGTGATAGATGCAAATACCATTTCCAAAGCTCCATTTAATTGCATAATTTGTAATAGAAGCTGGGCATGGACACTGCTTGCAAAGTAAGAAACAATCCTGAATAATCTAGTTGGCATGATCCTTGAATCTTTATTAGTCTTTGGTTATTTATCCATTAGCATGCAAAGGAACCCATTTTTGAGCATTTATCTTTCATTACTGCACCTTTTTAAAGGTACTCCGGAGAAATTCAGAGGAAAGTAGAAAATAAATATCTCAGATTTCCTTTAAAATGTGGCTCTCTATACACCTTCTCTTAATAACGTGACTCTGCATTGAACAGTCCTCAGATTTTACCATTATTCCTTTTGTGGTGCAGACAACATTAGCATGTACCAGATATTACTCAAGGTTTAAATTCACTATCATATAAACTTGGAGAAAAAGGGGAGGAGCTACACTTTTCTTTCTGCTTGTATTTTTTATGCCACCAAGAGCTCTTAGTTCTTTCTTTTTTATTTTTATTTGTTCTTTTTAGTTACAAATAACTATTTTGATATATTTATACAAGCACAGAATATATCTTATTATAATTAGGATCCCAGTCTTGTGCAAGTGCAAGATGTTGAGATTCACTGAGGTTAAGTAGGAAAGTTTTATCAGATTCATTCCCTGTCTTTCCTGTTTCTATCTCCTCTCCCTTCCCTTCATTCCCCTTTGTCTAATCCACTGAACTTCTATTCTTCCCCTCCCACCCCTTGTTGTGGGTTAGCATCCTCATATCAGGGAGACTATGTCATTGGTATTTTAATAGGGATTGCACTGAATTTGTAGATCATTTTAAATAGTATGGACATTTTTTAAATATTTATTTTTTTCTAGTTCATTAACATGTTTTTCTTTTCAATTTATTTTGTGTCCTCTTCAATTTCTTTCACTAATGTTTTATAATTTTCATTGTAGAGATCTTTTACCTCTTCATAATTTTTTTCCTAATTATTTTACTTTGTGTAGTTACTTGAAGTAGCCTTCCTTCCTTGATTCCTAATACAAATGGTCAGTTATTGGCATATAGCAATCCTAATGATTTTTCTGTATTGATTTTTGTCCTGTGACTAGGACCTTCAGAACTATGTTGAATAAAATGGTGAAAGTGGGCATCTTTGTCTTGTTCCAAGTCTTAGAAAGCTTTTAGTTTTTCACCATTCAGTATATATTTGCTGCCTCAGTCTTAAAAATAACTTTTTGATTACATTAGTCTCGCCTGCATAATGCAGGATAATTTTCCTGTTTTAAGATCCTTAATCATATCTACAAAGTCTCCTTTGCCATATAAGTAACATACTCAGTTTCTACTGGTTAGAGAGTAGACCTCTTTGGAAAGTGAGTATTCTACCTACGATATCAGTGGACCCCAAAGTGTCCTGCTTGCCTTTGCTTTATAAAGTGACTACCACCAACTTAATAACTTGGTACATCTTGCTCTGTTCAGATTGATGGTTTTCCTAGTTTCCCAGTTTTTTCTCTTCCTAAGAATAAACATACCTGGATTGTTAAGAGAAAATAAAAACCACAAGCATAGGAAGGTTTCAAAATTTAGTAGACTTACAGAGTTTTCATTCAGATTTCTTGACTACCTAAGGTAGATGCTGGGTGATATTGAGATGCCGCTGTTTGAATTCCTGCAGATACTTCTTGGTGCTCAGAGCTCAGTATAGATTTTGGAGAGAACCACAATGTTTCAGTGGTTCATAAATGACTCACATTTATGGAAGCAAGGAGTAGGGGAGAGACTTGAGCAGCAGCCTTTCAATATTCCTTTAAGGATTTTTTTTTCTTATTGCAAATGCCAGAAATAAAATTTTGTTCTGGTTGCCACCACTTACTGATGAAGAACTAGTTACCACAAGACTAGTTTACTGATTCAGCATAACTTGTCTCTTTTATTTTCTTTTTTTTTTAAATTTTTTATTGATTATTTAAAGCATTACATTTCATTTCTATTTTTAAAACTCCACTGCTCAAGTTGTACCTAACTTTAATTATTATTTTATTCAAAGAGCTTCCATGATGGGGTTGCCCTTGAGTACTGAGTGTTTGATGTCCTGATCTGAGTTTTTTTTCTCTAATATAACAGTGATCTTTAATAGACACATATCTTCCAGACTGTTTTTCTATGTTTGGCATGCATATATATATATATATATATTTTTTTTTTCCAGACTTGTAAAATTAGTGATATTATAAAATATACTGTATATATTATTCTAAAACAAAATTTTGCACTTAAAAATTTTGGAAAGGGCTGGGATTGTGGCTCCGTGGTAGAGCGCTCACCTAGCATGTTCAAGGCTCTGGGTTCAATCCTCAGGACCACATAAAAATAAAATAAATATATTGTGTCCAAATACAACTAAAAAATAAATATTAAAAAAAAATTTGGAAATATTTCCATGTCCTTATACATTCATACATTGGTTTGCCATGTTATCTTTTATTGATACATAGCAGTCCTTGATTAGATGTATTATTACTTCAATAAGCATTGCCCTGTAGGATCAGCATATAATAATAAAAAATATTAATTTCTTACAATCATTAGAGAAATTAAAATTTTTATATGTCTAGGGTAGAATTTCCTGTTCAAAGAAATGGCTCATAGAAAATTAAGACACGCTGCCACATTGTATGTTAAAAGATTAAAGAAATTTCACATCATCTTATAATTGGAACTGAATATGTATTTCCTCAAATTCTAAAACCTGTTCATCTAATAATTAAAAATGTTATCCCATTGTTTTCATATCCATGCTGTAGTAGCATTTCTAATTTTCCAAGTTGATTTTGTTCAATTTTTTTATTATTAGCTTTATCTATGTCTCTTTAATTTGAACATGGTTTTTTTGTTTGTTTTGTTTTGACATAATTTAGATGTACAGAAGAAGGCTAGTATATGGCATGTCTCTCTTTATGGCAATTTGATATGCAAAAACCTTTATGTCTTAATAGAATCAAAATGTTCAGTGTTTCAATTATGGGTTTTACATTTGTCAACTGTTTAAGGAGATCTCCTTTGGTCTGTGTATACAAAGCATTCATTTTTATTAAATTCTCATTTGGTGATGCTTTTGTTTATTGGTTGCTTTTTACACTTATCTTGTAATCAATCTATAATTATTCTTTTGCTTGTTCAGAGCAATGGTGTTTATCGTCATTGTTCCAAATTAAAATCTGGTTTCTGCTACTTTGGAGGCTGTATTAGTTTTCTATTGTTGCTATAATAAATTACTACAAACAAAGCA
Organism: Spermophilus citellus; assembly: GCF_964194105.1. NCBI lineage: Eukaryota > Metazoa > Chordata > Mammalia > Rodentia > Sciuridae > Spermophilus > Spermophilus citellus. Next base: position 112,113,649 of record NC_138186.1, on the reverse strand, counting down.
ATTGAATACAACATAAATTTATTATTGCAAAGTTCTGTAGGTGAGAAATCTGGGTATAGCACTGCTCAGTTGGGTCCATTGCTTAGTCTCCCAGGTTGACATCTATGCATTCACGTATCTCCCTAGAGGCTCTGAGAGAGAACCCACTCTCACGCTCATTCAGATTGCTGGCAATGTTAGTCCTTTGCAGTTGGAAGATCACAGTTCCCATATCTTTGCTAGATGTCAAGTGTATTTCTCTCTCAGCTTCTTATGGCTACATGCATTACTTCTTATGTTGCCCTCTCCCATCCTCAATACAGCAAGAAGGACATGTCAAAGTCTGTCTCATGTTTTGAATCTCTCTGACTTCCTCTTCAATATCTCTTTCTCCTCCAGCTAGAGAAAGTTCTTTTAAAAGCTATTGTGATTAAATTGAGTTCACTTGTATAATACAGATAATCTCCCTACTTCAAGTTTAATAAACATAATCACATATTCAAAGTCCCTTATGTCATGTAATAATATGTCCACAGGCCTTGGGGACTGGAAAATGGGCTTTTTTGTGTGTGGCAGGAGGGTACTGGGGATTGAACTCCTCGAGGGCACTCTGCCACTAAGCTACATCCTCAGTCCTTTTATTTTCCTATTTTGAGACAGGGTCTTTCTAAATTGCCCAGGCTGGACTCAAACTTGTGATTCTCCTGGTTCAGCTTCCCCAGTCACTGTGATTACAGGCAGATGCCACTATGTCTGGTGGAACGTGGACATTTTTTGAGGGGTCATTACTTTGCCTATCACAGAGAAATGACCCTTAAGTGAGACATCACTTTCTTAACTTTTCCGACAGGATTACTCTTTGTTTACTGACATTTCTGAATCAAAATGACTTTTCTTGTTTTTGAACAGTTTTGTACCACCATGAGAATTTCTTCTGGGCCTCTGTTTTATTTTTTAATGTTTTTATTAGTTATACACAATAGTAGGGTTCATTTTGATGTGTCATACATGCATCGAATATAATTTGCTCCATTTCAGTTCCCAGTACTTTCTTTTTCCCTCCCCACCTGCCTCCTTCTGTTTCCCCTACTCTACTCCATTGATTTTCCTTCTATCATATATTCTTTTGAAGAAGAGCTCCAGTCCACAAGTCATTTACAGAACCTGAACAGCTCACATGTGGTCTAAAGCATTTAGTCTCATTAACTTATCTTACTGAGCATATGAATGATCTTTGGGAATGCACAAAGTTATACTAAATACACTCAATCAATGTGAGAAGAAGCCTTTTTATTTATTTTTTAGTCATATGAGTATAAAAAATATCAAATAGGACAAATATACAGGTACAGGCACATAATAACAGTTCTCACCTGGAACTCTTGAGTTAACCATATAGACAAGTGCTTATGTTGAACCTCTTCATGCATGTGTGCACACAATGGTTTCTGGGGGAGGGCATTTGTATAGTACAGTCCATACATATACTTTATATTTCTTACTTAAAATAAGTCAAGACACACAAACTTAACACATTTGTAATGTTGTGGAAATATTTATTTTCAACATGTTTTTTTGTGGAAAATAAATCTCAATAAGCTTTATAATTACTTTTAAAAAAGAAATTTGTTTGTAAATATTGACCAGATAAAATAACAAATGTGAAAGCCACTGTGAATGTTAAGCCTACTAATAAAACCATAACCTTGTGTTGGTCATTTGTTGTAGTCCAGTATAATTTAAAATGAAAGGAAAATGAACAATTTGTAGTCATTAGATGTTCTGTATTTGAAATTAGCTTTTTACAATATACTCCAAAAAAGCATTAGTTTTTGTTTTGACCAGAACTATCTCTTCCATTTTCATATAATTACTTTTCATTTTTTCATGTTTTTAACTGAATTGTTTTCAAAAATTTTAAGAGGAGTTGTTTATCAAAATCTTTACTAAAATTTGTATTATTATTTTAAAAAGACTACATACCACAATTCAATTTTTTATAAAATTATTAGGTAAATTAATTTAAAATTATTTTGAAAATTTTTTAGATAAATGTAGTAATTTAGATGATTTTTTTCCCTCTCATTGAAACAGTAAGAAAATAACCACTTGGAAAAAACAATATATTATAATCAATTACCCTAACAATGTGGAAAATGAGTCAACGGTTGTGATCTTCCTACTGCTTAGGTCCTTAATACATAACTATCACATAACATATCTAAGGGTTGTCAATATATACTCTTGTGCAAAACAAACAACAGCCAAGCTTAGAGGGAAATGGAGACAGGGGAATTTCCAGTTTGAGGTCAGCTTTAGCAACTTAGCAAGACCATCAGCAATATAGTGAGACACTGTCTAAAAAAAAAAAAAAAAAAAAAGGACTGGGGATGTAACTGAGTGGTAAAGTACTCCAGTATCCAAAAACAAACAGACAAATAAAAAAATAAGCAAAATTAACACCTATTGCTTTCAATAATTAATTAGAATAAAAGCAGTTATTGTATTTAAATATCATAAAACAGCTGCTAAAAGATTATTTTCAAAAGGGTCACATAATGAATATCATATATATAGCTAGCTTGATATACATGTCATAAATATTATTTAACTCTAATTAGAGAACTGGTTAGATGTTATATCTGGTTTGATGGAGAATATGAAGAACAAATGTGTATATAAAGCAGTCACAAATGCTGAAACATTTTTAAATGGGCTGCCATCTATTAAATAAAATATATGGAATCATGTTATTTACATGGCACAAATTAATTGTATCTCTGGTGGTACAAAATTCATTGATATTTCCATAGACGAGTGCCTTACATTAGTAACCCTTTTCTACAACCTATGGCACTACAGCACAATCTAGTGAGAACAATGATCAGCAGTTAATTGGAAGGCCATTCAGTAACCTTTAGCTCATTGAAAATTCTTCTACAATTTTCCTAAAGCAAAACCTTTATTTGCAGTTAATTTCAGATTTCATAAAAATGTAGGAATATCCTAAGTACCAATATTAATTTTTTTACAAGTCTTAAAGTAGGGATTGATGAAATGAAAATTTTCGTACAATGTCATTTCATCTATAGTTTTCTTCATTCATTTAGCCAAAATGTGTGAAAGAAATGGTATATCAGGTGCTGATGTAGGTATAGATAATGTAGCAATGGGCACAATATACGTGGTCTCTAATCTGATAGAACAGTCTTGTTGTGGAGATTGTCATTAATAAAACTGTCATAAGTGTGGAAAGCACAGCATTCAACTAGGTAAATTTGATGGAGTGTGGGGGGGTGTCAGAAAAAACTTCCTGAGGCGATAACTCTGAGATAAGTTGTTACGGTTTGGACATATGGAATCCCCAAATGCTCAAGAGTGAGGTAAGCAAGAATGTCCAGAGATCAAATGATTGAGTTATAAGAGACTTAATTAACCTAGTCGGTGGATTAATCCATTCATATGAAATAACTGGGTGGTAACTGTAGGCAGGTACGGTATGGCTGGGGGTAGTGGATCACTGGGGGCATGCTTTTGGGGGTTTCTATTTTGTCCCTGATAAGCACAGCTCTCTGCTTCCTTGTTGCCATGTCCTGAGTTGTTTTCCTCTTCTACACCCTACCTCCATGATATTCTGCCTTACCTTGGACCCAGAGAAATGCACTTGGCCATCTAGGAACTGAGACCTCTGAAACCATGAGTTCCAAATAAAATTTTCCTCCTCTATGTTAATCTTTTCAGATCTTTTGTTTATAGTGACACAAAGCTGACTAAAACAGAAAACTCAAAGGATAGGTAGGAAGAGTTAAGAAGGTGAAGAGGGTGGAGAGCTGGGCAGAGGAGAGGGCTGTTATGAAAAAGGACAGCCATATGTAAAGACTTGTGGAAATAGGAAAAATGGTTGGACCAGAGAACCAGACAGAGTAACTTCACAAGTGAGCAAAAAAATAATTAATTAATTAATTAAAAAGGCAGAGACAATGCCTACAGGGCTGTGTTTATATCTGTGTCAGACATAGAAGTAGGGGAATCGCATGACTAGAATTGCATTTTGAGATTATCCTGACTATCTTGTGGGAATGGATTGAAGAAAAGGCCAAAAATGATGCTAAGAAAGCAACTCAGAGACCATTATAAAATTTTAAAAACATTGGCATGACTCACATTGGGACTATACGTCAACAGAACCTTAAAAACATTGTTCATTTCAGGGAGTCAAGGTTTTTGGAAGATATCTTTAAGAACCAAGTGGCTAGCTTTACTGAATTTCACTCGATGTAAAGTGGTAGATCATTTCCTGGGTAGTAAGAGCTATGAAATCTTGCCAAAAAGAAACTTTACATAATGGTGTGCTTCACTGAATAAAATGAAACCTTTGGTTCTGGTTGAATTCACTACTCAGTAAATGCTGTTTAGAGATTAATTTATGATCTGTGGTGCTTTTTTTTGTGGAATAGCTATTATTCAGAATTTTAAGCAGCACTTAATATGGGATATTTTATATTTGCATTCTGAAGAAGCTGGACATTGTTTGGTGATATGTATAATTTTCTTGAATTTAAAATAACATAGTTGTTCTTTTTTTTTCTTTTTAAATAAGTATGAACCTTCCAAGAGCAATTGGGTAGGTTTATGGTATAAAGTTGATTCTGTTTTGATGAATTCTGTTTTAATTCAAACCCAATACTTTATCTAAGGATTAAAAATATTATAACAATTAATACTTTCACAAAAATTTATATATATTTGGCATATTTTAAAATATGAATTTTCCACTTTTATTATCATTACATTTTTAATCATCATTTAAGAATCATAGTCATTAAGCAAGCATTTGTTTGTCTTAAAGTATTGTTTCAAATATTTTCTATACTATGTATTTTTTTTCTGTATTTGTGCAGTTGTATTTTAAACATAAGCAAATGCAAAACCAGCTGCACTAAATCAATCCAAATGTGGCTTCTAAAAGAAAATGCTAAGGGCCAAGCACTCCAGATCATTATTATATAATAAAGAGTGGCAGTGTATAAAAAATTAAATTTCTATGAGACCAAAAGCATCAGTATTGTGATCAGATTCCTTTCAAACTTGAGAAAAGTCTTTAGGATGAGGAGCTTTCCAAAGAATGATCATTTTCATATCTTAAATAATCACACACTCCCCAAACAGGAGAAAAAAAAACACCGAAAGCCAAAATATCCCAGATGACTAACAGCTATATCGGGTTATGTGATGATGTAACCTACTTAATTTGCATCGAATTTTCATCTAATCAAATGTAGAAACGTGTCTATTTTTTTTCACTTCTCTGATTTGTTTTCTTTGATTCCCCTACTGTCAATAGATCCAGGGGTGTGTGTTAGTGTTCTCTTGGCTGCCTTTTGCTGCTTTCTACTCCTGAACTCATCCATTCTTTCTGCAGAAAATGTTTATCCTCTGTGGTTCTTCTCATCTTGCTCTACTGTTTGCCTCTACCAACCAACTTCTTAATTATTCACACACTGTCATTCCTCTCAAAGTCCCATCATAATCTTAAAAGATTTCAGTTCATCTGTCAGTTTGGTCTTAACATTTTGACTCTCCTTAAACCAATGTCTCTGTTTCTGTTATTCCCAGTGGTTCGTTGTGGAGCTAATCCTTATTCAGAAGTTTTGTAATGTTAGCTCCAAATTTTAGCCCACACTTCTGAAACCACTTAACATTTCCAGATTTCTTATTCCATGATATACACTAATCAACCTCACATATAACTCATGTTAAGTAATTGCAAATTCCCTCAATCTTCTTTCAAACAATTAGCAGCTTTTATTTTTCCTTTCTTTTTTCTTCTTCTTCTTCTTCTTCTTCTTTTTTTTTTTTTTTGGTACTGTGGTTGAAGCAGGGGCACTTAACCTCTGAGCTGAGCCACCTACCCTGTTCTTTTTAATTTTTATTTTGAGTCAGGGTCTTGCTAAGTTGCTGAAGCTGGTCTCTAACTTGCAGTACTCCTGACTCAGCCTCCCAAGTTGTGGGAATTACAAGTGTGTGCCACTGTACCTGGCCTGTTCATTCTTTTATTTATTGTAATCTTATTGGATTTATTTGTTTTATTTGTTGTTATTTGTGTTTTTCTCCTAAGAGTTATTCCTCGCTCTTTAAAGCTATTCCAAACATTTTTTATTGTACTTTTCAAACTAACGTTTTATCCATGCACGTTCATTCTTGATTTCTGATATTGTTGCCTAGCAGAAAACTGAAGTCAACAGATGATAAACAGGTGAGGTCATCAGGTTACAAATTTTTCTACTTGTCAAATCCAAAGGAGATCTATCAATTCCTAATTTATTCTGTCTCTAAATGAAAGTAAATATTCTCTTATATGTCAAGTGGGATTTTTTTCCTCACAAGAATCTAAAAGGAGAAGATTCTAAGGGAAAGAGATCACAGAATGAATGGGAAATTAGGAAGCAAATTTGAAATGGACAGAAATTGGGGCTACCCAACAATTTTATTAGGTCATCACTTATGGAATGGATAAACACTGAATGTAATTTTGCTGATTTTGAATCATAGTGTTAAGGGTCAAAAATTTGGGAGGAAAAAAAATCCCTTTGATCTGTCCTATGTCACAGGACAAGAAACAGTGATAGCCCCTACAATTTTCATAATGTAAGATTTCTCTGTTCTGTTCAGTTGCCGCAGTCTTGGCTGGGCACAGAATCACGAGCCACCACACAGCTTTGTAGATTCAAACAGCAATTCTTTATTCCCGAACTCACACCGGCCTCCACACACGTTCTGGGGCAATCCCAGTTCTGCTGCCACCCAATTCACCTACTCCAGGAGGCTTTTTTCCCAAAATCCTCTCTGAATCTCACGAGAACTCAATGGGAGCTCAGGCAGAAGGAACGCCCTAATTCCAGCAGCAATAATCCTCAACATCGAACTTCCCTAAAATCCAAGGTCTTAAACTGGGAACGCCCTTAATCCAAGGACCGGGATACTTCCTCAAACCTGATCAGCTCTAAACCCGGATCCGCCTTGGTCTTTGAGCAAGGTCACCTTACATGCAATGTCAACAGCGAAATCATTAACATGGGGTACGCTAGCAAGGAAATTTTGATGCGTCATTTCTACTTGGTAATGGCCCTCAGCATTCAGTCACTCTCTTTCATAAACATTCATTTTTCTGCTCTTGTTGGGTTTTACTTGCCCACCATTCAAATACAAATATGACCTCATGGGTTTGTTCTTTTCATCTTTTGATGTCATCATGTATAGTATCTTTCATTGTCATGACTTTATCTAAATAAATACTTTTCACTCAGTTTTTTAAAGATGTATATTTTGCTAAGTGCTTTATATAGACAAATCCTGTATAAAACCTTATAAATTATCAGTTATAATATTACTTTTGCAAATCAAAGAACTAGATATCATTAATATTAAATAATTTTTCCTATTTTTTACAAGTCTTCAGTGAGTCAAGACAGTCTCCAAAATCCAAATGCTTTTACCCATCTATATACTGATAATTCAGCAAAGATATTTTCAACAACTTTGTCAACTTTTTGATATTTCTTCTTACTTGAAGTATTCAAAGGATTTTATATGTTTAAAATGAAATTTATCATTTTTTATTATTATCTGGTGGTTTTCAGAACTATTGCTTTTTAAAGCTTTGTTTTGGCGACAATATGATTGGAAGGAAGAATCATTGTCAATTTCACTTTCACGTTCATTAATAAATAGGCCTTCCTCCAAACCTGTCACTTTTGAAGGATGTGAAATGACAACCCCCAGGGTGAAAAGATGGGTCCTAAGTGGAGAAGGCAAACCCTGGGCTCTGGGCCCTGGACTTTCATCCCAGTAACAATGGGTTTTGAACTTGTTACCTGATTTAGACTTTGAACCTGCACAACTAGTTTCCTGATTGCCCAGCCAGCATGTTCTAAGTCTCTAATGATTAAGTCACACTAAATGTTCTGCTATTATTAACTCTCATTAAAACCTATAAAAAACATACCCCAGTTGCCATTTTCTCCTCTGAAAATGTGCCAGTCCACCACTGCTTAATAAAGAAAGCTTGCTGATCCATGGAGTTCTGCTCCCATTTCCGTTATTTTTGCTTACAAATATTAGCCCTCATTATTCTTACTCAGAGTGTTGTAACAGTCTCTAAACTAGATTCATGACCACATAGAGACCTAACTCAAACCTATCATCCACATAGGGTCACAAGTGTTTAAAGTAGCAATGTTGTTTCTCTGTTTTCATTTTTCAATTGGCTTCCTTTGTCCTGTTGGATATAGTCTAATTTCTTAGTACTGATACATCAAGTTCTGATTGGTCCTTTTTACATTTCCAACTTCATTTCTTCTGTCCTTCTGACCTAAATTCTATGATTCTGACATCCTTGATTGCAAATAATACTTGACTGTACTATGAAGCTGTAAAAGCACTGTGTTTTCTTTATTCATGAGTACTTTCTCTTTATAATGTTTCTTTTTCTTTTTCTCTCTTCCTATTGTCTAGTCTGGCTAACTCTTCTATCTCTATGACTCATTACATCTTCAAGGAAAGCTACTGGATTAAGTTTCCCTCTATCTATATCTCTGGGAAGACCAGAGAATGGCTCTACTCTTTACATCTTGGCCACTTCCTATTCTTCATTATTTAGAAAATCTCGAAACAGGGTATTTCTGTAAGGATAGGAGTGTTTCATAGAGTGTGACTGACTGGTAGGCATGCTGCTCCTCAAGTTATGCATAAGTATAAAAGACAGAAAGACTTTAAAGCAGATAGCCTCACCTGTAGAAATATCCATATAGCAATAATCAATTATTCAGAGAAACTTAATACCATATTAGATGAGATTTAAGATGATATATTGCTAATCAAAGTCACACAGATAACACTTCAGCTAAAGAGATATAGATTGATACTTTTGGGTGATTTCTAATTGTTTATTTATTTATTTATTATTTTTGAGAGAGAGAGAGAGAGAGAGAGAGAGAGAGAGAGAATTTTAATATTTATTTTTAGTTTTCGGCGGACACAACATCTTTGTTTGTATGTGGTGCTGAGGATCGAACCCGGGCCGCACGCATGCCAGGCGAGAGCGCTACCACTTGAGCCACATCCCCAGCCCTCTAATTGGCTTTTACAATATAATCATATAATCTCAGGGTTGCAAGCAACCTTAAACACTGTCTAGAAATCTCATTATGATCACCTGAGGATATCAAAGCAATAGATTAATGGGAATGTAACTGTGTTGTAATTTGAAATGTGATATAAAGCACTTATCTTTAAATTTATTTTATCTCAGTACCTAGTTTGGGAATTAGAGCATCTGGAAATTTTCAAAATATATACATTTTCTTAAGATCTTTCAGGAACTAACAGTTAGGTAAAAATTCTGTTTAGAAACAAATGAAACTACTAAGAATGGAAGGTGTTTTTGTATTATTTTCATATCATTGCTGTAACCCAAATTAACACAAACACAAATTTGGAGAAACTCCCAAATTTACTCTCTTTTAGCTTTGGAAATTGGAAGTTTGGAGAGGGTATTACTGTACTAAAATCAGGGTTGTAGCAGGTGTGAGTTCCTTCTGGACACTCTCTGGTGAATCTGTTTGCCTGCTTTTCCCAGGTTCTAGAGGTTTTCTTCATTTCTTAGTTCATGGTCTCTTGCTCCATCATCAAAATCAGCTGAGCAGCATCTTCAAATCTCTATTTGGCTCTTCTTGTACCATCACTTGTACTCCAACTCTGCTCTGTGTCTCTCTGTTTTCCCTGTAAGTAACATTGTGATGACATTTGTCATTGCCTCCATCCCCCACTGAATAATCAAGGCTAACACCCTTTTCAGGATCCTTACTTTAGTCACATCTGTAAGGTCTCTTTTTGCAGTGTAGGGTTCTGGTGATTAGAACATGGTCTTTTGGAGGGGGCTATTAATCTGCCTATCCCAGACTCCAGACAAGTTCTAATATTGGTTCTCTTGATGATGTGAAGATGTAGAGTACTGAAAGTGTTGTGTTTATTTAGTTCATCAAACAAACAAACCAAAAAACAATAGTACTAAAACTCTATGGCTGGGAATTTGAACACCATGGCAGTGTGGAATTTTTAAAGATGGGGAAAAGGCAGCAGGCAGTTGTGCAAGACAAATCTAAGGAAGGAAGCTGCAAAAACAAGCTACCAGCAAGAGCAGGAATATGAAAAGATAAGAAACTTAGATGAACATAGCTTTCAATTAATCAGAAAATTTCATTTTCAGAACTTTCCATCTGTGGGACCCACAACTCAGCTGAGATGGTACTTTACTTAGCAGTTTCACAAAAGCCTTCCACGTAGAAAGCAGAATCATAGCAACAGAGTGTCAGAGCTGAAAAGACCTTCAATATTTTCTGGTTTAACCTCATTTTATAGAAGTAAATTGAGAACCATAGTTTTTAAGAATTTAAGAAAAGTTGCACAGTTGCTTGATGCCAAAGGCAGGATTTAAACCCAAATGTCCTGATTTGAACTTTATCATTCTTGCTACATTCTCCTCTAAGAGTTCTTTTCTCTTCAAGTAGGAAATAATGTTATATTTCCTTAGGAAATATAATACTTTTTCCTATCATAACAGATTTTTCTGTCACCTTTCTAAGAGTTGTGTATAATGGTCATCATTTCTTCTTTTACATAGAAGCTAGAGGTAGATTTAACCTAAACTGCATTGCCTGATTTTTTTTACATTATATAATATCATCTTCTACTTGTCTAGTACAGTGTGGGTTTGAAAGTGCTTGCAAATTTTACATACCATTGTCCTTGCTTCTCAGAAATATGTTATAAGGCCTTTAGGAAGCAAAGGTAATTTTTTTTAAATTCTTTCTTTCTTTCTTTCTTTCTTTCTTTCTTTCTTTCTTTCTTTCTTTCTTTCTTTCTTTATTTTTAGTCATACATGACAGCAGAATGAATTTTGACATATAATACATACATGGAATGTATATACATCAATTATATTGTCAATTCTGTTCTGCTGCCCTTCCTATCCTCCTTACTTCTCCCCTCCTCTCCCATCCTTTCTCTCTATCCAATCTAATGTGACACACTTTTTTTTCTTTTTCTCATTACAACATCATATATGTATTCTGTATAATATTGAGGTTCTCCTTCCATCTTCCGTGCAACTACCCTTCTCCCTCTTTTCCCCTCCCACCTCTCTTCCCTATTTAGTGGTAGTCTTCTTCTCATGCTCTTCTTCCCTATCTCTGTGATACATACAAAGATGAAGCCTAGTCCAGAGCCTGGGATCCTGATACTCCTTCCCACCACACTTCTGCTGCATGGAGCTTTGTGATTTTAGTCAAGTCTACCAGTCCCTTAATGCATTAGTGTTCCCATTTGTGAAATAATTGCAATATTGTTTCCTTGACACATAGGGACATTTTACAAATAAAATGAGGTCTTAAATGGGAAAGTCCTTAGAAAAATAGAGCATATCCTCAATAGCAAATGAAATGAGCTTATAACTCAAGCACTTCTAATATGAGACAAACTAGACAAACATCACAGGTTATTCCTGATGACTGTAAGGGACTAAAAAAGCAAAGCAAATTTTACTTTGAACTCATGAAGCCATACAAAATGCTGCAATTATAGCCAGTGCAAGGTGGATGTGAAATGTCCCCCTAAAGCTCACATGTGAGGTAGGTGCAGTGGCACATGCCTGTAATCTCAGTGGGCTCCAGAGGCTGAGCCAAGAGGATCACGAGTTCAAAGCCAGCCTCAGCAACTTAGTGAGGTGCTAAGCAATGCAGTGAGACCCTGTGTTTAAATAAAATACAAAAAAGGGCTTGGGTTGTGGCTCAGTGGGTCAGTGCTCCTGAGTTCAATCCCTGATACCAAAATAAATAAATAATAAATCAAAAAGTCAACTCATGTGTGAGACAAAGTAAGAAGATTTAGATTGGTTTATAGCCTCAACCTAATCAGTGAATTAATCCCTAATGGGATTAACTGAATGGTAATTGGAGGCGGGTGGGGTGTGGCCAGAGGAAGTGATTCACTGGGGGCATGGCTATAGGGTATATATTTTGTATTTGGAACATGGAGTCTCTCTCTCTGCTTAATGATCAACATGTGAACTGCTTTCCTCTGCCCCCCTCTCCCGCTGTGATATTCAGCCTTACCTGGACTGAGCTGGCCATCTATGGACTAAGACTTCCTAAACCTTAAGCCCTAAATAAACCTTTCCTCCTTTAGAGTTGTTCTGGTTGGGTCCTTTTAGTCACAACAGTGAAGAAAGCTAACTAAAACAGAAATTGGTACTAAGAAGTGGGGTCGTTGCTGTGACTAACCTGACCATGTGGTTCATAAGCTTTTTGAGCTTTTTTGGAATTAGTGGGAGAAATTTTGAGATGCTTAGCAGTGCAAGCTGGAAATGCTTTAGGTTGTTGTAAGTACAGGTTAATGGCTGATTCTGGTGGGAGCTCAGAAAACCTGAATGCCAATAGGATTGTGGACAGTGAAAATGGGGCTCAAGAGGGTTTAGTAAAAAAGGAGGACACTATTGGTATTTGGATTAGAAGCCATTTGTGCTATGTTCTGGCTGGGAAGTTGTCTGCATTTTGCCCATGTCCTAAGACTTTCTGTGAAGCTGATTTTTAAAAGCAATGGATTCCTTAATCTGGTAGAAGAAATTTCTAGGCAGCATAGCATTCAGGCAGTGACATGGATATTGCTGGCAGGTTCTAGCCAAGTAATTATGATAATAAGGAGCAGAAAGCAGAGCAGAAAGATTTGGGAAACATGGGCTTAAATGGTCTGAATAGAACTTGGGCAGGGGCTGTACTTGCCCAACACATATGAGGCCCTAGGTTCCATCCTCAACATCACATAAAAATAAATAAATAAAATAAAGGTATTGTGTCCATCTACAACTAAAAGTTATTTAAAACAAAACTTGGGCTAAGGAAGTTGCAGTTAAAACATTACCATCATGAAAGAAATGCTAAAGGTTTTGTCTAGAGACAATAAGAGAAATGGCTTGAGGGCATCTCAGAAGCTGACAAGACCACACCCTTCTCAAGCTCAAAGGAGTAAAAGTGAAAATTCTCTTTGAGAAGAAACCAGTGGGGCACCCTTCTTGCACAAGGGGGCCTAGGAAGTTTTCACCATGCTCAGCCACCCAGACACTCAGAGGCTGCTGCAGCAAGGATCCCTGGAGGCTCTGCTATGGCTCATGATGGCAGCAGACCTTTGAGTCAACCAAGATGCTGGAGTTAGGATTCATGGAAGTTTTGACCAAGATTTCCAAGGAAGGCTTTGGCAGCCAGGCAATCCAGGTTGGAGTCCCTGCAGGCACTCCCTTAGAAAGCAAAGTGAGGAGATTTGAGGAGGAAGCCAAAGCTGTTGTGGAGACCTTTGAGATTAAGAAATGCCATAATGTTGGATGTCATCCTAGGAAAGCTGCAGGAATGGAGCAGAGACAAGCCAACAAAAAGGCTACTTGGGCTGCAACCCACAAAGCCACAGAGGTGGAGCTACAAATGCCATTTGGAGAGAACATCATGATGCCATATGCCCCAGATGACAGACATGGAGCTATAGGACTTATTTGCCCAGCTGGATTTCCATCTTGCTTTGGTCCTATCCCTTATTTCTATGACCCTAATTTTGTGAATGGAAATATTTACTCTGTACCATCATATATTGGATTCTTATACATTGCTTTTAATTTTACAGGAGTTCATAATGCAAAATTGTCTTAAGCCTCAGAGAAGACTTTGGACTTGAACTTTGGGCAATCTTGGAATTCTTTAGATTATAAAGATTCTTGAGGATGGACTAAATGTATTTTAGTCAAATGAGTGTGAGATTTTTGGAGGCCAGGGATGGAATGTTATAGTTTGGATGTGAGGTTTCCGCCAAAAGCTCACATGTGAGACAATGCAAGAAGCTTTGAAGGAGAAATGATCGAGTTACAAACTTAACCTAATCAGCGAAGTTTTCAACATGCTCCTGATGGGATTAACAGAGTGTAGCTGGAGGCAGGTAGGGTGTGGCCAGAGAAAGTGGTTCATTTGGGGATGTGGCTATGGAGTATATATTTTGTATTTGGAGCATTTAGTCTCTCTCTCTATGTTCCATGATCAACATGTGAGCTGTTTCCCTCTGTCACAATCTTCTTCGATAATGTTCTGCCTCACCTCAAACCCCTCCCCCAGAAATGGAGCTGACTTTCTATGGACTAAGACCTCTAAAACTGTGAGCCCCAAATAAACCTTTCCTCCTTTACAGTTGTGCTGGTTTGGTCCTTTAGTTACAACAGCCTAAAAACTGCTAAAATGCTTGTTAAGTGTTTCAATCTCTGGCAACCTCTGTTTTTCATCAATATTGCCCATTACTTTCTGTATTTGATTTTTAATTAGCAATTTAATATGACATAATATATTGATTACTCAACTATTTCTTGGCATATATACATACACTTTAATTTTTTTACATTTGACTTAGAACTTCACAAAAATGACAAGTGCAGAAATTTAAGATAAATATCCTGTAAGATATAAATGAAGCAGGAAATTTTGAAAATTATAAAATTGTTAGATAAAACTATACTCAATTCCTGCAAGATATCAGAAAGCATACTAGTTCTCCTCCATACACAGCTTGAAATTTAGAATACCTCTCACCTATAAGCAAAATTATTTCCTGCTACTTTCAGGTTTTGAATCTTTGTTTTCTTAAAATTAACAACCAGAAGAGAAGAAAGGATGATTAAAAAAAAGCAAACAAGCAAAATTTCAATTCAAGAAATATAACATGGAGATGTGAAATTTTGTCATTGAAATATTAAATCTAAAAATACAATGGGATGATACACAGACACATTGGTGGGCATGAATGAACTAAGGTTAACTCAACGTTTAGGACCTTAGACTCAAGTTTTCTCAGGGGGGAAAAAAAAGGAAACTTTAAAGTCAAGGAATGGTAATTCCTTACCAAAAACTCAATTCTCACATAAAATGATAATGAGTACCAGTCATGAAATACAATATAGAAGCATCTCAACCACCTTAGCTGGTGCTAGAATATTAGAAAGTATGGAGTAAATATGTTCAATATATAAATAAATGAAAATTTATAGTAATAATTAGTGAACAAGAGACTATACAGGTGAAAAAAGATTTAAGTGAAAAAGAAAAATAATATTGAGAACTTATTAGAAATTTTAGTATGTTGGATAAACTAATTAAATATAAAAGAGGATTAATAAATTGTAGACATACAGAACTTAAAGTAAAAAAGGTAGAACCCATGAAAAATAAGAACATGAAATTAGAATGGTCAGTATATCTTTAATCAGAGTTTTAGAAGGAGAGAATCATGTAAAAGTCGGGCTGGGGATGTGGCTCAAGCGGTAGCGCGCTCGCCTGGCATGCGTGTGGCCCGGGTTCGATCCTCAGCACCACATACCAACATAGATGTTGTGTCCGCCGAGAACTAAAAAAAAAAATAAATATTAAAAATTCTCTCTCTCTCTCTCTCTCTCCTCTCTCACTCTCTCTTTAAAAAAAAAATAGAAGGAGAGAATCATGTAAAAGTGAAAACTACATATATAGATATATACATAAATACACACAAGTTGGGTTTATCACAAAATGCAAAATTATTAGAAAACCTTTAAGGTGTTTCTTCATAGTAATAGATTAAAGTAGGAAAAAAAAAAGAAACTCCACATGATTATTACAGAGAGGCAGGTAAGGAATTCTAATAGCTTTAAGAATACATAAAAGTAATTCTCTCCCTTGTTTTTTTTTTCCCCTTTCCCCTCACAAACTCTTATATGTAATTTTGTGTAACAATGAGGGTCTCCTTCCATTTCCATACATTTTCCCTTCTCTCAAACAACAGCAGATGCGATAGAGAGGGAAAATGAGAGGGAAGGGGAGGGGGGATAGTAGGGGATAGGAAAGGCAGCAGAATACAACAGTCATTAATATAGTATTATGTAAAAATGTGGATGTGTAACCGATGTGATTCTGCAACTTGTATTTGGGGTAAAAAGGGGAGTTCATAACCCACTTGAATCAAATGTATGGAAGATGATATGTCATGAGCTTTGTAATGTTTTGAACAACCAATAAAAAAAAATTAAAAAAAGAATACATAAAAGTAACAAAAAATGTAACTTAACTGTGGGTAAGGTAGACAGGGGCTGCTACTATAGTCATCTGACATCTAGAGGCTGAAGCTGCTGGCTTTGGCTTGGCTATTCAAAAATACTGAGATGAGATCCTGGCAATTCCCTGGAACCTTTCTGGGAGTTGAGAGAAGCTAAGAAGGTGCCACACCCTTTATTTTGGATAACTGCAAGCTCATTTTTTTTTTTTGTATAAAGATAGAATGATAAAGAGTAGAAGTCTAAAATTTTAAATCAAATTTGGACTCTGATGATCACACATGGCTAGACATTATTATTATTATTATTATTATTATTATTATTATTATTACTACTACTACTACTACTACTACTACTACTGTTACTATTATGCTGAGGATTGGGCTCAGGGCCTCCCATATGCTGGGCAAGCACTCTATCACTGAGCTACATCTCTACTCTGATGACTAGACCTTTTTAATTGTTAATTGAGACTGGATTATGACTTAAAGTTCTCAGAGTACCCATTAAATCATGGTCTCCATTTGAATTTTTCATTTTTTGTTTTTGGAAGTAGTAGAACCACACAAAAGATTTAAAGCAACATTAAAAGGCAAAAGTGAAATAGTTTTATGTTTACTACTCGTAGTTGTTCGTGTACTAACATAATGGTTATGCTATAGAATAGTGAAAGTCAGTGAATTACAATTATGTTTGTCTACATAAATGGACCTCATGAACATGAAAATATCAAGTGAAAAAGTAGGAGAATTTGCATAGCAAGGTGGCATTACTAAGATGTTTAAATTATCTGAAACCATAATATATTTTGCTTTGGTTTATTTTAGATAGATAGATAGATAGATAAAACAATAAAGAGGAAGCATAAATATTAAATTTGTGGTATAATTTATGTTAGATTGTGGGGGACATATCAGGCAAATGAACATGAGGGCTTTTACGTATGACATAATCCTTTGTTCTTTAAACTAAGGAGTAGGTACATGGGTACTAATAATTTTTTTTTTTTACCTTTTGAAATATTTTGTAAGTTTTCTATAGGAGCAGGAAATGAGTTTCCAGATTGAAAAAAAAAACTGAGCTGTTACTTGATTTTTAATAAATTGAGGAAAGATTTACATTAAGGAAGTAAATTAATAAGAGCTGAAAAATCAAACAATTGGGAAAACAGGTTAATTTGAGTCCCAGGGTGAATAAAACATCGTTCAAGACAGGAAATGCAATTCTGCAGCACATCATAGCTCATCTGTATTGTGTAAACAGTAACAATAGTAATAAAATAAATGTTGAATATTGATTTAACCAAAGTTAGAATGTAATTACATTTGAAAGATGGATGGAGAAGTGGGTGAGAGCTAAGTGTGGGAGGACTGTAACTTCAATAAGAGGAGGTCAAAGAAAATGCAGAAAATGCAAAATCATGACACAGCAATGTAACCATCTTCCTTTAAAATTATGGGGCAAAGATACAAATATGTGACTAACTAGCTAAGAGAGAGGAAAACTTTTCTTGATATGGAATAGGGTGCGGAGAAAAGAAGAAAGGTGTTAGTTTTTGTTGGAGACTTTAGGATAGTTTGACATCTTAAGTTACATATGCATGTAACTAAAAACATTACAAAATATTAAATACATGCAAATTTCATAATTTGCTTAAATTTTAAAAACTTCCCTATTTCTCAACTCCATATTATGTAACTATTCAAGAGTCCACTCAAATGGTGCTTTAGACATAGAACATTGGCTTCTGCATTTCTGCCTTATGAATAATTACTGATGCTATTCCCCAGATCAAGAATCAGAATAACATTACAAAATATACCTAGGTTTAGAACCAGTAGGTTTGATTCCATCATCACTGATGCTGCATTGTGTCATATTTCCTCAATTCAAGGAGAATATTAAAGCCACAGAGGCAATCTCCAGGAAAATGTATCCACTCAGGACATTGACTGCTAGTTTTGTGAAATACTGACTAAAATGACTGTAGACTCTTTCTGTTAGTGATGGCTTCTGATTGCAGAGACTTGCCAACAGCTGTACCCATGAGCTTGAGACTTAGTGGCCAGCTCCACAGGAGCTCTGAACCCACTGATGAGTCCTCTACTCTAAACTCAGCACTTCCTTCATTTTCCTACCTCATCATCTAGAAGTTGCCGGAATGTGGATATGACATCCAACTGTTAATATACACTACATGAATCATTTGCTGAAAATTATTTGGTATCCTAGGGCCGTAGGGCTCCACTTTCATAACACATTTGAAGGAAAAAAAGAAAAAAGTAAAAAAAGATTCTTTTGTATTTTAACACTTGCAGGTCAAATTTTACAATATTTAATCTTTTTTTTTTTTTTTTTTTGAGAGAGTGAGAGAGGAGAGAGAGAGAGAGAGAGAGAGAATTTTTTTTTTATATTTATTTTTTAGTTCTCGGCGGACACAACATCCTAGTTTGTATGTGGTGCTGAGGATCGAACCCGGGCCGCACGCATGACAGGCAAGCGCGCTACCGCTTGAGCCACATCCCCAGCCCCACAATATTTAATCTTAATTGAAGAACACTAGATGCCTGAAAATGAAAAAGGAAGCCTAAGAAATTAAATAAGGAGAGGTCAACAAAGCATTCATCTTTAAGAATGGACCAATTCTACAAGGTAAGTGAGTAGAGTAGGCAGGCTTTTACAATTCACACAAGCCTTTGTTATGTGTTATTCAGGGTTTCTGAGGATAGCAAAACACTAGATCTTCCCTTCCTCCAAAGTGGAAAAGGAAATGTATTGTACCCACTGGCCACTGGTGGGGCATGGTGAGGAAAGAGAAAGGGATGGGGTCACAGACACCACAGAACAATAGCTGCTAGAAAGAACCAGGCAATGGCTTAATTTCAGAAATCAAATGATCCTCTGTGTAAAAGAATGGAGGAGGGCTGGGGATGTGGCTCAAGTGGTAGTGCGCTCGCCTGGCATGCGTGCGGCCCGGGTTGGATCCTCAGCACCACATACAAACAAAGATGTTGTGTCCGCCGAGAACTAAAAAATAAATATTAAAAAATTCTCTCTCTCTCTCTCTCTCTCTCTCTCTCTCTCTCTCTCCCTCCCTCCCTCCCTCCCTCCCTCCTCTCTCACTCTCTCTCAAAAAAAAAAAAAAAAAAATGATCCTCTGTGTAAAAGAGTTGACGAGGGCTGGGGTTGTGGCTCAGTGGTAGAGTGCTTGCCTAGCATGTGTGAGGCTCTGGGTTCGATCCTCAGCACCACATATACATAAATAATGTCCATTGACAACTAAAACAAATTTTTTTTTAAAAAAGTGGATGACTCTCTACCTTGTTTATGTTCATATCATGTCTTTGTACATGTGCATGAGATGGAGCATTACTAATCTACAGGTGTGTTAAGATAAAAACTAAATGATACTAATAGGTAGCAGACTACTTTCATTCCATTTTTTTTTAAAGTCTAAGATAGTAATGTAAATTTAAACAGTTTGCTTAAAAATACATTCAAACTCTAACAAAATGCAAATGACAAATATTCATGCTTAAAAATTAGTAGTGTTCTATATTTATACAAAATTATGACATTATCCAAGGAAAAAGCTACCTGTAATAACAGAATAACTTCTTCTGATTAATACCTCATAGGTACTTTTCAATTTTAATCTTCAGTTTAGCAAATTGTGGTATAACCTAGGTGCCAAGAAGCTTCCCAAATCTCCACTCAACTCTTTCACCTTAAGACTGGAATATTTTACACCAAACTATAACATCTGAATCAAATTATTTTATAGATTTGCCATTTTCTGTGCATCACATGGTATAAGCCCATACAAATATCTCCATTTTTTTATATTCCTAGTAGGTAGAAATAACTTTCATTTAATGAACTGTTTTAATTTTATAGGGTTCTAAAATACACAACTTATAGTGAGATCCTACGTGGATCCCTTACTGAAAACAGTTTTTATGAATCTTTTACGTGAATACAATTCTCATGAATAGCTTAGTCCTATGATCTTTGAACATGATAAAATATACCCATATCTTTTTAAAAATAAATTATATTGCATATAATTAAGGTATGCAACATGATGTTATGGGATGCATATAGATAGTAAAATGGTTACTATTGTGAAATAAACTCATACATTTCTCATGTCATAGTTACACAATTTTCTGCTTTTATATCAGGAGATTCTAATTTTCTTGGGAGCCCCAGGCACGTAGGCATGCATGGGCACCCACAAGCACACACATAGAAGAAACAGTGCTGCACAATTTAATTAAACATTGGCAGCTTTCTGTAACATCATACTCTAGGGAAGGCAACCATAGGTACATTCCTTCAGTCATTTTTTTCAGAAACTACTACTAGGTGACATAGCATGTAAATATTTTTTAAAAAATCATAGGATGCTTTAATTAAGTACAAGGCCTCCAACGAATGGACAATTTAGCATATTTAGTCTACCAGGGATCCCCTAATTTCTCATGAAAAAGATGTGCATTTTTCCTCAAGGGAAGGTGAAAAAGAGAATAGCTGGCACACTCCATTGGCATGCTATATATTTGAATGGCTTCAGAGAGTTCTTATGGAAGTTCATGTCCTGGAGATGTTTCTGGTGGGGGTTTTTAATCAAGGTTCTCTTTAGAGAGAAGTTCAGGTTATTGCTGCTGCCCAGCAACCAACTACAGTCATGTATCAATGATGGAGTTACATTCTGGGAAATTCACTGTTAGGTGATTTCTTCATTTCATGAACACTATTACTCAGACAAAAATGGCTACAACATCACTAAGCAATATAGTTTTATGGGAGTACTATCATATATGAGATCCATTATTGACCAAAATTTTGTCATACTGTGCATGACTATAATCTTAACTGCAATGAAAGTGGACTATTTTATAGTATTGAAAAATCATTTACATTTATATTTTTTTGTATTTTATAAAAATTCTTCATCTACAGTACTTGAGATTATAGCAGTCTTCCTTCAGTGCTATTTATTTTCATTTCCTTTCTCACCCATTGAATAATGTATCTTTAGCCATGTTTTGCCTATCCAGGTAGCTCAGGCATGTTGCGTACTGCTTACCCCTTGCTTTATGTTACCTTGTTATTTCCATATATACTGGATCCTATTGGTCACATGATCTTGACTTAAAGCCAGGTATGACTTTTGATAACTATAAGGTTATTCAAAGCCTTGCCCCATGTATATATATCAGAGTTCCATAGTGCCTTTATTTAAAAGAGCACTATTGTAGTCCTATACCAAAAACTTCCTTTTGCCCAACAGAAGTGAGGGTAGTGAAAGCAGTGTCCTCTTGCTAGGCAGCTGCTGCCAACCTTTCCCTAGAGCATCATGGATGGAACACTATAGCAGCTCTCTTCTTCTTGATCATAGGCTTTAAGGTCTGCTTTTCCTGAAATAGAGCTAAATTGGCCAAGCTGGCCCTCTAAAGTAAGGTAAGTTCTTCACTTGGCAGTGTGCCTCAAACCCAGGAGAGCAACCCGAGTGATGTCTAGATAGCTCATTAGCCAAGCTGTTTCACCAAAATGCACTTTGGAAAGAGGGACAGACATGTATGCTCTGTAGAGCAATTCTGCTTTTATTAAGATACAGATTTTATTTAAAACAGTTTAATTACAAATGAGCTACAGAAACTATTCAAAGTTAGTCAACTTTTGGGATTACCCCAAAAAGTATAAATGAAATACAAATCATAAAAATGATTTGCAACAGAGAAATAACAAAGGATACCAACTGAAGGAAATTATTACTTTTATGAGGCAATAATAATGTGAAATAATATATTGCCTTTCACTTTAGATTCTGAGAACAAGGTAAAAACATGAGAATTCATTGATGGGGCACTATTCTTTTGTAAATGTAGCTTCTCACATAAGGATGCAGTATAATAAAACTGTTCCCTCAAGTTAATATTCTTTAAACACTTCCTTCTTAACTTGGGGACTTGCCAAATATTTGACTTTTTCCTAGGCACTTTTTCCTAAGCACAACATTTGGTATTTTTTAGGAGGGTTTTTGCTTCTTTGAGGAGTTTCTAGGTGTGGTATTATACATTCCAGATTACCACTACATGCTTTAAGGTATGTGCAGAGCTCAATTTTACTGATTTCTCAGGGACTTTTGCATCTTAGGAGTAGATGGCTGAATTACTTGGAATTCTAATCACACCTTTAAGTTGTGTCTATGGCCTTTAAGGGAGAATTGAGCTCCAATTTTGGAGGAAATAAATTACCTTTAAAATTTTACATAGGTTTATTTTACTTATGACAGTATCTCTCAGGAGAATCTCACTAAATGTGATAAATGAACTTCAAGCCTACTAGAAATCACATGTGGACAAACTTTCTACTCTGGCAACACTAATGAGTATCAAAACAATCTTCAACTCTCCTGATATTTGAGCTCTCTTTCTTACCAAATTATGACATTTGATTTGCAATGTATAGATGACAAAATGCAAATAAACAATCAGATTTTTATCAGATGTGGATCTTAATAAATTTAATTTTGAGGATAAATTAAATTTCAAATTGAGTGTGACAAAACATAGTATCCTAAATTCTACGTATATGTTCTGACTACAGTAGGAAAGTGGCATTCACTCCCTAGTCTTTCTAGAATCAAAGAACTCCTGGGATAGGGTAGGATTCTTCAATTTGATCTCTGCTGCCACAAAGTGAATTTATTATGTTTCATACAAAGGAATATCTGTCTTACTTCAAGGATTAGCAAGTAGGAGATTCTCAACTGTACTTCAATATTAATCCATTTGAGGGCTTCTGGTTATTATTTTTTATTTGTCCCCATCTTAAAGCAGGCTTAAGTCATTTTAAGGCAAGTCATGCATAAGTCATTTTTATCACTTTTATAATATGTACTACCGTATATCATCATGCCTAGTTGCCCTTTTAAGGTAGAAATAAGCCTAAAATACAATTCAGTTAAGAAAGGATAGTATCTCCAACACATGTGCTGAATCAATTGAATATTCATATGCAAAACAATGAGCTTCTATCACACCTTTTGCCATATATAATGATTTATTTTAAATGAATCATAGACCTAACTGTGTCACCTAAAATTGTCTATAGATGAGAAAACCTTTGTGTACTGGGATTAGAAGAGTATTTTTTTATAAGCAACCCTGAAGCATAATGCATCAAAGGAAACTTTGGAATTGGTTTTCAGCAAAATTAAAAATTTCTGCTCTTCAAGACATTGGTAAGAGAAGACAGGCTACATTTGCTAATCACATATTTGACAAAAAATGTATATAGAAACACAGAGAACAATGAACCAAATAAATTTCTGAAAAAATATCTTAAGACACTTAAAAAAGTAGATGGAAATTGGCAAATAAACTCATGATATCATTTGTTTTTGTAGAACTGCAAGTTAAACGTATGAAAAATGCAAGTTAGAACAATAAAATATTTTAAAAGGCCAAACCATACCAATTATTGGTTCAGATGCAAAACAACTGGAATTCTTATACTTTTATGTTTGTAACATGGTATCAACATTTAGGGAAACAGGAAATTTTTTTATAAAAAAATTAAACATATTCCTACAAAAATGAATCAGCAGTTACATTCTTTCTCCCATGAGAAATGAAGCTGTAAGTTTGTACAAAGACTTGTGTAGTAATGTTTATACAGGCTTTACATGTGATAGACAAAAACTGAAAGCAAGTCAGATGAATCCAAGTGGATGGGTAAACACATTGTGGCATATCCATACAGTAGAATACTATTCAGCAATACAAAGAGATCATTAACACACCCAACAGGATGCATGAATCTCAATGTAATTTTGCTTAGTTAAAGAAGAAGAAATATATTTCTAGAAAACATAGACTAATCTCTAATTTTGGAAGAAATATTACTGGTTGCCTAGGAATACAGGTGTGAGGTGTGTGTGTGTGTGTGTGTGTGTGTGTGTGTGTTTGTGAAATAGCCTTTTCAAAGAACATAAGAAATCTTGGAGGGACGGTAATAAACATGTTCCTGTTCTTAATTGTGGTGATGGTTTCATGGTAAAAACATTTGTCAAAACTTATAGAATTAGATGGTTGAAATATGTGCTATTCATTCTATGTCAAATATTCTATGACATTCTATGTCAAAATTATATCAGCTTGCTTATCTGGTGTTATGGGCCACTAGGCTCTTTCAATGGCCTTCTACTTGGGTAAACATACCTTAGCTTATTTCTGATACAATTAGAGAATATTAATGGTTTAATGAAAACTAAGTATCTTGGGGCAAAGACTGAGGCTGGGGTAATCTAGCACTTTCTTTATTCCTGACACTTAAGGTCTACCAAATTTTACTGAAGTCACTACCTGACTATTACAGATAAGCTCAGCATTTACCACAATCTTTCTTCCCTTAAAATTTGTTCTTCCTCTTGTTTTCCTTGAGCACCTTTCTTAATTCTTTCCTAAACACATTTTCTACATCCTTTTACTACCTGGACCTGAAGATATTATCACCTACTTATTGTTTTTATCATTAAGAACCTTACTTTTTCAGCTTTAATTATAGAAGTAGCTTTGCATATTTTTCTTTTTTGTTGAACAAACAACACATTATTTTTGCAGAAAAATTGGAAATACAATGGAGATTATGGAACATAATTTATATTTCATAATTCTATATCCAATTCCTTGAATTTTCCCACTCTTATTGCTGAGTTGTATTAGGGATAGATAATGTATTCTGTGAAGTAGAATTCCTAGAAGTAAAATTCCAATATACTACAACCTATCTCAAATCAAAGTAGCTGTTTATAGATTTTGATGCATTTTGTTCAAAGTCATTGGCCACATTCTTTATGTGTACTCTTAAGACATTTACAAAAATTGACCATGTACCAGGCATGCCTGTAATCCCAACAACTAGGGAGGCAGAGACAGGAGGATCATAAGTTCAAAGCCAGCTTCAGCAATAGCAAGGAGGTGTTAAGCAACTCAGCAAGATCTTGTCTCTAAATAAAATATTAAAAAGGGCTGGGGATGTGACTCAATGGCCAGGTGCCCCTGGGTTCAATTCCCAGTATCCCCTTTCCAAAAAGAAAAACAACAACAACAACAACAACAAAAAAAAAAAAACCAAAAAACTGTCATATATTTGGTTTAATATAGATGCAATGTCAGACTATAATGTGATAAATTTAGAGATCAGTATTAGAAGAAGAAGAATCAAACATGTTCTAAATAATATATTCATCAAATAAATCATAAAGAAGCATATTTAGGATTTAATGAATAGAGGTTTAGATAGAAAATTTAAGGTATGCTTCTAAAGTAATAAGAGGTGAAAATGTGCTGTTTTAAAACATTTTATAATGAAAGAAAAAAGATGGAAGTTCATGAGTCAAGCATTCCCCATGCAAACATAGAAAAAGAGACAGGATGTGTCAAAGCAGAAAGAAAAGGTAATAACTCTAAAATATTTGTATATATCAAAGAAATTCATATTAATTGTATTGGTTAACCTGTGTTTAAAAAAGAAGAAAATACATTTGGTAAGTTGTGCATCATACATCGATTATATTGATGAGATCCTCTTTCTTAAGATTTATGTACTTTTATTATTTTATGCTTTTTATATGTCAATGAAAATTTAAAATGTTACATAAAAATATTCCTAAAAAATTTATTACTCATTTACTTTCAGCAAATATTTGAATTTCAGGATGTCATCTGTCCAGGTTAGTGTCCTAGATATTTTGTCCTTTGTTATAATTGTTTTTCACATGGCATTGAAAAATTGTGTTCTTTAGCATTAAATATAGGCTACTATGAGAGGGATTACTATAATTTTAAAAAATAAGTATTTAATATATCCAGATCAAGGTCTTATAACTGGCTTTATTTGCACTTTTAATCTGTTTTTATTTTTATTATATCTGCTCTAGATCACTTTGGTTAACTATGAAAAAATAATGAAGTGTGCTTTTTAAAGAGACTAATTTGTAATACCTACAAAGACAAATCAAATACAATTAAGTTCATATAAATGACACTAAATTATTATAATAAATGGTTCCATGAAATTTATTTTACTATACATTTTGAACAATGTGTCACAAGCTATTCTTTGCTTCTTTTCTTTTGGGCCTTAATTTTCAGTTCGTCATTGGCTTACATCTTATCTCCCACCATAATGGCAGAAATTAATGGGATAAAGTGCTCTATTCAAAGACAAATTATCATTTCACTGATCTACTTCAGCAAGTGCAAATTCCCTCAGCACCCATTAAAAAGGTTTAGAACAGTAGAAAAGTGCTAGTTAACTTAAATTGTTTCTTCTTTCTTAGGCTATAAAACATTCATTTACTTCATCTGTTAAACCCTTTTGTAAATACAGTAATTTAGAAGCCTTTTGGTATTGTGAGATACATATTTTGGCATTGTAGCTATTCTGGATTTCTTCCATGGTACTTTAATTTTGTGGCTCAGTGAGCAAAACTAAGAGTTCTCCAGGAGGATTTGTACTTAAAACAGTCAGGGGTGTGCTGCCTGATGAGACAGTCAATCTTTTCCCTTGACGAGGGTGTCCAGTCAGAAAAGACAGTTTGTTTTTGCGCCGAGAAAAGGTTTTAAAGAAAATTACCACCCAAACAGTAAAAAGCAACTTGGGTTTCTGCAATGCCATACAGCATCACAATCTAATATGTGTCTGACAAACAGTTTTAGAAGCCATTGACTGTGATGATATAAATAGATATTTATGTTTTCTATGATTAACCTCTCCAATTCAAACAGAGTGTTATGGAATTCCATGCTAGAGTATAAGTTAATAATGAAACATTTTATACTCTTAAAATTTCAAAATACATTAATGAAGTAAATCTTAATTTTCATGTGCAGATAAGAAGCTGAAGTCTTAAGAAACGTAGCTAATATCCACAGAGCCATGTAAATGGTAAGGGGTATACTTTGGGTTCAAACCCATACCTATCAGATCCACAGACCTTACCAAAACAACAACAACAAATATAAATGGACAACATTTGTAATTCAATTAATCAGAAATATTTGTTAGGTGATTACTATTGTGGAGGTAGCATTTTGACACTGAAGTAAATAAACAGTAAACTGGCTGTGATGGTGGCTTTCACCTCTGGCCATGGTGAATTCAGCTACCCATTACAATTTCTTCATTTTGCTCTTACTGTTGCCGTAAACTATTTGTCTCAGATATTCTGTGAGTTATGCTCAGGCTACCTCTTCATATAGGAACTTTTCATGAAGCACAAGATGTAAATATTTTTTAAATAAAAAATGAAATTGTATTAAGAAATAAAGTTATATTATTGAAACAAAAAAAAGATACCTACAGCAGAATACAGGTAGCATAAGTAACATAATAATTTTGACTTTTAGGATTTTAAATATCTGCATATATATTTTCATTTATTGAATTGGTTATTTTAATATTTCCTTTATATTTTCAAACTATTGCCTATAATTTTAGGTATTATGGCTACTGATCATTAGCACTTAGAGTTTGATTTCTATTAGACTCTGCTTCTTTCAGCTTGGAATCAACTGCCCATTTTGGAGGGATCAGTCTCTGGATAGCCAGGTAAAGCAGAGCATTGACCCAGCACTGACTAACAGGTCTGGAAAAACGCAGCTTATTCCATTCCCAGTGTTCTAGTTTACAGTGTCATCTATCCTTCACAGTTTCTGGTCAATTGACTCTGCTAGCTTTTATTTCTCCCAGTTTCTTATAAAATTGATTTTTATTTCTTTCCTTGAGTACTTGAAGCACACCCACCCACATCTCTGGCACACTTGAGTTCTAATTATGTCTCTCCCAGTTCCTATCAGTTCATTTCAATTGGGTGACTTCTCAAAGCTTTTACCTGACTTTAAAGATCTTCCTATCCTCCTAAATATCAGGGTAATCCTCTGCTGGAAATTGCTACCACCAAGAAGAAAAGAATGTGCCACCCAATATACTGTCCCCTTTATCCACTGGCAAAAACCTAACCAGTTTCCACGTCAGTCTTTTCCATTGAATTTGACCAGTTAAAAAGCTAATTTGTAGATCTTTTAATTATTTCAAGAAAATAGCTCAAATTTTACAAAAATAATTTACTCACAGCTGAAAAGAGAGTAGGACCTTGTGATTCATCCTATTTACTTAATTATCCCCCACATCTCCTGATTGTCCATGAGAAAATTAAAAAAAAAATTGTTTAGTAAAGTTGAAAAGTAAAGAGGAGACAATTTTCTGTTTATCTGCCAATTAGAGAACATTCTAATTTGAGGAATATGTCCTAATTATCTAATTAGCAGGTCCTATCCTAAAAAGACTTAGGTATAGAACAAACGGAAATGCTTAACTGAGCAGAAATATAGAGAAGCAGATTGAAAAGTCCCTTAACGTTTCTGAGTATCTGTTTCTTCATCTATAAAACAAATGGTTTGGACAAAATTATCTGTAAAATATAAAGTTATTTCCATGAAAATAAATTAAAATCTGAAATGTAGTCTCTCTGAGGCAGGTCATTGTAAGACTTTATATTTATTGGAGACATTGTAGGAGAAAGTGCTTATAGAGATTAATATAAGTTAACTGGAAAATGGATATCTACACGTCTTTGACTTTCTCTGTGACTATTATCTATCTCTATACTATATCTGCATCTCTACTTCTATTGAGCAGCAGGTCTTATGCTTATTTGGTGTTCATTTGTTGGAAAATATTTACATCTACTCTGAAGTATACTAAATATATAAGTAATCCCTCTTGTAATATATTTATTTATATGTGGTAATGAGAGGTATAGATTATTCACTTTTAATCCTGTAGTGCTGTCTGAGTAATTGGGTTTCAAAAGGGATAAATGGTATCAATGTGTTCATCATGAAATAATATCATTTTCTGGCTAAAAAGAAGATGCTGCTAATATCAGAATGTGGCAGAGATTTTACAAGTAGAATAGATGAGAAGACATTCCAGAGGGAAATGAATGCTAGAGAAAAGACCCAGAGGCTAAAATGCAAGGGATAAATCCAAAAGAGGGTAAATAATTCAATTTAGCTGCAGTAAAAAATTAATAGCAGAATATGAACCTGAATGTCATATCATATTAAAGGAATGATGAATTTTAGTTTAATTTGGCTACCATTGGGAAGCAATTGGAGGACTGTAATGAAGAGATTATATAATTAACAAAAAAGATAGCAATGGAGATGGGTTGGAAGAGAGGCTGATTAGAGGAATGCAAAAAAAACTGCTTAGAATTTTTTTTCTTTTTTTTTTTTTAGTGAGTCAAAAGTCAGACTGTTTCTGAAAAGAGAAAGGGGAAATCATTTAGACCAAGTAACTAATTGTATAATAGTGGGCAGGGAAAATAGTATGCTTCTTAAATGACTATTAATAGCACACCTCTGAATGAAATTGCTAGGATGCAACTGTGCAGCAGCAACAACAGATTGTTGAACACGGGAGATTATATTAAAGAGATATTGGCTACAAATAATTTATTTGCAAACAGATTGATATTGAAGAGGTTATTCTTTCTGTTTTTAGTTTATAATTCTATGTACCATAAAAATAAATTCATGTTTAAAAGAGGAAAAACTCAGGTAGGTCACATGACTCAATTCAATCACATAGCCACTCAGGGCAGTCAAAACACACATCCTGTATTAAGTTTGAAGTACAGATTGTATGGACTTCTTTCTTGATGCTTTTGGAAGAAAGATATTGAGAGAATAATACTTTAAGGATTTTGTTGGTTGATATGTGTGTCTTATAATAAAAAAAGAGAACATAATACTAAGCTAAAAAAAGTTTTATTTGCTGATGGATGGCCTATGGTTTGGGAAAAGAGCAATAAGAAATGGCACAGCAGAATGCTAGATAAATGAGGATATCAGGAAGATGAAGATCTTTCTTTTAGAGATATGTATAAGATAATATTTTCAGAGAAATGTCAGGAAGCAGGCAGAATTCTAAAAACAAACAACAAAAAGAAAAAAGGGTTACATAAGTCAAGGGATTTTTTGACAAAGCCAAAGTTCAAATTAGCCTAAGAAAATAGAGGCATCCTTATTCCTTTGAAAGAGGACAGAAATGAGGGGGATGAATTTATTGCCATATGAGCTAAGAAAATAAGGGTGCTTTGGAGATAAGTGGAGAATGTAGGGATTTTATGAAGTAATGAGTAGGATATATGCATTTTTAAGAAGAAAAAAAGCCCCAGAAGATTAGATGAGAATTAATAGCATGACTACATAATGATACCAAGCATTGAGTTTCATGACTTTCTAAAACAATAATTAAAATCCAAGAGGCTACATTTACTCAAAGAATATTCCATATTAAAGAAAAAAGCAATGCTGCCAGATGCAGTGGCACATACTTGTAATCCCAGTGGCTGAATAGGCTAAGACTGGAGAATTACAAGTTCAAAGCCAGTTTCTGCTATTGAGCAAGACCCTGAGTATATTAGCGAGACCCTGTCTCAAAATGAACAAATAAAAAGGATTGGGAACTAATCTGACATGATGAAGATTTGGGCCTACTTTTTCATCTAGTAGGTGTAGAATCTCTGGTCTAATACCTAGGTTCTTGATCCATTTTGAGTTGAGTTTTGTGCATAGCGAGAGATAGGAGTTTATTTTCATTTTGCTGCATATGGATTTCCAGTTTTCCCAGCACCATTTGCTGAAGAGGCTATCTTTTCTCCAATATATGTTTTTAGAGCCTTTGTCTAGTATGAGGTAACTGTATTTATACGGGATTGTCTCTGTGTCTTCTATTGTGTACCATTGGTCTATCAGTCTATTTTGGTGCCAATATCATGTTCTATTTGTTACTATGGCTTTATAGTATGGTTTAAGGTCTGGTACTGTGATGTCTCCTGTTTCAGTCTTCTTTCTAAGACTTGCTTTGGCAATTCTGGGTCTCTTATTTTTCAAAATGAATTTCATGATTGCTTTTACTATTTCTATAAGGAATGACATTGGGATTTTATTTGGAATTGCATTGAATCTGCATAGTGCTTTGGGTAGTATGGCCATTATGACAATATTGATTCTGCCTATCCAAGAACATGGGAGATCTTTCCATCTTCTAAAGTCTTCTTTGACTTCTTTCTTTAGGGCTCTGTAATTTTTTTATTATATAGATCTTTCACCTCTTTCGTTAAGTTGATTCCAAAGTATCTTTTTTTTTCCTTTGAGGATTTTCTTTTCTTCTTTTTTATTGGTTGTTCAAAACATTACAAAGCTCTTGACATATCATATTTCATACATTAGATTCAAGTGGGTTATGAACTCCCATTTTTACCCCAAATACAGATTACAGAATCACATTGGTTACACATCCACATTTTTACATAATGCCATATTAGTAACTGTTGTATTCTGCTACCTTTCCTATCCTCTACTATCCCCCCTCCCCTCCCCTCCCATCTTCTCTCTCTAACCTATCTACTGTAATTCATTTCTCTCCTTGGTTTTTTTTTTCCCATTCCCCTCACAACCTTTTATATGTGATTTTGTATAACAATGAGGGTCTCCTTCCATTTCCATGCAATTTCCCTTTTCTCTCCCTTTCCTTCCCACCTCGTGTCTCTGTTTAATGTTAATCTTTTCCTCCTGCCCTTCCTCCCTGCTCTGTTCTTAGTTGCTCTCATTATATCAAAGAAGACATTTGGCATTTGTTTTTTAGGGATTGGCTAGCTTCACTTAGCATAATCTGCTCTAGTGCCATCCATTTCCCTGCAAATTCCATGATTTTGTTATTTTTTAGTGCTGCGTAAGTATCTTATTTTTTTGAGGCTATTGTGAATGGAGTAGTTCCGAGTTCATTAACAAGACCCTAAAGCACAAGAAATAAAATCAAGGATCAATAAATGGGATAGATTCAAACTAAAAAGCTTCTTTCAGCACGAGAAATGATCAATGAGGTATAGAGAGAGCTTAAAGAATGGGAGCAAATTTTTTCCACGCATGTATCAGAGCACTAATTTTCAGGATATATAAAGAACTCAAAAAACTTAACATCAAGAAACCAAACTGGGGGCTGGGGATGTGGCTCAAGCGGTAGCGCGCTCGCCTGGCATGCGTGCGGCCCGGGTTCGATTCTCAGCACCACATACAAACAAAGATGTTGTGTCCGCCAATAACTAAAAAATAAATATTAAAAAAAATTCTCTCTCTCTCTTTAAAAAAAAAAAAAAAGAAACCAAACTGCCCAATCAATAAATGGGCTAAGGAGCTGAACAGACACGACTCAGAAGATGATATGCAATCAATCATCAAACATGAAAAATTGTTCAACATCTCTAGTAATTAGAGAAATGCAAATCAAGATTTCATCTTACACCAGTCAGAATGGCAGTTATCAATAATACCTGCATCAATAAATGTTGTTGAGGATGTGGGGGGAAAGGTACACTTATACATTGCTGGTGGGAATGCAAATTGGTGCAACTAATCTGGAAAGAATTATGGAGATTTCTTAGAAAACTTGGAATGGAACCACCATTTGACCCAGCTATCCCATTCCTTGGTGTATACACAAAGGACTTAAAAACAGCATACTACAGTAATGCAGCCAGTTCAATTGCAGCACAATTCACAATTGCTAAACTGTGGAAGCAACCTAGATGCCCTTCAATAGACGAGTGGATAAAGAAATTGTGGTACATTACTCAGCATTAAAGCAGAATAAAATTATGGCATTTGCAGGTAAATGGATGGAGTTGGAGAAAATCATGCTAAGCACAGTAAGCCAATCCCAAAAAAAACAAATGCTGAATGTTCTCTCTGACAGTGTATGCTGACCCATTGGGGGTGTGTGAGGAAAATGGAGAAAATTTGGGCAAAGGAGAGGGAGGAAAAGGGAGTAGGGTTGAGAGGGCATGGGAGTAGAAAAGATAATGGAATAAACAAACATCTTTACCGTAGGTACGTGTATGATTACACATGTGGTGAGACCCATCGTGTACAACCAGAGAAATGAAAAGTTGTACTCCATTTGTGTACAATGAATCAAAATGTATTCTGCTATAATGGTATAACTAATTAGAACAACTTTAAAAAAAATTGAAAAGTGGCACTTTGGGAGTCAGCCCACCTCAAAAAAAAAAAAAAAAAAAAAAAGACTGGCGATATTGGTTAAGTGGTAAAGCACCCCTGGATTCAATCCCAGGGAAGGGAGCGGGGAGAAAGAAAAGAAAAGAAAAGAAAAGCAATTCTAAGTTACCTGTATGTGAAAACTGTATTCAGGTTAAAATTAGTGTCACTTTGCAAAACATAACACATTATTTTCATAGACACAATTAAAACTCATTTTTCTCTGCTACTTCCATCAGAATCTTCTTATAGCCTGACTGAACCCTCAGGTGTTTCCTGTATAGTAGTGTTTTCCAAATTGACAAGCTGACCTCCCTCAATATTTCATGCACATCTTTACTTCTCTTAGTTAATGATATAAAACAATAGAATGAAAATGATCCACTTATACCTAAAATAAACTATGCCTTTCATGAAATATGGGCTTTATTCCCCATGAGATAGTAATTATGTATACAACACTGCACAAGAACAAAGAAATATAAGTTTTACCAAATTGTAAATCACAAAGGAAAAATCACATTATGTTACAGTGGACAAGAAAGGATAGGAGATGAATAGAATTTTGAATCATCTTTTGGGTTTAGAAAGAGAAAACACATGGAATAAAGAATTGTGAGCAAAGTATAAATGGGATGGTTATATTTCTAATCAATAAATAAACTAATTTGAATGAAAAGTCTTATAAAGTTTTATAAAATGAATATTTCTGAAAAAAATAGGTAGGCATTAGTTTGTATGAGATGAATTTATTTCTAAAGTGAAAACAATAAATCTTAAGCAATGTTTGATGTATTTGTAGTAGGGTGTTTAAAAGATTATTACAGGTCCCTTTGGTGGCACACACCTGTAATCCCACAAGTTTGGGAGGTTGAAGTAGGACAATCTCAGGTTCAAAGCCAGCCTCAGCAACTTAGCAAGACCCTGTCTTAAAAAAATGAAATGAAATAAAAATTAAACAAATAAATAATAAAATTGGGCACCTCAGTTAAGCACCCTTGAGTTTAATCTCTGGGCAGAAAGAAATAAGGGAAGGAAGGAAGAGAAAGAAATAAAGAAAGAAGTAAGGAAGGAAAATACAGGATGGGAAGAAAATGGAAAAGACAATTGATGGAGGACATGATGATTCCGATACACATTAAATATCATGACATGATCAAATAGAACTGAAAGAAAAATAAGATTTAAGAAAGGAAATAATAGTCTACCCACAAACAAAATAATAGATAACATCATGGGGAAAATAAAAACAATTTGTATATCTGAATAAATATTCTGATATAAATAGAGTGTAAGGGAAGTTGGTGGAAATGAAGTTGGAAAAGGTAGCCAGATCCAACACGAAATTCATTTCCTTCTTTTAGATTTATGTCTTAATGAATATAAAAAAATGATACATAGTAATGTGGTATTATGATATTTTGATACATGCATACATCTTATAATGTTTAAATGAGATTAAATCTGTTTCCTCATAT
Source organism: Spermophilus citellus (assembly GCF_964194105.1). Lineage (NCBI taxonomy): Eukaryota > Metazoa > Chordata > Mammalia > Rodentia > Sciuridae > Spermophilus > Spermophilus citellus. The sequence goes on along the minus strand of NC_138186.1, from coordinate 112,078,886 downwards.
ATCATTTATTTATAGTAAAACATTCAAAATATTTTATTATAGCTTGTACAGCACATTATTGCTATCTACAGGTACTCTACTGTGCCCATAATAACTTCTTGCTCATATCTAACTATAACTTATTTCCTATTAATCAACCTTTTCTCATCTCTTTTCCTCTTCCATACTCTTCCCAGATTTGGTAAATACAATTCTACTTCAATTTCTATGAGGTTATAAACATTTTTAAATTCCACATATGAGTGAGACCATGTGGCTTTTATATCACATGTCCAGCATTCCCAGGTTTACCATGTGGGGGGCAGGGGCATCCCCAGCCACAGCTTTCACAGCTATGGCTGATCCCTACTGTCAACAGAATCTATAGGGTCTTTTATTTGGGTCCTGGATTTTGAGAAAAAACAAAACAAAACAAAACACTGAGGGTGATTGGGAGTTGTTCCTGTGAGACTTCTTCTTGGCCTTGAATTCATCTCTATGGGCTTTTCCCCCTCTATGGGCTTCTGCCCCTGCTATAAAGTCCTGGCTGGGCAGCCAAGTACCTTTACAGGCTCCTGCCCCGATGATGCTTACCCAGTGGTGGTGATGACCCCCTGAGTGTAACTGCCCTCTCGACTAGGTGATACTAGAGATTGGGGGATGCCCCACCTCTAAACTCACCTACTACATCTTACCATGGGTGGCTCCTTATCCAATCCCTCCCATAGTCCCCTAGGCTGCCTCCTGGCTAACCTAAGGTCTCTCTCACCCAAGACCTAAACCCTCAAAACTTATCCATTTGTACAATCAGATCTGGCCTCAATATCTTTTGGATAACAACTCTGAGTGGCTGGTTAACAGCACTCTAGATCCCAATATTATCAGGGATCTTTTCAATTATTGTGAGTGTTAGGAAAAATAGAAAGAGATATCATACATTCAGACCTTGTCCTCTCTACATTCTAAGAGCTCTCTCTGCAACTCTTGCTCTTCTGCACAAGTCCTCTTACCTCTCACTGCCCCTATGCCTGCTTCCAAAGAGACAGAAGATCCTACCCGGGACTTCTCCTCCTTTGATTCAGCAGATGAGCCCCTTGCCATACCACAATTCTATTTGTGATGAAGCCACAACAACAACTATCCCCTTGGCCCCTCTTCACTTCTCTTCTCCTGCCACACACTCACAGGCTGTGGCTATCCAATCCACATCTCTGTATCCTCTGTGCGAGGTAGCTGGGGGAGAAGGTATAATCTGAGATCATGTGTATTTCTCTTTGTCAGATCTTTCGCAGATAGAAAAGCTGCTTGGGTCCTATACTTCAAATCCCACCACACAATCAAAGAGTTTCAATATCTGACCCAATCATATGATTTGACCTTCTACTATGTCCATATGATCTTGTCTAATACCCTCTTGCCAAGTAGCACAGGTGAGTTTGGGAGAAAGCTAAAAATTATGCTGATGAGGTACATCGGACTTCCCTTGCCCATCTGATTGTTACTGAAGCAATCCCTAATTGGGATGCCAATTGGGATTATAATTCACCTGGAAGAGTAAGTAGTAGAAACCAATTCATTACTTGCATCATGGCAGGATTTAGAAAGGGAGCCCATAAAGCTATCAATTATGAAAAACTCCAGGAAGTTATCCAAGATAAAAATGAAAACCCTTGAGCATTTTTAGATTACCTGACTAAGGCTTTATCAAAACATACCAATCTGGACCCTGAGACTTCAGATGGGAGACAACTAGTAATGACAACTTTCTCCCAGAGTTTCTCTGATATTAGGCCAAACTAAGGCACCTCAAGAGGGGACCCCTAATTCTCCAAGCTGAGGTTCTGGGAGTGGACTGTAAGGTATATATCGGGAGGGACAAGAAGACCTGGAAGCAGAAGTATCAGATTCTTGCTCAAGCAGTCTGTCTAGCCTCAGCATCTGTCCCTGGTTCCACTGGCCTGTGGAAGGTTCCCTTGGGACTACCAGGACTCTGTTTTAAATGTGGTCAGAGGGGTCACTGGACTCATACATGCCCCAAGTCTTCCAAGCCTCTGGGCCCTTGTCCTAAAGGCCATCAGGAGGGACACTGAGCCATTGACTGTCTCTGACCCATAGTAGTCCCTGGCCATCCAATCTTTCTGGTACCCTTTCAAACTCTTAGGACTGACTGCAGAAGACTGACGAGGCCTAAGTCCCTATCACTTGACCACTACTATCACTCTGTGGAAACCCAGGCTAACTCTGTGTATTTTAGGTAGGCCTGTCTCCTTCCTTCTAGACATCAATACTACATACTCAGTCCTCAAGGAGTTCTGGGGGCCTACTACTCATTTTATGACCTCTATTATCAGGGTAGAGGGTAAACCTTACCAACCCTTACAGACACCTAGTCTTGTTTACAATTTTGGCTCTTTAATTTTTACCCACTCCTTTTTGGTCATTCTACAGTGCCCTGTTCCCCTTATGGGAAGGTAAATCCTCACAAAATTCATAGCTATGCTTTTCTTCTCCCCTCATATTCGCTTCCATCCAGACTCGCCTGCCGCTCCCCTGATGCTCACCCTTACCTTAGGACCATCTTCTATTTCATCCCATTACCCACTTCTGAGGTGGACCCTACTGTCCGGGGTGTTTCAAGTTCTCCTGTTACCTCACACCATGAGCCCATTCACATCCGTCTCAAAAACCCCCTCCATTTTCTGGCCCAATCACAATACCTGCTCTCTTGACAAAAACTCTTAGGCTTACAGTCTATCATTCAAGACCTCTTGCAAAAGGGATTCCTTAGACCTACTCCTTTCCCTTATAACACCCCAGTCTTGGCAGTAAGAAAACCTAATGGTTCCTATTGCTTGGTCCAAGACCTCCATTCCATCAACTCTGTATTTGTTCTAATCCATCCCATGGTAACCAATCCTTATACCCTTCTCTCCACCATTCCTTCTGGGACCTCTTACTTCTCAGTACTAGACCTGAAAGATGCCTTCTTCTCTATACTCCATTCTGATTCTCAAGACATTTTTACCTTTACATGGACAGACTCTGAGTCATATAACTCCACTCAGCTGACATGGACAGTTCTTCCCCAAGGGTTCTGACACAGCCCTCATATCTTTGGACAGGCCTTGGCTAAGAACTCATACATCCCACTCAGTCTATGGTGCTACAGTATGTTGATGACCTCCTTCTTTGCAGTCCCTCCTTTGAAATTAGTTATCAGGACACCTGTAAACTTCTTTTTTTTTTTTTTTTTAAATATTTATTTATTTTTTTAGTTTTCGGAGGATACAACATCTTTGTTTGTATGTGGTGCTGAGGATCGAACCCGGGCCGCACGCATGCCAGGCGAGCGCGCTACCACTTGAGCCACATCCCCAGCCCCACCTGTAAACTTCTTAACTTCCTTTCTGCCCTTGGTGATAGGATTTCTCCAGCCAAGGTACAGCTTTTCTTGGCAACGGTAACATAGCTAGGCTTCCTCCTGACCCCTACACACAAAGCCATTATGGTTGATAGAAAAGGCCTTATCGCTAATATACAAATGCCCTCCACTAAGGAATGAATTCTCTCCTTTCCAGGTATGGCAAGATTCCTCAGAGCTTGTATCTGATACTTTTTAACACCCCCCCCCCTCCAACAGGCCCCTGTACTCCTCTCAACTCTCTGCAAAATGGATTGGTCCCTATTGGGTCTTTCTTACCCTCGGCAGCCTACCTTGAGGGCATTCCATATTGGGTTTGTAACTCCCATTTAAAACAGTTTTCTCCTCCCTTTTATACAGTGACACCCACAGGCCCTCTAAAGCTGTGTTTATGCAAGGCCAGAAACCCCAATCTTCCTTTAGTCACTGAAAACCACAAGAACACTGCAAAACCATGAGTACCATCCTTCTCTTTTTTCATTTTTGCCCTCCTTCCTCATTCTGACAAACCACACAATCCCAGCTTAATTATTTTTTAATATTTATTTTTTAGTTGTAGTTGGACACAACACCTTTATTTTATTTATTTATTTATCTTTTTATGTGGTGCTGAGAATTGAACCCAGGGCCTTCCACGTGCTAGGAGAACACTCTACCACTGAGCTACTAACCAAGCCTCATCAGCTTGATTCTTTAGCTGCTGTGGTTCTGTAGAATTGAAGGAGCCTTGATCTTCTTATGGCAAAAAAAAGGTGGACTTTGTCTGTATGTACAGGAGGAATGCTATTTTAATGTCAATCAATCTGGTATAGTAAAGGACAGATAAAACAACTCCAACTGGTCCTTGAAAGTTGGAAACAACAGCTCTATTCTGCTGAAGGATGGCAACTATGTAACCCCCTTCTCCAGTGAGAGCTGACAAATAAAGGCCATCTCTCTATAGAGGAGAGAGACAAAACAAGTTTGGGTTCTGAATTTTATGGGGCAGGCTCAGGGATCTGAGCCAGGTAGGTTCTAATGCAGGTGGTTAGGAGTTGCTTGGTATGGGAGAGTGGTGAGCCTTTCTTAGAAATGCCCTTGGGCCGGAAAATGAAACTTTTTCCTTAAAATAGTCGCTATAACTGAAGATGGCCATCCAGATGCTAAGCAAGGATCTGATAGCCTGAAAATATTCAGTCGGTAGATAAAAGCCAAATTAAAGACATGGTATCTCTGCCTCCATTTGATTTCCATCATCTTTCCTTAGGATCACCTTGCATTTCAGGAACAAGCTGTGATCCAATAAACATCTTGTGATGAGTTGAATCTCCCTGCCAGGCAAGAGGAACTTTCTTATCAGGGACTAGGCCTGCCTGATTAATCCTGAGATAATGATGAACAGACCACACCAAATAAAAGCCTCCATCTATGCAAACCCCTGAACTCTTGTCCTCATTCCCCTTTTTAAAAAACCGTAAAGTCATTGTCAGCTCCTCAATGAAAGGGCTAAGGACCTGGGACTTCCTATCTTTCTGTGTATCAACACCAATTAAAGTTATTTGATGCTGTTCACCATTACATTTTCTATTTGATTTTTGCAGTAAGTGGCCAGACCTAATCTATTGGATCCCAAGAATCAGGCCTCTGGATTAGGCCTCTGTAACAATCTTGACTGAATTTCCTTTGGATATAGAGTTAAGAGTGAGATTGCTGGAATTTAAGGAAATTGTATTTTTAGGTTTGAAAAAATTCAAGATTATTTTCCATATTGGTCATATTAATTTATATTCCCACAGTATGCAAGGTTTTCTTTTCTTTATACCTTTGCCAAGACTTCTTTAGTCTTTTTAATAATAGACATTCTTTCTGGGGTGAGTTGATGTAATGGGAACTTTGATTTGCATTTTGCCTGAAATGAGGATTCTTAAGTTGTTTTAAGCAGAATAATCAGAAGATTAAAAATAATTGTTGCTTGTTTGAATGCTCTTAGGGAGTGACAAGAAAAATTTGGGTTTTGTTTGCATTAAAAATTCAGAGAAAAAGCTAGTAGAGCAGATAAACTAAAGCCACAAGGCTCAATCAATATTCTAGAGGATGAAGACAAGAGTATAGGAAGATAAAACATCTGGCAAAGGAAAAATAAGAGATTGATGTATAACTTATATTTTTCAGAGATAGAAATCTAGATCCGGAGTTTGGCCATCTGAATAATTAGAGAAATGAAAAGAACTGAAAACCCTACATTCAGAAGATGTTAAGTGATTATGAAACCAGGCAATGAATCAGTATAGCTATTTTTTGTTACCCACCATTATGGCAGCTGAGTAAAAATGGATGTGAACAAAACTTTTAAAAACTGGTGGCATGTTTGAGTGGATTTCATAGACCAGAGGCAGATTAATTATTAAAGGGAGTTTTTGGAATGATGGGCTGAAAATTGGAAACAATTATTTAGAAATGTTGGACCTGAAAAAATGGGGTATTGAGAAAACAAGGATCTTCCCAAGTAGAAGGATATGAAGAAGGTAACATTATCAGAAATATGCTGGGAAAAGAATAGAGAATTCCAGAAGATGATTATACACACAGAGGAGTTTTCTGACCACACAAAATGAGAAAAGATTGAAAGCTGGGAATCCTTTACCCATTTAAGAACAGCATATTCATACATTTTGGTAACAAAAAAAAATGTGAAGCTTGTGGATTCTCTCTTATCATGAAACTCAGGTAACACCAAACACTACAAAGAATTATTGGGAGCTCTGCAGAAGGAGAGCTAGACTGATTTGAATATTATAGGAAAAGTTAGGCAAGCAGAGGGTGTAAGGATAATTACAAATTTAAATATAGAAGGTTTAATAAGATTTTTCTTCTCCTACTTTATTTGAGGGCATTTACTTTAAAACACTTGTAAGTAGTTTATCTTCTCTTTGAAAATGCTTGCACATCCTTTTGAAGAGTACAGGAGACTTTTGTCAGCTTCATGACCTGGTAATGTCTTTCTCCTGCACCTGGGAGCTATCTGTTTGAAATGTAAACATCAAGGAAATAGCCCTGCTATCTCTCACTTTCTCTGGGTGACTTGCTCCAAGTTGCTCCAAGACTTATTCTTCCCTCAGGATAAACCCAATTAGCCAACACAGATGGTCACCCCCTCAACCAGATAAGGTCAGAGTAAACTATGTTTGACAATGTTGCAATCAGGTCTTCTTACTTAACAACTAGTTATTATTTATTTCAAGATCTTGTATGTGCTGGGTCATATCTCCTTGGTTATATAAAAGGGCAGAATTTCTTTCTGTCTTTACAATCTTTTAGTGAATTGCCTGTGAGGCACATCACATTTTGGTTTAATGCTTATTCAATAATAAAAAAGTGTTTTCTCTCTTCACTGTCTTTGTGGAGAGGATTTCTGAGTTAGGAAAAGATTTTTGTTTTAATTATATTTTTTCCAATAAAGTTGGGAAAGGGATTGTGTATCTAAGGGACTTTAATATAACTAATGAAAGTCAAATTTCTAATTATAATTTTGGGCCAAGTGCAGGAATCCTGTAAAATTGTCATCTTGGTTTCTTGTCAGCAGTCAGTGATCATGACCCCTGGAGCTTGAGTGAAGCATTAAGTATGGGTGGCTGAAGGAGATGATTCCAAAGTTCATTTTATCCTGGAGAGTCCATCAGGAAAGCCTGATTGAATTCCTTATCCCATTCATTCAACACATTATATACAAAATATTCATTGTTACTTTTGTTGTAATAATATTACCTGGTATACTAACATTTTAGGTGTAATTTATATCAAGGATTTTACTGCTGATGTTTTCTGGGTGTTCCAGTAATAAAAAAATAGTAGGTACACATTTCAATTTTTATATTTTGTGTATTGATTAAAATCTCTTCCAAATATTCCTCATTCCCACTGTCTGTTTGGTCTCTCCTTGCAGTTTTTCACCTTTTAGTGTGTGTGTGTGTGTGTGTGTGGGGGTATTTCTTCAAGTCTTTTCATTTCCCACTAATTTGTTAGCTACCAAAAGAGTGATCACATATTTTTTTTATATACATAATTCCTTGGAAATTCACACTAGTGAATTTTTTTTTCATTCTGATTAGGGTTTTAGTTTTATTTCTATCATGGTAGTCTCTTTGCCATCATTTACTTTTCTTCAGAGTCTGGCAATGTGCATATCGAGTTTTGATTTTGTGTGTGTGTGTGTGTGTGTGTGTGTGTGCTGGGATTGAACCCAGGGCCTTTTACATGAATGGCAAGCACTCTATCAACTCAGCTATATCCTCAGCCCCTGTGCATGTCAAATTTGAGGCAAATACTTTCTCAGTCTCCAATAAAATACATAAAATTTATTAGCTCTTTGCCTTTTGTCCAGAAGCATAGTTTCTGTTTATCCTCCATCCTGAATTCTGGTAGTCTGATCTACAATTCCTGACCAGCTAGGTACTCCAGAAAGCCTGCTTGTTAAAATGAAGATTTCCAACTCTCAGCATCATCTTGCCCAGATAAACCACTATGTAATCTTCATTTGTTATTGGGCTGACTGCAGTAAACAAAGAACCCCTGCTGCACTAGCAACTTTTAAAAATCATCTTAATTGACTCCTTTTGATACTGTACAGCAGCTACATTTCCCAAACTGCTGGAGATACTATAATTACAATGAAAGTAGGATAGCAAACATTGGCCACCAGCACAATGAACACAATGAATGAAATGTGGGAGGGGCCTTGAATAGCTTTTAGGTTAAGATTTCTTTTTTTTTTAATTAATTTTTTTTAATTTTATTTATTTTTTTATTGGTTGTTCCATTTTCAACCTCGGGTTTAAGAAGGCAAAGAAACAATGGCCTCTTAGTGATTTTAAGATGACCTTTTCTCTCTTCAGTGTGAGAACAGAAAAATTCAGTTCCCTGGAGCTAGAGTCAAAGAAACCTGTGGGGGAAAAAAGCAGTAAAGCCCCCAGACAGATCAGGCTTTGGACCATTATTTCCAGAAAGAATATAAACAGAAGCCCAGAAATAACATAAAGTCCGATTTCATGAACTATTCATTGCATCTGATTTAATGGGATCATTATAATTAGTATTTGGCATGTGTTAATAACATCTAACACATATAGATGCTTTTAAAAAAAATGTTGAGTGAATAATGGTCTATGATTGAGGCTTTGTTAATATTAACTCTTTATCAAGAAAAGCTGGGAAAACACATGGCATTTGTTTTATATTAGCAACATGGAAAATGAATGTTTGTAATTCAGGTAGAATTTTACATAGAAGCTCTAATGATTTCTCATGGAAAGTGAATGTTACAAGGAATTCATTTCCAGCATAAGTGTAACAGCAGTCCACTTTATGCTTTGAATATAGCCCTTGCTGCTCTGCCACTATAACTGATATTTAAAATGGACATGTTTCTTTCTTTTCCTCTCTCCATGCTCCTCTGTAATCTCTTCCTCTCCTTAATCTCAGGGGAAACAGGATTACCTTTCTTCTCCATTTTAGGGAGATTTATATGTCCTTCAGAATACACCCACCATAGGAATGAAGTAATCCAGACGTTGGGGTTGCTACTGGAAGATCTCAGAAATGACTGTCTCCCAAATTAACAGGTGAATTGCAACTCCAACAGAGATTGCATGGAATATAGCCTTTGAATCCCCTCTTTAAATGCTCCCTGTTCCTGCTGATGGGCAGAGTTACAGCCCCTAGGACAGGAGTCCCCTGTGTTTCTCCTATGCTAGCAAAGTGATAAACCTTCTTTTCTTTTTTTCTCAAAACTGTATCCTTGTTATTGGATTTGCACTGGGGACAAGTGAAGCCAAAGACAGGCAGGCAGTATAGATAGATAACCAAAAGAAATGGAGGCCAATTTAGGTCTGGGAAGTTGGAGACTTTCCCTCAGGAATTGAAATTTTAATGCCTTCAAAGCCCTTCCTCCACCCTTATCAAGAAACTTGCCCCTGCTTCAACACTGTTGCTAAGGTAACCTGAACCAGGGATCCTCCTTTCCTACAGGGAGTTATAAAAGTTGTTAATTAATGCCCCCTGGGCCCCCTTCCTGTGGGGATCACACCACCTTGGCCCCTCCAGCCCTTTTGGGCAAGCACCAAAAGGTGCTTCTCACCTTTTGGCCAGGAGCATCTCCTGGGCCTAGTCACATACACAGGAAGGAGAGAAATAAGGGGAAAGAGAGCAGAACAAAGCGAATCTAGGATGTATAACAGAGGCAAAATGCTCTAACTTCTTGGGATACCAGGATACCAGCTATAGCCTCTGTCAGCCTCCTGCCCGGGGAGAAGTCTATATTACCCCTTCTTAAAATAAATCCTGCTTTATATGCTTGATTTGGCATGCTTCATAAGGACTGAATGTTTGGTAACATAAACATCAAATGGCAGATATGGTCATCAATGAGAAGAAAAGAACAGACACTGGGATACTTTTCCTGATTTATAAAACAAGCAAAATCTTACACTTCTCAGAATTCATTACATCATGGAAACATTTACAGTCTAAAAAGTGGTGGGATAGTATTTTCTTTTGGTGTACAAGAAATTATATTCTGCAGAAATATTAGAGAGAGGCCATGCTTTTGCCCTACTCTTAGCTGTGACTCTCCCTGAAGGTGTGTTCTCTGCACTTTCTTGTAAAGAAATGGGGCATAGTGTTTCCTTTAGGATGGAATCTAAGATTTCTAGATGAGCAATTCTGTTCTTATGTCCCAACTTCCTCAAGTTCTTGAAACCTCTGTTCTGGAATCCTATTAATTATAAAATTGTGATTTGTTACTGACATCAAAGGGAACTGCCTTTGCAGGAAGGCTCAGATTGAGAAGGATCAACCAACCAACAATACAAAGAGGAGGTCTGGATGGCAGTTTTTGGACATAGTGTGTATTGTCATATGTGGGTTTTAACATGACAGTATAGAATAATGAAATCTACGTAACTGGAATGGAGTTGATTTAAACACTGTGTTCTACTTCCCTGCCCAGATTATAAAATATGTCATATCTGTTTTTTAATGCTTCAGTTAAATGCTCTAGACCTCTATATTACCTCTGGTGAGAATACCCCCTCTTCTTTCCTCTTATTATTCCTCTTGTTATTTGCTGAGGGCCATTGCCAAGTAGGAATGACGCATCGAAATTTCCTTGCCAGCGTACCCCATGTTAAATGGACTTGCCTTGGAATTTCGCTGTTGACATTGCATGTAAGGTGACCTTGCTCAAGGACCAGGGCGGATGTTTAGAGCTGATCAGGTTTGAGGAAGTATCCCGGTCCTTGGGTTTAGGGCGTTCCCGGTTTAAGACAAGTTTAAGGCGTTCCAGGTTTAAGACAATATGGGTTTTAGGGAAGTTGGAGGTTGAAGATTATTGCTGCTGGAAATAGGGCGTTCCTGCTGCCTGAGTTCCCGTTGAGTTCTTGTGAGATTCAGAAAGTATTTCGGAAAAAAGCCTCGTGGAATAGGTGAATTGGGTGGCGGCAGAACTTGGATTTCCCCAGAACGTGTGTGTAGAGGCCGGTGTGAGTTCGGGAATAAAGAATTGCTGTTTGAATCTACAAGGTGTGTGGTGGCTCGTGATTCTGTGCCCAGCCAAGACTGCGGCAGTTATTGAAAGCTTAATCCTTGTCCCTAATGCCAATCCAATAATGAGGACACTGTTTTGAGAAAAAGGAAAAGGAAGTTTTATTGCTTTGCTAGCAAAGGGAAGCACAGAGGACTCCTGTCCCAGTGGCTGTGATTCTGCCCCTCAGCAGTAACAGGGGGCATTTAAAGAGGGGATTCAAAGTCTATATTCCACCTGTTCTTTGTCCTTTACTTCTAATTCACTTGTTAATTTGGGAAAAATCATTTGTAAAATTTTCTGATACCAAAGTCTGAATTACTTTGTTCATGTGGTGGGTGTGAGCTCAAGGACAGATAAATCTGACTAGGATGCAGAAGAAAGGTAATCAGCTTTCCTTAGATTAGGTACTGGGAGAGATTAGGGAAGAGAAGGGAGAGAGGAAGAGAAACGTGTTCTTTTAAAAATAACCCCCTGGCTGAGCAGCAAGGTCTATATTCAAAGCATAAAATGGACCAAACTGTTACACTCTTAGGATAACCTCAGGTTTTCCACTGTTTTTACAATTATCTTTTGGATGTATTATGCATACTTTTATGCTCTTGCTTTCCAATACTTCCAGTCCCCTGTTTTAATAGCTTCTTTCAGAGAATAAAAAAAAAAAAAAAACTGCATTACCATTTCCATGTTGGAATGAACCAGCTTATTTTCCCCATTTCTTCTTTTCTGTCAAAGTTTTCTGTATGTTTCTTGCTGTTATATTTTCCAACTCTCACTTTTTCCTAAGCAGCAATGAAGATGCACATACTCTTCAAAAATAACCCAGTTCCACAGTAAAACTAATCCCATGATTAATAAGCCATTGACATCCTGCCCACCTGCAATGCTTGTACTAACCTAGTGATCTGTGCATCTGTTGAGTATGACAGTTATGATCATTATTATTTATAATCTCTTGATTTCTTTCTATTGCCTCCAATATTTTTATTAATATTTATTCCCTTGATTGCTTTATAGGTAAGTAAATGGGGGGAAGAAATATTGAAATTTGTTCAGTGGTACTCAGTACTAGGCAAGTATGATAATCACTGATGAAGAACTTTGAGCAGTACATGAGTTCTGTTTTAATAGGGAGAGGCAAATAATTGCATTTCAAAAAAATGCTTCAGGTGGCTCAGGTGTAGTTATAAAACCTTACATTTGGGACCTCTGTCAACACACAATTGGTTGTAACCATGGAGACTATGTTATCCATATTTGTTTTTCTTTTTTTTTTTTTTAAGAGAGAGTGAGAGAGGAGAGAGAGACAGAGAGAGAGAGAGAGAGAGAGAGAGAGAGAGAGAGAGAGAGAGAATTTTTAATATTTATTTTTTAGTTCTCGGCGGACACGACATGTTTGTTTGTATGTGGTGTTGAGGATCGAACCCGGGCCGCACGCATGCCAGGCGAGCGCGCTACCGCTTGAGCCACATCCCCAGCCCCATATTTGTTTTTCTATTTCAGTTTAGTAATTACTCTTACAATTAAAAATTAGCTTCCCATCATGAAGAATGGTGTTATTTTCAGAAGTGTTAAAAAGAGAACATATACATTTTTTGTTTCTTAAGGCATTTTCTTTCATGTAAGGAAAATTAGTGAATCGGTGTCTTTGTCGTTATGCTCTATTTTTTAAATTTTTGAATTGTTTCTTTTATGACTGGGTTTCTTTTTTATTTTTCAATTTCATTTTAATTTGGATTTTGAAAAATGTTTCAACTGTTGATTTACCAAAAATATTCAGTTTTTGATGAGTCATTTGTCATATTAATCCAGATTCTATCCATTACTGAATTATCTCGCTGCATTTACTTCAGAGGAATCAATCGATGTTATCAAGATTCACGCTCATTCACATCCAAGTGGTCATGCACATCAGTCATACAGTGAGGAGGTTAATTATATTTAAGATTTTTAGTTAATATTTACTAATACTAAAAATTAATATAATTGAAATCTAATTTTTACATAATCTATTTCTTTTCTAGAGCCTATAAATAGGACTGTTTGTAAAAATATCAATCTATTTTAACAATCACATCTCTCATGTTTCTTTGAACTAGAAATAACTATATGTAGTCTATGAAGAAACAGAAATGCATTTTCTCTTTTTATAGGTTTAATTATTTTTTACTTTGATTGATAGGAAAATTTTTAGATGTGATTACTCATTTTTTTTTCTCTGTTTTCTTTAGTATTAAGTCACTTCCCAGGAAGTAACACAAAACATCCTTGTGTTTGTGTGAGCCATTTTATTACCTGGGTAAGACATTATTAAAAAATGGACAAGTTAAAAGAACATTTTTCTTAAAAGTTGAATATAAATGCTCCACAGAGATTAAATGTCCAAAAATATAGAGATCAGTATAAATAGAATTGGATAAAAAACTTGGCGTTTAAAAATCTATATGAGGGCTGGGGATGTGGCTCAAGCGGTAGCGTGCTCGCCTGGCATGCTTGCGGCCCGGGTTCGATCCTCAGCACCACATACCAACAAAGATGTTGTGTCCGCCGAGAACTAAAAAATAAATATTAAAAATTCTCTCTCTCTTTCTCTCACTCTCTCTCCTCTCTCACTCTCTCTTAAAAAAATCTATATGAAAAAATCATATTTCATAAGAAATATACTGAACTGTATACTTCAGAGTGAATTAAATTCAATCAATGACTTAAGAAAGTGTTTATTTTGTGATTTTAAACTGGATTATATTATCCCCAGGCAAATCAGCATGTCTATTTAATGCCATTAGTATGTTGTAGCCACAAGTTAAATAGAAGCCTAGCCCATTAGCAGGGCATGAACAGTTCTGATTGAATAGTGCTGGTCTTGATGAATGCCTTGAAGATATTAACCAAGTAGGCAAGGTTGTAGATGAATTTTGCAAAGTTTGTTTTTTCTTTTTGTTTTCTAAAAGATAGTAGAAGAGATGATTCATATTTTTGGTAAACTTCTAACACATCACCTCATTAATTTATCATAAAAGTGAATTTTTTGGTGTGTGGGATTATAATTTAAGGTTGCTGAATAATACTTCAACAGATATTATTGTCAGGAAGTGAGAATCAAGCCAAAATATGTGTGTGTGTGTGTGTGTGTGTGTGTGTGTGTGTGTATACACATGCATGTGTGCATGTATGTGTGCAATCACGTGTGTTTATAAAGTACTTGACAAAGGTTCTGATGAAATGTTTAATTAACAGGAACTAGTGAGAACAACTATTATTACTGGGTGCTACCCAGTAGCAAATGTCCTTAATGTTTTGGAGAAAGGTAAGTAATGAGGAAAAAGAGAAATGCTACACTAACAGTGATACTGGTGTTGAGAATTAGGTTTGAGTCCCATTCCTGCCATGTTGAAGATTGAACACCATAGAAACACCAAGGCAAGAGCAAAATGTTTACTTTAAAGTATAGAACACAGAGAGAGGGACAGAGGCTCCTCTGCAGAGGAGAGGGCCCAAGTTAAGTGCCCCAGGGAGTGGGGGTGTCCTGCCCCTTTTATAGATTTCAAATTTCCTTGTTCTCATCCCCCCTTCTCCCCTTATCTTGCCTACCTGGTTAATGGATGGGAAGGGAGACTTCCAAGGGTACAAGAAGAAAGGAAGCAGACCAGGGAGCATTCATTAACAACTCCCAGGCAAGTAACCTTGGCAACAGGTTAGAGGAGAGGGAAGTACTCTGGAGGTATTAGCATTTTATTTCCTTTGAATCACCCCATCTTACTGACCTAATCATTCATTAACTACTGACTATCCTCCCCCCAACCCCCACCTTAGGAGCCAGTATCTTCACATCTAGGAAAGGCCTCAAGCCAAAGAGTTTCTGCATGCTGTGGAATTACCATATTTCAGTTTGTTTTCTATCTTTGCATAACAAAATTTTTTGTTTGTTGTATAGTTCACAGACAATTGACTAAGCTTGGTGGATTTTTCCACACTGACCTAACACTTCTTATTTACTCTTATTTAATCACTTATAATTATAAAAGGTAACTTGAGGGGAACAGCATGAAATCATAGGGAGGATATGTATTCTTGAAGTCAAATTGAGCTCTGATGTCTACCACATCCATCTACATTTTAGAGCTGCCTGCTCAGGAAACCTGGTTGGGTTTGTTATCTCTTCCCCTAGACAAGACTTAGGACCAACCAGAAAGTATTACTCTTTGTAAGGTCCTTGCTTAGCATCTGGATGGAGATCTTAAGTGACAGCTTCCATTTTAAGAAAAATTTCGCTTTCCAGTCCAAAGGCATTTCTGAGAAAGGCTCACCACTCCCTCATACCAACCCAACCCCTAACCACTGCATTAGGACCCTCCCGGCTCTAATCCCTGAGCCTGTCCCATAAAAGTCTGAACCCCAAGCCTGTTTGCCTCTCTCTGTCTATGGAGAGATGGGCCTTTATTTGTCAGCTCTGACAAATAAACTCTCCTGTGTATCTCTACTTGGTCTCTGTCTTCATTTGTCGCTCACCTGTCTCTTGGTTTCTCGCTTTCCTTTCACTCTTGAGTTTACCCTCTTCTAGTTTAATTGTGTATCCATCCTGCTTTGTTAAGTTTAGTTCCATATCATTCATGCTCTTTGTCTGGACTGAATATTGTGCAACTGATAAGTTAGTTGATTATATATATATATATAACCAATGGGTTTATCATTTGTTTTTATGTTTTTCGTCTCATCCTAGGGGAGAAGGAAAACATGCATAATCCTCTGCTAGAGCTCTGGCACTTCCTATAGCACTTGGCACACCAGATTAGCTTCATGAGGTTAGGGTGTGGTAAATAGGTTTGAGTTAACTCTACAGATTGAAATGTGATTGCCAGGGTGCTCCTTTTTTGTGTACTTTGGAGAAATTACATTCCTAAGCCTCATTTTTCTCATCTGTAGAGTAATATTGATAACAGCATCTACTTCATAGGATTATTTATGAAGAATTTTGTAAACTTCCTGATGTAGAAAAAAGTACTCAATATGTTTTAGTTACTAATATCATTTAAAGTGAATTATTTTGTAAGTGGTGAATCTTATTCATTATATGTTGATTTTCCCCTCATTTATTTTAGTTCTCAATGAATGATTTTAATTTCAAATTTTCTGGATATTTTTCTCTCTTTCCGCACTCCTGCTACTACAAAGAACTACTTATAGGAATCAAATTGTAAATCAACTAACTTGTTTGGAGATATTAGTCAAAATGAATTGGTTGTAAATCTTCAACAAAAGCTATCCGAAATCAAGAAGGGTTTGTAGTATGTGGCAAAATGCTGATATATAATTCATCTTAACAAATACCAATTAAGAACTAACTAGATGCTCACCAGTGTGGTAGAAAAAGAAGGAAATAATTACATTTATTGATTACCTACTCTAAAACCCCTCTGTGGACACAACATACATCATCTTATTTAAATTTGCACAATTATGCAGTGAAGTAGGTGTTCTTCTTGTGACAGTCTGAAGTTAATGCATTCTTTTCCACTGAACCTCATAGCTAGGCACCGTGGAGAAGATTTAATTAATGAAAGGAGGGCTTTAAACAAGCCTGTCTAATATACAAAGAATGACAGCATTACGTATGTGGCTTCAAACATTTGATTCTAACACTGGGACTCTCAAGTAAAATGAAATCTAATATATAAATTGACCTGTGAATACTCCTCTGGTTGAAGTAGGGGTAGTGACTTCAAAACCATGTCTTCCTTTCCTTTCCTTTCCTTTCCTTTCCTTTCCTTTCCTTTCCCTTTCCTTTCCCTTTCCCTTTCCCTTTCCCTTTCTCCTCCCTTTCTCCTCCCTTTCTCCTCCCTTTCTCCTCCCTTTCTCCCTCCCTCCCTCCCTCTTTCTTTCTTTCTTTCTTTCTTTCTTTCTTTCTTTCTTTCTTTCTTTCTTTCTTTCTTTCTTTCTTTCTTTCTTTCTTTCTCTCCCCACTTCCCCAGAGAACAAACCCTTATTCATTTTAACACTAACTCATAGAAATTCAGAGACAAGTTTGTATATACTACTTTTCAACTTACAGATAGAGTAACTGGAGCTTAAGAGATGCTAAAAAGTGGTCATCTCACTTCCTGGTTAATCATAGTTTTCTAGATTTATGGTCAAGCAATTTTAATTCTATTCTATGTCTAAGGCTTGTTTCTTAGTGGAAAGTAATTGCATTGGCCAAAGTTTCTTAAATAAGATAGGTATAAAATTTATATATTAAAGACTTATTTAGACATTTTAAATTAATGAATCTTGCAAACTATTATATTTCTTGGAGAGAGGGCAGGATTTCCATGGCCTTTACAACCTCAATGAGATGAAAGAATTAGGGCCCTAGAAGGAGACTTATCACACTGACAGATTCCTTAGGAAGTACTGGACCAAGGTGTTGGCTGCCTGGTAAAGCTTTTGGGTACTGAGCAAATAAGTTGATATGTTGAGTATAATAGGAGCTGGCCTTCTCAGGAATTTCCATATAGGTAGAGGAAAGGAAAGGATAGAATAAGTATTTAAAAATTGGAGGTAGAAGTATGAACCCATATTATACACACACACACCATACACAAATCTATAATACATATTTGGTATTATATTATTGATATGCTTCTTTATATATGTGGATGTGTATAAATTTGATTATGTGTCTGGTGGAAGACTTACAAACAATAGCATGAACAATAATAAAAACATCCTTAGGAAAGACAGTGGAATAAATCTGACTTAATGTTCCCATGTACATATATGAAAACAGCACAATGAATTCTACCATCATACACATCAATCAGAACAAGATTCTAACTGGAATAAGATGTATTCCATGTTTCTATAATTATATCAGAATGGATTCAGATGTCATGTATAACTAAAAACCCTAATAAATAAACAAACAAACAAACAAACAAATAAATAATGTGCTTGACACATAGCACTCAATTCTAAGTACAGGTTATCTACTAACAGGAAATGTAGCTTTGAAGAAATGACTGATTTCTGGCCTGGTGCCCACAGGATTCTGAAAAATTCTTGTCAGACCAAAAATTTGGGAAGTTCTCAAAAAATGATGAGGGCATGTCAAAACACCACAGGATTAATGTTCCTACTAGTCATATTTGGGAATTTTTTATATAAATGATTAGAATTTATTGTATACAATAGGAAGAACTGAGTCTAAACTGATGTGAATAAATATATAAATGGGAAAGAAAGGAAAGTCCTACCTTCAAGTATTAACTAATAAATACAGAAAAGTTGTTAAAGTAATAAAATCACCATTTGACAATTATAGTGAGAATTGTTTGAGGCACAAATAATTAATTAATACTATCAGTTAAAAGAATTCTATGAGAAGCCGGGTGTGGTGGCACAGGACTGTAATGCCAAGCAACTCGGGATGCTGAGGAAAGAGCATCACAAGTTTGAGGGTAGCCACCTTGGCAATTTAGTGAGACCTTGTTTTAAAATAAAAAAATAAAATGGAAAGGGAATGTAGCTCTGTGGTAGAGTGGCACCTGGGTTTAATTCCCAGTACAAAAAAAAAAAAAAAAAGAAGAAGAAGAAGAAGAAGAAGAAGAAGAAATCAATAAAAGGAGAATATATAGTCTCAAAGTAACTCCATTAAATATTTACAAATGTTATCTCTTATCCATTAGTAGATAATAAGAAGAAACTTATAAGTGGAAATAACTATGAATTAATATTATAGTGGAGACTCATGAGAGATACCATCTTAACCCAATGACAAAAGTTAGCCTTGCTAGCAGTGAGACAATAAGCACCTTGTGTCTGCAGATGTTGAGGCCAGAGGCGGAGGCAAAAGGGCAGTCAGCATAGGTAATGGATGATTGGGTTGGACTGGGAAAATGGGGGCTGGTCAGAAAAGAAAGGAAATGAAATGTTAATACCTTCAGGACACTTTTTCCCCTCTCTCTTGACCTGTTTCCAAGATTCCCTGCCTCCAGGGAATTGTTTCTCTCTGACAGCAGCTGTAAATGAATGTCCTCTGGATTGCTCCCTTCCTGCTGGTACCCCTGAGTGGTTTCCTGCTCACCCTTGGATCACTCCACCTTTTGGGCCAACTTTTATAGGCAGCATAAGAGGTGAAGGGGGCATGAATCTGAAATGTACAAAAGGGGTAGGACACCCGAACTCCCTCGGGCACCAACTTACAACTTGCCCCTGCTCTTCTGCCTCTGTGAAGGAGTTGGTCTCTCTCTGCTCTTTCTTTTAAACTTTTTGCTTGTACCTTGGCATTTCTTGGGTGTTCAATCTTCAGCATCAGGGAAACAGGACTCTAGGCTCTGATTCTCATCACTGTTATCAATGTGATGCTGTGAAAGGACAAAGTACCCTTCAATCTAGAATGGTTTCCTCCCAGTTCTATCAGATAATAACTCATCTATTTCCAAGGCCCACTTCTACAAAAACTTCTTGTCAAACATACTCTAGAGATTTACCTCTTCTGTGTTTCTGAAATCCTTGCTTATAAATAATAATTTAAAAAAGTATCACAATATTTTGCATTTTTCCTTTCTGATTGCTTGCATTCCAACAATAATCCAAGCTCTTAAGCGCAGAGTCCATGAGTTCACCTTTGTATCTCACATAGCAACTAATACCCTTTAGATTGAAAGGATAAACCTCATCGAGCTACTTTAATTTGGCTAGAATTTACTGAATCATGGTAGTAACTTGCTTTCTGTGAAGGTCACTATTGCTGTTAAGCTCTAAAGAAAAGACACTTAAAAATATACCAGAATATGTAGGGCCTAGATGATGTGAGGATGAAATTGTTCTACATGCTAATTTGGGTGGTGTTGCTTCCTAATACAAATATTACTCACTAGATATTCTGTGGCTATCACTAAATTTATGTGAATGCCCCAAATTAGAAGTGCATAATAAGTAGTAAATGTTTGGTAAAAATATGTTAAATAGATGACTCAATTAAGGGCAGCTCATGGAAGTGCATAATAATGAACAATGCACACACACACACACACACACACACACACACATCCTCAATGCTCTGAAATTGCTCCTATTAATAGACTTAACATGCTTTGCTTCATAGATTGGTGAGAAAGTAGCTATTAATTAGTCCTCCAGGGTGAAGATAAGAAACCTGGACTAAAGAAATTATTTTCCCCTTTATTTTAGTTGATGATTTTCAGAATTACAAATAGCAATATGGGAAAAAATGTTCTTATAACTTAACCTGTGACAAGTAAACAGTTTATTTTTATTTCTCTACATACATGGGAAATAGTTTAGTTTTTGGAAAGATTGAAATTTAAGGTTGAAGTGTTCTATTCTTTTATTCATACATTTCCCTAAGTAGCTTAGAAGTGAAACATCAAGTCAACTCCATTAATTTCATATTTTCCCACAATTTGCCTCTGTTTTCATAAAGAAAGAATGAAGTCCAATTGCATTTTAACCTCATTTTTGCCTATAACTGAAATTTTCTATTTATTCAGATTTTTCTATTGTGTAAATAAAACTTAATGTGTGATTTTGAAGCTGTGTTGGAAAAGAATGCATTTCTGTTGTGATATATTGTTGGGAAAAAAAAGAAAAATTCATAGGTCATTGTGCACAGCACAATAGTAAACCATTTGATTTACTGCATAACTTTCTGGATTATTTTACACAGTGGAAAATATAGTGTGGTGTCTGTTTAGCTCTCTTGATTATTTCATGCAATAGAAGGGATATTTTTCTTTTGATACAAAACTGACAAGCTATGGGTAAAAGCCCAGCAAGCAAAATAAGGTGCTATTTCTATTTACTCTGAAGAGGACAATATTGAAAAATACTTTGTTTTTGTAGTAGAGGTGCTGTGACAGCCCAGATTGTAGTGACTACTTACAATATCTTTTTTGGTGTTCAATAAAAGGAGAAACGAAGAAATAAAATGGTCATTTTCTTGGAGTTCTGTCTAAGCTTTCATTCCCCTGGCTAATATAAAGCTTGTTTGTGGGAACAATCTTTGATTGGAATGAGATGCTTGTTGCAGTCATAGAAATAAGGATGGCCTAAAAAGTTCTTACTTCACCATTTCTTCCATAGCATGTGCCTGTTTGCCCTTTGTTAAAACATTGAAGAGATTTTCTTCTGGCAATATATGCTATTATTCTGTTGAAAGTTTTTTAAAATATCACAGTAGGGTCAGCATGCACCAGAATTTACACCTAGAGTTCTTGTATCTTGTACAATTTTTACAGGTATGAAAAAAACCTGTCAATGTGGAATATCAGGATGACTTGATAATCATAACTCAGAGATGGGATGTTGGCTAACCCATATGCAGTTCTATGGCATATCTGGGAATTTGTCCCACAACTTAGTCTTCTGTGGTTGAAAATTTCATCATCCATTTGTGGCAGCTCCTTCAACTTTTCAATTCTATCTTTTCTCCTCACCTCTTTCATGAATTGCCATCCTGTTTGCAAAACCTTCAATATATTCCTCTTTCATCAGACAAAAGATGAATGACTATCTCTTCTGTCATATGGCCCTTTGTGTCTCATGACCCTTATGACTTAGTTTCTGTCTTTGTTTTAACCCTCACCTTTTATCACAGTATGCTTAAAGTCAAGCCATAGCAAGCTGCTCAGAATTTCCAGGAGAGTTCTTTAATTTTTTTTAGTACTTCTACTCCTTTTTGCATACAAGTTTCTCTTGAAGAATTATCTTTCCTTAACATTACACATTTGGAAAATTACTGTTCATCCTTGAACACATAGTTGAGATGTCACCTTCCTTTTCCTGCCTGAAACTTATTTCTCATGTATATATTTATTACTGTTATTATTAAATTATTTTGTGTAGTCATCTTTCTCCTTTTTTGTAGTTCCTGAGATCAGGGATATGTCATATATATTTTTGCATTCTAGGCACAGTACCTAAATGTTGTTCCTGGCACATACTAGATGCTGCATAAGTGCAAGTGGATTGAACGATACAGAGCATTTCAGAATGTGGCCATGTCTATCTTGGATGCCAGGCTATACTAAGGATCTGTTTATATGATTTAACTTTCTCTTATTTTCAATTTTTAAATGATTGACCATTTCATTTATTTTCTTCTAAATTACATGAACTACATTACTTGTACAATAATGGTTCCCTAATAAGAAACTCAAATATTTTATCATGTGCTCAGCTGAAACAAATCCAAACACCAGGAAGTAATTTTAGAGGAGTCCTTGCTACTACAATGGCTGACCTAATGTCCATTTGCAACCCACTGTAAATACTGTATATTAAATCATCAACAAATAAAAGATATGAGCTGCTAAGTATGCTGTCTTATAAAGGAAATATTGGAGTATTCATTTTCCACATATTATTTTCAGCATTAATTAATATAACTTGAAAGTGTCTATTCTTCTTCCACAAATTAGTACAAAATACACTTTTCATTGGCACAATGTGGACAGAACAGTGAGACAAGTAGTTAGAGAATACAGAATAGAGAGAAAAAGAACGCCATAGGCCACCAGAATATAAGGAGAAGCAATTTCCTGGCAAAAAGGTAATCATCAGCTTCTAGAATTTGGCAGATTATAAAAGGCTGCTTCTCTTATTTGGAATTGACTAAACATATTTAAAGTAGACTTCATTCAGAATTATGAGTCAAAACTTAGTATTTCCTCCAATAATAACAAGTACCTTTTTAAGTAATCAATATTCTATACTAGAAAAAATTTAGCATACAGCATATAGCTAAAGATTATTGGAACAAACAAAAAGATAAAAAGCAAGGATCACAGATAATACATTTGGTTCAATTATTTTACCAATTATAAATTTGAAATTTATATCATAGTGACCCAGGTACAGAATTCAGAGCCAGCAAAATAGTTGTATTCCAATGCTAACTATATTTAATGAGTTTAAGATACTCTCAAGTTTATGTGTTTGTTTTCCTGATAAAAGATTTCCTTGGTTAACTCTTGCTTAATTATGTTCTACCAAGTTTTGTAGTTAGTTTACATACTCTCTATAAAAGGTACTAATATGGAAATGGAAAATAAAAGCAGATGGACCATCAAATTAATAGAGCAACAGACAAGCCCAAGCATTCAATTTGAGAGTTTAGGTATAGAGGAAAGCATATTGACATGCTTCAGAAAGTACCATTGCAGATATCATGTGATTTTTACTAATATGCATCCTACTAAACCTATTATACTAGCAAAGGGTTAATGAGGTTCAGTAAACAGAACTTAAATAGGAAATCCAAAACATGATTTGGTGATATATGTAAACAATGTGATAAAAGTGAAAGTATATTTTGTACTTGAATGGACAAACCACAGGTGTCTTTCAAAGGCAGCATTCTCTCTCTCTCTCTCTCTCTCTCTCTCTCTCTTTTTTTTTTTTTTTTTTTTGGTGGTGTTGGGTATTGAACTCAGTGCCTTGTGCATGTGAGGCAGGCACTCTACCAACTAAGCTATATTCCCAGCCTCCAAAATGGCATTCTAAAAGCATATTTTGTAGAACTTTGATTCTGTGCTTTAAAAAAAACCTGATGTTCAAATATTTGGAAAATGATGCTGACATTGTCTGTGAATTGTTCTAATTTTGCTTGTGGAATCTAAGAAAATAAGCCTAATTTTTTATTCAGAAAGTCACTTCACATCTCACTTCAGTAAGGATGACTATTACCACAAAGAATAAAGATGATAAGTGCTGACAAGAATGTGGAGAAAAGGCAACCCTTGCATACTGTTGGTGGCAATGTAAATTAGTACAGCCATTATGGAGAATATTATAGAGGATCCTAAAAAATTAAAACTAGAACTCCCACATGATCTATTCATCCCATCCCTGGATATATATGAAAAGGAAATAAAATCAATATATGGGAGAGACACCTGTATTCTCATATTCACAATAGCCAAGAAATTGGAGCAACCAAAGTGTCAATCAGTTGATGAATGGATAAAGAAAATACAATGCAATACTTTTCAGTCTTTTAAAAATATGAGATCCTGCATTTGTAATAGCATGGATGGAACTTAAGATCATCACATTAAGTGATATAAATCAGATACAGAAAGACAAGTACTGCATGAACTCACTCATGTGGAATTTAAAAGTGGATCTAGGGGCTGTGGGTTGTAGTTCAGTGGTAGAGTGCTTGCCTCCATGTGTGAGGGACTGGATTCGATCCTCAGCACTACAATTAATAAATAAATAATAAATGAACAAACAAGCAAATAAATAAATAGATAAATAAATAGATAAAACAAAGGTATTGTGTCAATCTTCAACTGAAAGTTTTTTTTAAAAGTTTATCTAAAATAGAGAGTAGAATAGTGGTTATCAGAG
The DNA here is from genome assembly GCF_964194105.1 of Spermophilus citellus. Lineage (NCBI taxonomy): Eukaryota > Metazoa > Chordata > Mammalia > Rodentia > Sciuridae > Spermophilus > Spermophilus citellus. The sequence goes on along the minus strand of NC_138186.1, from coordinate 112,054,578 downwards.
TTTGCGGAGAGTAGAGGGAAGGGTAAATGGGAGAGGCTGATTAATGGGTACTAAGTTATAGTTAGGAACAAGTAGTTCTGGTGTATTATTGCATAGTAGGGTACTTATAGGTATCGAAACTGTACTGCATATTTCAGAAAAACAGAAGAGAGAATTCTGAATGTTTTCACCATAAAGAAATGATAAATGGAGATAAATACGCTTACTTTGTTCAAACAATATACTACATATACATGTATAGAAATATCATGTAGTACCTCATGAATATAAAGAATTATCATGTATCAGTTAAAAAATAGATTTAAGTTTCAAAAATCACTCCACAGGGAGAATCATTGTTTTATTCCAAGTCTTCTATTTTTCAAAAAAAGAGATCTACTTTCTTGAATTCTCTTGTGATGTGGTATAAGAACTTTTAATTTTAACAAACCATTCTGAAAATTTCCCCTAATCATCTTCTCTCTTAAGTATGGTGATTACTTACAGTGGCCTTAATTATCAATTTTTTTTGTTAATAACGTCAATGTAAAATTTTAAAAAATAATTCCCATTTTTCAGAATTTTAACAATGTAAATTTATTTCAAGAAAAAAAAAATGGAGCATTGGACAAGCTCTAATTTAACATCTCTGTCTTATGCCCTGATTCACTTCTGCTGTTGTCCTGGCCTTTGCATTGCTTTGGTTGTTTTACAGTCTAAGCACAGAGGTTCACTTGGAGAAGCATTTGGATGAAACGTGGCAAGAGATAAGTTGTAATATATTGAGCAGCCCAATCCCAGGATACCCATATAAAACTCTGCAGTATAACCTTTGGAAAACTCTGATGAACTTGAGCATTGACCAGAAACATCAAAGCAGGAGGTTATACATTCAGAACCCAAAAGACAGAACCATCTTCCATTGTGAGACAATGGCCTTTATTCATCGGTGTCTATGTTATGGCAAATTCTTGAGTTTGATGAGGTGAGACTCTTTAATGTAATTCTGAGTACAGCACATTGGATCCTAATGAGCTGGATTTTCCCTATTGCCTAATTCACTTTGTCTATAGTTAGGTGCTTAGGAGGGCTACTAGAAATCCATTAGATTGAGAGAACTAAAAAACAGGTCCCATGTGACCTAAAAGGGATAATATACCTCACTTGTGGAGTTATAACTAAGTTCCTGGCTTAATGAAAAAGGGGATCAAGAAGCAAGAGGTATTTATTTATTATTTAATTTTTAGAAACTTAACATTGTTTTTTAAAAAAAGCTGGAACATAATATCCACATGAATGATAGTTCTGTCTATTTGTTTATCATTGTACCAAATAAATAACTTTACATGGATTTTAATAATACTTGGAGGTTAGTTTTGGAGTGGCCTAATTTAAAATATAAGCTGTATGCCATAGTCAATATTTACATGGGTCTCGTAGAACAGCACACTTTGCATAGCCCATGGCATATGGTAAGCTTTTGGCTCCTACCCAGAAAGTGCTAACAATTCCCTCATTTCTTTCATAGTCATTGTTACAACATACCTATGAGTGAATGTCCTCCTGGATTCTTTACATTATAAACCATGCATTCTCACCTCTTGCACAGATTTTTCTTTTTCTTTCTTTCTCTCCTGTTTTATACTTTTCTATTTGGGTTAATATGTGAATAAAGCCTTAATCAAATTTCCTGAAATAATTGCAACTTTTATTTATTTTCTGAGCAAGGGGTGGTCCAAGAGAAGGGTTAGTTTGAAAGGAAGTGGAAGGAACAATATTCTTTTAAATCTTACTGCTTGGTATTCTAGCATCTTCACAAACAAACATGCATGTGTTAAATACTTGTCAGAAACAAATATTCTGATTTTGATTTGTTTCTTCTTGTCATGTGAAGAAAAGAATTCTATTGCTCAGATCTGCAGCATGTTGCATAATTTTCACTTACATGTATTAACTTCCATCCCATAGTGAGTTCACAGCTCAGAGGCATGAAGCAACATGAATTTTGTTGATGAAAAAGTTATTTATAAGATTTATTAACATCTTTGGGATAGAATATTACACCTATACTACTAAACTTTTACAGGTTCTCTCTTCCAGTGCATGAACTATACTTTCTTATGCTGTGTTAGAATATATATAAAAAAAAAAAAAACTAATAGGGTTTGTAACCTTGTTCTGTTTCCTCTTTTATATTTCATAAATGTGCCCTGTTACCTTTTCTGTTTCATCTTTCTTCTGTCACAATTTTACCAATACTCACATTGTTTATAAGACCTGATTTTGTAATTTATGAATGATAATAGAATCTGATTATCAAAAGTCACGCAAACACCCCTTTTCTAGCCTTTTCTCTCCCGGCCCTTTTCTATCATTCTTGGAAATAAAACTAAGCCACTAATCATGTGCCTTAGTTGACTGGTATTTTTCTTGTTATAGAAATAATTTTTCAAAATAATTTTAAAAATATTTTAAAATTTCAACAATTTTCACAGTTTCTAGAAGTTTGTCAGCAGAAAATCTACTGCCACTATTTCTAAAGATATCAAAGGATCATAGTTATGCTCAATATCATAAAATTGATTATGAGATGATAAAGTCCTTAGAACATAACTAAAGAGCAATTGAGAAAAAAGAAACTGATGGAATGAAAATTACATGCAAGAACCAGTTGCAATTAAGAGATACTTAAAAAACAGCCTATTAGATGAGTGATCTTTCCATCTGAAAGTAGAAATTAAAGCATTTATGAACTTTCTCATCATCTAAAGTAGAAAGGCCATTATAGCAATGAGAAAGGAACACATTTATGGAAGCGATTAGAGATCAGATATATAGAAGACAGAATGATTAGGTTAATTGCATTGATAATGTCAAGTAGCTGGCCCAGAGAATTTTAACCCTATAATAAATACTTCCTCTGATTGCAGTATATTCATAAATAAATTTGATAAATACATTCATGTTTTATTTAGTTTATATTCTTCCTCCTTTTATTTCTTTCATAGTAAGCCCTTTTGTATTACTTTACTCTTTGGGCACATGATATTTTATTTCTGCAATTTGCTTTGTGTATTATTTTCAGGCATATGTACAAGAAAACAACACACTAAACTTGGATTGTAAGAGCTATTCTTATCCATCTGTTTGCTTTAAAGTTGTAGAGTTTTAAGATAGTGCGACTAATTTCTTACATTTTGAAAATGAAATCTTCTAATTATACTACTAGTTACGTTAGTATGATGCATATGTTTGTATGGTGTATTACCAAGGTTTTCAAATTCATTGTCTCACTTGATCTTCACAAGATCCCTTTAGGTAAGCAAAACAGGTGTTGTTATCATTGTTTGACACAAAAATAAATTATAAAGAGAGAAAGTGTTTTGCCTGAGAATTCATAACAAATCACCCATTGGCAGGGATGTAATTAGAATCTATATCTTCTCTGTTTTATTCATTATTCATAAAATACCATTGTTCTCTCATATTTTTTTTCATCCTTTCTTCTTAGTTTCATACATTCATATTATTCAATATAGCTTAGAGAATACTGAACACATGAACACATTCTGTTATCAAAGCTTCATAATAAATTTTTGCATTATTTCTTATGAAATTTGTTTCCTGAAAATATTCCAGAACCTTAGTATTTATGTGTTAGGGGCATGGTGCTATGTTTAGTTTTATCAACTTATCTTTATACTGTGTGAACTTCAAAAGAGCAGGGCCTCTGAGGTTTTTAGTACCACGTATCTCATGCTGTTATTTTTGACCTTCAACCCATGGAGATATATCTTCTCATATATATTTTATTTTATATTTATTTTATTTTGAACTCTTATGAAATGCCTGAAGAACATACAATAAAGAATCCATAGGATATGAGGAATAAAACCCAAGTCCAAACAGGCAATTCCATTTCTGTGAACAAAAAAATAATAATACCAACAGGGACACTTAGCAATTGCTCTGAGTACAGCACTATTCTTTTTTTTTTTTTTTTTTTTTTTTTTTTTTTTTTTTAAAGATAGAGTGAGAGGAGAGAGAGAGAGAGAGAGAGAATTTTTTTAATATTTATTTTTTAGTTCTCGGCGGACACAACATCTTTGTTGGTATGTGGTGCTGAGGATCGAACCCGGGCCGCACGCATGCCAGGCGAGCGCGCTACCGCTGAGCCACATCTCCAGCCCCAACAGCACTATTCTAAGTACTCTGTGTGAGAGACTGCACAGCTGATGTGGAGTGAAACAGAGTGGGTGGGGAGGGAGAAGGGGAGAGGGAGAGAAAGAGAAAGAGAAAGGGAGGGGAAGAAAGGTGTAAAATAAGGAAGGAGAGGGAGAAAGAGAAAAGAAAATGATGTTATCTATATGAGCTCACCAAGTGTCAATTTACATTGTGCCAGCTTACCATGTTTGAAGATTTACATGCATTATCTCATATTATTGTCACAATAATCCTGTCAGGTAAGATCTGTTGATGACAGTGATCTCATTTTAGACAAGAGGAAATAGGCATAGAATGAAGTAATTTTGGTCTAGGATACACCATCACAAATGCTCCCAATGGAACTCCTACCCATAAACCCTAATCAAGAAAGGGAAGAGTAACTATTTATTTAATTGTGTTGTCTCTGCATTGCAAAAGTTTCTGTATTAGAAAATAGAAAACCAAACAATTAGTTAGGAACCAGGTTTTTCACCCTAGCACTAAATACTAATAATACATTTATTAAGAGGGTCCTTAGATGAAACAAGTAGGCAAGGTTCTCAGTAACAATTTGAAGAGAAATAATATTTTCAGGACAGTTTATTAAAGTCATTAAAAGAATCTGAGGTCAAAATCAAATAAGTAAAAAAATTATAAGTTTCTCTGCCATTAATCAGAAACCATACAAGTAAAAACAAAACAAAAACCACTTTGCTTCTCATGCCCCTAATTTTAGCTATTGATTTAGAAACCAAAGCAAAATATTTGTTGGAGGAAGTTTTGAGATGAACCAGAAACACTCTTGATTTTCATTATTTTGGATGCTTTATAGAGACTGCAGTTAAATTTGACTCATGACATTGATTCTTAATAAATTTGGGAAGCTTTAGGAAGAAGTTAGGGCCACTGTACAACGCATGCCAACACATTTCACCTCTAACTCTATGCTTGTCTGTCTTCTGTGGATAATTTCTCCACCACAATAAAATGGCATGCTGAGTACTCATGTGTTGGAAAGTCACAAGAGACAGATAACGAGGCAGTTTAACCTTCCCCTCAACTTGACCAGATGTTAGACAGTTTTTTTTTTCTTTTTCCTAATTCAAGACCTTTGAACTCCCTTTTGTACAGGTTAAATTTATAAAACCGATGATTACAAATTATTTGCTCCTTTGAGTTATAAATCTTCCATATCCCAACACTATCTTTCTCAAGGTCCTGTGAACCATCTCCATGATATTTCATCATGAAGAAAGATAGCACCCTTACTTTGCAATGTCTGTGGGGGTCTAGGAATATAAATTTCATAAGCTCCAAGTAGCAAACATGGATGACCTAATCACCAAAATTGCCCCTGAAGTTCCTAAAACTTTTCCAATAGCTCATCCCAGCACTTAAAATCTGCCTTTTGTTCTAAGGAGTTGAATTCAATCTCTCTTTCCAATCACAATAGACCTGAATAAAGTTTTCCTTACCTGCTTAGCTTCATTCAGTGCAATTATCCTTTGAGCAACTCGGTTCCATTTGGGATGCACCAATCCCTTTTCTTCACCTTCTAGGAGAAATTATAAGGGTTGTACCTCAGACAAAGAATAAATCTAAGACTTGGTGAAAACTGCCCTTATTTCTACAGAAAACTCTATAAGTGAAGTTGGACTTCAAGAAATTTCACAAGCATTTTCATATTTTTCCACATTTTTTTGTACCCTAAAAGAAAACACACTTTTTCTTAATTACGTTTTTCTTTCCCTTCTAACATTATATTACGTCCATTTTATTCTGTGCCATGCTTTGTTTCCAAGAGCAACTTATGGTACTATCAGAAAGTGTCATCTTACATGAGAGAAGTTTTATTATATGCTTTATTGTAATCAGGTAAGAAGCAATAGAAAAATATACTAGGGATTTTTAAAAAAATTTTATCTTCAAGACTCCTATGCTAAATAGAAAGCCATAATAATTAGTTACTAGGAATATCATTATAATGCATAACCTTCTCTCCTTAATTGATGGCAAATATTGTTTCACCCCTATATCTTCTACAACTTCTACTGCTATAATACTTTTCTACTGACCAATTTTCCATGTCCATTTGTAAAAATGCAAATATTCAAATGTTTAAATATCCCTAGACTTGAAAAACTACAAATGTCTTTCTGAGGTAGAACACATTAGGCATAGACAGAAAAATACTGAATAAGTGAAATATTTCTAGGTAATTTTCTAAAGTAAGACAAAAATCATAAGTTAACAAACTATATTCACACAGCTAAGTAACATTTGGATAAAAATCCAGTGATGGCAGGTGGTTTCTGCCTTGGTCCCTACTTCCAAAGATTTATCCTTATGTTTACTCCCTCTGGAGCTCATCCTCTGGCTGGAGCCCAACTTCTTTCTCAGCTGCAGCCTCTACTATGCCTGAGCTGCCTGGGGTTCCATAATGATGGTATCACCCACTTCCTGAGCTGTGGGGATCAGAGTTGACCTACTCTACTTTCACAGAGTTTTCAAAGAAAACTTCCATTATTCTGTTATAATAGGAGCAATATTGGTAAGAGTATCACACAGAGGGAAGCAAGACAGCATTTGAGCAGGAATATCAACAAAGGGAAAATGTGGAGGATGGATTATTAGGGGATAAAATAAAAGGAAATATTCTATACTACCTTCCCAGCACCTCCTTGCGGTCTAGTATGACAAATTTTCTATCACTTCTGGCTACACAGAATTCTACCATAAAGATGTTCTATCATTTACCTAATTATTTTATCACTGTTGAATTTTTAGAATTTTGCAATGACTTGTTTATAAACACAACATGAATAGGATCATTGAAATAAATAATAAGCTTTTCCTTATTTTTCTTATTACCTTACAATAAATAAAATAGAATAAATAATTCTGACTTCCTTACATCCTTACCAAAATTTTGGCTAGCCTCTCCTATTGATGTATTAAAACAAACCAGGTAAAATTCTGGAAAATCAAATTGTATTTGACCATAAAAATTTTCAGTTTTAGCCAGACATGGTGGTACACACCTGTTAATCCCAGCCACTTGGGAGATTGAGGAAAGAAGATAACAAGTTTGAGGCCAGCCTCAGCAATTTATTGAAGCCCTAGGCAACGTAGTGAGACCCTGTCTCAAAATACAAAGTAAAATGGCTGGGAATGTAGTGCAATGGTTAAGCACTCCTTACTTTAATCTCCTGGGTTTGATTAAAAAAAATAAAAAAAAACCATATATTGTTTTTTTAAATTTATTTTATCCAAGTGGTTTATAATTTCATTATTTATTTGTGAAATCACTTTAGAAAGTCCATCTTCACACCAAATTAATATTTTTACTTTTAAAAAATAATTTATTATCTATGTTTGTAAGTGTAATTCTTTAGATTTTTCTTAATTGATTTAAATATTTCATCACAAATATTTAAAATATTTTATATTAGTAAAGCTTATTTATTTTATATGCCTTTGTTCATTAGTTTAATTTATACTTTTAATTTTTTTATTTTTCAAATTGGGAAATGATAACTAAATGTATTTATGAGGTTTGAGGTGATATTGTGATACATATATACATTCTATAATGATTAAATTAGTCTAGTTAACATATCCATCATCTTACATGCTTTTATTTCTTTGTAGTGAGAGCATTTAAAATCTATACTCTTAGCAAATTGAATCATATAATACATTGCTGTTAACTCTAATTGGTCAGGAATATAAAGGTCTGATAACTGCTTCTGAATTTTTCTCTTTTAACAATGATATTCATATAACTAGATTTATATATATTTTTTTAACAATGCAATTCACCTGGCAAATACATTGAAAAGTTTCTAGTTGATATTTGGTTTATGAGATTAGTAAACCAATTTGTTGATGATATTTCAGTGGTAGGTGCCTAATTATATATAATTTTATTTGTCAAAATATATTTAAATCAATTAAAATATAATACCTTTAAACTCTTGGCAGACTGTTGTGGGGAAAATCATTAGGTTAGAAACATGTCTCTATATTTGGTGGCTATAAAGAGCAAAATTGGTCATAAAGAACAAATAATGTCATAATCTGAGGAATAAAATGCATGTTTAGAATTTTTTAAGTGCTGAGATACAAACACAGGAGAGTCATTGTAATTTGGCAGAGCAATCTATCTTCTGACTTTTTTCTAAAAATTTAAGACCTTTATTTCAGTTTTTTCCCTACATTTTTAAAAATTGGTGCATTATGGTTATAAATAATAATGGGATTTGTCATTATATATTTGTTTATGCACACAATATAAAAATATAATTTGACCAGTATCATTCCCTGTCATTCCCCTCCTTCCCACCCTTTAGTCTCTTTTCTATACTAATCTTTGGAGGCAAGGCAAAACATGATGGCAGAAGAGTGTGGCAGAGGGAACCAGCTCACATGATGATCAGAAAGCAGAGAGAGAGAGAGTCTCCACTTGCCAGATACAAATATATACCCCAAAGCCATGTCCCCTATTTCCACCTCCTCCAGCCAGACTCTACCACTTCAGTTAATCTCCATCAGGGGATTAATTCACTGATTGGGTTAAGACTCACAACCCAATCATTTCTCCTCTGAATCTTCTTGCATTGTCACTTGAGATTTTGGGGGACACCTCAGCATAACAACCATTAACATTCTGAGTTTGACTTACTTTGCTTAATGGGATGGTATCAGTTCCATCCATTTCCCTGCAAATGCCATAATTTTATTTTTCCTTATGGCCAAATAAGACTCCATTGTGTGTGTGTGTGTGTGTGTGTGTGTGTGTGTGTGTATTTTCTTTATTGTGTTGAAAATAAACAAGTGGGGGAGTGAACTACTCAGCCTCATGAATGATTTGTTGAAGTTAAGATAGGACAAGAACAATTTTACCTTTTATCAAGTGAATTAGAAATCAATACATGTGTTGCTGAAACTAAAACTGGCCACCTGTATAAAGTCATATTGTTAAGTAACTTAATTATCTAGTTTATTCATGTAAATCTTTACTGGACTGAGCTGAAGAATTCAGATCATGGGTGTTTTTTCACCTTGACACCTCCATTTTACTTTGCACAATTTGAAAATTAATTACTGCATTTGCCTCTATATTGAAAAAAGTTAACGCTAGAATTTCATTGTAACTATCTTTCACAGAAGAGAAAGAAATTGCAACATATTGATTCAGTATATATTTATTGCCTATGCTGCTTGCTTATCAAGTAGTGTGATTAGAATTATAAATGACCATCTCAAGCAATTTAATATCTGTCAAGAAAGCATTGATGAAAGTTGTAATAATATTTTGAACTTCAGAAAAAACTTGCATTAATGAAGAGTCCATTTGGACATTATTGTTTGTTAGATTAGTTAACATGGTGGATTTATTCCCAGTGGAGATCAAATGTACAACATATACTTATATGACACTAATAAACTATTAATTACATAGAAAAATAAAAATGATTCTATCTACCTTGAGAGTAAGAGCAATTTTCCTATTGAGTTTTAAATAGAAAGGTATTCCACTAACAACCTTCTGGACAAATAAATGTTGTATTGCAGGAGCTGAAACTGGTTCCCATAAAAATGCATTAAAATTTCAGTGCCTGCTTGGGACATGTTTGAATCTGCCCTGCAATATTCCAGGAGGTCATAAAAAGAAGCTTTTTGAAATATGATATAGAAGAAAACATATAATCAAAAATAAGCTCAGGGCATTGGTCATCAAAATAAAGATAAGTAAGGAAGAGAATCAAAATTGAAAATTATCTTTTGACATTCTCTGGGAGGAATCTGGTTATATCATATTTATGTCGAAATCCATGTTTAATTTTAAGAGAATTTTCAAGGGGCAGAGAAAAGTAATAGCATCTGAATTTCTAGTAAGCACTCTATGTTAAATAGTTTTAGTTCATTTTTGTGCACCTAATATTTGTACAAAGGTTTTTAAGAGATTCTGGGGGGGGGGGGGAGCCGAACATGTCTTTTTTTTTTTTTAATTGACAAGAACATTGTAATATGTCAAGTGCCCCTTGTGGAATGCTTTTCTTTTAAGTGAAATTTGAACATTTTTTAAGATTTGGATTTTTAAATAAGCCTAAAGACTAAACTAGATAATATCAGCAGAATTAAATTTAATAAAACACATAGAAAATTTGTGACTTTATATTTGAACTTTGACATTTTACTTTCATTTCCTATTATTGCACTTAACTTCATTTACTCCAAGTATGACCATGACCAAAAGAATACCTGGGAAAACAATTAACATATGAACAAGGACATGAGTGCTACTAACTTTATATTAGTGTTTTATTTTATTAAATTCACATAATTTGTAAAATGGTATTCTCAGAATTGTTTTTTTTTTGCAATATTCGTTATGAATTTGTAAGTGGTCTTACTATCAAAACATTGCTAGTAATTGAGGTGACTCTTGTGCTCCATATAACTTCTCAGATTGTGAGGTATAGTGAAGTAGTAAATATTTGCCTCATCAAAATCATTTAAAGCACAAATTTGACAAATATCATTTTTAGGTATTATGAAAAAAAGTATTTCTGTCTGCTTCATCCTCTTATTCAGACTTGCTTTTTCCTTCTCCCACTGCATTTATTTAGTATATAAGTTGGATGAAGAGTAGTCTATTTTCAATAATGCCTTTGTTGAATTTTTAGCTTTAGGAGGACCCTATTGAAAAATATCTTAGGATTATTGTATCTGTTGACATTAAAGGTGGTTTGTACCAAATGATGAAAAGCAAAGACTTTCTTTTTAGAGATAAACCTGATAGCTCCATAACTTTCCGTGTAAATCAATTAGCTCAGGAGATATGTGTGTGTGTGTATTACTTGAACTCAGTGGAGTTTTGTCATTGTGCTATGTCCTCAACTTTTTCATTTAAATTTCTTTAACCTATTAAGATAGGCTCTTGCTAAGTTGCTGAGACTGGCCTCAAACTTGAGATCCTTCTTCCTCATACTCTCCAGTAGCTAGGATAACAGACATGTACCCCTGCAACTCAGGAAGTTTTAAATACAGATGAACATTGGGTGAGAAGTAAAACTCACTACCCCCTCATATAGACACAAAATCCTCAAACTGTAAATCTTTTCCTGTTCACTTGATAACTCTCCCAATGTAAACTGAACAAAGGAGACATTTAAAATACCAAAAAATTAATTTTATCTGACATTAGCATTGCATAAATTATTGAATATTATGTTGTCCAGATTCTTCAGTGTGACTGATTGAAGAATCAGATAGATGTTAAGAATATTAAAAGTGTGTGTCCTTAGGTCCCAGCTCAGATCTGCTGATCAAAATATACATGTTTGAGACTTAAGCGGGGCCAATGTCATACGTCTGTAATCCTAGTGGCTCTGGAGGCTGAGTTAGGAAGATCATGAGTTCAAAGCCAGCCTCAACAATGGCAATGTGCTAAGCAAATCAGTGAGACCCTGTCTCTAAATAAAAAACAAATAGGGCTGGGGATGTGTTTCAGAGGTTGAGTGCCCCTGAGTTTAATCCCCAATACCCCTCACCAAACCACTCCTCCCCCCAAAAAATTAAACTTGTGCTTCATAATACACTTCCCTGGCCACTAATGGGATTAGCAAGGTGAGGGAATCACTCCCACAGCAAAGCTATAAATAAGTCCTGCTGATTTACATAGATTGGATTGATTAGCTTGGACCTAAGGGACTTAGCCAAAATAGGAGCAGCTCTAAAGGAAAGCTGTTCTATGAATGGGACTAGAAATCCAGGTCGGACTTCAATAGGTAGACCCAAGGACTATAATGACTACTAGGACTGACTGAACATCTAGAGGGTGCTAACAATTGTGCAGAGCAGAGGCAAACTTTACCTAAATGTCACCAAAATATGGAAATAAGTACGATTATTGTCCACATTGATGGATAGAGGATCAGTTACTTGGTCTAGGTCACAAAGCTTATTGTTGGAGGCATCATTAAACCCTAATCTTGGCTTGTTTAATTGAGGAATAAACTTGTTTGCTAATGGTAACTTCAGACTTTAGGAGCAAGGTTTCATTACCTTATTTTATTTCTTATACACCCAGGGGAAGGTAAAAGAACAAATAGTCCAATCCTGGCTACTAGAAGTGACAAAACAAACTTTAAAACTCTCATTCTCTACCCTGCTTTTTTATTTTTACATTTATCAGTTTATTATAAATAGTATTAACAAAAGATACAGATGACCAGCTAGAAGAGATGTATAGGGCAAGGTATAGGGAAAAGGGTACAGCGCTTTCTTGCCCTCTCTGGGCATTTTACCTTCCTAGTACTTTCAGCTGTTTGGCAACATATAAACTCCCTTTTGCCTTCTCAATTGTCCTTTCCTTTATGCTTGTCCCCTTTGAGTTATTTTACTGTGCTGACTTCTCTTCTCTTTTATTTGAAGCAGCACATGATTGATAAACAAAGTGCCTGATGGCCTTGCTTTGCCAACAGTCCTCCTGCATTGTCCCAAGATGGCTCTATAGAGCAGGCAAAACCAGGGTAGATCCACACTGGAGGGCAGGCAGAAGAGAATTATTTATGGTTTCTGCTAATCCAATGGGCTTCTTGTGGAGTAGGTACACCTTTCTCACACAAAAACTTTAATGATGAAGGACACAGATGCATTTAAGAATGGCCATTTCCAGATCTCCAACTTCTTCATGTTTTCTTTCCCAACATAGTGCATGAGGCAGAGGGAGGGCCTCATGCTGTTGTCCTTTTTTTCCATTTTGCAAAAGAATGTCATACCTCTCTCCCATCCTGAAATATTCTGGATGGCGAGTAAAGAAAAAAATTTAAATACCAGTACCAGAGAAACCTCCTTTATAAAAGTATCCAAAAAAAATGCTGTTGATCCTTCCTTAAGGCATACATTTTATAATAATACTTGACTTCTTAGACTTAGTATTATTATATCAAACATGCAACATATTTACGTTGTTTTGAGTAATTGTGAGGAACTGTAGAATAGTGGAGGAGTGTAGTTTGCCGAGGTGGCCTGCCTCGGTTTGAATCCTGGTTTGGTTGTTAAATTCAAACTATGATGAAGTCTCTTCAACTATGTCAGAAAAAATTAGTATTGACCTCTAAGGGTTTTTGTGAGGGTAAATAAGTCAATATTTATGAAGTCCTTAGAACAGAGTGTGGCATTAGTAAGTGCTATATAGTGCTAGCTATTATTTTATTATATCATCACCATTATAAATTGTTGCAATAACTCAAAGCACAAGAAAATTGTTTAGAGCCTCTTAAGGTTATATGTTCTCACATATATATGAAAATCAATAAATACATCAATGAATAAGTGTAAATTTGGTCAAAATTCTTTGAGAGTAGCAGAATATTAGTCTAGTTGCAATAATAAACAGAAGCAATACATTATTTCTTTTAAAATAAGTTGTTCATTCATTTTAAAAATGAATGATTATATTTACAAATAATTCATTGTATTATTTATGAATTGTGTTAAGTTTTATATAGACATCAGTATTTAAACATAGTAGAAACTACATCAGTCAAACAATGAAAACAAATTCAATGTTAACTTAAAAGGGTAAGAAGGAGAGGTTGTACATGTGTTTCATGCTTCTTTAATAGGGTTTTGTGGGCTGAATTGTGTTTCTCCAAAATCCATGCATTGAAGTCCTAATTGTGAGGGGCCCTAATTAAAAATGATTGTAACCTTATAAAAAGAGGAAATTTGGACACAGACACATGCAGAGGGAAAATGATGAGACAATTCTGATAAAGGACGGCCTTCTGCAAGCCAACGAGAGAGACATGGACTAGCTCTTCCTGACATAGTCCACAGAAGGACCCACCCCTGTCAATGCCTTGTTCTCAGGCTTCCAGCCTCTAGAACTGTAAGAGAAAGAGATTCTATTATTTAAGACATTCAATCTGTCATATTTTGTTGGGGAAGTCCCAGAAAATTAATACATGGCTTCTAAAGCAAGAACATTTAAGACCATATCTATAAACAAGGCAGAAAGGGTTTTTGTGACTCATGGACAAACCACAGAGCAGCGGCTTGCAGGGGTTTAGAGGAAATCTGTGGAAATGGAAAGGGAACACTTGGCTTTGAATGTCTCCTCTGTACACATTCTGGGTTTGTCTGAGACTGCAGCAGCCCTAAATCTAAAGCCCTTTATCTTTTTTAAAAAAATTTTTATTATTGGTTGTTCAAAACATTACATAGTTCCTGACATATCATATTTCACACATTTGATTAAAGTGGGTTATGAACTCCCATTTAAAGCCCTTTATCTTAACTAAAAGAGGGGGGAAAAATCCTGCTTAGTCTGAAAGGTTTTACTTTCATATTTAAGTCTAAAAATGGAGTAAGAAAACAATAAATTAATAGTCCAAGATAATAATTTATAAAATAATAAATCATATCTATTTAAAAACAAGACATCAGCCCAGATTAGCTACTTTATTAAAGCTAGTAAGACTATAGAGGTCTTCATATAAACAACTCTTTTTTTTTTAAATTTATGATGATTTCTTAGAATTAGATTTTCTTCTTTGGAAAGAGATTTTCTTTTTCAATAATAAGGCTTGATTAGTGTGCTTATGGTTGGGGGAGGCTGAGGGGAATTTTTTCTTGAGGAAAGGACCCTAATTTAATGTTGTTTTCTGATCCCTTTGTTCATTTATTTTGATGTTCAAAACTAATTTCTTCCTCAACAGGCAATCTTCAGTTGGAAATATCCCTGTTGACCTCTGTCTTTGGTTTTGTGTTAAAATGTTTGTGTGCCATTTTTTTTTAAGTTCACAAGTCTAATTTTCTCCCCAGAGGGTGTTCACAGTTTCTTCAAAGACTTTAGTGTTTATCTGTTGTTTGAGATTTTCTTTAGCGGCTCACACATTTTGCCTTGAAGGTCTCCCCTGGTCAGCTCAGAGAGGAAAAGGAGCCCCAGAATAAGGTTGTTTAGAACTGACTTTGTTAATTAGGGAGGTTAGAACACAGCACATTTCACTTTGCTGTTTTTGCTTCCGATAGTTTACCCAATATCTAAATCGGAAGCAGCAGGTGTCTGATCTGAAAACAAATATTCTTCCTCTTTTTGATCATAACCTTTTTAAGTTAGAGATGATAGCATTAAAAATACAATTTATTTTTGAAAGCAGATTCTAAAATGTTATTGGCTAACAGGACTCTGCTGAATGAGATCACAGAAGCCCAGACACTCATTAATACGAGGCTTAATTTTAATATGTAATCCTGGAGTAGTTTTGGCTAATTCCCATATAGCTCAGACTCTAATATTCTTTCAATTGTGTGAATGATTAAAAATATCAGTTCATATGTAAGAGATAAATCTACTTCATGTAGTTTGATGTGCTTTTGTTTTGCCTCACCAGATTCCTGCAAGTGGGAGAAACTGGCACAGCTCAAGATACAGTGGGTGAGGGTTGAGGGTCCTCACTTCTGGTTGATAAGTAGTGCATATTTTGCATTTTTTTTCATTTCATATTGGTAATTAGTGTGTGCTCTGTTTTTTTCCTGCTTAGCCTGTCTAGATACTTCTCTTATTAATCATTAAAACAAAAAACAAACAAACAAACCAAACAAACAAAATAAACCTCAGTAGCAAACAAAAAGCTTAGGGTTTTGTTGATTTTCTCTAATGTTTTCCTACTTCACATTTTATTGATTTAAGCACTAATTTGTAAGATACCCTATTTTTGTTTCCTTTAAGCTTAAATTGCTTTTCTTGATTTAATAAACTAAAGTGAAACTTAGGTCTTTGATTTTGGATCTTCATTCTTTTCCAACATATGCATTTATTGCTATGGATTTCCATTTAAGCATTACATAAAAGAGAACCATTTCAAAAATTATAAAAAGATGTATGTTCATTTTCTTTCATTTCAAAAATCATTTCCTCGAAAACTTTTCTTTGCCCATATATATGTAGAGGTATATTGTTTTGTTTCTAAATATTTTTTAGTAATTTTTCTGTTCATTTATATTTTAATTTATTTCAAGTTTAATTCCACATGGTCTCAGAAGATACTTTGTTTCATTATTATTCTTTGATATTTTATAAGGTCTGACTTGTGATCAGAATATGGGACATGAGGGGCAAAACGACTGATATGTGCATATGCTGATATTGTTGGAAGGAGAATGCCAATCAGACTCAGCTGATTGACAGTGCTCTTTTGATGAACTGTATCCTTATTGATTTTCTGCCAGCTTAATCTACCATTTACTAAAGTCATCAATATAATACTGTATTTGTATATTTCTCTTTTCTATTCTATCATGTATTTGAATGCTCTGCTTTTAGGTGCATATAGTTTTTAAGGTTTATATTAGTTTGTTATTGTTATACATAATAGTGCAGTTTATTTTGACACAGAAAATACTTTGCCTAATTTCAGTTCCCAGTACTTCTTTCCCACTCCTCTTCCCTCCTCCTTTTATCAGTTTCCCTTCCTTTACTCACTGGTCTTCCTGCTATTTATTAATTGTTTTTTAATTGATTCTTTACAGATGCACATGAAGATGAAATTCACTGTGATACACACACACACACACATATCATAATTTTGCAAACTTCTTCCCTTTTCCTGTCCCTCTCCTTCCTTCTCTATTCACTTCCTCAACTCCATTGATCTCCCTTATGCGTTTGTGACATTTCCCCTTCCTTTTTTTTCCCTTTTATTTTTCTCTAGCTTCTAAATATGGGTAAAAATGTGAGACCATTGACTTTCTGAGTCTAACAGATGTTAACAGGATGTTCTTTAGTTCTTCCCATTTGCCAGAAAATGCCATCATTTCATCCTTCTTGATGGCTGAGTAAAACTCTATTGTTTATACATGCAGCATTTTCTTTATCCATCATCTGTTGATGGGACCTGGGCTGGTTCTATAACTTTGCTATTTTGAATTACACTACTATAAATTTTGATATGCCATTATTATTGTAGTATGCTGATTTTAGTTCTTTGGGAGAAAAATTGATGAATGAGATTGCTGGGTATTATGGTGGCTTTATTCCCAAGTTTTTTTTTGAGGAATCTCCATACTGTTTTCCAAAGTGGTTGTACTACTTTGCAGTCACACCAGTAATGTAGCGTATACTTTTCCTTTCCCCCACCATATCCTTGCCAGCATTTACTTTTATTTGTATTCTTAATGATTGCCATTCTAAATGGGGTGAGATAAAATTTCAATGTAGTTTTTTTTTTTTTTTTCATACCGGGAATGAACTCAGGGGCACTCAACCACTGAGACAACATCCCCAGCCCCATTTTGTATTTTATTTAGGGACAGGGTCTCACTGCATTACTTAGTGCCTCACCTTTGCTGAGGTTGGCTTTGAACTTATGATCCTCCTGTCTCAGCCTTCCTAGTCGCTGGAATTACAGGTGTGCACCACTGTGCCTGGCTTAATGTAGTTTTGATTTGCATTTCCCTGATTGCTAGGGATGTTGACATTTTTGCATATACTTGTTGTCCATTTGATTTTCTTCTTTTGAGAAATGTCTGTTTATTTCTTTTGCCAATTTATTGATTGGGCTATTACTTTTTTAGAGTTAAAGTTTTTGAGGTCTTTATATATTTTGAATGTCAATTTCCTATTGAAGAATTAACTGGCAAAGATTTTTCTGTCATTCTATAGACTCTCTCTTAATGCTCTTAATTGTTTCCTTTGCTGTGCAGAAGCTTCTTAATATGATGCCATTTCACTTATTGATTCTTGGTTTTATTTCTTAAACCTTTGAGGTCTTATTAATGAAGGTGCTGGTTGCCATTGTGTTGGAGTGCAGAGCCTATGTTTCCTTCTAGTAGTTGCAAAGATTCTGTTATAATCCTTAGGTCTTTGATTTGCTTCAGTTAACTTTTGTGCAGAATGAAAGGTAGGAGTATAATTTAATTATTCTGCAAATGGATATCCAGTTTTCCCAGTATCATTTGTTTAAAAGGCTATCTTTTCTCTAACATTCATTTTTAGTGCCTTTGTAAAGTGTCAAATGACTGTATCTCTGTAGATTTGTCTCAATGTCTTCTTTTCTATTCCATTGTTCTTCATTTCTTATTTTGATACCAATACTGTGCTGTTTTTGTTACTGTATCTCTGTAGCACAGATCAGGTATTATGAGATCAGGTATTATTATGTCTCTAGTATACTCTTCTTGCTCAGAATTGCTTTGGTTATTCTAAGTCTTTTCTTTTCCAAATGAATTAGGACTGCTTTTTTATTATCATGAAGAATGTCATTGATATTTTGATGGAGACTGAATTTGATCTATATAATGTTTTTGGTAGTGTAATCATTGTGACAATATGAATTCTGCCTATCCAAGAACACGAAAGATGTTTCCATCTTTAAAGATCTTCTTCAATTTTTTTTCAGTGTTTTATAGTTCCATTATAGAGGTCTTTCACCTCTTTGGTTAGATTTATCCCCAAGTTTTTTTTTTTTTTAAGTTCTAGGATAGTTTTCCTGTTTTCGTTATCAGCAGATTCATCATTGGAGTATAGAAAAGCTATTGATTTTCATACATCTCATATCCTGCTACTTTGTTGAATTTATCAGCTTTAGAAATATTCTGGAAGAGTTTTTTGTTCTTCTAGATATAGGCTCATGTTATCTGTAAACAGAAATAATTTGACTTCTTTTCCTATTTTATTCCTTTCATTTACTTCTCTGGTTTGATTGCTCTCACTAGGGTTTCACTAGTAGCAGTGAGAATGGAAATCCTTGTTTTATTCCTGATTTTATAGGAAATGCTTTAAGTTTTTCTCCATTCAGTATGATGTTGCCTTGGAGACTTGCCATACATAACCTTTATAATTTTGAGGTAAATTCTTCTATTCCTAGTTTCTCCATGTTTTTAACATTAATGGGTACCAGGTTTGTTGAATTCTTTTTATTCATCTATTGAGATGATCATGTGATTTTTGTCCTTAATTCTATTCATGTGGTGAATTACACTTATTGATTTGCCTATGTTGAATCAACCTTGCATTCCTGGGATGAAATCCAGTTGATTATGTACTATCTTCTTAATATGTTTTGAATGTGGGTTGCTAATATTTTATTAAGGATTTCTCTATCTGCATCCATCAGGGATATATGTCTGAAAATTTTTTTCCTTGATGTGTCTTTGTCTAGTTTTGGTATCAGGGTGACTTGGACCTCATAGAGCAAATTTAAGAATGTACCCACCTTTCTGTTTCATGGAACAATTTGAGGAGGATTGATACTGATTCTCCTTTAAAGATCTGGTGGAACTTGTCTGAGAATTCATCTGTTCCTGGGCTTTTCTTTGTTTGAAGGCTTTTAATTACTTCTCCAATTTTATTCCTTAATATTGTTTTGTTTAGGTTTTTTACATCCTCATGGTTCAATTTGGGTATTCATTTGTATCTAGAAATTTGTCAAGATCTTCTAGATTTTACAGATTGTTGTAGTATAAATTTTCAAAACAATGTCTAATGATCTATAGTTCAGTAGTGTCAGTCCTCATATCACCTTTTCATCTTTTATTAGGTTGATTTGGGTGTTTTCTCTCTTTCGGTTAGTTTAGTTAATGGTT
The DNA here is from genome assembly GCF_964194105.1 of Spermophilus citellus. NCBI lineage: Eukaryota > Metazoa > Chordata > Mammalia > Rodentia > Sciuridae > Spermophilus > Spermophilus citellus. Next base: position 112,034,793 of record NC_138186.1, on the reverse strand, counting down.
TATCATTTTTATTCATCTTTTCAAATAATTTATTTCTGCATAGGTCTTTTGGAGTGTTTTATTTATCCTCCATTTCTTATTTAGGAGGATATATATTCTTAGAAAATTGAACCATTTATCATTATGCTGGGCCCAGATATATTCCTCATAATTTTTCTCATATTGAAGTCTTTATTTAAAGTTTATATAGGGCTGGGGATGTGGCTCAAGCGGTAGCGTGCTCACCTGGCATGCGTGCGGCCCGGGTTCGATCCTCAGCACCACATACCAACAAAGATGTTGTGTCCGCCGAGAACTAAAAAAATAAAATATTAAAAAATTCTCTCTCTCTCTCTCTCTCTCTCTCTCTCTCTCTCTCTCACTCTCTCTCCTCTCTCACTCTCTCTCTCTAAAAAAAAAGTTTATATAGCTTTTCTTTCTTTCTTTCTTTCTTTCTTTCTTTCTTTCTTTCTTTCTTTCTTTCTTTCTTTCTTTCTTTCTTTCATGAATATTAGCATGGTATATCTTCCTCCCTCCTTTATTTTAATTTATTTGAGCCTTTTTGTTTAAAGTAGTTTACTTGTAATCAATATAAAATTGAGTCCTTTTTAGTTTTAACTCTGAAACTCTGTCTTTTAATTATAAATTTAAACATTTCATTTATATATTTAAACTATTTGAATTTAAATGATTGTTGATATATTTGGGTTGATATTTAACATACTTGTAATTGTTTTCTATTTCCTGTCAGTGCTCCTTTGGGTTGAGTTTGTTATATCTATGTGTTCTATGACTTCATGTACTTCCAGTGTTCTTGTTTTTATGTCCTGCTTTTTCTGAAACAATTGTGTTTTACACCTGTCTCAAATGTAACCCATTATTAATACTTTGGAGCCCTGTTGGTATCCTGGTGAAGTATGGCAGGGTAGAAACATTCTATAATATACCAATTAAATTTTCTGATTTAATTGATTATTTTATATGTTTCTATATTATCTCCTTTTTTCTTTTTTTAAATTGATTTTTTAAAAAATAAATGACAGCAGAATGCAGTACAATTCTTATTACACATTTACAGCACAACTTTTCATATCTCTGGTTGTATAGAAACTATGTTTACATTTGTTTTTTAGGGACTGGCTAGCTTCACTTAGTAAAATCTGCTCTAGTGCCATCCATTTCCCTGAAAATTCCATGATTTTGTCATTTTTTCGTGCAGAGTAATACTCCATTGTGTATAAATGACACATTTTTTTATCCATTCATCTATTGAAAGGCATCTAGGTTGGTTCAACAGTCTAGCTATTGTGAATTGTGCTGCTATGAACATCTTTGTAGCAGTATCCCCATAGTATGCTCTTTTAAGGTCTTTAGGGAATAGTCCAAGAAGGGGAATAGCTGGGTCAAATGGTGGTTCCATTCCCAACTTTCCAAGGAATCTCCATACTGCTTTCCAAATTGGCCTCACCAATTTGCAATAGGGAGGAAGAGCATGAGAAGAAGATCACCATTAAACAGGGACGAGAGGGGGGAGGGAAAGAGAGAGAGAAGGGAAATTGCATGGTAAAGGAAGGAGACCCTCATTTTATACAAAATTACATATAAGAGGAAGTGAGGGGAACGGGAAAAAAAAAACAAGAGAGAAATTAATTACAGTAGATGGGGTAGAGGGAGAAGATGGGAGGGGAGGGGAGGGGAGGAAAGGGAGGATAGTAGAGGATAGGAAGGGTAGCAGAATACAACGGACACTAGTATGGCAGTATGTTAAAAAGTGGATGTGTAACCGATGTGAATCTGCAATATGTATACGGGGTAAAAATGGGAGTTCATAATCTGCTTGAATCAAATGTATGAAATATGATATGTCAAGAGCTTTGTAATGTTTTGAACAACTAATAATAAAAAAAAAACTATGTTGACACCAATTTGTGTCTTCATACATGTACTTTGGATAATGATGTCCATCACTTTCCACCATCCTTGCTAATCCCCTACCCCTTCCCTTTCCCTCCCACCCCTCTGACCCATATAGAATTCATCTATTCCTCCCATGCTCCCCCTCCCTACCCCACTATAAGTCAGCCTCCTTATATCAGAAAAATATTCGGCATTTGTTTTTTTGGGATTGGCTAACTTCACTTAGCATTATCTTCTCCAACGCTATACATTTACCTGCAAATGCCATGATTTTATTCTCTTTTATTGCTGAGTAAAATTCCATTGTGTATATATGCCACATTTTTTTATCCACTCATCCACTGAAGGGCATTCTAGGTTGGCTCCACAGTTTAGCTTTTGTGAATTGTGCTGCTATAAACATTGATGTGGATATGTCCCTGTAGTATGCTGTTTTTAAGTCCTTTGGGTATAGTGCGAGGAGAAGGATAGCTGGGTCAAATGTGATTCCATTCCCATATTTGCAAGGAATCTCCATACTGCTTTCCATATTGGCCTCACCAATTTGTAGTTATACCACCAATGTATGAGTGTACCTTTTCCCTACATCCTTGCCAACACTTATTGTTATTTGTCTTCATAATAGTTTCCATTCTGACTGGAGTGAGATGATATCTTAGAGTAGTTTTGATTTGCATTTCTCTAATTGCTAGAGATGATGAACATTTTTTCATATATTTGTTGATCGATTGTGTATCCTCTTCTGAGAAGTGTCTCTTCAGGTCCTTGGTCCATTTGTTGATTGGGTTATTCCTTTGGTTCTTAGCTTTTTGAATTCTGTTTATACCATAGAGATTAGTGCTCTATCTGATGTGTGTGGTATAAAGATTTGCTCCCATGATGTAGGCTCTCTGTTCACCTCACAGATTGTTTCTTTTGCTGAGAAGAAACTTTTTAGTTTAATTCTATCCCATTTATTGATTCTTGGTTTTAATTCTTGTGCTATAGGAGTCTTATTAAGAAAGTTGGGGCCTAATCCCACATGATGAAGATTAGGGCCTACTTTTTCTTCTATTAGATGCAGAGTCTCTGTTTTAATTCCTAGGTCCTTGATCCACTTTGAGTTGAGTTTTGTGCATATGGATTTCCAGTTTTCCCAGCACCATTTGTTGAAAATGCTATCTTTTCTCCAATGCATGTTTTTGGCACTTTTGTCTAATATAAGATAATTGTAATTTTGTGGGTTAGTCTCTATGTTCTCTATTCTGTACCATTGGTCTACTATTTGTTTTGGTGCCAATAATTATCTACTTTTTTGAAGTAGCAATTAAAAAAATGTTTTGGTTGTTTTCCTTGAGTTTTTAATATAAAAATTTAACTATTCCAAGTTCATCTTTAAATCAAACTATTATGCTTTTTACACCCTCCACGTACCTTACAATATCTCCCTCCCATCCCTTGTGATATAGCCTTCATTCATTTCATGTATCCAAATATAATGTATTATTAATTTTATTGTTTGAAATAAGCTTATCTTTGGGGTTAAATTAAGAATAAGAAAAAGAAATGTTTTTCTTTAATTTATTTCTTCTCTGACAGTCTTCCTTTATTATGCAGTTACAGGTTTCTGACCTTTATAATTTTATTTCTGTCTGAAAAAAAAATTCCAACATTTCTTATAGGGCTAGTATGCTAATAGTATTTGCTGTATTCATTTTCAAGACAAAATCTTCAATTTACCTTTACTTGAAAAGCATAATTTCATTGGATGTATCTTATCATATTTTCACTTTCTTTGCTTTTGAATATTTAAATATTTTACTACATGCTTATTATGGTGTACTATTGATAATGAGAAGTCCACTGTAATTTTTATTTTTTTTTTCTTCTATTGACAAGAGGTTTTCTTCTTCAGACTTCTTTCAAGATTTTCTCCTTACTTTGCTTTTCTGGAGTTTGAGGCTGACATTCTTAGGTGTATTTTTTGGAATTCTGTTTGCGGTTCTCTGAACTTCATGGGTTTGTGGTTTGGTTTTTGTTATTAATTTTTGGAGTGTTAGCTGATACTATTGCAAATATTTTTTCTGTGTCATTTTCTTTTTCTTTCTTTTTTTAAATTTGGTTTTCCAATTAAGTATATGTCACATCTTTGAAATTTCCTTGCAGATATTGTGTTTAATTTTATTTTTTCTCTTTGTATTTCAATTTGGAAAGATCTAATAATTCCTCCTCAAGCTCCGTGCTTCTTTCTTGGTTTTGTCTAGTCTTCTAATGAGTTTGTCAAAGACATTCTTCCTTCATGATGCAGAGTTTTTGATTTGTAGCACTTGCTTTTGATTCATTCTTAGAACTTCCATCACTTTGCTAATATTAGTCATCCGTCACTACAAGTTTTCGATTAAAGCCCTTAAAACATTTATCATGTTAATTTAAAATTCCCTCAATGTTAATTATAAAATCTGTATCATATCTTAGCCTGATTCTGATGCTTGCTTTGTCTCTTCAGACTGTTTTTCTTGCCTTTGGTATATCTTGTAAATTTTGTTGTTGGTGGTGGTGGTGCTGTTGTGGAAAGATGGACATGTACTCTCAAGTAGTATTATTCACTACAGATGAGAAGATTCGTGTGGGGATTTATATAAATCAGAATAGAAGTTTGGGTTCATATGCTATAATTATAGGTCCTATGACCTCATGTACTTCTAATGTCTTTGATTTTTGTGTCCTATCTTCATCTTAGTCTTCCATAAATTCTTTTGCTAAATCAGTTGTATTTTAAACCTGTTTCAATGTAATGAACTATCAATATATTGGAGTCCTGTAGTGGTGGTGGTGAACTGTGGCAGCATAGCAGTGTTTTATAATCTTCCAATTAAATCTTAATCTTTAAGTTGGCCTGTGTCTCTGAACCATACTGTAACTTTTTTTTTTTTTTTTTGTATAGGTTCTCTGATTACCACTGGACATAGGTGAAAGAGAAAAGCTCAAAAGGACTGGTTTGGAAGGAATTCCCTTTCTCCAAGTTTAATAAGTCTTTGAAAAATTCTTTTCTCCAGTGAGTAGATGTTTTCTATAGAGAAAATTCTGGTAATCTTCACAAGGACTACTCTTCTAGTTCTCCTGCTAAATCCATTCATTGTTTTTTTTCTAGGATTATATTGTGCCAATCTGGTGAGATTTCTGGAAAGTCTATGAAAATGCCAGCCCTCACTGAAAACTATGTCCCCTAGATGTTTCTTATTCTCAATCTGCTTTAATTCAGCCCTCGGCCATTCATCAGTTATTACCACGTAAACTTTTCTACAATTCTGTGGCTCACGTGGACTCTGACATGACTAAGCACATCTCTCTTATTGTTTTCTAGATTTGCCTGTCTTTTCAGGAAAACTCAATATTTTGGGCAAGCACAAGAAATTTCATTTTCACTTTTTTCAGTGTATTTTTGAAGCAATGAAATTGATGACTTTCTTTCGAGATTTCTTTTCTGTTTTTCTTTTCAGTTTTTTTGTAAACAGAAAATTTACTACTATAGTCTTTGCCATCCTGTGTGGCATGTAAATCTATTTAGTGTTTATTGTCCTATAACTTATAGATGGGAGTTGGTTATAAGGTAAGAATGAGATAAGCTGGTTCTATAAGTCATTCAGAATATTAATTTTCATATTACTTGAGATTGGTGAGAATTTTATTATGATAAATTTCAAATAACATATTATAGCATGCTTGGACATTTCTATTTATATTACAATATTTTAATATTTTCCATAAAATAGCCAACATTTCTCTAATAATTTACTGTGCAGCTTGCTCTATGCATGAGGTTTACCTTGACAATTTAATTCACTTTTTATAAAATTCCCTGTGAGATAGGTATTTTTATCATACTGTATTTACCATAAAAAGCATTCAGGAATATTCTGTAACATATTGAAGGTTACAAAGCTAATAAATAGCAGGATTTGAATTTATCCAGTATGATTTCAGTCTTCATTCTTAATGTCTATATGACATCAGCTCCAAGAAAACCCTTTAGAATTAGCCATGTGAATTACTATGATGGCGAAACACAGTATAAATATTTGTTTACTTGCTGTGATCATAGGGGAACCGAAAGTTGGTTGTGGTACTTAATGTAACACCTACCCCTTAAAAAAGATGGATATTTCTTACACTAAAACTAAGACATTTCAGCTAATTTAAATAGGTTAGTTCTATTTAGTCTATTGTGTAATGTTTTTTTCAAATTTTCCTATAGTCATTGTGGAGCATGTTTAATTTATTAATAGTGCAGTACATTACAAAAATAATTGGATGTTTCCTGTCTATATCCCCACACCTTTTGAAATATGAGCTTGCAGCTCTCCTTATTAAAAAATATATTTACTATATATAAAAATACATATATTTAATATATATGTATATAAATATATAAATACATATATTTAATATATATATATATATATATATATATATATATATATATATATATATTCTTTACTCTTTGAATTAGTTCAAGCTTATGACTTGGTTTGCCTAAGTATATATGGTATATGTGGTATTATGCCAATTTCAAGCTTAGATCTGAAGAAAACTTGCAAGTTTTTGTTTTCTTCTTATGAACTTCTTGAGTCACCATATGAAAAACTACCTTTTTGGATGATGTGCTACATCTAGCCCAGGTAACCTTGGCTCAATGGATAATTAATTATAATATGTGAGATATGCCAGTCTCAGCTAACTTGCTGATGACTTCAGAAACATGAATAAGTCTAGCCCAACTCAGCCAAGCCTGGCTCAGATGAGAAGGTCCATGTGGTTGACTTACAACTTTTGTGACAATAATAAGTGAGTATAGTTTTAAACTTTTAAAGTTGAAGTGATTTGGTATGTAGAAAATTCTCCTGTGTAAATTATATACTAGACAAAACATATTGCAGGTATGCTATATTATGTATAATTTTTATTTGTTTGACGAAAGGAAAATAAAGCTCTTTAAAAAAATGTGCTGGTGTTTTAACCGAAGGTTTTATACATGCTAAGTACACACTTTACCACTGAACTATACACTTATCCCCAAATAAAGGTATTTTAAAATGGAATATTTCGAAATTCTATGCATTCATTCAGCTTCTCCATAAAAATGTGGAATTCATAATAATAATTGAAGTTTCACTAGTAATTAGAATGATAATAATACATTTATACCACTTGCTACATGTTATAAGATTCACACTTATAATAGCTTTTTGACTCTTAACTGATGAGGTAGGAATATTATTTATTTTCCCCATTTATCTGTGTTCTCATCCACAAATAGTTTAAGAATTTAGACCTATCATCTCCCATTACAGTCCTACTATAGAGTTTGTAAGCAGTTCCTAAGGTGTATTTGATGTTATAACCTCTAAGAAACTGTCACAAGATACTGTATATTGTATAATATAGTTCATGCAAGCATTTCTTTGTAGTTTAAGACATTGTCTTTTTACTATTCCAATCTTCATGACTTTATTTTTCTTTTTTCTTTTTTCTTTTTTTTTTTTTGGTACTATGGATTTAACCCAGGTGTGCTTAAGAATTGAGCCACATCCCCAACCCTGTTTTGTATTTATTTTGAGACAGGGTCTGGTTATTATATATTAGCTACAAGATAAATACCTCACCAAGATCATTTTCTATATCAGTTGCAACTGAATATTTGGGATTTTTTGAGAATAAGTGTTTTTTTGAGAATATAGTGGAAGTTATGAATTATCCTACCCCCCCAAAAAAAAAATGTACAAACACACCAAATGTTCATTCAACTTAGCAATTCGTGGACCTCCCTCCTGAAGTCCATTTTCAGGTCTCAAAATAAGAATTCCTATTTTAGATAAATATAAACCTTTATCATTATGTAGAACTAAAACAATTACAGAGTTTTAAAGCTATATAAAGAGAAGACATCATTTGTACACCATTATCATCTCCCATTACTGTCCCACTGTAGAATTTTTAATCTATTCCTAAGGTGAATTCTGATGTTATGGCCTGCAGGAAACTGTCACAAGATACTGGATGTTGTATAATGTAGTTTGTGTAAGAATTTTTTCCACTTCATCAAGCATTGAATAGATTTAATAAAAAAAGGAAATCATTTTTCAACCTCCATGTGAGGCACAAGTTATGCTTTTCTTAAACCAATACTATATGTGTATCTTATGAAATAAGTAATTTTACAGTTGTTTGTGATTTCCTTTCTATTTTTCCAACCATAGTTCTGGGGGCATTTTGCCATACACTGTTATGTATGTACTTCTACTTTACTTTAGTGTTTGACCACTGCAGTGATTTGGATTTGGATGTCTTCTAAGGGTCTATGTGTTGGGAATTTGGTCCCAAGGATGGCAATATTGAAAGATAGTGTGGACCTTTAAGAGGTGGGGTCAAATGTGTAGTGTTTAAGTGATTAGAAATGTTCCCTTGAAAGGGAAGGGAAGTATTTTCTCATGTAAACTTGGTTTGTTCTCATGAGAAGATTATTATAAAAAGGGAAAATGTAGTCTCACCCAGATCTCTATGCTTTCTGGTTTGAGATGTGTTCACTTGCCCCTACATACACTCCTGCCATGAGGGGATGCTAACTTCTACTGTAATCATAGGCCAGTACAACATGGCTGTCTCATATTGGTTTGAAATCCAAGACTATGGCTAAATAAACCTTTATTTTTCATAAATACCCTGCCTCTGGTATTTTATGATAGTAATGAAAAGTCAGCTAATAAAATACCATTTTCATTTTAGTTAAATTTATTTGCTTTCTTCTCTCTTCACACCCTTTTTATTCTGTATAATGCTTCAAATCCTTTGTGGAATAAGGTGGGATGTAAACTTATAAGTTTAAAAATAAATGAATATCTCTTTTAAAATATTCAAATCATCAATGTCTTCTTGTATTTCTAGAGAATATGAATTTCACAAAGGAATTGCCAACCTTTTCCAGGTTTTAAGTTTCTGAAAAATAAGCATCTTCACACTGTGATTTTACAGTTAGATTGACATTTATTTGTGCAATATTGTTTTGGAATAATACAACATTTCTATTATATAATTTGGGTTTGATTTACTCCCCACTGTAATACTGGCCTGTTCTTGATGAGTTGCCAAATCTCTGTAGCTGTATTGTGCTATGTCTGAAGGTGGAGTAATATAATTTGCTAACTCTGTGCCTTTTATATAAAAGTTTTATGATTCTTGAAGCAAAATCCTTTACTGCTAGGAGCCACAAGCAAATATACGATGTATGGCACCTTTGGTTGTAAAGTGACACCAGCTAGCCACTGAGATATGATTATGTTAAGATATACATTCATATGGAAATTGGACTCCCGCTGTTCACCTTGGCCTGCTACCGGACTCATGTTATGGGACTCATGGAGAGTTCCCATTGGTTGGGGAAGGATAGTAGGAGGAAATTCCGGGGGAGGTCCGGGGGACCTGCGGTTCCGGGAGACGCGCGGTCCCGGCAGATGCCCGCGTGGGAGGACCGGGTTTGGCTTGCCAGCGCCTAGAGAGTATCGGTGGCTTTTTCAAAATAAAGTTTTGTTCCTGCTTGAGTGGCTCGTGATTCTGTGCCCAGCCAAAACTGCGGCATTTGGCGGCCCGTGCGGGGAACGCCTGAAGCTTAGAGGTGAGTAAAATTGCTCGCCCCTGAGGGAAGGGGACAAGATGGGTGACCATCTCAAAAAACAATGTGTTCTTGTTTTGATTTATTTTGTTTTTATTTCAAGCTCCCTAGCCCTAGAATTTTCTCAGGTGAACTGGGAAAAATGGTTGGCTCAAGGTTTGAAGTTATTCGGCCCTGAGAAAGAGAAAATCGATACAACCATTCTCTGCTCCGTTTTTGTTTCATTCTGTTTCGGCTTTGTTTTATCCTATCTTATTGGGTTACGTTACCTTTATAGTAGATTAGAATCCAGTAAAAAACAAACCGAAAAACTGTTAAATAAATTGTTAGAGCTCCAAACTATGGTAGAAAAAACGCTAGGTCAAGCAAAAGAGAAGGTCTCTCAAGCTAGTCAGACAGAGGAAAATTTAAAGAAAGCAAGCTTAGAGGAAAAGCAGCCATCAGGTGGAGAATTACAACAGGAGGTTGCTACTAACTCCGTTCTATCACCAGAGGGCGTAATTCAACCAACAGCTCCATCTACCGCTGAGCGGCCCTCAACTCCCGTAGTTGATGGACGGAATTCTGAGGCAGGACCCCAAAGATTAGCATGGCCTGTACTTGAGCAGGCAGGAGGGCAACGGATTCACCATGCTTTAGATTTCAAAACAATAAAGCAATTAAAGGAGGCTGTAACAACCTATGGGCCGCAAGCTCCCTTCACAATAAGCATGGTCGAATCTGTTACCAACTTGGACATGACACCAGCAGATTGGGCTAACATGTGTCGATCTGTGCTAAACGGAGGACAATATTTGTTATGGAAGGTTGCCAATGAGGAATTTTGCATGGAGACAGCTAGGCGAAATGCAGAAGCTGGTTACCCTCAAAGAAATATAGATATGCTATTGGGAAAGGGACCTTATGAGGGTCAAAGACAGCAAATTGAATATGACCCTGGCGTATACGCACAAATTGCTGTAGATGCAGTTAGGGCATGAAAAACTTTACAGGGGCATGGAGACTTACAAGGTCAATTATCTAAGGTAATACAAGGAACTAATGAACCTTACGCTGAATTTGTAGATAGACTTATTCAGTCAGCCTCTAGGATATTTGGAAATACAGAACAGGTAATGCCATTTATAAAACAACTGGCTTATGACCAAGCAAATCGTTGCTGCAGAGAGGTCATTAGACCATGGAGACATGAAGATTTAAACACATATATTAAATTATGTAGAGACATTAATGAACAAGGGCAAGTCTTAGCAGCAGTACAACAGGCTTTAGATGCCAGGCCAAAAACATGCTATAATTGTAATCAAACAGGACATTTTAAAAGGAGTTGCCCCATAAAAGGAGGGTTTAACAAAGCTGGGTATCAAAGGAATAGAATACTGGGTATTTGCCCACGATACCATAGAGGGAAACATTGGGCTAATGAATGCCACTCTCAAACCACCATAGAGGGTATTCCGTTGTCAAAAAACGGACAAGGACAAAGTGTTTACCCACGATATCGTGGAGAAAGGTATCAAGCTCCATTGCCAAAAAACGGACTAGAGGGCCCAATGCCCCGGGGCCCAAAACCACAAATATATGGGGCAATGGAGGAACCCAACAGCACCATCAAGGTAGTGCCCAGGACGCATTATCCATTAAATCCCTCATCAGACAAACTAGAGGGAGCGCAGGGCTGGACATCTGCGCTTCTGCCAGAGCAGTAGTAACTCCAGAGATGGGAGTTCAAGTCATTCCCACAGGAGTAAAAGGACCTCTTCCCCAGGGAACAGTAGGCTTATTATTGGGACGCAGTTCTTCTACACTAAAAGGACTTATGGTAAGTCCTGGGGTAATTGATCCTGATTATGAGGGTGAAATAAAAATTATAGCTAGTTCTCCAAGAGGTATATCTGTAATTTCACCAGGAGATAGAATAGCACAGTTATTAATAATACCCAGCCTGCATGATAAATTTTTCAGTTGTAATGTAGAAAGAGGTTCCAAGGGATTAGGCTCCACAGGTGTAGATTGGGCTATGCTGTCTTTAAATTTAGATTCTCGCCCAATGCTAAAATTAAATATTCAAGGACATGACTTTAATGGGCTGCTGGACACAGGAGCTGACCTTAGTGTCATCTCTCGTCAAGAATGGCCAAAACATTGGCCATTACAACAAGCCACTCAAACGCTTCGAGGCCTAGGAGTGGCGACTAATCCCGATAGAAGTGCAATGGTATTAGATTGGAGGGATCCTGAAGGATGTGAAGGAACTATACAGCCCTATGTATTGGATCATCTTCCTGTAAATTTATGGGGACGAGATGTCCTAGATCAATTAGGATTGACATTAACAAATAACATCAATCCTAACGCGCCCACTACTAGGGCTAAACAAGGCTTAAGGAAAGAAAAAAGATTAAGAAAACAAGAACAAGGTATGACAGCACCTATTCAAATAGATCAAGAAATAAATAGACATGAATTGGGTTTTCAGAAAGGGCCACTGAGACAATCAAAATTACTTGGAAATCAGAAAGACCAGTGTGGGTTCCTCAGTGGCCCCTGACTAAAGAAAAGATACAAGTAGCCCATGACTTGGTCAGACAACAATTAGTGGAAGGACATATACAACCTTCCATATCCCCCCATAATACTCCCATTTTTGTCATTAAAAAGAAATCTGGTAAATGGAGATTATTACAAGATTTAAGAGCCATTAATAATGAGATGGTTATTATGGGACCTGCTCAATCAGGGATTCCTCAATTGTCTGCTTTACCAAAAACCTGGCATGTTTTAGCTATAGATATTAAAGATTGTTTCTTTTCAATTCCAATTCATCCCGAGGATAGTCCACATTTTGCATTTACTATTCCTGCACTGAATCATGAGGGTCCTGATCAGAGATATGAATGGAAAGTACTCCCTCAAGGGATGGCTAACAGTCCAACTATGTGTCAAATTTATGTTAAGAAAGCAATCCAGCCACTTAGAAATCAAAATCCTGAACTACAAATATTTCACTATATGGATGATGTGTTATTGGCACATAAAGATAAAAACACATTACTAGAATGTTATGCCACACTTACAAACTTATTGAAAAATTATAATCTAGAGATAGCAATAGATAAAGTACAATTAAATCTTCCAATTAATTATTTAGGAGTTCTATTATCCTCAACCATGGTCCGTCCACCAAAAATTCAAATACGAGTAGATCAACTCAAATCACTTAATGACTTTCAAAAGTTATTGGGAGACATAAATTGGATAAGGCCTTATCTAGGCATACCAACAGGAGAGTTGGGACCTTTATTTGATATTCTAAGAGGTCCATCAGATCCAAATTCACCCCGCATGTTAATGCCTGAAGCAAGAAAAACATTAAAAATCATTGAAACATATATGGAAAATATGCATTTGGATAGAATTGATATAAGTTTGCCTTTATTATTTATTGTACTACCAACAAAAAATATTCCTACAGGAGTATTTTGGCAGGAAGGTCCATTATTGTGGATACATTTATCTTATTCTCCTAACACTATTCTTACTAGATATCCTGAGGCTGTAGGACAATTAATACTCAAAGGAATAAAAGCAGCAAAGGGAGTGTTTGGGATTTCTCCCAATAAAATTATTACTCCATATACTATGGATCAAATTGATGAGTTAGCTAATGAGTTAAATACTTGGGCAATAATCATGTGTAAAACTAGTGTTTCATTTGATAATCACTTACCATCTAATCCTTTGTTGTCTTTTTGGTCTAAACATCCTGTAGTTTTTCCAAAAATGACAAGAAAAACCCCTATCATAAATGCTCCAAATATATTCACTGATGGGTCAAACAATGGTACAGCAGCAGTAGTTACTCCTGATCAAACTTTTACATTTTTAGTACCCAAACAATCAGCTCAAAAGGTAGAGCTTAATGCAGTATTACAAGCTTTTATGATGTTTAAAGATTCTGTATTTAATTTATTTTCTGATAGTTAGTATGTAGTTAATGCTATAGTATCCCTTGAAGATGCTGGTAGGATTTCACCTTCTTCTACTGTTTTCACTTTGTTTTCCGCTATACAAAGTCTAATCTGGGACCGAAAAGATCCATTCTTTATAGGTCATATCAGGGCACATACAGGATTGCCTGGAGCCCTTAGTATGGGCAATGCACTAGCAGATAAATCTACACATGACATACATATTTTCTCCACAGTAGAAGAAGCTATAAATTTTCATAAAAGATTCCATGTCAATGCTAATACTTTACAAAAGCATTTTAAAATAACTAAAGAACAAGCCAGACATATAATAAAACAATGTCAAAATTGTGTGACATTTTTACCACAAGTTAATCTTGGAGTCAATCCTAGAGGACTGATACCTAACCATATTTGGCAGATGGACGTCACACACTTGCCAGAATTTGGAAAATTAAAATATTTACATGTTACAGTTGATACTTCTTCCGGATTTTTGATGGGCTCCCTTCATGCCGGAGAAAAAACTAAAGATGTTATAGCTCATTGCTTACAAAATTTTGCCACTGTGGGCGTTCCAAAACAGTTAAAAACGGACAATGGTCCTGGTTATACTTCCACCTCTTTTAAACAATTTTGCTCATCATTTGGCATTACTCACATAACAGGAATTCCATACAATCCACAAGGACAAGGCATAGTTGAATGAGCTCATCAAACTATTAAAATGTACTTATTAAAACAAAAGGAGGGAATTGGAAAGGGGTATATATCCCCCAAAGATAAACTTAAAATAACCCTTTTTACTCTAAACTTTTTAAATTTGGATTCATCGGGACTTAGTGCTGCGGAAAGACATTTGTACCCAAAAAATGTACATAAGCCTAAGGTACTTTGGAAAGATATTCTAACAGGACAATGGAAAGGCCCGGATCCAGTGATAGTCTGGAATCGGTGCGCTGTCTGTGTTTTCCCACAGGATGAACAGCAACCGATTTGGATTCCAGAGAGATTAACTAAAACAATTTCTACAGAAAAAGAAGATGATTTGACTCAAATCCATAACAGCTGACATCCAGAGCTCCAGCTTGGCTATTCTTACATCTGCGACAGTGATTAACCAAGGTGTTTTTTTTTTTTTTCAATATCTATTTTATTATTGCATTTTTCCCACATCATAAAGTTCTATTTTAATTTTGAGCTCATACAAACCTAGGTTAATGTTTTTCTGATCAGTTTTATTTTTTGACTGTGTTTTATTTTTTTGACTGTGGAGTTTTTAAACATTGCAATGGAGATTTCACCTAGGTATAGTTACAAGGCCTTTATTTACTATTGTCTTATGTGTTGTATGTTGTGTGCACACTTCTGTTTTGTGTTGTATGTCTGTATGTGTGTATGTCCATATTTCTTATATGAGGAGCGCTCATGAAAAAATGGATCCGAATTTTTTCTTTATTCACGTGATTTATATGGTTTAATTTAAATTAGGTGAATAGCTGTTAATGATTGTTTTTAAAGATGGTTAACAGATCTGTTTGTTTACTAATTTAAATTAGGTAAACAGCTGTTAAGGATTGTTTTTAAAAAAAGTTTAACAGATCTGTTTGTTTACTTTCACCTTTCCTTTTCATTATATTTAATAATTCTTTTCAGGATAATGTCTCTTTAGCATCATTGCCAGAATTTCCATCTCCATCCCAATTCCAGTGAAGACTGAGATAAAACCAAACTACAGCTTCTATGATAGCTATCACAGTAAACTGTATAAACTGATGCATCAATGAATATAACTCAACAAGTAATGCTCAATCAAGGACTTGATTTACTTTGGGAGAAAATGGACATATTGATAGACTCCTCCAATTTGAACTGCTTGCAGAACTTGCCTGGACTATATATCAGTTACATACATTGTGAAATATCATCTGGTGCACCGAATTGTGGTACTGCTGGCATGTCTTTGCTGATGGTGTCACCAGTGATGCAATTTCCTTGCCAGCTCACCCCATGTTTATTGTGGTAATACTGGCATATCTTTGCTGATGGTATCACCAGTGACGCAATTTTTCCAAAGGAGCCATCAATTGGCTTGGTGTCGTGGCATTTCTGTATCCTCCTCCCTTCTACTAGTGATGGTCTAAAATTTGGGGGCCAACAGAGGTGAGGCAAAGAACCTCACCCCCCCACTGGCACCAAGGCTAAATTTGGGGGCCAACAGAGGTGAGGCAAGAACCTCACCCCCCCACTGGTGCATAGGCCTATCCACAAGCATGGCTGAATGCTGGACCGGTAGTCAGTGACGGGTTGATCTGATTGCAGTGGATTCAACCTAAGACAGGAAGCTGACGCCTAAATGTCAGTTCTCCCATGATGGGTAAGAACCATATGTTAAATTGGACAACCTACCAGGCACGGTCCCTAGCCACATTGCTTGTTGCTTAATTAAACAGAAGGGGGCAGATGCTAGGAGCCACAAGCAAATATACGATGTATGGCACCTTTGGTTGTAAAGTGACGCCAGCTAGCCACTGAGATATGATTATGTTAAGATTTACATTCATATGGAAATTGGACTCCCGCTGTTCACCTTGGCCTGCTACCGGACTCATGTTACGGGACTCATGGAGAGTTCCCATTGGTTGGGGAAGGATAGTAGGAGGAAATTCCGGGGGAGGTCCGGGGGACCCGCGGTTCCGGGAGACGCGCGGTCCCGGCAGACGCCCGCGTGGGAGGACCGGGTTTGGCTTGCCAGCGCCTAGAGAGTATCGGTGGCTTTTTCAAAATAAAGTTTTGTTCCTGCTTGAGTGGCTCGTGATTCTGTGCCCAGCCAAAACTGCGGCACTTTACTTCTAAAGGAATAACATGGGCTGTTGTGGCACTTCATGTTTTTATGAGTGTCCCCAGAATGACAGCCATAAACATCCTGAGAATGTACCAAGAGAAAGATAAGGTGTTCATTGCTCAATCAATGGACATGTTGTGGTTGTGACATTTTATAATCAGAATGCCTTAAAGTTACTGAGGAACAACTATGGGCTGTCAAAGGAGGCATGGTGATAGAGAAAACTTTTGTACCTTTAGGTTTGCTCTGTGAAGTGTTTTGAGATTTCTCTTAATCTTGGCTAGCTGTCTCCTGAATCTTCGTTGTTTATTTTCTAGAGGAGCAAATATTCAGTTCAACATCCCCAAAGGCACAAAGCTTCAAAGAACAGATGACTGTTGGTAACTCACTGACATTCAGAAGGAATTTGAGGCATGAAAAAAAAAAAAAGAAGAAGAAGAAGAGAAAAAGAAAAAGAAAGAAAGAAAAACAATGAAAGAAAAAACCAGAATATTTGAGAAATGAAAGTCTCTCTTATGCACTTCAATATTGCAATGTAACTGTTGGCAATATAGGAAAGATGGAGAATCTTTAGGATCAATGGATCAATACAAGGGATAAAGCACATGCATATGATCCAAAGATATACAAGAATAAAACTTTATGTTATGAAAGAGAAGGGAGAAAATTGGATCTTTAGAATTTATTTTCCTTTTATAAATGATAAAATTAAGGCAAATTAGTTTTCTTACACTCAGAATCAAATACTGAAAGGGCAAGAAATAGAACCTGTTTCTTGATGCCTAAATAAATGCCCCCCCCTTTTTTACTTATATTTAATTAATTTACAAAAGTACTGTCATTATATTCCAAGACTTTATGATCTGACCTTGTTGAGTATTCCAAAATCCTCTTCAAATCTTAGATTCTATGAAAATTCAATTTTACTAATGATGATGCCTTTTGTGATAGACGCTGGTTAGAAAAGAAATATTACAGATTTCTTTTATAGTGCAAACCAGTTTTTTTTTTGTACTCTTGTTTTAATTAGCTAATTTATTGTGTCCTATATTCAGATTTAATTCACCAGTCATCAACACTGCCAGAAAAATTTTATAGAGAATATTGTATTTTGCAATGTAGAGTTTTGTACATCTCGAACTGTCATAATTGTATTTTGAATGAGTGGACAGAAAATGAGGGTAAAATTAGAAATTAGTTTTACTTGTTATTTTATATATTTGATAATTGTTTAAATATGAATTATAAATTAATTTAAAAATGTTATAAGGGATATATTTGGATCACTTGATGGTTTTTATGTTTTACAGAGGCCTTATATAATTTTGGATAATGTTCATATCTGCAAGCAGAAATTATTTTCAAGTTACTTAGGACTTTAGAGAATGAAATTTGATGCAATTAATATACTGTCAAACTGTACATCTTTAGCTTTTGTTGTCTAGTGTTATAAATACACAACTTTATTCTGTATCTAAACATGTTATTTATCATAGTACTTAAGTTTTGGTTTTAGAAAATGCAAAATTATGAAAAGGGATTTTTCTTCTAGCTTAATTATTTTAGCAAGGGACCAGTATTGTTCTTCTACTTAGTTTCTGATGTTTTCCTGAATGTGGTCAGAAGGCAAAAAGTTTGGTGTTAAATATTTTATACTATCAGCTTCATCTGTATTTATCCAAATTTAAACATTTTTCTCATGTTTAATAATATATCCTGGTATTCTATTGGTATTTTCTGATAATTTTCTGTGTGACATTATACTAATTGTGTTAGTTTTATATTTAGAAATCATAAAGTAACTCCAAATTTTATTTTAAACTTTCACTAGGTGAGGTTTTATATTCAGTAGAAAATGTTTTACTACTGTAATAGCATCAAAAATTAGAGTGCTTTGAAAAAATATGTTTATTTGTCTCTCAAATTATAAGCTGAAGATAAATAGGTCAAGATGATATGATAAGCCCATGGTGCTAAAGACCTAAGATTTTATAAAATTGGTTGCTTTAACATGATCAATGTGATATTCACATCTAAACTAGTCAGTAGAACAAAGAAAGAAAATGAAGGGCATTCCCCTTCTTCTTAAAAGGCTCACCTAAAATATCACATATACAACATATTCTAAAATACCATTGACCCCACCTTGACTTCATGGCTGCTATTTTATGCAAAGTATGTTGGTAAGTTAATCTTTAGTCAAGTATCTGTATGTCTCACCATCATAAGCACAAACATGTCAGCAAGAACCAAAAGATACTTAAGGAAATTTAGCACTCTATGTTCAGGGATTATATTCTTTGCTATTCTTTTATTTTGTTCTTATTTTGCACTTGTTTTTTCTTTTTTTATTTAGATTTTTGAATACTTTCTATTGATGTTTAAGTTTATTGATTCTGACTTCCCTCGTGTCCTGTATTCCAATAAAGCCTTCATTTCTGATATCATAATTTTTAATTCTAGGTTTTCCATTTGGTTGCTTTTTATGGCTTCCATCTCTCTGCTGAATTCTATGGTGATTTTTCAAATATGTGTTCTTTATTTCCGCTGGCTTATTTAGTATGTTAATGATAGCCAATTTAAAGTCTGCTCTTTTTAATATTTAAATCATCTTGGTATCTGGTTCTGTTGTCTATTACATTCCTTGACAAAGCAAAGGCTTGTTTTATTACCCTGCTGTGGTGTGTGTGTGTGTGTGTGTGTGTGTGTGTGTGTGTGTGTGTGTGTGTGTTATAAATTTTTATTGAATTCCAGCTTTATAGAAAAGAGAATAATAAAGGCTGAGATAAATTGTGCTCATTCCTAAGAAAGATGCATGCCTCTGGGGATGCATGTTACCCTGGGAAGCTGAGTCAAACTAAAGAATAGTGGAGCTGGGTTTGGTTTTATTGTGGCTGCAGTTATCTTTAGTGAATTACAGGTTTCCCATTCCCCCACAGTGAGATGCTGCTACTTTTTTTGCTCAGCGTAAGCCTACAGTGTTTGTGTGAACTTATTCTTGTTCCACATTCAGCTTTCAGCAGACCTCACATACTTGCACACAGAGGGCATCTTCATGCTGTTGTCTATCTTCCGGCACCATCTTGCTATTGCTTATATGAGACATATGGTAGGAACAAGAGGTGTCTCTAAGTTTTTATGTTCCAGCTACCATCTTAGAGAAGTCCTCTCTATGTGGATCATAATCATGGCTCTTTCTCAGCAGGCCTGCTCTCTTTTATGACAGTTAAACTGTATTTGTGAGATTTCTGATTTGGAGTTTCCTTCCCTTCCATCAACAGAAGCCAACCTCACTTACAGGGGCAAATTTGCCTCTATACTTCCATCAGTACCAGGGTGCCCTTGCCTGGGGCTGGTAGGTCTACCCTGATCCGGCCGGAGACTCCTGTTACTTATTTTTAGAAGCAAAGCTTACAGTGGGAAAGGGGCAGTTTATTGCCCCTTCCTGAGAATCAGTTTCCACTTCTACCATTTATCTTTGCCTAGGAGTAGAAGCAAGGGATTTTTGCCTGTCACCCAGTAGCTCATAGCTTTTGGTTCATAAAACAAAAAGTTCAATAAGTGACAGGGATTCACGCCTGAGTACTACAAGTGGGGCACTCTCAGATTTCCTTCCCTCACCTCAATTTTTCTCACAAGCACACTATGGACTCTCAAAATAAAGAATTATAGAATGATTACTGTCCTTTGTGCTTGAAGTTGCCCACTATTCTAAATTTTCACCCTAACCCACTTTGGGTCTTCAAGAATGCGTTAATCTCTCAGCTGCTTTCTTTATTTTCTGAGCTGACCGCTTCTTATTGTTGTGTTCTATGAAGTTAAAATAGTTCACGTATCTCTTCTTTCCTTAGCTTTTGGAATTTATTTCACCCATCACCTCAGTTCTTCTTAAGAGGCTCACCTAAAATATCACATATACAACATATTCTAAAATACCATTGCCCCCACCTTGGCTTCATGGCTGCTATTTTATACAAAGTATGTTGATAATTTAATCTTTAGTGGAGTATCTGTGTATCTCACCATCATAGGCACAAACATGTCAGAAAGAACCAAAAGATACTTCAGGAAATTTAGCACTGTATGTTCAGGGATTAGAATCTTTGAAATGTTAGGGTTTTAATTTTTTTCTGGCTT
Source organism: Spermophilus citellus (assembly GCF_964194105.1). Lineage (NCBI taxonomy): Eukaryota > Metazoa > Chordata > Mammalia > Rodentia > Sciuridae > Spermophilus > Spermophilus citellus. The sequence continues at coordinate 112,014,299 of NC_138186.1, read as the reverse complement.
CTCTTTCTTTTTGGTTAGTGAGGAAGTGATGCTCCTTTGTGGATTTATACATCCTATGTTGAATCAGAATCTATTCTGGGTTTTTAGTAGCTTATGGAGAATATTACCTACTAAACATTTCTTGACATTCAGAGACTCAAAATTTACAGTATCACATAGGTCACTACCTATTACAAAAAAAATTTAATTGAAATCTTAGTATTAAATTGTCTAACTTGTAAAGAGAACTCCGTCTATTATTACCAAGTGTGCAAACTGGCTGAATCCCTCAACATGTGCACTTGAAATCAATATTTACTGCTCTGTTTTTCATATATACAATTTATAGATAGGTTTCTGAGGATGTAAATTATATGAAATAATGACATGAATAAATTTAGGTATTTGAAAAGATTATGAGTACTATTATCAACACATATCAAGGTTCTATTCTGTTCTGTTTAGGATATATAGGAGACTAAAGATACACCCTGATATCTTCTGAAAATATAATATAAGTGCCAAATTTGAGAAGATAGATATATTTGGACAAATTCATATTTATTTTTCATGATGTTTGGGGTGACAGCCATTTATTTTGTTTATATCCTGCATAAGTTAACTTGAGAACTATTTTACCTAATAGAATTATTTTTATCATTAGAAGAGAATTGTTTTGTGTAGAATGCTAAATATGAGTGTTGTGTGGGGGTGAGTGCATATCCTTGTTAAATGACTTCCTCAAATATTCAGCTTTATTGAAATATCAGAAAAAATAATCCTAAAAGCAGAAGTACTTCCTGACTGGATTGCACTGTGTCACTCCTTGGGAGACCCCACTGAATAGATCTAATGACTTCAATACCTTGAAATCATTCATAAATTATGTTTTGTTATTTGCAAGATGGGGTTATACTGGCACATGATTACATATGAGCATTGTATTCTTCTCTTTTTATGCGTTTTATTCTTGCCCTATAGACATATTACAAATGGGCAATAATCATTCATGTATTGTTTTTCTTTTATATGCCTTGCAGCTTAGGGCATTGAAAGTTATCAACATGTAACTTGTTGTCTAGCTGAAATAACCATTTGAAAAGAGAGGATTTATTTTATCCCATCACACATGATTCAAACTTGCACTCAAAAAAATAATAGATTAATCTATGTCATCGACAATCACATGAATAATATATCATTGTAATAGTAAATATTAAATCTATAAAGGACAAAGCCTTACTGTGCCATAACAATGGCATTGCATAATCATTATTGAGTTTTAGACTAGGATTAATGTTTAAAAACAGGCCTTAGCTTAAGCTATTAACATCTTACAAGATTAATGCCAGCTTTTTCTTCCCCACTATCCATTTTTAAAATTACTAAAATGCATACTTTATTGGGAGCTTAATAAATATATTTAGTTGTAGTTTAATAAATAAATTACAGAAGAGATAAAATCAAGTTAATGATGTGTGCCCTGTAGAAATAGCCTTCTTATCCAACTATAAGAACTATCTCTTCTCTACAAGGAACTATTCTTCATAAACTGTAAGAACTACCCATTTGACACACTCTATTGATTGTAATTAAAACATGAACTTCTACTTTGCTGTGCTGTTGTTTAATAGATTTTGATTAGTTTTCCTATTTGTTCCCTGGTGGTTTTTCTATTGTTATTAAGCCTCAATTCAAACCCCAATACTGGTTATTATTACTTGTAACAATGTTAAGAGTGAGATTGGTCATTTGTAATTTTTTTCATATGCAAATTTAAAAAATCTGTCAATATAATGACGTCTAAAGACGAAGATGTATTTGAAAAAAAATAACTGCTCAACTCCTCTAGTCATTTTGTATTCACTGTCATAATGTTAATCATGATGGTCTCATGTGATGTTATTTGAATGTAATTTCATTGTAAGATCACACAAAATCCTCTATTACTTGTCTAGATTTAGTCAAGTATTTCTGTCTCAGTATTTCTATATGGCAAGATTCCAGTTCCTCCGAAACTTGTTAGAGGGATATTTAAAAAGTGGAAACCAGTGTGTAGGGAGGAGCAAATTTATCCATCAGGCACTTTAGTCTAGATGCCCAGAATCTGGTTTAGGTTCAGTGGTTTGATTTTGAAATAGGTTCCCTCCAGCTTTCCAAATTTTCTTCTCTATAACTGGGATAAGGTCAATTAGACCCAGAGAGGAAATGTCCACACTTAATGTGAAAATGTAAATGACTGCCTTGCTGTTCTTGTGAAAAGGCCAGAAATTGCATGTGTTAGTATTATCTTACACTGTAGAAAAAGCCAATTTGATAATTGTGAACTGTTTACTGCAGCTGTGAATGCCCCCTTTCAAACCAATAGAAAACAACAGGAGGCCCAACTGTGAACATTCTTTTGAAAATTCTGTTTACAAAGTGTGTCCATTAACAAACTACTGTACAGCTTCTGTGGGAATTAAAGTCAGATCTGGTAAAGGCACAGTGCTACTCAATGGGGCTTGCTGTATTCAACTCCCAGCAAAACAGATTTGGTAGATTTTCTTAGAAGTTTTATAAAACTATTTTATTAATTAATATACATAAACAGCTTAAAGTGCACAATCATCAAAAGTCCAAATGGGATTTATAATACATTTTTAAATGATACTGTGCTTTAAGGAAATACCTATGATTTGTTCAAATTTTTCATAGACCTGCTCCAAATCATTTGAAACATTATTTATTATCTTGGAGTAATTAATTGTATTTGTGCGTGCGTGTGTGTTTATCCCCACCCACCTACTTCCAAAATTATAAGATTTATGAGGGCAGAAAAATTCTTTTCTTTTTCTTATCATTTTTCTTACTACTTTGTGAGCTTTCTGATCACATATAGACATGTATGTGATATTTACTGTTACTGGACATGAGAAAAAACTTGGAAAGATATATTTGAAAAAACTTAACATTTAAAATAAAATGTTTATTTCTCCTTTAGACAGAAATTCCACTTATTTTTAAAAATTTTAGACTATTTATATCTTCTTCACTTTAAATAAAATTTATGATTAAAATATGTACAATTCCACTATAATATTTACCTAAAATGTTTAGTTTTTAAAAAGTCTTATTCTCTTTAAAGAAAAGATCAACATTATCAGGCTTTTAGCTCATCATAATGATACCAGTAAAGCTACAACTAAATAATCTTATGGGTGTTTTTGTGGACACTTAGTAATGAAGGTCAAATTTTCTCTCTTTATAGTCTGTTTTATTTCAGTAAGCCTGAAAATATATTTAATGGTTCAATAAAATTTCTTTTACCAGTTTGGGATATGGATCCTATTTCTCAGTCTAAAACTTTCTATCAATATCCATAATTGTCCAAGTCCTATAAATTATCATCAGATTGTATGCACTATAGTAAGTGAAGGAAATTGCTAAGCAAATAAGAGAAGCATATACATCTTTAGGAAGGTGACAAGCAAATATTCCCATCCAAAGAAACAGAAGCTACTTAAATCTAGATATGAACTGTGGTGATTGTTTTGAATTTACTTCATGTCTCTCCCTCTGGCAGACTAAATATGCACAAATAATCAAAACACCACCACCATATTACAAGTCTCTCTGAAGATAAAAAATATTTAAAAATGAATCCTTTTTAACAATAGAAAATATATATTGATTTTTTTTTAATACAGCAGACTAATACTAGTTTTCTGGATACTGTCATTTAATGCCTGCTGACAATGTGTTGTTATTTCCTTGGGAAAATATAAGCCTTGGTAGGGCCAGTCTGCACTGAGTAAAGGCTGCCTTCAGGAAGATGAGACTGAGATTGGAGTCAGTTTTATGTTAGATACTAACAACTGCTGAAGTTTTCATCATTTAATTCCTGGAGAAGAATTCTTTAGTTACAGAAAAAATTCGTCTAAATATTTATCAAGGAGGACCTATTGTCTTGCAGTGTTACACAGAACAGGTCCTTTAAGAAGGGGGTTCTGAGAAATTTAATTTATTTTATATAAACCCAGATGGAAAAGAGCTTTATTTAAGAACATTCTCTAACGGTGCACCTGAATGTGGACAACAGAATTGTCTGTCCTCTCAACATATCTCTATAAGCCAGAACTTTTATTAAACAAAGAAACCATTGGTTGAAAGTCACTGAACTTAAACTTTGAAATAAGAACAATAATAATTGTCTGACGTTAACTTGATGGTCTACCCCTGTCATGTATAAGAATCTCTAGTCTTCTTTCTGAAGTCACTTATGTTAAAAGTTCACCAAAACTTTCACTTAGTAGGACTAACTGGTAAGTAGCTCAGTTACAGATTGGAATTCCTGTGACTACTTAATCTCAGTTTTTGTTCCATATTGACTTTCCACAGCCATCATGTGTTTTAGTGATTATTTCCCTAATCAGTGGTTGGAGAAAGTGCTCAGTGTTTTTAGCTGAAAGTTTCTAAATTTACTTTCAGGATTGAGTATCTAATCTTGCTTTCTTTCACTATATGCTTCAAAATAAGAATATCTTTCTCTTCTCTCTAATGTTCACCATAGACATTCTCTTACTTTGTTCAGCATACTACCTTTTTTGGTGGTCAAGGAAGAAATATTAAATAAAAGAAAATCTTTAAAAGGTGAGAGTGCTATTTGGTTGGATTCTATTATGTCACTTCCTGTTCAATACCATTAAACAGCCCCAGTGACTGATGACTCTGAGTGCTTATTTTAAAATTATGTTTCATTCTTTGCAAGATGTGGCTACACTGGCACAAAATTTCATGTAAGTGTTGCATTGTTTCTGTTTCTTCTTTTTGTATGTATCACTCTTATTCTCATCCTACAGATTACAGGTGGGTGATAATTGTCCATGTATTGTTTTTCTTTTAGATATTCTGCAGGTTAGGGCATTTCGAGCTATCATAATGTGCCTTATTGTTTAGCTGAAATAACTATGGGTCTATTTGAAAAGAGAGGTTCTATTTTATCCAAGGAAATTGCTAATGGAAAAAGCAAATGGTGAATTGTGTGGAAAATGTCCTATCAACCTGCATAATTCATTTATGTAATGATGGCAGATTTGTCTCTTGAGGTACCTTCTGCTTCTATCATTCTATAATTATGGATATTCAAATTGAAACGCTGCAATAATGATTGCTTTGAGCACTCTGAGATATTTCAGTCTTAATGGCAGGGCACCTACCTCTCCAACTGCATTTCATGCTAATCTTTCCCTAGATCAGAGATTAGAAACTTTTTCTGCAAATGAGCAGATAGCAAATATTTTAGACTTTACAAGTAACATAGTCTCTTGCAACTCATCTACTGAAATTTTTTAATAGTGTGTGATATTTATTAAAAAAAGAAATGGACTTTTGTCTAAGTAGAGTTGAAGAGTTGAGCAGAGGGCATTAGTTGTTTTGTTGAGGAACAGGCATGCAACTGAAAAAATGGTGCAAGTTCAGAACTGATCTGGAATTCCAAAGTGAAATGACTTGATTTAGCTTCTAGGCAGCAATGGGATACCATCTGAAAGGAGCATAGAAGGTTTCTGGGAGTAGGGAGGGAATGGGCCCCATTGAAAGTAGAAGGCAGTGCCTGCAAGAAGATGGCAAGCTGTCCAGGGGCTGTGGCCAGTACACATACCTCCTAGGTGAGTCCAGACGGATAAAAGTGTCTGTACCTTCATGGAATGTGCTGGACAGTGACAGCTCAGGTCTTGTGCAGATAGGTCTAGGCCTGGCAGTGTTTTCTACAAGTCTTTTGATTCTGCTGTTGTAGCATGAAAAAGCGATAGATAGTAACAAACAAACCACTGGGGCTATGTTCTAATGAGACTATTTATAAAAGAATAGATGAGATTTGACCTGAGGGTCTCTCTCTCTCTCTCTCTCTCTCTCTGTGGTACTGGGGATTGAACCTAGGAACACTCAACCTCCGAGTCACATCCCCAGCCCTTTTTGTATTTTCTTTAGAGACAGGGTCTCATTGAGTTGTTTAGGGCTTTGCTAAGTTGCTGAGGCTGGCTTTGAACTCTCATCCTTCTGCCTCAGCCTCCCGAGCTGCTAGGATTACATTACAGGTGTGCACCACTGTACCTGGCTAACACTTAGAATATTCTTGCACTTGCTTTTGTTTTACTGACTTATTTTCTTCTTTTTGCGTTCAGATTAACTGAAGCCAGACTTAGACTGTGACCATACATTCTAGTTTGACTAGAACAGTCTCTATTTACAACTCTTATCTGACCTGACTATTGATGTATCACATGCCACTTTCATGTGTGTAATATTCAATATAACTCAACCTACACTGAGGACACTATCAAATTCCCTATAATTTACATTAGAAACATGAAGATCTTCTTTTGTGTATTAATATTATTTGCCATACACCTTGCCTGGTAGAATGTGAACTATGTGGGGTCAGGGTCTATTGTGTTCAGGTTGCATTTCTATTCTAAGCACACTCAAACATGTTGAATGAGTACATGAACTTTTCTTAAAACAATTTCTCATTTGGATGGACCTAGTAAAAATCATCATTAAAATGTATTATTTCCCATGAGAAAAAGCATTTTCCTTATATTGATTGCTTACTGTTACCTACTTTCATTCATCCTCAGTTAAAGGTGGATTGAAGGTTTCAGAACTGATTGGTCTTTGAATTTTTGTTTAAAGGCCCCTCTTCCTCCTTCAGTGACTTTCTGAGCAAAGATGATATGCATGCCACTGTGCTAAGAACTCATTGGACCATCAGAAGATGGAAATGTTTGAATAAATCCAGTTTAATCTCAGCCAGTTTCTTTTCTCCAAGAAAATAGGACCTATGGTTAGTTAAGAATCCTTTTAAAATCCTGAATATTTGTACCACAGCTTTCTTCTGGGATTTGCTACTTCTGCAGTGATAATTTTTGTCTTATTATAAAGAGAAATGATTTTTTGCTGTTTCCAGAAAGGTTGATGAAAATCCCATCTGCTCAGTCTTATTAAAGGAATGTAGTCAGGCTCACTGTGAATAAGGGAGTTTTGTATAACTATGCAAAATCCAAACAAGAAAATAAAGTTTTTATACAGTCTCAAATATGGGAATGCATTTGTGTTTGTAGCTGAAAATGCATTAATGTATGTATTCTTGCTAATTAAAATGAATTTTTATTAGGTTGCTGCCTATGAAAAGCTGCAAAAAAAGAAATAACAGTTTCTGTGGTTTTTTTTGCTGGGGATCTAAGCAATGTGAAACAAAATTTAGTAGCAATCAGAGCTTTTATTTACTTCTAAATATGTGAATATATTAATATTTAATCTCAGCATCCTCATTTTACTTTTTGAATATGTTAATTTCTGCTTAAAAATCTTTACTTCCAAAAAGGAAATATTGCTTCCAACTTGGAAGTTAATCAAGTTGTTATGCTCTTTTTTGTAAAAAAAAAAAAATTTACTTTAAAATAATTATTGATTGTATTAAGCTTTAATAATATCTGATAAACAATTGGAAAGATATGGTCATTTTGGTAATTCAGTAATGATTCAATATTGAGTATTAAAAAGATTATTTTGATCATGTATAAAATATAATATAAAATAGTATTTTTATTAATAATACTAAAATAGTATTAGTATTATTTATAATAATATAATATATTATATTATCATTTATAATGGAATAATTTAATGTAGTAAATATATTAATAAAACAATAATGGATAATTTATAGTAACATTTATTATAATATACACTAATAGTATTTTAATAGTTTTGTTGATACTAAAAATAGTATTAAGTAACAAAGTACAACTAACAACAACAAAAAGAAATTAAATGGTGTTATAGCTAAGTAATGCAACTCCCTATCTCATATGTTAAAGTTTTAATTCCCCTTCTCAGAATGTGACAACTGTATTTAGAGATAGGCTGTTCAGAAGTGAGTTAACATTAGGTTATTAGGATGGACCCTACCCCAATATGACGGGTGTCCTTATAAGAAGAGCAAATTTGGACACAGACACATACAGAGGGAAGACCCTGTGAGAACACAGGGAAAAGATTATGATCTATAAGGCAAGGAGAGGCCTCAGAAGAAACTAACTCTGCTGACACCCTAAGTTTGGACTTCGCTTCTACAAGTATGACAAAATGAATTTGCATTATTTAAGCTACAGAGTCTGTGGTACTTTGTTAATGTAACCCAAGCAGATTAATGGGAATGGGAAAAAATATACTGCATCTCTTTGGGACACCATGGTCTCTGGCTTCTGTATCAGACTTGCATCTGTTTAAAGAAGCAGCCAGTTCTTGGGTCTTTCTCCTGGTTATTATAGAATAGCTTCTACTTTTTTTTTTAACACGTTTATTGATTTTATTTTTTAAATACACGACAGTGGAATGCATTGCAATTCTTATTACACATATATATCACAATTTTTCATATCTGTTTATAAATAAAGTATTAACTCTTTATTTTATTTATTTATTTTTTATGTGCTGCTGAGGATGGAACCCAGTGCCTCACGCATGCTAGGTGAGTGCTCTAACTCTTGAGCCACAACCCCAGCCCCAGTATTAACTCTTAAGATAAACTGAAGAATGGACTGATTTGAGTTGTTGACTATTGATTGGCCTTGGTCTCCTTTGTGGTGGTTGAGATTATAGTATTTTCTTAATTTTATTACTGTACTTATTTCTGGATTCTACCAAACGTAGCATATATGTGTGGTTGGCTTCAATAAATCTTTTATTTAAAAAAAAAAGATAAACTGAAGAATTAAAACTGCTGTAAAATGTGAGTTGATTGCCATTTCTGTCTTGAGTGAAATTTTTGTCCCCAAGAAAGGATTATAATTTTTTAAATAACAGATTTAGTTGGTGTAGTGTATTTTTGGTTATCAAAAATACTCATATAGCTTTGGGTTTTTGAACTGGCATATATTCATAATGTTTGGAAAAGCATGATACACACTATGATCTCAATCCCACATAACAGAACATTGTGTATGTATAGGCATGACCTGGACGGACATGTGCAACTAAGCTGCTTGTGACTATATGACTTTGTTCTTTGATTGTGTCTTTATTTTTCCTGCAATGCACATGTTAACTTTTAAAAATAAGCTATTTTGAAAACTTGAAAAAAATATGAGTTGAAATATAAAAATTTAGCATCATGTTCTGGTCTATTTCCAGTTATTTAAATATTCAAATAAGTAGTAATTTTTGGTTATATTACAATTTACAAAAATGCTTTCATGTCTATTATCACTTTATTTTCATAAATGTCCTATTTGATAGAAGAGGCAAATTTTATTTTCTAATTTTATAGGTGATAAACTAAGGCTCCTCAGTTGAATAAGTTTAGCTCAAAGTCAGTGCACAGAACTCCAATATCAATCAAAATCTTTTGATTTTAAATTTTGTTATTTTTCTTGAATACTACATTGCCTAATCTTTTATCTAAAAATCTTTAGGTCCTTAATAATAGCTCTTACTGTTGTTCAAACTGCTAATGGCATTAAACGCAACATAAAATGGAAGAGAATAGATCAAAGTATATCTTAACAACTAAGAGTAAATAGTGTTTCTTGACATTTTGTTTCTGTTTTATGAGGGCCAATTGTGTGTCTGTGCATGTGAACTTGACTGTAAAGTAAAATGTATTTCTTCCTGTAGATTATAGGAAGAAAATATTTTAAACCATTACCATCATATATTTTTCCTGAAAGCTCATTTTATAAAAGCTTCTTTCTAATGCCTTGGATCTTTGTGCATATTTTTCTTTACCTTGATCTGCTTTAATTAGAAGGTAAAGTCTTTGAGAGCAAAGATTACTTCTTAATATTCTTTCATCATAGAATCATTGCCCTTGGAATTCATGAAACCACCCTGAAACACTTGGAAAATGACATCCTGTAACAGGTCACTTTGGCATATGATTTATTTTAAGCTAAAGGCACTTCAAAAATAGCAGTTACAAGATCACTCTGACCTTCCTGTTGTTTCTTACAAGGAAGAGATGAAATTCCTATGTGGAAGATGCCTTTCCTTTACTAGAAGGTAAACAATAACATCATCAAAGTTAGGAAGTTGAAACAGAATATTCTGTACAGAACTTGTTAAAATAACTCCAACATTCTAGCCTCCTTACATCATTTAGTTACCTTTTGACATCTCACTATCCAAATCAGTGTATAATATTTAAGTCTGTGTCTTTGGGTCTTTTTTTCCAACAACAAAAAAGCTGACAAAAGTAGTTCTGAGCTGGGCAAAGTGGCACATGCTCATAATCCCAGTGGCTCAGGGGGTTGAGGCAAGAGGATTTTAAGTCCAAAGTCAGCGTCAGCAACTTAGCAAGGGCCTGAGGACCTGAGAAAGACCCTGTCTCAAAATAAATAATTAAGCAAGCAAACAAACAAACAAATTAGTAAGGGCTGGGATGTGGCTCAGTTGTTAAGCACACCTGAGTTCAATCAATCCTGGTACCAAAAAATGAATGAATGAATGAATGAATGAATGAATAATAAAATGAAACAGCTCTGGAGGCTGGAAGTTTGAGACCCGGGTATTTATGGGTTTGGTTATTTAGGGGGGATCTCAGTCCTTCATTTGCAAAACACATCTTCTCCCTTGTCTTCCAGCTGTCTTTCCTTTTATATTCTTCTTATAAGGATGAAAGTCATGTTGAATTTAAATCTATGCCAATCGCACATTATAAATTAAAACTGTTCACATTAAGAGATACTGTCACATTTTAAAGTACTGGGCATTAGAGCTCCTACATATAAATTTTGGAGGGAACATAATTCAGCTCTTAATAGATCCTGATAGTATAATAAAGCTTAGCTCCTCCAAAGAATAGACTTCAAGCAAAATTAAATTTATTTTAATTTTCAACTCATTTTAATAACATTTATATATTAATAAATCTAGATACATATATGCAAATGTTCCTTAACTTAAAATGGACCAGATAAACCCAACATAAGTCAAAATATTTCAAGTAAATGTACATTTAATATTTATCAAACATCACACTTAAGCAGCACAGTTCACTGCAGAGTATTAGTTACTAACCCTTCTGAATGTTTGGCTGACTGGGAGCTGTGGCTCACTGCTACTACACAGCATTAAAAAGAGTAATGCATCATATATCATTAGCCCAGGACAAGATAAAAATTAAAAATTCAAACTATGGTTTCTACTGAATGTGTAAAGTTGGTAAAGTAGTCATAAGATAGGGACCATTATTACACATTTCAAAACACAATCCTCTTTTACACTGCAGTAGTTAATTTATTTGTCAACTTGACCAGACCATGATATCTAAATGTTTGATTAAACAATATCCTAGATACTTCTATGAATGCAACTTTTTTGATGAGATTAGAACTTGAATCATTTATAATGTTGGTGGGACTCACCCAGTGGGTTGATGTCCTTAGTACAAAAGACTTAACCTTTCAGTGAAGAGGAAATGTTGCCAAACTACTGCTCTCAGACTCAGACTCTAACTCTTCTCTGGGTTTCCAATGTGCTGGCTTACCCTGTAGATTTTGAATTTATATATCCACAATTAAATGAGACACTTCTTTAAAATATGTGTGTATATGTTTGAGCATGTGTGTTTGCATGAAGTCATGTGTTGCTTAATGATGGTGATGTATTCTGAGAAATACCTTGTTAGAAGATTTCATGTTGTGCAAACATCATAGTATATACACACAACAAAATCCTACAGGGAGTAGGTCAATCTTTTGACACAGCCTCTTGATGCAATCAAGAGACACGATAAACACAAGATGTCTGAGACTGCTGCTAGCATAACACAGAGTACTTTTTATTTACAAAAGCAGTACACTCAAATAGTGATTAAATATAGTATAGTAAATTCACAATGCAGTAATGTAGTCATGTTTATAAAATCAAGTATATTATGTACTGTATATAATTTTATGTGCTATAATTTTACATGACTGGCAGTGCTGTATGTACCCTGACCACATACACACACTCACATACTCATACATCATTTAGTCCATTCAGGACTCAGACTTAAGTCTAAGAACAAAAACCTCTATCCAGACAAATTAAGAATATTTATAATTAGGAAAATGCCCAACTGAAATGATTGACTTCAGATTATGATCCAAATATCAATGAAGCATAATTGTGCTAAAGTTGGGAGAGGGAGCTTTACCAATCAATACCTGTCAGTAGAAAGAGCTAGAACAAGTATTTCATGATTTGAGTATTAAAGAATTAAACTGCCTTTTGGATTACTAGTAAAAGCATTACAAAAAGACAGACTTTTTAAAAAAATACAAATACATACCTGGGTGGGTCCTAAATAATTTTGAGGTCAAAACGATCAATGATTTGCATTTATTTGAAAATGTTAGAAAACTAAACTGCAAAGAACCATTCAAATATAATTCCAAATTCTTAAAGAAATTGTTGCCCCCTTATATTTGTTCTTACTTTCTTTTATAATACATTTAACTTCAACTATATAAAACTCAACTGATAAGTGTATGAAAAAGGAGTCAGCATTTTCTTTTTTTTTCTATAAAATATCTCCTAGTAAATACCTTAAGCTTTGCAGACTTTTTTAGTATCTGTTGCAAGTACTCAACTCTGCCTTTGTATTGCAAAAATAGCCAAAGACAACGCAGGAATGAAAAGCATGGCTGTGTTACAAAAAATATTATTTATTGAAACAGGAAGTAAGCCAAATTTATCCCACTGGCCATGCTTTATCAATTCCAGGTGCTTAAGAAATTAAAGTGGTGTTCAAGCTGTAATGCTTGCCTGCTTTTTGTTTCTTTTACAAAATGTTTTCTTCTATAGTTTAGAATGTAGTTTCATTTTCCCTCTTCATAAATTATATAACCTTAAAACTCTCAAAGCCTCTTACTTTTTCTTTAGTTATAGAAATTGTCTCTGAAAGTGACACTGTAGTTCAATGATAAGTGAAACATAAGATGCATATCATGCAAGATAGCTTTCTTCTGAAATCGAGAGTCAGGTTTCTAGGTCACAAGGAAAACAGTTAAAACATTTTGGTTTTAAACCCAAGGATATTTTTTTTCTTTAAAGCCTACTCTTGTAAATTTTAAGGTTTATCTGAAAATTTCTAGAAATATCCACATGGACGTGAAGTTTACTTAGTATTACATAAAGAAAGTGTCTCTACATCTTTTAATTATCACTCACTCATTTCTCTTGTCAAAATTCTTGAATCAATTTTTTTTAAATTATTTTATTGTTGGTTGTTCAAAACATTACATAGTTCTTAATATACCATATTTCACAGCTTGATTCAAGTGGGTTATGAACTCCCATTTTTACCCCGTATACAGATTGCTGTGTCACATCAGTTACATTTCCATTGATTTACAAATTGCCTTTCTAGTGACTGATGTATTCTGCTGTCTATCCCATTCTCCACTGTCCCCCCTCCCCTCCCCTTCTCTCTCTCCATCCCCTCTACTATAAATCGTTTCTTCCACTTATATAATTTTTCTCCTACTCCTCCTTTCCTCTTATATGTAATTGTGTATAACCCTGAGGCTCACCTTCCAATTCCATGCAATTTCCCTTAACTCTCACTTTCCCTCTCGCCTATCATCCCTGTTTAATGTTAATCTTCTTCTCCAGCTCTTTGTCTCTACCCTGTCCTTGGTTACTCCCCTTATATCAAAGAAGACATTTGACATTTGTTTTTTAAGGATTGGCTAGCTTCACTTAGCATAATCTGCTCTAATGCCATCCATTTCCCTCCAAATTCTATGATTTTGTCATTTCTTATTGCAGAGTAATACTCCATTGTGTATAAATGCCACATTTTTTAATCCATTCATCTATTGAAGGGCTTCTAGGTTGGTTCCACAATCTTGCTATCGTGAATTGTGCTGCTATGAACATCGATATAGCAGTGTCCCTGTAGCATGCTCTTGTTAGGTCTTTAGGGCATAGACCGAGAAGGGGAATAGCTGGGTCAAATGGTGGTTCCATTCCCAGCTTTCCAAGAAATCTCCATACTGCTTTCCAAATTGGCTGCACCATTTTGCAGTCCCACCAACAATGAACAAGTGTACCCATTTCCCCGCATCCTCGCCAGCACTTGTTGTTGTTGGACTTCTTAATGGCTGCCAATCTTACTGGAGTGAGATGGTATCTTAGGGTGGTTTTGATTTGCATTTCTCTGACTGCTAGCGATGTTGAGCATTTTTTCATGTACTTGTTGATTGATTGTATGTCCTCCTCTGAGAAGTGTCTGTTCAGGTCCTTGGCCCATTTGTTGATTGGGTTATTTGTTATCTTATTATCTAATTTTTTTACTTCTTTGTATACTCTGGATATTAGGGCTCTATCTGAAGTGTGTGGGGTAAAGATTTGTTCCCAGGATGTAGGCTCCCTGTTTATCTCTCTTATTGTTTCTTTTGTTGAGAGAAAACTTTTTAGTTTGAGTAAGTCCCATTTGTTGATTCTGGTTGTTAACTCTAATAGGGTGTCCTATTGAGGAATTTGGAGCCTGACCCCACAGTATGTAGATCATAGCCGACTTTTTCTTCTATCAGATGCCGTGTCTCTGATTTAATATCGAGCTCCTTGATCCATTTTGAGTTAACTTTTGTGCATGGCGAGAGAAAGGGATTCAGTTTCATTTTGATGCAAATGGATTTCCAGTTTTCCCAGCACCATTTGTTGAAGATGCTATCCTTCCTCCATTGCATGCTTTTAGCCCCTTTATCAAATATAAGATAGTTGTAGTTTTGCGGATTGGTTACTGTGTCTTCTATTCTGTACCATTGGTCCACCCGCCTGTTTTGGTACCAGTACCATGCTGTTTTTGTTACTATTGCTCTGTAGTATAGTTTGAAGTCTGGTATCGCTATACCGCCTGATTCACACTTCCTGCTTAGCATTGTTTTTGCTATTCTGGGTCTTTTATTTTTCCATATGAATTTCCTGATTGTTTTATCTATTTCTACAAGAAATGCTGTTGGGATTTTGATTGGGATAGCATTGAACTTATAGAGAACTTTTGGTAATATCACCATTTTGATGATGTTAGTTCTGCCTATCCATGAACAGGGTATATTTTTTCATCTTCTGAGTTCTTCATCTATGTCTCTTTTTACGGTTCTGTAGTTTTCATTGTATAGGTCTTTCACCTCTTTTGTTAGGTTGATTCCCAGGTATTTTATTTTTGGGGGGGATATTGTGAATGGAGTAGTTGTCCTCATTTCCGTTTCAGAGGATTTGTCGCTGATATACAGGAATGCATTTGATTTATGCATGTTGATTTTATATCCCGCCACTTTGCTGAATTCATTTATTAACTCTAATAGTTTCTTTGTAGACCCTTTTGGGTCTGTTAGGTATAGAATCATATCGTCTGCAAATAGTGATAATTTAAGTTCTTCTTTTCCTATTTTTATGCCTTTAATTTCTTTCGTCTGTCTAATTGCTCTGGCCAGTGTTTCGAGGACTATGTTGAACAGAAGTGGTGAGAGAGGGCATCCCTGTCTTGTACCAGATCTTAGAGGGAATGCCTTCAATTTTTCTCCATTCAGAATGATGCTGGCCTGTGGCTTATCATAGATTGCTTTAACAATGTTGAGGTATGATCCTGTTATCCCTAATTTTTCTAGAGTTTTGAACATAAAGGGATGCTATACTTTGTCGAATGCCTTTTCTGCATCTATCGAGATGATCGTATGGTTCTTATTTTTAAGTCTATTGATGTGGTGAATAACATTTATTGATTTCCGTATATTGAACCAGCCTTGCATCCCAGGGATGAATCCTACTTGATCATGGTGTATAATTTTTTGATACGATTTTGAATCCGATTCGCCAGGATTTTATTGAGGATTTTTGCATCTAGGTTCATTAGAGATATTGGTCTGTAGTTTTCTTTCTTTGAAGTGTCTCTGTCTGGTTTAGGTATCAGGGTGATGTTGGCCTCGTAGAATGTCTTTGGAAGTTCTCCCTCTTTTTCTATTTCCTGAAATAGCTTGAAAAGTATTGGTGTTAGTTCCTCTTTAAAGGTTTTGTAAAACTCTGCTGTATACCCGTCCGGTCCTGGGCTTTTCTTACTTGGTAGTCTTTTGATGGTTTCTTCTATTTCCTCTATTGTTATTGGTCTGTTTAGGCTGTCTATATCTTCCTGACTCAATCTGGGCAGATCATATGACTTAAGAAATTTATCGATGCCTTCACTATCTTCTATTTTATTGGAGTATAAGGATTCAAAGTAATTTCTGATTATCTTCTGTATTTCTAAAGTGTCTGTTGTGATATTGCCTTTTTCATCCCATATGCTAGTAATTTGGGTTCTCTCTCTTCTTCTCTTCGTTAGCATGGCTAAGGGTCTGTCAATTTTATTTATTTTTTCAAAGAACAAACTTTTGGTTTTGTCAATTTTTTCAATTGTTTCCTTTGTTTCGATTTCATTAATTTCAGCTCTGATTTTAATTATTTCTTGCCTTCTACTTCTTTTGATGTTATTTTGCTCTTCTTTTTCTAGGATTTTGAGATGATATATGAGATCGTTTATTTGTTGTTTTTTTTCTTTTTTTAAGGAATGCGCTCCAAGCAATGAATTTTCCTCTTAAATTGCTTTCAATGTGTCCCATAGATTCCGATATGTTGTGTCAGTGTTTTCAATTATCTCTAAGAATTTTTTAATTTCCTCCTTGATGTCTTCTATGACCCATTGATCATTCAGTAACCTATTGTTCATTCTCCACGTGATGCATGATTTTTCCTTCCTTCTTTTATTGTTGATTTTCAGTTTCATTCCATTATGATCAGATAAGATGCATGGTATTATTTCTACTCCTTTATATTGTCTAAGAGTTGTCCTGTGACATAATATATGATCTATTTTTGTGAAGGATCCATGAGCTGCTGAGAAAAAAGTGTAACTACTTGATGTTGGGTGGTATATTCTATATATGTCAATTAAGTCTAGGTTGTTAATTGTGTTGTTGAGTTCTATAGTTTCCTTATTTAACTTTTGTTTGGAAGATCTGTCCAGTGGTGAGAGAGGTGTGTTGAAGTCTCCCATGATTATTGTATGGTGGTCTATTAGACTCTTGTACTTGAGAAGAGTTTGCTTGATGAACGTAGCTGCACCATTGTTTGGGGCATATATATTTATGATTGTTATGTCTTGTTGGTGTATGGTTCCCTTGAGCAGTATGCAGTGTCCCTCTTTATCCTTTTTGATTAACTTTGGCTTGAAATCTATTTTGTTTGATATGAGTATGGACACTCCTGCTTGTTTCCGCAGTCCATATGAGTGGAATGATTTTTCCCAGCCTTTCACCTTCAGTCTATGTATATCTTTTCCTATCAAATGCGTCTCCTGTAGGCAACATATTGTTGGATCTTGTTTTGTGATCCATTCCACTAGCCTGTGTCTTTTAATTGGTGAGTTTAAGCCATTAACATTTAGGGTTATTATTGAGATTTGGTTTGTTCCTCCAGTCGTATTTGTTTATTTATGTTACTAAACCTGATTAGTTTTCCTCTTTGATTACTTTCCCCCCTTTACTGTCCTACCTCCCACTGATGGTTTTCAATGTTATTTTCAGTTTCCTCTTCCTGTAATGTTTTGCCAAGGATTTTTTTTTTTTTTAAAGAGAGAGTGAGAGAGAGGGGGACAGAGAGAGAGAAAGAGAGAGAATTTTTTAATATTTATTTATTTTTTTCTTAGTTCTCGGCGGACACAACATCTTTGTTGGTATGTGGTGCTGAGGATCGAACCCGGGCCGCACGCATGCCAGGCGAGCGCGCTACCGCTTGAGCCACATCCCCAGCCCCGCCAAGGATTTTTTGAAGAGATGGTTTTCTAGCTGCGAATTCTTTTAACTTTTGTTTATCGTGAAAGGTTTTAATTTCATCTTCCATCCTGAAGCTTAATTTCGCCGGATACATGATTCTTGGTTGGAGCCCATTTTCTTTCAGTGTTTGAAAAATGTTATTCCAGGATCTTCTAGCTTTCAGAGTCTGTGTTGAGAGATCAGCTGTTATCCTGATTGGTTTGCCCCTAAATGTAATCTGCTTTCTTTCTCTTGTAGCTTTTAAAATTCTCTCCTTATTCTGTATGTTGGGCATCTTCATTATAATGTGTCTAGGTGTGGATCTCTTATTATTTTGCACTTTTGGCATCCTGTAGGCTTCTAGGATATGGGAGTCTGTTTCATTCTTCAAGTCTGGGAAGTTTTCTCGTATTATTTCATTGAATAGATTGTTCATTCCTCTGGTTTGGAGCTCTGTGCCCTCCTGTATCCCAATGACTCTTAAGTTTGGTCTTTTAATGTTATCCCATATTTCTTGAATGTTCTGCTCATGGTTTCTTAGCAGTCTTGCTGAACTGTCTATGTTCTTCTCAAGTTGAAATACTTTGTCTTCATTGTCTGATGTTCTATCTTCTAAGTGATCTATTCTGCTGGTAGTATTGTCAATTGAGGTTTTAAGTTGGTTTATTGCTTCCTGCATTTCTAGGATTTCTATTTGTTTGTTTTTTATTACTTCTAACTCCCTGTGAAATTGATCTTTTACTTCCTGGATTTGTTTCTGTAGTTCCTTGTCAAAGTGATCTTTCATTGTCTGATTTTGCTGTCTCATGTCTTCCTTGAGAGTCCAGATCATCTGAAGCATGTATATCCTGAACTCTTTATCTGACATTCCATCTGTTGCAGCTATTACCTCTTCTAGAGTTGAGTTGACCTGCATTGCTTGTGGTCCTTTCTTTCCTTGTCTTTTCATGTTGCTTGCGTTTCTTTCTGCTTGGTGAAACTGTTGTGTTTTTGAAATTTTTCCCCCTGTTTATTTATGTTGCTCTTGTATATTTGGGATATCTCTCTTGTAGGGCGGGTAGTGGCTGTGATCCTCCTCTAATCAGGGTGATCTATCCACTACGCTGGTTGGTCGTAGGTCTGCCCGCCCTGCGGGCACGGGTGGCTGCTCTACTCTGCCCCCACTCCAATTGCGGTGACGTTCCTACCACGTCCTCGGATCGTTGCTCCTGATCCGGATGTGGGCAGCAGCTCTTCTCCACCCCTACTCCAATTGATGTGCCGTGTCTACCACGCTGGTCGGCCTCCAAGCCTGTTCCGCCGGTGGGTCTCAGATCTGCCCACCCTGCGGGCCTGGGCAGCAGTTTGCTCAACCCCCACTCCCAGTGGGGGTACCTAACTGCCTCTCCAACGGGTCTCTGGGCTCTTTCCGGACGCTGGCGGCGGCTCTGTTCAACCCCCACTCCAACCAGTGTGACGTGACTGCCTCGATGCTACTCGTCCACCACACTGGCAGGCTGCCGAGCCTGTCCTGCCAGTGGGATGCAAGACTGCCTACCTTGCAGGGTCAGACGGCAGCTCTTCACGGCCTCCACTCCAAGTGGGTTGACTTGGCTACCCTGCCGCGGGTCGCTGGTCCTGTTCCAGGCGTGGGCGGCTACTCTCCTCGGCCCCAGCTGCAGTTGGGGTGTCGTGATACCACACCAGCGGGACCCTTAGCCTGCTCTGGGCACAGGAGGCAGCTCCACTCTGCCCCCCAGGCCCCCGCAGCACCCAGCAGGACCCGGACCAAGAAGCAGTCCCTGTAGGATCCCCAACCCTGAGCCAGAGCCGCTTCGGGAGCCAGGAGCCGGTCTCTCCGATCCCCGCAACGTTCTGCTAGGAGCAAGCTCCTCAGGGCAACCGCCGCGGGTTCCCCAATCCCAGGCCAAAGCCGCCCCGGGAGCCCAAGCCTGGCCGCACCAGACTCTCCCGGCTCGGTGCCCAAGCCTGGCCGCACCAGACTCTCCCTGCTCGGTGCACGCTCCGCTGGGAGCAGAGTCTAAGACGCACTTCCCGCGGGCTCCCCAGCTCCAGGCCAAAACTGTTCCAGGAGACAGAGTCCCGCTGCCCCTCGTCACAAGTTTCACTTGTGGCTGGCCTCAGCTCGCAGTCCCCGCAGGCTCCGCGGCCCTGGGCTCAAGCAGCTACGATAGCCAGAACCCAGCCTCTCCGATCCCTGCCACACTGTGCTCGGAGCAGGCTCCACAGAGTACCCCAGTCTCAGGCTCAGGCAGCCCCGGGAGCCCGAGCCTGGCAGCTCCAACCTCTCCCAGCTCAGTGTAAGCTCAGACAGGGGCAGGGTCAAAGACGCAGTCGCCGCAGGTTCCCTAGCCCCGGGCCAAAACTGTTCCGGGAGTTAGAGCCACGCCGCCCCTCAGCGCACAATCCACTTGTACCTGGCCTCCGCCCGGAGTCCCCGAAGGATCTCCCGCCCTGGGCCAAAGCAACCCGGGGAACTAGAATCTGGCCGCTCAAAGCCCGGCGCCTGCCTTGCCAGGGGTGAGGCCTGAAGAGTATTCTCCTCAGAGTTTCCAGTCCCGAGCCTGAGCGATCTGTCTGCGCGACGCAGGCAAATACCAGCCTGGAATCACCTGTTCTGTAGTTGAATGAGCTGAGATCAGTAGAAAACAGGGATGATTGCATCAGCTCTCCATGATGGCGGCTGCTGTCCTCCTCCGTGTTCCGACCGGTGTCGGGAATCGAACTGGACCGATTCTCTCCTCTATTTCAAAGCTGGAACTCAGCACTCAGCGCGGCCAGTGTGCCACTGGCAGGAGCCTGCAGAATCCGCTTCGCTGTAATCCCGCTCTGGTACCTCGCGGCTAATTAACTCGGGCGCGTCCCAGACTCCATCCACGGGGTGGTCCGCCGACCAGGTACTGCTTCCCTCAGTGCGGAGAAATCGCCCGCGACCAAGCCCCTGCAGCCGATTCCTGCGCGCTGGAATTCTGTCCTCTAGATTCTGGAGCACCTCAATTTCACTGGGGATTCCCACCAAGGTAGCCTTCAGCCATTTCACCTCGTGTTTCTCCCGCACAGTGGCGCAGCGTACTGGTGTGCTGCACTCCCTTCGCCGCCATCTTCATCTCCGTTGAATCAATTTTTTAAATGCATGATGCATCAATTGAAATTTACACTTTAAAAAATTTATAAGGACCTTTATGCTTTGTTTTCAGCAGGTGTCAATTTTCCCATCTTCTGTTTTCTATTACAGGGGATTATCAACTAGGAAGAGGCAGGTTAAAATGATGTCTTCTTTAGTCTGATGTTATCTCCTTTACCTTGACCATTAAAAACCTCCAAGGTTGTTATTACATTTTTCTTAGTAATCATTTGAATGGGCTTTCCAGTTGCTTGTTAGTCTTCAAAATTAATACATGATATGAATTCTCCCCATAGTAGCTTACATACAAAAGATCCCCCTAGTTACACTTGGAAGATTTGGAAGACAAGAGTTCCTTCTTTTGTACATATGGAATTAACTAGTGGGAGTTGAAGGGTTTGCTAGATACAGAGAACATGATAATCATGGTTAATGTAATTTTCCACTTCAAAACACAAAGGGTGTATAACTATGAAGGTGCATCTGTTTTAGTAAATAGGAAAACCTGACTTCAGGTATTTATATACATTCTCACATAAATACCAAATACAAAACCATAACTAAGTGGTTTTATATTACAAACAATACTTTTCACATTTCTAGTTTAAATAAAAATGCAAGAGGACAGGCTATTCAAACATTTGGGATTGTCATACATGTTCTTTATCATGTAATAAATAATACACGTGCATGTATATATTTACATTCCGGTTTGTACAACTTGTGACAACACTAATAATAACTTTGTATATAGGCATTTATCTTTAGTTATTAAAATGAGGTTTGTAAAAATAGAATGAACTTGATGTGAAAATTTCTCCTGGTTACATAATAAGTAATTTACATATTGTGAATTAGTGTATACAAGGGACTAAATTAAGGTTTTAGATTAAACCTAACAATTATGCATTGGCAACATTTTATTTAATTATCATATATCCATATATGCATGCTTATGTGCAAAATTAGTTTGGGTATTTTTTATTGTATTAAAAATAGGATCACACTTTTCTATTCAACTAAACCATTTCATCAATTGTAAAGTAACACTGTTTTTACTTTTTCTTGAAAATCTATAAAATAAATTTCTTTTTGTTATCCTGAATTTCTAAGAAAATTATTTGGATAACTCCCTTATCCTTTACATTAACTTAGCTGTGAAGGATTTGCTCCCATGAAATATTTCCAGGAAATTATGAATTGCAGGTCTATATAGGACTATCTTGTGCAGTTAGCACTCACTAGGGATTTGGACCAGGGTAATGTCTTACTAATGACTTAATTCTTCCTGGGAAAAATGTGTCCAAAAATTACTTAATAGTGTAAAATCAAATATCTGATAATCCTTCAGATATTCCTGAATTAAGGACTATGTATTATTAAATATATCAACAAATTCCTCTCTCTACTCATCTTTTCTTTCTGCCTTAAATTGTTAACATTGATCCTTTGTATGACCCATGCTAGGAAAAATTTTTCAATTTAGTTCCTATAAGTAAACCAGTAGCTTTAGGTTATAAAAATTTTTGACTTTGTAGGCATTTTAAAATCAACTGCAGATATAGTAAGGACCTTGGATAATGGGGAGAAGCCATAGGAAATGAAGTACAGAAGTTCATACTCATTTTTCTCTGGTTTGGTTGTTTGCAATCTCTTAGCCAGGGAAAGTCAGAATCCTTGATCTAATACTGCAGGCCCATAAATGTGATTCTGTATATACAAGAAAAATGTGAGAATTTGAATATAAGTATTTTCCTGTGGCATTTATTAGAGCACAACATGAGTTACAAACATGGAATTGTAAGAGCACACATTTTAGAGTTCAGATCTTGATAAGACATACCACTGAACAATCTTTGTAATAAAGCATTATAATTCCTGTTGCTCATTAAGACAAAAAATGTATATATTTATCCACTTATTAAGTGTTTGCCCTGGTCAATATAAACAATATTAGATCATAGGAATATTAAGTGGACAGACTTTAATGTCAACTACATGATCCTTACCTCCTCATTTAATCCCCTCCCCTTATGAATGGATAAGAACTGTGACTTGCTTCTACCCAAAAAATACTACAATAGTGATGAGATGTCACCACTTTGATTCCATTATAGTCTATAGGACTCCATATTGTTAGTAAACTGGACTTGCTCTAAAGACTTTTTGTTTTGCTGATTTTAAAGAAGTGAGTGCCCTGTCAGCTGGCTCATATGGCAAGAACCTGTGAGCAGTCTCTTAGAGTTGAGGGCAGTCTCTAGCCAACAGCCAGCAAGCAATTGTGGCCCCCAATATTATAGTCACAAGGAAATAAATTCTGACAACTCTGTGAGTAATCTTAAAAAATGATCTTCCCTAGGTGAGCCTCCAGATAAGAACTCAGCCTGGCAGTCACATTAATTGAAGCTTTGCAGAGAACCCAATTGAACTATTCCTGGATGAGGGAGAAAATAAATGTTTTGTTTTAAGTCACTAAATTTGTGGTATTTTTATGCAGAATAAAAAACTAAAATAATGTATTAGATAATTTTCAGGTTTTTAATTTTTTTTTTCTCTACCCAAGGTAGTAGCCAGAGTTCTACTTAAATCCAGACTTTAGAGATTTATGACCAGTCAATTGCATTGATGAAACAAAAAATGATGATAAAAATACCCAGAAGAAGTATTTTCTCTCACCCTTGAAAGGGAGTGAAACATACACTGATATTATCTTTCTTCCAAATACTTCCTTTGTCCTTACTCTCCTTTTCTAGAAATGAAATGCTAGAAACTTTGAGAAAGGGGAAGGGTGAATAAAATGTTCTATAGATGCATTTGACTCCAGGTCTCCTTTGACTTTATTATACATTTTGAGAATGACTTTGAATTGATCTTTGACTATGTTACTGCTTCATTTACTTTCTGCAATATCCTGAACATAAGCAAGTCTGAGCAGATGCCTATGTAAGAAAGCCCAAGTATGTGCAAATATATATAATCTTTTGATTTCACTTGAATATGTAGTAAAAACAAAATTTAATCCCAGTCTCATCTCAGATAACTAACAACAGCAACTAACAAAAGATTTCCTTACTTTGTTCAAGAAAAGCAGATTTCAGCAGCTGTTCTAAATTGGAAAACAAGAAAAAATAATTCTAGCCTATAGAACTAGACTGAACTCTAAGCATTTCAGTATATGACAGTGGAACTTGCCAAAATATTTTTGAGGAAAAGTTTTAATGTTTTTGACTAGCATAGTGTCTTCAATGATTTCATGGCATTTGATTGACTATGTTTTGCTACTATTTTATTTTTCTAAATCAACTCTATCAAAAATAAGTAATAAATAATAAAATGCACCCATATTCAGAGTGCAATTCTATTATTTTGTCAAATGTATATAGCTGTGTATTCATTTCACAATTAAAATATAGAATATTTCATCATCTCGAACAGTTTCCTCATGGTTCTTTGCAAATCTATCTAATGCCAGCCAAATTCAAATTTACCTATTTCCTGTGATTATAGATTAACTTTTCCTTTTTTTAAAAAAATAGAAATAAAATCATAATATTACATGGTCTATTGTATCTGGTTTCTTTTGCTTTGAAAATGTTTTAAGATTTATTTATGTTACTTCATTATTTTTACTATTCAAAGCAGCAACATAGTCAAAGATCTGGAAACCTGACTCTCGATTTCAGAAGAAAACTATCTTTCATGATATGCATCTCATGTTTCACTTATCATTGAACGACAGTGTCACTTTCAGAGGCAATTTCTATAACTAAAGAAAAAGGAAGAGATTTTGACAATTTTAAGGTTATATAATTTATGAAGAGGGAAAATGAAACTACATTCTATTTCCTTCTAAACTATAGATTCCCTTATTTCATTCTAAACTATATAAGAAAACATTTTGTATTTTTTTTTACTATTTTTCCTATTAAAATAGTAATTTGCATTGTTTATCACTATTTAGTTATTTAATTGTGAAGGAATTTTGCTGTTTCCAGTTTTTAGCTGTGATAATAAACCTGCTGTGAGTACTCATGTACAGTTTTTGTGCAGACAGGTTTTCATTCTATTCAGGATATATATATATATATATATATATATATATATATATATATATATATGGAAATTCAGGGTTAAAGCCATGTTTATTTATGTCAGAAATTGACAAACTATTTTGTAAAATGATGTATCATTTTACAGCTCACCTGTAGTGTGAGAGTGGTCTAGTTGTTCTACATCTTTGCAACACTTGGTATTAGTCAGCCTTTAATTGTAATGATATCAGTGCTTATGCAGAGCATCTTATTGTAGTTTTTATTTGCACTCCAATGAAAATTGGTGGTCCTGAGCATTTCTCTATGTTCTTATTGTCCATTGATGTATTGTGAAGTGTAGCTTAAAGTATTTTTTCCATTTTAAGTTTTTTGTTTTCTTAAGATTTTTTTTTGTATAGTTTTCGAAGTAGTTGAGAATATTTTCTCCTTAGTAATGGCTTCTGAAGAGAATAAGTTCTTATTTTTGATGAATTGTCATTTATCAGTTTTCTTTAATATAGCTAATTCTTTTGTATCCCATCTAAGAGTATCTTTGAGTGTTCTAAAGTTATGAAGATTCTCTTATTTCCTTCTAGAAAATTTTATTCACCTTTTGTTTTCTGGTCCTTATTAGTAATATAAATATTGAAAATCCTACAATAAGCATTTATCATGATTCTTTGCAGCCAAATAATGGTGATTTAATGATAAACCTAAATTATGGATAAATCCAGTCTTTCCTAGTCTACCTTATAATTGAATGTTATTGCAAAAATTTCTTAAATTTCAAATTTGTTTTAAAATGGTGGTTTCTATTGTAATTCATACTGTAACCATAGTCAAGTAATTTGAATCACCATAAAGTTCATAGAAAAATAATCCTCAAGTACAGCTACATAATAATTAGATTTATTATTGGTGAATAAAAACGAAGTTTGGTGAGAATCCTTTACCTAACTATATCTTAAAGTTCTGGAATCTCCTTAATGCCATACATATTGTACAACATTATAAAATCTATATTTTTTTAGAAAAGATCACAAATGTAAATTATGATACAATTATTTAGAAAATTATTTAGAAAATTAAAATTTTCTAAGCATTAATTAACCAATAATTATTGTATCACTTGTTTACAATTTTCATCCATTTTTTAGACATAAAGAGGTGAGTAGACATTTACAAAGACTGCAAAAGATATAGTTCATTTCCAATCTTTCTGGAAATGTAGAATATATATGGTGCCAGTGATTGAGAAGTCATCTCGAAATTTTTGCCCAAGAAGTAAGCAGAGGTCTTGGAAATGATAATGATTTAATAAATACAATTTAAAATTTTTGCTAGTGTTTATATGGCATTTAATAGATTTTTTTTTCATCTGATCCTGGAAACAGCACTGTGAGATCAGTGCTTAATACATATTTATTAAATGAGGTAATTCTATAGAACAAATATAAGGCAACATTATTTAAGTGGCTCATATTTTCATCCTGGTATTTAATGATAGAATACAAATCAAAAAGCAGGTCTCTAGAGAATGACATTTAGGTTGAATAACCAGCATAATACATATCCCTAATTAAATCTATCAATAATTTCACTGGCCTGTTTAAATAAAGTCATACTTAAAAAACACATAATGATTAAATTTCACTGCTTCATTATTTATAATTAGATTTTACTTTTTGCCTTTGTGGGAATGACTTAGAACTTTAAATTATCATCACAGATTTAATTGATATATATTTACAATAATGTCCAGATGTAAATAAAAATAGCAATTCTCAAAATAACCTCTTATTTTTCAGGTTTCCATTTGACCTTATGTAAAGGCATGGGATCATAATGTTTATATTTGAGGAATATAAAATTATTAAACTTGGTTACATACAGCCACTTTGTGAGTAGCACTAGCCCCTGGGTCTCATAACCTCTTGATCATCATTTGGATTTTATTCCACAGAATCCAGAAACTATTCATTTAGTCTCAGGGTGCTCTTATTAGGAAGGTAAATCTGTAAATATTATTTTTCCCATATTACTCATGAAAAAGAAGTTGAACAAAATGATATGACTTATTCAAAGGCATAGAACTCAGTCTGTATGAGAATTCATATGCAGAAGCCTTTATTTATTCCCTAGCTCATCTCTCTCTTCTCTCATTCTCCGTGGTCAAATAAAATTACCATAGTATTAATAGCAGATTTTTGATATATGTGGCAGGTCATATTTTTGTTAAATGAGCACTTTTCACTCTAGTTAGATTTTATACTTCAGATCCTTCTTGTTCTTCTCCAAGGATAAAGACAAGCTAGAAATTTATGCACTGTCTTATTCACTAGTTGTCCACAGCATCAAAATAAAACCGAGTGTATAGTAAACATCAAGTAAATATTTATTAAATAAATGAATTGTTTATCAAATATATACAAATTTATCCCTTTTCCCCTTCTATCAGCCTGAACAGCTCCCTTCTTCTAGCAGGGTGTTGCTGGTTTACTTCTCTGTGATCATGTACTTCTCTCCACTTCCATCAGAACCTTTTTCTCTCTAAAGATGTTGGAATGGGACTGGTGGTACAGATAGATGTCAAAGAAAGGATTCTTCACACTAAACATAGAATTTAAATCAATTAATGATTTTACCACATTTGTAGGCTAGTTTTGTAATTAAAAGCGAATTCTTGCAACTCAGTAGGGGCTTAACAAATTTAATACACTCTGATTCTTCCTACCTATATAATCAATGTTATGTACGTGTAACCTTTATGTATGTGAACATACTCCTTAAATATAATCCACAGGTTTTAATTTTAAAAACATCCCTCTAAATTTTAAATTTTCTTTAAAATTATATACATTTAAAATTGAATGAAAATTTTCTTCTAAATTTAATTATATATATAATTATATATATATATATATATATATATATATATATATATATAATAGTTTAAGTTAAAGAGAAATATTGTTTCTGTATGTTAATAGCAAACAAATGATTAAAAGACAAAATCAAAAGCAACTTGGGAAATACACACTTAGGCCATTTCTTTTTCTCTTTTTAATACTGTGGTGTGTGAGTCAAAGGGTATAATATCTTGGAAAATATTCCTACTTCTAAATTCATCCCAATTTTAGTAAACGTGGGTATAAATAGATTTTTAGTCATCAGGATATTGAGTAAATGTGCGCATGTGCGCACGCACACACACACACACACAGACACACACACACCAGCATTGGGAGGACTGACATCACAAAAGCTTTTATAATATTTTGTAACATTAAACTCTCATTTCCCCTTGGCTTTCCTTGAGATGATGTCAATAATACTTAGAGCAATACTAGAAAAGAGAACTATGTTCTGCAAACATCTGTCAATCATAATATTGTGAAGACAAAATAGAAAATACAAGACCACAGGTTATATTCATTTATTTCTACAGATGAATTCATGAACTAGCTGAAAGACTAAATATCTACCAACACTGGGTTCAAGAATTAGTTTTCCTGCCCAAACATGATAATTCAGCTTATAAATTTCATGACATGTCATGAATATCAGATGGTATCTCATCCACAGCTGAAAAGTGTCAGGACAGGGGAGTAGACAGGTCAAAGAAAGTGTCTGGAGATATGGGATATATAGGATTTATTGGGACAAGCTCCCAGGAGATCAGTGACTGTTCCAAGAAGATGGCAATGGTGACAGGCTGAGAGCACCTCCATCCTTCATGGTGCTTTGTCACGCACTGCCTCCTTTCTCTCACATTGTTTGGTCCAGTGATGGCCAGCTGGACCAGTGACATGAATCCTTTCTACAGGGTTCTCAGTTCTGCAGCCATCTGCACTCATATAGGGGTTTTAAATGTTAGGCTGAAGAGACAGTGACATCATCAGCATAACTTGTTTAGTTTGCTTATACGATCAGCATTCCAAAGGGCAACTATACTGGCATACTTACAAAAACGTTGGTTTCTACAGATAACACCAACTTACTCTAGTTCCCAGGGTGCATAAATGAGCCAAAGTTTTCTAAGATGATGTGTATCTGGACTTTTGGGCCCAGGCCTGCTCTCATTATTCCTTTAAGTTGGCAAGGTTTTGGGAACAAAAAGGTGGCATATGGCACATGGTATTTTACTCTTTTCCTCTCAGGGGCTACAGTGTCACCAGAAAAATTGAGAAGGAACTCAATGATGTGTCTGGACCTTTGCGGCAGTCTTGGCTGGGCACTAGATAACGAGCCACCACACACCTTGTAGATATAAACAGCAATTCTTTATTCCCGAACTCACACCGGCCTCTACACACACGTTCTGGGGAAATCCAAGTTCTGCCGCCGCCCAATTCACCTACTCCACGAGGCTTTTTTTCCCAATACTTTCTGAATCTCACAGAACACAACGGGAACTCAAGGATCAGGCGTGCCTGAGGCAGCAGGATACGCCCTATTCCCCGGCAGGGTACACCTTAAACCTGGAACTTCCCTAAACCCAAGATTGTCTTAAACCGGGAACACCTTAAACTTGTCTTAAACCGGGAACGCCCTAAACCCAAGGAGCGGGATACTTCCTAAAACCTGCAGGATACACCCTAAACCTGGATCCATCCTGGTCCTTGAGCAGGGTCACCTTTCTCAAACACACATGCAATGTCACAGCGAATTTCCAAGGCAAGTCCATTTAACATGGGATACGCTGGCAAGAAAATTTCGATGCGTCATTCCTACTTGGCAATGGCCCTCAGCAGACCTTAATTTTTTTTCTCTTCCAACTTTCTTGTTCATATCTGTGTATTGTTACAGATGCATGAATTTTGTAATGGCCATACTTTCACTGACAAGAAAATAAATAAACCTTCTAGCTCCACTAATTTTGGAGGTTGCACAGCTGAGCACCATATTATTAGCCTCCCACTAGTTTTGCTGTAGATGGCACCCCTGACTGAAGCCACCGAACAGCTTAAAACTATTCTCCTGTGAAGAACTGCATGTCACCGCGTTGCCTGGTGATAGCTGCTTACTGCAATCTCCCCCTGTTCTCCAGGGGATAGTTACCTTGCTCCATCCTCCCTGCTTCCCAATGACAGATGCTTGTATATCCTAATGATTAACTGCAGCATTAACTATTCCTGGGAAAAGGAGTCAAAAAGACATGGAATACAAAACTTTTGAATCTGCAATGTTTCTTTAGATTAAAGAACCTGAAACATTTGATGACCTACAGATGACAGCAGCCCTTGTATCATGAAAGCAGAATCCCTGAAATTTGTAACCACCCTGGTGTCTGCCTATCTTCTATGTCTGCTCGCACTCCCTGGGCAAGCCTTGTGCCTGACACCCATATGGAACCTGAGTTTGGCTGGTGATAGCTTCCATATTCTTTGGTTTGCTAGCTTTTCAAATAATTTTCCTTGTCCCAACAAGTTGTCATCAAATTGTTGGCCTTCTCAAGTGGCAATCAACATAAATGGATTTATGGTTCCAGTAGCATGCTGAAAATACTTAAAAGGGAATAAATCAAAACCAGTATTAAATCAAACCCATAATGTAAAGAAACCAGGAAAATACAGGACTTCCTCAAAGAGAGATTGGAAAAACAGTTTCTAACAAAATGCCACCATTTATTAGTACCCTGAAATGTGAATAATAATATTCTCGTTTTCCCAGCTAGATTTTCATATTCTCCACTCCTGAGATTCTAGGATAAAAATCCTTTATTTCCCAATATTCTAGAGATACAATACATGTAATATGTTGTCATATATATTTTGTTTCTTTAATGCTAAGTAGAATTTCTCAAAATTATATTTTTCAATCATTTTCTAATGTTCATAAAGTATAACTTTTATGTGTGTTACATTTGTAATTTTCAACCTTATTAAATAATTTATTACTTCTAGTGGTAGGTTTGTATAGTCTTTTTTTAATGAATAAATATGTCATCTAAAAATTGAGATAGTTTAACTTATTCCTCTCTTTTTTCTTTCCTTTCCCTTTTCTATATCCTCCCTCAACTCCCCCCTCCTTTCTCTTTCCCCTTTATTGTATTCATTAGAGATACTTGTACAACATTGACCTAAATGACAGATTAGGTATCCCTTGTTTCTGATTTTAGGAGATCTTTATTTCACCATTACATATGATGTTAGTTCTAAGATTTTTGTAGATGTACTTTATCAGATTAAGAAAAAAATTTCTTTTACTACATGATTTTCTGAGAGGTTTTAATTGTGAATAAATTTTGAGTTGAAATTAAAATTCCTATTTTAATATGTTTTAATTTTGAGCAGGTGTTCAATTGAAAAGCTTTTCTGCATCTTCTGAAATGGCTTGTTTTATCCTATTAATATGGTGTGTTAGGTAGAATTCTAATATGGCTCCCAAATTTTCTATTCTCTGGTCTGTACAACACCTTCTACCACTTATTCAATTAAACACTAATGTGAGTGTTGCTTTGAAGCAATTCTGAAGATGTAATTATGGTCCCAAATCAACTGACCTTAAAATGGAGATTATCTGTGTGAGCTTTGCCTAACCAAATAAGCCCTTCAAATCTGGGTCCGGAGGTCAGACACAGAGAAGCTAGAGCAATTTAAATTGTGAGCAAGATTTGATACCAAAAGCATTCCCAATCCTGGTGTCGAAGAAGGTGGAGATCACTTAGTAAGGCAGCTGGGAAGCCTCTAGCTATGGAGACAAGTAAGCAGAGAAGACCTCTGTCCCACACTGTAAGGAACTGTGTTTTATCTGCAACCTTAATCTTAAAAGACCACCTGTGGTCCCTTGCCCCAAACCTCCAGATAGCTCAATCTGGCATAAACCTTAGTTTCAGACTTCAAGGCCCTGAACAGAAAACCCAGATAAGCCATGCCTAGATCCCTGACATACAAAGTTCAGAACTAATAAGTGGGTAGCTTTAAGCTGCTAAGTTTGTTGTGGTTGTTTATAGAGCAATACAAAACTAGTACATGTGGCGAACTGCACTGATTGATTTTTCTGATGTTGAATCAATCTTTCACTCTCAGAATAAACCTCACTTAGTCATGATTTATTACCTTTTTCATGTGTTGTTGGTTGTGATTTGTTAAAATTTTGTAAGGTTTTTGTGGTCATATTTACAAGGACTATTAGCCTGCAGTTATTTTTCTTGTAATGAGTTGTTTGAATTTGACCTAAAAGATAATACTGGCTTTACAATAAATTGGAGAGTATTCCCCCTTTTCTGCTTTCTGAAGAAATTTTGTAGGTATCATGTTCTTTCTTTGTTAATAAAATTCACTAGTGAGTATATGTGCGGCAGAAATTTTCTAGTAGGCATGTTTGAATGAGAAATTTAGTGTTTTAAATAGACATTCTATTATTTAGGTTTTTTGTTTTGCTTTATTTTATCTTGGACCGAGTTTTATAAATTACATATTCAATATTTTTCCACTTCATTTAAAATATCAAACTTCTTGGCATAAAATTATCCATAATATTATCTTATATCATTTTTAATATCTATAGGATTTGATATTGAGAAGAACTGTCTCTCTCTCAATTTTTGTCTTGATTAGGAGTTAAAGAGCTTTGCATATATTTTCGGGGCTCCATCTCTCTCTACTGTTGCTTTCCTATTTTTTTGACTTTTGCTTTTATGTTTCTTATTTCTTCCTTCATTCCTCATCCTTTCACCTCTCCCTCCTCATTATTGTTATTAATAATATAGAATTTTACTAGTATGTATGTATGTGTGATATATATAAGTATAAATATTTGCTATTCTTTTACTATTTTGTTTTGATATGGCACTTTAGATCATTAATTATAAGAATGATAGTTATAATGTTGTCTTTGAGAACTAATTCATCTTAAAATTTTTAAAATGTTTTATTTTCATTATTTTTTAGTTCTAAATAATTCTCAGTTTTTCTTATAAACTATTTGTTGACTTCTTGATAGTAGAGAGTGTGTTTTAAATTTTTTAATAGTGGGTTACATAGTTACCTTATTATTATTGATTTTTAATTTAATTCTTTTCTGGTCAAAAGAATTTCAATCCATTAAAATATATTGACTTATTTAATGCTTTCTGCTTAAATGTAGTTTTCTTTGTCTAATTAGCATGCTTATGATAACTAGCTTATCATTTTTCTCTGAATATTTTAATATCTACAGTTATTTTGAGATTCCCTCTGTTAATTTTATTTCTCTTAAAAATGAGTTAATATTCCTGGGTATTGAGAAATTTTGGATTTCCTCTTGCAAATTATACAATTTTTTTTTGGTAGAGAGTTTATATGTGTTATTGTTCCCCAAGGGTTTTGTTTTGTTTTTTTTGGTTTAGTAGGTAATTGTTGTTTAGACAAATTTTAAGTTCTTTCTCAGTTCAGGAAGCATCATGGTTGTCTTATCACTGCAGGTCACATGATTTCTGACCTCTGAATGTGTAGTTCAGAAATCAGATAGGCCAAAGGTCAACTACATACAGAATTCAGTGTTGCCCTCCTGGGGTCCCACTTTTCTGAGGTAGCTTTCCCACCCTCTTCCACTCTCTTACAGTCCTTTTTGCTTCAGGCTTCCTCCCCAAGTCCAGTGACCTAGAAAGATGGCTGACTGTTGAGCTCCTAGACATTCCACACTCCCCTGAACCTGTTTCTGCCTTCAGAACAAAGATACAAAGTGGAAAAATTATGCTTTGCTGGTTGTTTCTTCCAAGTTTTGACTTCTTCAAAAATCAGCCTGGTGTGTTTACAATATTAGTAGCTGTTAATATTAAGAATACACGATAATTTGTATGTGACAGAAAATAATTATGCTGATTTTTTAAAGAATATTTATGGTTATAGTATTTAAATTAGTACATGAAGTAACAAACAGAACAGTAATATTTACCTTGTTTGTTATAATGCATAAATAACATAAAATTGTTATAATGCATAAATAATATGAAATTAATCTTAGTGGAAAGTAGTAAAGTAAAGTAGATATTCAACACATTTTAAGGCCTTAATTTTGACCTCACGTTGATGCCAGTATAGCTATTATTGGTTCATCTTCATGTCCTAAGCTCAAGGAAGATAATGCTGGATTGACTGACATTGCAATATTAAAGGGTGACTAGATATTAGGGAAGATCTATTTGAATTTTGAAAGTGTTCAAATAATGGGCTCCTGGAGAGAGATTGGGATTAAAACTGTTCCACTAAAGAGTCTCAGTAGTTCTTCAGTTAACTATCAGAATATTCTTTGAACATCACTAGAATTCTGAGTGCAGTAAAGCAAGCCTATTCTTTGATTTTCTTCTCATATTTCTAGTGTCTAGCCTGCACTTTCAGCTTTAATTAATAAACATCATACACTTGGTTGAATTGTTTGTATGCCCAAAACTTTCATGATATTTTTCATTTGTTTTGCTCTTGGTTAGTAAAGAAGATTGTTTTTATTACCTAACAAGGGAGCATTTAAAAGTTTCTATATTTCTGATCCACTTAGAACTTGACAAGTGAATAATCTGGGTTGTATGTGTGCCTATGTGTATGTGCTTTCATGCTAGCTAGCCAACTGATACCTTTGTAAAGGATATTTGGACCTGAACATTCTAAGTCCTTGATTTTAGCTCTGAGTCTCAATCTCTAAAGGCAATATCTAATTGACTTGGGTTAATGAGAAATAAAATTACAACATTCCCTGTTATTCTAAAGAATACTTGTTATAAAGTTTTGCATAAATCAATATAGTTCAGACCTAATGCTTTATAATCAAAGCAGAACTATAAGTGGTAAAGATTATAGAAATACCTTTGTTTCATAAAGCCTGAAATGGTTTTGGGACACGAAACAGATTTGCTTCAGCAGAGTTCAGAAGCTGGCCAGGAAACATAAATTGCTAAGAGGTTGTAAAAAGCAAATTGGAGCTGGACCAGATATTACCACCTGAATTAAAAGAGTAATTTAAAAATCAGGACACTACTTTATTTTTTAACCAATAGCCAACACAGGGATTTCAGAAAGGGAGAAATATATTTTGATTAATTTTACCCTTTCCAGAGGGAACCTGGCAGCTTTGTCCTTCACCAGCTGGAGTTTATGTAAGGCCTTATGGAGCAAGTCAGCCAACAGGGAGTTACAATAATCTAATCTTCATGGCCTGGATACTGCCTTGCGTGAGCAGCTTGAATAAGTAAAGCACTTTTCAGTATCCCACCAGGGGGCCGAGAACACAAAGGTATTGCAGTGGTTTCCCTTGTGTGGCCAGACTTCCCACAGAAAGCAAAGCTCCTCATTTTCTCCAATCTGCCAGATTCCTTGAATATTCTGGGTAGGGGAAAAGCAAGGGAAACTATTATGATTAATGAAATCTCTTTAATTATACAATAAACAGTCATGACCTTCTAAATTTAGGAACATAAAGGTTAACATGAGGTTAGCAATTTTCCAGTGAGTGTGATTCTTCCTGATCTGCACACTTTTTAATAAAACATTGATAGCTAGGTTCATGCTGGGTGCAGCATTTGGGATTTTGCCTTAATTGTGTTAAGTTTTGTTCATCCACCTCCATTATCATCCTTAGTTCCTTATATGGCTAAGAATAATTTAATTATTGATTATGTCTAGTTTCCTCTGAGAATAACACATACATATATTGGTTCTTTCTTCTGTAATAGTATTTAAAGTGTGCCAGTGCTAAGTTTACCCCTTTTGGCCATTTCTAGAAAACAACCCATCACCATGCATATTATCAAAACAAGGTATTGATGAGATGGAAAAATATTTTTGTTGCAAGGTACACTATGCAGCAAAAAATATATGTCCATTTTACTTCAGTACATGGCACACATCATTTGTTTCCTTGAAGAAATAAAATGACTTAGTCCTTGAGATATTCCATACCAAAATGCAGTTAGGCCAAAGGCATCTTGAAGTAAAATACTTTTTTTTTTTTTTTGCCCTTTTCTAGAAGAAGTTCTCATTTGCCTTCCCCCTAATTTATTTTATTCCTAATTTAAATTTTATTCTAATTTTTATGTTTAATCTGTAATAAATGTGGGTAATGTTCACTTTAAGATATTTATACTCTATTATTTCAATTAGTCATTTGTGTTTGTCATGGAGACTTTTTCCCCATGAAAAGAAAAAAAAAAGTTACAGTCCTGGGTTCATATTTTACATATCACTCTCTTATACAGCAATCTAAGATGTATTTGGGTTGAACCAATTAGAAATTGTTCTGTAGTTATATTTTCCTACCTGCATACACATAGAATAAAAAAGGGATGTTAAATGATGTAATTCAAATTTGAGACAACCTTTTTCTTTCGTAAAGCCTTCCATCCCTGTGACCTCAACTTCTTTGGTTATCTTTGACTCTGAAAAACACTTGTTTAACAAATGATTGATTTATGCCCCTTCTTTAGTGTTGTGGAGTGAGAAGTTTTTAAAATAAAGCGAAGGCAGAGGACCCAGGAAGATCGAAATTTTGCCTTCTGCAAGAGCATCTCCTATACAAACTGGGAACAAGAGAAATTCATTAATAACTGGGAATATGGCTCCAAACTCCTACACAAGGCTCTGATAAGTGAGACAGACCACAAGCAAAGCTTATTTTGGTTAAGCTATGTGGCTAAGTGCTTCAGATCTGAATTTCAGAACTTGCCAATGATAATGAAATAAAAACCAATCAACCAATAAAAATAAAACACCTACATAAGATAAATTGTACAACAAATTGCTCTAGCATCTCCTGACAACTTTATGCCTTTACAACTTTCCATCTTGATTCCATTCCTAGCTAAGACCATCTCTACTCCTCTTCTACTTCTTGTTCCCATGGGCCATACTCCAGCTTCTCCCACCAATAGAAATACTTCTCCACCAAAGCACAGCTTTCATGTAATTACTCTCTGAAGATGACCTCCTCCAGTCTTCACTGTTTCTGTCAGTTCCACTGTGTGCACTTGACTTTTTGCTCGTCAGAATCTCCAGTTCCTCATATATTATGTTTCCCCCCAATGTTAAGTGTCTCCTCTCTTCTTTTTTTTTTTTTTATAATTCACATACGGTTCTACCATCTATCATCCCAATGACCTTTGTCAATTGTTTTATGTCGCGACCCCCTTGCCCGCAAGGAAGACGCAACAACAGGAATCTTCTTTCAGCCGTTTATTCAGGTCCTTGATATTTCTTCTTCTTCCTTTCGGATGCCTCTCCCAGCCTTAATAAAGCATCTCAAGCCCCAATGCGAAGCTGCCACGTGGAGCTTTCTCATAGGGTGTTAAAAAACCATGCGCCAACTCTCCCAAATAAGGAGTTGTTTGTTACAGACCACAGCGGAGCCAGCGCCATCTTGTAATGGCGACCACAGTCCGCAGAAACGGCTCACCACAGTTCCCCCTTTTGTTTTCCAAAAACAATACAGGCGAGAGTAGAGGTCCTATCCCACTGTGCAGAAGTGGCTGCATAGTATGGCTCAGCCCCAAGGAGGGCCCTTCCCCAGATCTGAGGCCATATCAGCCGACGCCTTTTTTCGTGGGACGGGGCGTGGACACGTCTAACCCGCATGCAATAGGACATGCTCTCCTTGAGGTCCACTTCAAGGATCACTCAAGTGCAGTGCCTTGCCTCGCATCCTGTATCGTGATGATGGTGGACGAAGGGGGATGGCTGAGGCTGAACTGTGGCTGTATAGAAATATGACGACAAACAAGTTGGCAACACCCTAAAAGAAAGGCACGGGTCTTAAGGCGATAGAAAAGCACTAGTGTGGAAACCCATCTGCGTGCAATGGCAGTAAAGCCGGCAGAGTGCAAGGGCTTTCCAACACTAAGAGAATAACAAAGAAAGACATGTCGATCCCAGTGCAATGTTCATAAAACTTGGGGTGCAACGACCATGTCAAAGATTTACTGTTTAATCTGCGCAAGCCAGACTTGAGGTGAGATGCCATTTTCTAAAGCTGCAAGAGCTTGTATGATCATAGCTTTATCTGGACCAATTTCCGGCCAAATATTCGCCAATGATACGGGAGGCATTCCTGGAATCATTAAATCATGAACCGGCATCGGCATTGGCCAAGCCCGTGCCGCTGCCCACCACTGCATTGGTGTCGTCCATGTCATCGGCACCAGCACCAGAGCCAGAGCGCTCAGCAGAATGAAGATCCTCATCACGGGATTGCTGTGGTATTTCTTGTTGCTGAGTAGCTGGCGTCAAGACTCTTCTTGTCAGGCGTTCAGGGACCCACAATGGTTCCGTGCGATCCTGGGGAAAAACACATACAGATCCTCGTGCCCATGTCAGCACGGGGTCGGGGCCGTTCCATTGGCCCGTAAGAACATCTTTCCACTTAACATAGCCAATCACAGAGGGCTGAGGGGACACATGTCTATCGGCCGCAGAGCGACCGTGAATATCCAAATTCAAAAAATTAATGGTAAAGAGAGCTAAGGACAGGTGTTCTTTAGGAGTATGTTCAGCTCCTATTCCCCCCTTTTGTTTTTGTAAAGTTTCCTTTAAGGTGCGATGAGCACGCTCAACAGTAGGCTGCCGCATAGTGGCAAGCACACATAATTGGAAAGGTTTATCACTCTGGAGCCTGCATAAAGTAGCATGTTGTATAGCTTCTTCTACTGTCATAAGGGCCGCTCTAGCCTCTTTAGTGAGGCTACGAGGGGAAGTAAGATCTGGATCACCCCTAAGAGTAGCATACAAAGGCTGTAGCATAACATTAGAAATATGTAAATATCCTCGTATCCAATTAATATCTCCCAGCAGTTTTTGATAATCATTTAGAGTTTGGAGATCCTGAGTTCGTATGGTGATTTTTTGTGGTCGTAATTTGCCATACCCAATTGTTGCTCCCAAATACTTAATAGAATCCCCTGTTTGAACCTTTTCAGGTGTAATATGCAGTCCATATTGAGCTAACAACTTCACTAGGTCTTTATAGGCCTCATGAATTGTCTGCTCTAATTTAGCAGCCAATAATACATCATCCATATAATGAATGATCTTGATGGAGGAATAAAATGTTCTCCAGTCCAAATATTTACCTGGGGAAACACAAGCCCGAACAAGGCTAGCCCAATCAGAGGGAGTCATACAGTATCTAGACAGACTCTCCACCTGAGTTAGTGTGAAGGCGGCATCCACCCCATAAGTGCGCACAGACTCCGCCAGGGTCTTCACAATTTTAAAATCTAAAGGCTCATGGAATCTTCCCCTATTATCGTCCTGAAAAACTGGATAAGCAAGACCCATCTCAGCGTGAACAGCCTTCCATGTTTGAGCATGGAAAGCTCTCCCCGAAACACCCCCACCATACGGCGGTGGATCCGGAGGATCACATTTCTTGAGCCCCTGCTTATCTTTGCTCCCTTCTCCTACAGCTAAACTCCCTAGCTGGCAAGACAGCCTCCCAAGCTCCTCCTCCTCATTCTCCTCTTCCTCTGACCCACTTTCACATGGAGGTGTGCGCAGCGCACTGAGATCTGGATACAATCGCCTCTTCCCCTGTTTCACGCTCCGCACACTTCCATCCTCCCGAGATACCTCACTTCCTGCCGTCTCTGATTTCTCCTCATGTAATTGTTCTAGAACTTCCTGTCCTTTAGTAAGTGCGTCATGACATCTGTCCTCTGTGAGGCAACTACGGACTATTCTCCAAAGGGGTATCACCCCGCCCTCTAATATGCCCTGCTCAGAAGCAGAGTCAAGATCTTTGCCTAATTTATCCCAACTAAGTATGGTAAGGCTGCCCGAAAATGCAAACCACGGTGCAGCAATATCCATCTTCTGTAAAAATCTCTGTAAAGTACGATGCTTCACTTCCAGGCCCTTGGAACGTAACAGGCCATCTAGGGCCAGGAGAAGCGGACTTGAAGATGCGGCACCCATGACACAACAACAAAAGAAACACAGAAAACAAAAGACACAGACGACAAAAGAAACACAGAAAACAAAAGTGAAAGTACACATTGCAGCTGCAATAAAATATGAGGCTCTCTCTTTCTTTGTAGAAGAGCTGACCCCGCTTTGGTCGCGGATCCCACTTACTGGGACTATCCCCGCTTTAGTCGCGGGTCCCACTTACCTGGGACTATCCGGTGCACCACCCCTGACGTCTGAAAGTTCTGGTTCCCGGGTTTCGGCACCACTTGTCGCGACCCCCTTGCCCGCAAGGAAGACGCAACAACAGGAATCTTCTTTCAGCCGTTTATTCAGGTCCTTGATATTTCTTCTTCTTCCTTTCGGATGCCTCTCCCAGCCTTAATAAAGCATCTCAAGCCCCAATGCGAAGCTGCCACGTGGAGCTTTCTCATAGGGTGTTAAAAAACCATGCGCCAACTCTCCCAAATAAGGAGTTGTTTGTTACAGACCACAGCGGAGCCAGCGCCATCTTGTAATGGCGACCACAGTCCGCAGAAACGGCTCACCACAGTTTTAGTCTTCTTCAAACCTTCCTAAATATGATGATGTGACTTTCTTATTTGAAACAATTTTATGGTGTCCTCTTGCCTTTGAAGAGAAGTC
Source organism: Spermophilus citellus (assembly GCF_964194105.1). NCBI lineage: Eukaryota > Metazoa > Chordata > Mammalia > Rodentia > Sciuridae > Spermophilus > Spermophilus citellus. The sequence continues at coordinate 111,973,828 of NC_138186.1, read as the reverse complement.
CAACACTCCCACAAGTTCAAAAGGCTCTCTGATTCAACCCTCTCTACCTTCCACCCTTTTCTTGTTATTCCCTTGTTACACATAGTCTTGTAGCCAAAATGATATATTTTTATTTGTGCCTTGTCCTGTCTCACTGCCTAGATTGTAAAAGTTTTTTCTCTGCCAATATCATTGTTTCTTTCTGTCTCCCTTTCATTTAGCTAATTCCCACAGGGAGCATGTTTAGCTGTAGGAAGTAATTCTACCTCTCCAGTTCAGGTGAGGTGCTTTCCTTCAGCACCCACTCTTTAACATACATGTGTGTGTAGTGGAACTGCATCATAACAGACTCTCCAAATGACTGACTCACTCAACTACAGCTAGTGCTATGTTCTTTGAGACAAGCATAATGACCCTAGTGAGCTGGGTCTGGTGGCCATGACTGTTATCCCAGAGACTCAAGAGGGTAAGGAAAGAGGACCACATGTTCAAGGTCAACCTCAGCAATTTAGCAAGAATCTGTCTCAAAATAAAAAGGACTGGGAATGTAGCTCACTGGTAAATCACCCCTGGGTTCAATCCCCAGTATTGCAAAAGAAAAAAAAAAAGTAGAGTTGATCATATGAATGAATTTAAAGTTCCAAAGATTATGTAATTGGCCCAACATTGTGCATGGTTTCCAGTTACAGGAACCTAGATATGAACTTAGGTTAAGTAATTTTAAAGTCTTTTTGCACTTAACAAACAGCAACAGTGACTTGTGATTGTACTTCGGCATTATGTCAATATTATGTGTACACTCTTACAGGATCTTAACTCTCATGTAGATAATTTTTGAGGGTACGCTCAACTCAGAATCACACTTGTCTTTGTCCCTTAGATGTTCCTATATTTATAGGTACCTAAATATCCTTTAACTTCATGTTTATAAGGAAAATATGTCCTTTTATTCCCATTCCTGACCTCAAGGATTTTCTAAAATCAAAAATTCTATATACAACCATTGCAGTGCAAACACTCATGGGTTGCCCATTCTTCCTAGGAAACTTGCCCATTTATTTTTCTACAAAACTGATAGCCTCTGAATTATGATCTAAAATGTTCTGATTTAAAAAGGACTTTGATGTGTTTATTTAGTTACTGTTGAAACAATTGTAAGAAAAACACTGTTATACCTAAGTTATAAGTGATGTCCGCTGACAAGTTAAAAAACAACAACTAAATAACACATTATTATAACTAATTTTTTTGAATCCCAACTTTGGTTGTATATAGAATTTTTAATTTTAGAAAATTCTGAGATACATTGAGAAAATATATGGCTTTTTTCATAGAAATTTCAAAATAATGTTTTAGTGACCTGTGATGACTAAGTAATATAAGCCTATTAAATTGCTTAGTAAAAAAGTCAAGCCTTCTTTCTTCTTCTTTTTCTTGCATTATTTCTTGAGATTCAAGTGTTCCAGGTAAAATAACTTCAACTTGTAAAATCTTCTACTTCTATTAGATAGTTGATATTTGCCCTACATATCACATACACATGATCACCCAACTTCTGCATATAAATCTAGTTGTGGAGTGAATTGCTTAGGGCTTAGGTTAGATAGGAGTTTCTACAGTTGGTGCAAATCATTGGTGACCATCATTTAAAAACATCCCCAGCATGTTATCAAGGATTATATAAGAACAACTATTGCTTTTCCTACTTTGTACCTATGCCTACTTGATACTTGAAAATGTACATCATTATCTGTATGTGGATTTCTAGGTACATTTAAAAATATCATCCTGCTAAGAGTGGCAAATCTGCTAATATCACGCCTTCCTATGGGGAAATGTGGCCTGTTTTGTTCTGATGATAGCTCTGTGTGTATTTTTAAGCTCTCCTTCTCTATATTCCAATGTTTTTTTGGTCAGTGAATTTTGAAATTAAGTCACCATTTGAGCTTTCAAAATATTTCTTGATTTCATTTTTTTTTTTTTTTACCTTTTACCCTGAAACTTAGGTAAAACTCACCTACACAATAGTCTTTTAAATAAATTTCCTTGCTTTGAGCAGCGCACATATATAATCACATTTCACACTCTTCTGGCAGTTTTTCTTCCAAAACATAGGCGGATGGTCTTATTTTTCTCTTCAAATCTTTAAAGTCTTCTTGCCTTAAGGATGCTGAACCTCTATTTTGCCAGGAGACTTAACAAGTTGGCCTTGGTCCAACTCCTTAGCCTTAAATGCAGCCAGTATTTTCTTAATGAGCATGCACTATCCATGATTTGTAACTGTATTCACACAATTACCTGCGCTTTAAGCCCCAATACAAATCTAACCTCCTCTGTGATATCTTCCTCAATCTCCTGAGGTAGAATTTAGTGTTCCTTCTTCTGCTTTGTGGTAGCACCTTGTTAAAAGTTTATTTATAATATCCATCCCATTATAATATTCTTTGCTAGTTTGCCTATTTGTATCTACTTGTCCTCACAACAAGATTCCAATTTCCTTGAGCACATTAACTTTATGAAGTTCCTGGTAGTCTTCCCATTTTCTAGTGCAAGGCCCATTTTTTATGTAGAAAGTAATTATTAAAAGCTAGCTGAATTGAACAGTATAAAACATGGTGTATTTTCCCTGCATTTTTCATTATGTTTAAAAGTATTACAATGGGAAAAATAAATCCTTTAAGACATGAAAACATTATTATAGCCTCTGCTTCCTATTAACAAGGAAAAAAAACATACACTAAGAGCAATAAAGGGACAGTAATAGAAAGAGACATCATAATCACATAATGGTACCATGTGACTAACGCACTATGCTTGGAGAGGCTGGGAAGCCGGAGAAAGTGGAAGAGAAAGCATTTGAATGAGCAATCTCCTTGTTCAAAGTAAACTGTAGAGGTGTTTCATGGAAATCAAGAGTCTGGATGCACTGGGATCTCATTAAAAATCTTAGAAAAAGTTCTGGAATATCTTTCAATCTATCACCTTACGCCCATCTTTATGTGTCTACTTTATTCTTCTTTTGTGTTAAGGATCAGTATTTATGTGTTGTAATATGGTGACTGACAACTCCTATCAAAGATAATAACCAGATTAAGACTGACATCACATCTAAATTTCAAACTTTTATGGGATGCCAACTTGGTTCAGCTGGAACAAGATGCCAAACCCTGGCCTGATTATGTCCAGGAGTCTTATTCAACAATGGCTGCTCTTTCTCTAACATGTAGGATTGCCAGAAAAGAGGGGCTGTTGTGTGACTACAAGTAGCTTTTGAGGGTATTGTCAAAGGATTAAAATAAAGTATGTTTTTTTTTTAAAGAAAAACAGTTAACTCTCATGACTATCTTTAGTGATAGGGAAATAAGCAAAATACAAATCACTAACATTTAATGAGACCAATGGGACTAATTGCTAAGTAGGTTTAAAAATGTATAGATTCCTCCAATCTTTTGTATCCATTAAGAATCATTAGGATTCTTCTACTACTTCCTCTTCCATTTCTATGAAGGAATCTTCACTCATCTCCATATTTGGGGTCTTTTAAACTAACAAGTTAATATATTAGATTTAGGTAGACTTTTCCAGTTACAGAAGTGGAAGCCATTGTTCACTGGTGACTCATTTATTTTTCATCTGGCACAGGCCTGAGTGCCAGGAATGAGGATTTGCTGCTGCTGACTTTGACCTACACAGCACACTGGGAGAGGAATCAGATCTTTAAGCAAGGAAAGGCTCTTAGTTCCAGTAAAAGCTCACCTCAATAAAGGTACAGCTTCTGTCTTAAAAGAGGCTCTCAAGTGTTCTTAGGTAAACCATCTTGGCGTCCTGTAACATAGTGTTCATAGTGTGGTTTCCATACCAGAGCAGCAACATTATCTGGAGACTTGTTCAAGATGCAAATTTTCTGGCCTAGTTCCCAGAGATTCTGATTCAGTATATCTAGAGTGGGCTCAAGAATTTGGAGGAAAATTTTTATTCATAGCATTAAAATTTGAATTTTACTTTGACTCTATCTTTGGATTTTACTTTCTACCTGAAAACTAAATGAAATAAAAGCATGGAGGGGACCTTTAATATTGTTGAAATCTGGAACATATTATTATTGCTATGATTATGCTTTTTGAATATTATTTCTCTGTTATTTTTACATTGGGCTTGATACATTGTGATCTGTATTTGAAAGCTAGCTGAGAATAACTTCAGATGAGAAAGAGATTGGAAAGTTGACTCTCAGCTTCAGGCACTGTTGGATTGATCAGACTCATGTATTGTTCTGGTCTATTGAATCATGTTGGGGCAAAAAGCACAGTGCTCACTGGCAATCCCATGGTATATATAAGAACAGTGGTTGGTGGTAGAGTGGCAGGCTCCAGGTAGCAGCAGGGTTGTTCTGTTTCTGTCGGTCACCTCCCCGTAGAGACCAGCAACATTAATGAATTACTGGGCCCATAAATTGAGAGAACCATGTTGTCCTACACCTCATATTTCTAAAATCTGTTTCTACTCTCCAAGTTTTGGGAGGTGTTTTATTAGCTATTCTGTTGCTATGACCAAAAGACCTGACAAGACAATTTTAGAGAAGGAAAAGTTTATTTGGGGGCTCACAGTTTCAGTGATTCAGGCCTTTGATCACCAACTCCATTCCTCAGGGGCTGAGGGGAGGCAGAACATGGCAGAAGTGTGTGGTAGAGGAAAGTGGCTCAGGACATCACACCAGGAAGCAGAGACAGAGAGAGAGAGAGAGCTCTGCTCAACAAGTAGAAAATGTATACCCCAAAGGCTTGCACCCAGGGACCTACCCACTCCAGCCTCATTCTACCTGCCTACAATTACCATCTAGTCAATTCCTACCTGGGGCCGAATGCACTGATTAGGTTAAGGCTGTCATAATGCAATCATTTCATCTCTAAATTTTCTTGCATTGTCTCACACTTGAGGTTTTGAGGGAAATCTCATATCTAAACCATAATAGGAGGATAATATTTACCTCTCTTCTACGTCCTTTTGACTACTACTCATCTACAAACAGGGGTGAAAATCTTATTTGAAAGGTGATATTTTTCTGAGTGTGTGTATCTCTGCCTTGTCCCCCGTTCTCTTAGGATCTGCTTGCCTATAGTCTGTGAAAGATTTACTGGCCCCCACAACTAAGGAGAAAGCACAACTTCTGTGGTCTTGCCATGTAAAGTGTGGTTTATAGAACAGGAGCATTGCATTAATTGGGGTCTATTAAAACTGTTAAGTTAAACTTGATTTGACCCAAGGATGCTTCTGTATAAGTCCTTAACTAATGAACTACAACTTAACTTAGGAAGTGAACCAACTGAAAGCCTTAGATAGGAGTTTGCTTTCATAACAAACAGTTGATTCTCAACCAACTACAGAACTGAATTTCAGTCAATTACAAAACCATTCAAATAAGGCAAACTCCCAGCTAAAACCAACCAGGTCTCTCTGTATTCCTATTCTCTGTACCTCATTTGAATTTTCTGATCATAAATGTTGTCTGACCATGTAGCAGAATGGACTTCTTTGAACCTATTTTGGCTTGAGATCTATTTGATTCCAGAATGGAGGGGTGTGTATGTATGTGTGTATGGGGGGAGTCAAATAAGATCTTTAAATTAGAGAGGTGATGGGAGGGGAAGGAAGGGGAGGGGGGAATAGGAAGGGTAGCAGAATACAATAGACACTAATATGGCTGTATGTATAAATGTGGCTGTAAAACCAATGTGATACTGCAATCTGTACACGTGGAAAAATAAGAATTCATACCCCACTTGAATCAAATGTATGATATGGAATGTTTTGAGCAACTAATAAAAATATTTTAAAAAAAGATCTTTAAATTTATTGTACTTTTGTGTTTTCACAGAAACTAGAATCTTTGGACTCACCCTAAATGTAATGAATGAGAACCTACATTTTAGCAAAATCTAATGTGACTCACATACCATTAACATTTCAGAAGCCCTGATTTATTTTCTCTAAACTTTTTAAGTATTTAAAAATTATCTGGAGAGATCTCTGAAAATGTAGACAGTCAAGACTCATCCTGATGTTTCACAATCTCCAAGCAGGGTCCTGAGGAAGTATGGAAAACATTGAAGTCCAACTCTCAGTCTGGAACAGTCATTCTTAAAGTTTAATGTGCATTGATGCTCCCTAGGAACTTCCCTTTTCCTGCAGGATCCAGTTCATTTTGGTTGGGACCTGAAATCCTACATCTCTTGGCTTCCAGTTGATATTCTTGCTGCTAGATGACAGGCAGCACTTAGTAGTAAGGTTAGAACATCAGGGTTAGTGGGGATAAGGCAGTGAATAATTGCAAATGTGTCTGATGTGTGTCTTCTGATCCCTTGGATGTGATGTTCTAAGGTTTGGCTTACAGACAACATGATAGTAAGTCTGTTTGGGGCACAGTTACAACAACTGAGTTCTCCTACTCAGCTTTATAAATAATAAAGTGGCTCTTTTGATCTCCATATGTTTGATTCCTATCTCTACTCAGTAGTTTTTTAAGTGTGGAATGTGTGTGTATATGTGTGTATGTATTACTTTAAACCCAAGAAAGATTTAAAAGACACAAAGACTGTCTGAGACTAGTTTCCAAATCTCCTCTTCCTCATAAATCATAAGATTAACATTAAACTCTTATTTCATAATTGCTCCTCAATAAACAGTTTAAATAGTTTTGCCTTAAAGGCTCCTCTACATGCTCTAAGACTTTCTAAGATACTTCTAAAGGTCAGTTTAAATGTAGTCAATGTCTTTCTCAGCTTGAAGCAGAGGAGAAAAATAAACATTTGATAACAGCTTGTAATTCCTTTAAGGGGTGAAAGAATCCATCAAGACAGATATTCTGGGAGTGCTTGGAAGAGGAGGTATGGGTTGTCACTAAGTCATGGGTCTCTAGGGCTCTAGTCTTCTGTGCTAGTGGCACAAATTTGCATAATCTTAAGTAGAGGGAAAAGCAGAACTTTGTTGAAATTTTTATATAGAACAATTTGGGGGTATGGACATGATCTCTATTTGATTACTCAGAGACAGCAGATACTTTAGAGAAAAGCAGATATTGTTGTGTACTTCTCATATTTTTTTTCCAGAGAGGAACATATTTGGAATAAGTATTCAAATTAAGGGTAGCGCTTTCTTTTGTTTTTGTTTGTTTTTCTTTCTCTTCTCTTTTTGTGGTACTGGAATTGAAACCAGCACCTTGCATACACTAGCAAGAGTTCTATCACTGAAGCTACACCCCAACCTTGGATAGGGACCTATATGTTAATTCTACCTTTTAGAAAACCTACAAGGGGAATAAGTCTTCAGATAAATCAGAGATAAAGTAAATAATTACATTTTGAGATTTTTTTTAAAAAGTATGGTTCACATTGTTAAAGATATTCTTTAACTTTCTTTCAAAACAGGTGTTGTTTTATTTGAGTATTTTTGTCCTGACAGGAGAGACACAGAGACTGAAACTTGAAAAGAAAAAAACAATGAAGTTTGGCTGTTGCTGAGGAAAAAATCCTAATGAAACACAGAAAAGACAAATTTGAAACTAATAGACCAAAGGGCTAAGCAGTAGATTAGCAGCACACATTTTATTAAAAATAGATAATTAAGTGACTAAAAAAGCAAAAACAAGGCTAGAAAAATGTTGAGGAACTTACTGGGCTAGATACACATGTGAAATAAAGTCAGTATTTATACCCTTAGTCTTAGGTTGAGTGTCATTTTAACTTAATAGGAACTTAAGTATTAAGTATTATATCATTTATGTTAAAATTCAGTGTTGTTAATTTTTAAATTAAAGATTTCTCGTGAAGTCATGAAAGGATGTATAAAGAAAAATATTTATTGGACACTGTCAAAGTAATTTGACATTTTTTATTTGCATAGAATCCATTATTCCTTCACAATTGTACCTCATTTCCTAGTGAACAAATAATTCTTCCTTACTGTGTACAGACTTTGTAGGATGATAAATCCATAGGCCGTCTTCCATAGCAGAAGATTAATCTGCAGTTCTCTGCTGGGTATTTGAGTCTCAAGCCATTGATACAAGTCTGAGGACAAATGGCCGTAAGTCATCCTCCTCCCTCTGGTCCTCTGACGAGCCTTTCAGACAGAGGGACATTTGCTGTGACTCTTACTTCCTATGTATTTCTTAGGTCTGTAGAATGTCCATATTTTTCCCATTTTTTACCCCAGTGTTGGATTCTCTCAGTTTTCTATTAATTCAGTATCTCTATCTCACCTCCTCTGAGCCCCAAATATGCTTCAATCAATTCCTCTTTGAATTACTCAGTATGTATTGCTTGTCAACAAGAACTCACCAGACAAAATGGGCATCTCCATTTACCGTATCAAGTAAAACTTATTTTAGAGACCAAAAGTGTAAATTATGTTCTGTAGAAATTCACATAGTAATTTTGAAACATTAAATATTACATATTTATCTGCTATGCATTCACCATGCTTCACATTGTCTTCCAAAAAGAAAAAATACAAAGCTTATATTCAACTGACTTCTATGAAAGATGAATCACAAAATAATAACCATATTTAGCTCAGTACAAATGTGAGATATCCTTCCTTACATATTACCATTTTATTTGTTACTTATATGTCTATGTAATGTTTATATAACAAAAATAAGATATTTCTATTTAAAAAATGGAAGACAATCATCAAAAGCAATCTTATTAATATAATTAGATACTAGCTTCTTTATATATCTAGTAAGATTTACTCTACCATCTTTACACAGGGACTAAAAGTTTTACCTCTATTTTCCACTAGTTTTTAATCTCTATTTCTTGTTTTCTTTGTTCAAAAAGGAGAAATCATCTTGGGGCAGTTGTCATGGCATATGCACGAGGGACTACAGAAGCAAAGGCAGATTCCAAGTTCAAGGCGAGGACGGACAATTTAGGAAAACCCTGTTTCAAAACAAAAACTAAAAGAACTTGGATAAAAAAAAAAATCTCAGTGGTAAACCACCCCTGAGTTCAATCACAAGAAAAAAATAAAATCTGGTTATTAAAATAATTTTTTAAAAGCAAATATTAGTAAAATCTTTAGTATTAGAAAAAAGGAAGTATATGGTGAGAAGTTAAAATAACCTGAGAGTTGCTAAGTTTTTAAGGATTTGCTATACTTAAGGTAAAATTACATGTATTAAGAGGAAAAATACAAATTATTAATAAAGGCTTAATTCTTATTGAATATAAGAGAGGTACCCTTGCCCCAGCCTCCTCCTAATTTAAATTCTTCATCCATCTCTTTGAAATACTTCTAAAATGTGTTTGAATGTTTGAAATGCTGAGTGTATGTGGTGGGGAGATACTGGGGATTTAACCCAGGGGTGCTCTACCACTAGGTTACACCCTTAACTCATTTTTATTGTTATTTTGAGACAGGGTTCCAAAGCTAGCTTCAAACTTAGAGATCCTCCTGAGTTTCTGGGATAACAAGTGTGTGCCACCACACCGAGCTAAAATGCTCTTTTTAAGCTACACTATTGCAAGCTTTGGGACACAGGAATGTCTTACTCAAGCACCTGGGAGCAATGTCTGAAATATCATCAAGGAAAACAGTGCTCTTTCCTAGCTCAGTGTTTTCATGGGAGAGTGAGAGCCTAACTTCTGTGGGTGCCTTGCTCAAAGTTGCAAAGTTACTTTTGATTACAAAGATAGCAGAAGCTTAGTTTTCTTGTGAATAGAGCTAGTTATCTGATACAGATGATTACCCCAACTACCCAGTGAATTGGAGATGAACACTGTAAGACTAATGGTACCGTCCAGTCCTCTTACTAAAGGACTATTTATTGCTTTTCTTGCAAAGATGTATATTATGAATACCTACTTGACTATATGAAAAAATGATTTTTTTTCTGTCTTTGCAAATCTCTAAGTAGATTGCCTGTGATGCATATCACATTCTGATTAATGCTTACTTAAAAACAGTTTTTTTCTTTTCTCCCTTTTCTTTTTTCTTTATGAACAGGCTTTTTTTAAAAATGGGTTGGGAGGAGATTTTATGTTTAATTGTACTTCACCAACAATATATCAAATAGATAATCATTTTTCTAGGGTTTTGGAACATTATAAATAGTAATTATGTGGCTTATATTAAGAAAAAAAGAAAAAATCTGAGATGTCAAGATCAACTAATTTGTTACTTTGCTAAAATAATTTCCTTGATATGTTTCTTTAATAAATTCACTTTAAAATTAAATAATTTTAATGCAAAGTTGTTAATTTGTGTGTGTGTGTGCCTGATTAATTGCATACTTTCTAAAAAGAGGATTGATGCTTAGACTTTAAATAAGTAGCTGAAGGACCTACAGACTTGTTGATTTCTGCAGTACCCTGAAACCTTCATTTGTTCTATTAGGTCATTTATTATCTAATAAAGTCCAAGATATATTTTTAGAATAGTATAAATATTGTCTGCTTACCTACATTGTTTTATTCTAAAAATATTTGTGCAGTAAATACTATAACAGGATTTCTACATTTGAGATTCAGAATTCCTCTAGATGTTCTTCCTAGCCTGAGTTCTTTGAGGTTTCAGTAGTAGCAATAATCACAGTTCATTTGATTCTGATAGCTTTTGTGTTTTTATATAGTCCCTGATGTTCTTTATATTACCCATTTGACTGCAGGTGTGTTTTGCTCTTACTGCTATGGATCTAAATGGACAATGACAAAAAAAAAAAAAAGCCAAAAACAACAGTAGTTAATTTCCACAGTGGGAAGAAAAATTAAATAGGAGATAAACTCATTGACTGGGCTGTTTATTTATCCTTCTTCTGAAAGAATACAACATTTCCATCCTGAAATATAAATTAGTCTTTGATTTGCTATTGTGAGTATGTGAAAATGTTAAGTATTCCTGAATTAAATGGAAACAAATTTCTGGAATCTTTCTACAGTGACAACAATGGCCAATGAATGAAAAATTATATACAAACACACACACACACACACACACACACACAGGATTCAAATTAAAGGGATAACTGTTCTCTAATAATTATAAATGATAATGAATACTTACAAAATGGAAGAACATAAAAATGAATTAAGAAATTTTAAAAAATTAAAGGAAGCAACACGTTTTAAAGCAAGAGATAGTGAAATCTCTGGTTATACTAATCTGAATAATTTCTGAAGTTTCAGTGTTCTGTGTGCTCTGTATATGGGAATTTCAGGTTTGCCTTCCTCAGGCAAAATTTCATGACAACAAAGACATCTCTAAACAGCTGCTTGGTTTGGACTACTGCTAACCAATATTAGGAAAGAGCTGTTGTTCCTAATCGGAACAGACACTGGTCTCTTTCTCATGCAAATGATTCTTCTAACAGCATTTTGAGTCATAATTCAGCCAAGGATTGGTTCTGATTGTATGGGGTTGCTAGGAAACACCCTTCTCTGCATGTGGATGAAAAGATACTTCTCCTTCACAGTGCAAAATTTTTAGAATGATGGATATTAAATTTAAGATTATGTGTGAATTAAACATTTTCATAAAATTGAAGATAAAAGGTTTTGTCTCCTCAGAAGACATAGTTACATAAAGACTTGCTGGCTTAACTTTTAGTCTAAAATTTCTGCATTTCAATATTGAAGAATTCAAATTTCCTCTGCATGGCAGTGTTTTTGCTGTGCATCCACAAACCTGAGAGCATATTAATTAGCATGTTGTTAGAGTGTAAGGGATTTTAATAGCCTATCTGGAAGGGCGCCCACATGTCCCTGGAAAATTACAAGCAGCAATTCACCAGCTATAACTGATAACCAGATGGATAAGTATGGAGTTAATGTTATTTCTTCTGGGACCAGAATGTCAAAATGAATATCTAATTAGGCTACTGAACAACTTTCAGGAGCACAAAGCAAGCTGAATCACATAAATCAAGGATCAGTTTTAAGAACAGTAAGAATAGACTAAAGTCATTTTAATATTAAAATTAAGAAGTCAAAAGAGTAAAAGCTTTGGCATTGTTGAATAGGAGGCAGACAAAATATGTGACTATTATACCTATTTAATTAGATTAAAAGGTATTTTAAGCTGACTTATAAATTGGTGAAATAGCATGGCTGCAAATTATATACAGATAAAAATATTTTTATGAAGGTAGAACAATTGTTTAAGACTCAATGTGAGAAAAAATTCTTAATGTTGTTTTGAATCCAATAAAATACAAGTGTTTATTTTAAATTTATGCCAGTACTTATTACTTGCTGTAGGAATTGATGCATGTGAAACTTCTTTAGGCTCAAAAAATTACAAACTATAATGTAGATGAATGAAGTAACTTATTTCTAATATTTACAATAACTTGGAGAATTTAAAGAACTTGTGTGCCTGTACAAAACAATCATATTATTATTTTTCAAGAAACTTATTCTTGATTCCTCTCTTGACTTAATTGTTTTCAAGGCTAAAAATAAAATAAATCAATAGCAGAAACGTGTGTCACTAGTTTTATCTTATCTATTGAAGTATCTTGAGATAATAAGCAAGAATATTTTATCATTTCAATGCTGCTTATAGCATTATGGGTTTGTTGTTGTTGTTCCATGGAGAGCCTGAAGTACATGTGAACACATTAAGATTGGTTGTTATTTCTTAAATGGACAATGATCTAAAAAAAGGAATTTCCAAGATGAGAAAGAGAATTTCTTTTGAGCCTTCCAAAAGAGATCGTCAGAATTTTTGGTTGTGCTACAAAGTCACTCAAAACTGCATTTAATTTATGATCTACCAATTAATGTTCTTATATCTTTGGGAAAACATTTATCTCTTAAATAGTTTCATCATTTGCAAACTTGGTAAATAATATCCCTGTCATAGAGATCCCATAGCAGTCAGATGACAATGTACATAAAGCATTTAGGAAATTGCTTATCTCATGGTAAGCATGAAACGACTCTGCTTATTATTATGGTATGATTCATATAAGTGTCTGCAAACATGAAAATATCTATACAGTACAGTCAGCTGAATTTCTGTCATGTCATACTCTCTTCAAAGCATCATTATTCTTTTCTTAATTTTTGTTTTATCTATAACTTAGATGTTTTTAGGTCTGTTACTTTTTGAATCGTCAGTTTTTTGCTCATATCCTCACATATTAAGTTTTCTTTCTTATGAAAACAAAATAGCTGCAAAAAATGAGCACTGGTCTTTTAAATCCATGCTAGAGGCAAGCCAGAATCTTTGGCAGCATTATGAATGCAGTCAAAAAATAGCTGAAACTCCCTCTGATACCAGTGTACTCAGTTCAACACTATTTTCCTCTTAAACATGCGGTCAGTGAGGTCCATTTCTGCTTTTGAGAAACCAGTGTCCATATTAGAAATAACCTAACTATTTAATATATGAATTTCAATTCTTTGAAACAAGATTTATAGATTTCTTTGACTGTTTGTCAGTCACTAGCAACACAGACCTTGGAAAATAAATGTAATTAGCTGAATTAAAAAATATGAACTAGCTGGGCACGATGGTGCACACCTATTATCCCAGTGGCTGGGGAGCCTGAGACAGGAGGATCATGAATTCAAAGCCAGCCTCAGCAACTCAGTGAGACCCCTGTCTCTAAATAAAATACAAAATAGGGCTAGGGATGTGGCTCAGTGGTTGAGTGCCACTGAGTTCAATCCCAGGTACCCTCCCTCCCCCACAAAAAATTATGAACTAGCATTTCACTTTGCATAATTGTTTCAGATTTCCAATGTTTTCACTGCACGTTGTAAGGTAATGTGTGGGAATTACATATTGAAAGGAAAATGCTTCTTCAGACCCAATGGTAACTTGTATTAGCTTTGTGGTCTTTTTATTGTAAAATATGAAGTCGTGTTGATCATCTTCACTCTTTCCCATTTCTTTCAGTAATACTGAAATCTACAAGGAGAGAAAAGACACAAAGGAGGAAGATAGCTGCACCTCTTCAGGACATGGTTAGTACATTAATTCAGGCCTTCCAGGAAGACATCAAAATGGAAAGAAATATGCACATTTATTTGGAATAAATCTTTGTGAAGGACAAAGGAAGAGGAAACAGGGAAGGCCTTCAGACCATGGTACAGAACTGATCCCTGTGAGAGGAGAGCAAGGATGAAGAGGCACTGGGCAAGAAAAACTTCAGAGGACCAGTTCTCGGAAAACTCAGCCAGGCGGAAAAGAAATTCCAAGAAAATTTTACTGTTAGAGATGGCCCACATCGGGCAAGGATGGTCTGGCTCTACAGGTCTGTCATGCTCAGTAATTGGTTGGGGGCTTATAAAATGTGACAGAGGCCATCTGCAACAGGTCACTTGAAGGACGATCTGAGTGCTTGGAAAGCCCCCACAGCAAGCCTCCTATTTAGTCAGACTTTCCTGGGTTTTCCTCACAGAATATCAATAACAAACCTGAAGTATGACTACAGATAGCTTGGTTTTTACAGGGAGGCATAGCCACAGGTTATTTTTATATCAGCATCCCAGGTAATAGGAATTTTACATATTTACTGTGCATCTATTTTTCTAGATCAACACTTCAAAAAGTATATTATTTTATGTCTATACTCCCTTTTCCTGTCTAATATCCTAAACAATTATTTCATTTTCTTTTTGCTAAACCCAGATGTGACCTTAAAGAATTCCTCTCAATATGGGAAATCAGTTAGATAATAACAATTAGATTTTCAGTATGAAAAGAAATGCATTGATAATTGTCACATGAGGCACTCTAAACTATTTCTTAAGTCAGACAAGGGGAGAGCACTATACATGACCTTATACTTTCTTTCTCTCTTGATTGATTGATTGATGTGTGCATGTTTTGGAGGATGGATGGACAGATGACTAACTTATTGATTGATGGACACAAACTGCTAAAGATATAGTAATTAGAAGATAACAAGGCACTTTAGAGAACTCACAATCCAGCAGAGAATAAAGACTGGCAAACTGTTCACAACAATACAGAGTGGTAGGTACTATACTATAGAAGTACAAGTAAGTCTATAAATATATAAAAGAGGCAAGTAACTCAAATTAAGGCATCTGGAAAGATTTCCAGGAGAAAGTGACATCTTCAATAAATATTAAAGCAAATTTCAGTCAGAAAGAGTTAGTTGAGGTCAGGATTATTTCAAGCAGAAGAAACTGCAAGTGCTATTGATAAAAGGAGAATGAGTAAGGCATACTACTGCTTTCTTATCGAAAAGAATGTTTTAAAGCTGATCTATATGCTGCATAAACAGATATCCAGTACATAATTCAATGATTTCCATGAGAAAAACACCATGGAGCAAAAAGTACAGGAATTTTTCTATTCAAATATTTTAAAATTCATAGAACAACTGTGATTAAATGACCAAGTTGATAGTACAATGGGAGTCCTCTAAAGAACTCCATTTCAATATCAAAGAACAAGAGTGGAGGTTAAAAACCTGAATTACCTCTCAGCTCTGCAGCTTGCTGAGTAGGACATCACCTACTCCTCCTGAGCATCAGTGTCCTGCTTGATTGCATGTATATCTCACTGAAAATTGGGAAAGTTGATGTGAAGTGTCTCATGAGCTAGTAGCTTTATACAAATACCATTCTTTACTTGTGTTATCATTTTGTCAAATGTTCACTGTTGCATAAATTTCAGAATATATAAAAGTATGAGATGCTAGAAGTAGGCTTGCCATAATTAACAAATTAATATAGGATATCATGCAATATTTAGAATATACTTACATTAAGAATTTAATAATTCTTTATATGAAGTTTAAATTTAACTGAGCATCTTGTATTTTATATGAAAATCCTAGTTATAGGGAAAGTAGCAGGGAGAAGGGTAAATGATACAATAAAATGATAAAGATGGGTAAAAGTTGGGCAGTGGTAGCTACATTACTCTATGTACTTTTTCCCATTTTTTTCTCCTTAAAAATGAATACATGTTGATTAAAAATATATATAAGCAAAAGTAAGTATTTAAGAGAATCATTGAATATCAGATAATCCTTATTGTCAATTTAATGAATCATCTAAGCACACATAAGTATATGTGTGTATCTATATAAATGCATAATAAGTAGAATCCTACCATACATACTTTTTATATAAACTGAAATTTTTATTTGATTAAATATCTTAAATGTCTCTCTATGTCAACAAACCTGGGTGTGCATCCTGTATTTTTTAACTTGTAATTCATTTCATTATTATTTAACTTGTAATTCATATATATATATATAAAACAAGGGATTTAAATAACTCATTAAAGTTTTATATTTAGTTGGATAAAACTAAATATTTGATAGAATTATAAAAACTTCATGTCTAATCTCTGAGGGTTTTTTGTTCGCTTGGTTTTCTTGGCTGATTTTGTGAATTAAATTGATATAAGACAGATTAACAGGGGAAAACTATACATGTTTATTTACCCCAATTTTTATATTGCATGGGATCATTCACACAGGTATGAAGGCCCAAAGTCTCAATTAAATTATAATATACTGAACTGGACAGAATAATAAATTTTGAAAATATTCCAAGGCAAAGGTGTTCTTGTTAAGATTGTTAACTGGTTAGATAAGTAACTGGGAGCTGTTTGTGCATATATCCCTAGGCCTCAGCTTCCTGTTTTCCTAATAATGTAGTTTTCATTTGTTATAGGGAAGGTATCTTTCACATGGGAATTTCATCTGATTTTTAAGAAATAGCAAGAAGGCCAGAGTGACCTTCTTGCATTTATGGTTTTTATAAGCGCCTTTAACTCAAAATAATTTTGTGACAACATGTCACATTTTGGGGTGCTATGCTCTGAACTCCTTCACTTATACTTTTATTTTTTTCCCTTAAAAAATCTTTAAAGAAAAATTATTTGAATCAAGAACAAGTTATTTAGGTATATTTTCATACAAATGAATAATTTACTTCCAAAAATATCTTACCATTTAAATTTTCAGAAATAGTATATGAAAAATCTTCCCCTATTTTGACAACTCTCAGTATTGTGTTACTTTTGAAAATTCTATAAAGAAAAATGGTGTTTTGTTTTTAATAATAAACATTTTTATTACTATTAAATTTAAGTGATATATTTTGTCCACTTATCTAGGAATTGTCCATGCTGATAGACATTGCAAATTTTCTGATATTGCTCTCTTCTATTACTTGTGTTCCATCAAATCCTTACCTTCAGTTTGAAATTGGTTAGACTAAAATCTGACTTTAGAAGATAAACAATAAAGTCTATCATTTTCTGCTCAGAGGGATTTTGGTGGGAAGGGGCAGGATGAGAAAAGTATAGAAGTATAGAGTAAAATTTATAAGTCTCAGAGAAAGTGTGTTAGATGCCTAGAAAAGCATATTGAAGCCCCAAATCTTTAAAACCTATTAACGTATTGAGACTTTGCTTCCGAAGGCTCTTTTTTATTTCCCTGTTTCCATCTAGGATATGCTCCAGTCAAGTAACCTTGTAGGTACAGCAGATAGGTACTGCATTGATAGCAATATTTCTTAACATTCTTGAGATGAGTTCTGCTTGGATTCAGAGACACCTTCCCTAGCCTTTCCAGTCTAACTCTATAACTCATGAATTAAATTGCTTAATTTTAGTTTTCCTGAAGCCTCTCAAAACTCATTGACATGAAAACACTTAGAAACTGTTTGCTCTCTTTTCCATACTGTGGTGAAGACTGAGAGGAAGATCAGAGTCGCTTTGGTGAATAAATAAAATATATTTGTTTCCATTATGTTTGAATGCCATGTGAATTATTTCACATTCTTGTCACAGTAATTAAAAAAAAAAAAAAACTTTACTATTGTGGACTAAAAATGAAGTACTGAATACCAACTTTTAAAACCCAATGATCGTAAGATCTGAGTCTATTTAAGTCTAGGCTTATATCATAGTTTAGGAAATCATCATGTGAGCAGCAGAGCATAAAACCCATTATCTTTCCTTCTCTCCTGTTTAATGGATTCACTATCTTTTGTTTATTTTGAATATATTAATTGTAATGTTTTAAAATTTTATTTTTGTCAAATAACTGAAGTTATATATGTGTGTAAATATATAGATATAGATATTTCTATGTCATTTTTAAAATGGTGATTATCAAATGTCCCTAAAAGAGATTAAATATGTACATTAGCATTTAGCATTCAGGGGTTATATAGAAAACATGAAATATAGCAAAAACTGTAAAAATATTAGAAACAGAAAACAAAATGTGAGTGTATAGATTTTTTTTTATCTCTCATATGTGAAAAAAAATTCGTTATCAATAAAAGAAGAAAAAATGGTTAGGTCAGAATTTAGCTAAAATATTACAAAGTAAAATATTTAAGTACTAAATGACTGGCAAAAATGGATTAAAAATGCAAATAATCATAAAGTTTAATTTACAATTAGGAAGAAAAGAATTAATATAGCAAGCCCAACTACTATCTTTGAAGATCCTGTTTATAAAGTTGGCCCTTGGTTGGCGTTTGGAATTTGGATTTCAAGAGGTACCTATTATTGCATGATAAATTGTGTCATATGACTCAACTGTTTGTATAAGCAATGTGATTCATGTGAATATCTGCTTTCTATACAGTAGTCTAAATTTTAGGACATGCCAGGAACAGGATGCTTATGTGCCAGCCTTCTAGAACAGCCCTGGACTCTGAATCTCTACTGAGCTTCCCTGGTGGGCAACAATTCATGTTGGGGAAATTCAGTGTGTCTTAGGTGACTCCACTCAGAGGGGATTCCATAAGTTTGGGTCTGATTTCTCCTAGACTTTGTCCCAGGGTACCTTTTGCATTTGCTGATCTTTGCTTTGTACCCTTTAACTGTAGTAAAGGATGGCTGCGAATACAACCATGAGTTCTTCCAGCATTTTCAGACCTGGGGCTGCCACTGGGGACTGCTGAAACAAACATGTCAGACAGTGCTAGATTCAACACATTGGCTTACATAAGGAAAGACAAGAGCACATAATGAAAAAGATGAAAACTAGAATAAAAATATTCTTTATTAAATAGCATAACATCAAAATATAAACTGGAAACAGAAGGACATACAAAAAGATACTGATAAAAACAGTAAGAGATTTTAATTAATGTCTTTCAGGTGATAAGATCGAACAGATTAAAAGTAAATATATAGGAGATTTAATCAACAAGAATAATATAAAGCAGCCAGGCACACGCCTGTAATTCTAGTGACTCGGGAGGCTGAGGCAGGAGGATTGAGAGTTCAAAACCAGCCTCACCAATTAAGCAAGGACCTAAGCAAATCAGTGAGACTCTGTCTCTAAAGAAAGTATAAAAATGGGCTGAGGACATGGTTTAGTGGTTAAGCACCCCTGGGTTCAATACCCTCCCCTCCAAAAAAAGAATATAAAACATGCATGTTGTCTACAATAATGTAAAAACAAAGAATATATCTGCACATACAACTGCATGGAGGAATATTTTAGCTTTCTTTGCTTCTGTGACTAAAGGACCCAACCAAAACAATTGTAGAGGAGAAAGTTTATTTGGAGGCTTACAGTTTCAGAGGTCTCAATCCATAGACAGCAGGCTCCATTCCTCCGGGATCCAGGTGAGGCAGAACATCATGGCAAAAGAGTGTGGAAGATGGAAACAGCTTACATGGTGATCAGGAGAGAGAGAGAGAGAGAGAGAGAGAGAGAGAGAGAGAGAGAGAGAGAGAGATTCTCCAGATATAAAATATATACCCCGAAGCCACACCATCCCAATGAACCACTTCTACAACCCATCTATCTCCAGTTACCACTCAGTTCATAACAGGGGTTAACTTACTGATTAGGTTAAAGCTATAACCCAATCATTTCCCCTCCAAACCTTCTTGCATTGCCTTGCAAGTGAGCATTTGGGGGATACCACATCTAAACCACACAAGGAATTTCATATTTCACAATTTTGCCTTATTACTAATTGTTTTAAAGACTGTTCCCTTGACTTGTCTATCCTGGGCTATTACCATACTTTTAAAAATTATTATGAACTTTCAAGGTTTTTCATAATATGTACTTCCTTAAAAATCATCATATATTTTTGATTATGTGTTATTTTGTGTTAATGGGAGATTACTTTTCCAGTTTCTGAGAAAATTTTGATTGGTTATGTTCTTATAACAAAGTAGCATAGGAATTAGAGATTCAGTTGATACACCAAATCTTCCTGTGTACAGACAAGGATTACCTCTACAGATACTACATTAATAATATTTTTTCAAAAACAATATTATCTTAAATACTATTTTAAAAAATTAATTTAGAAATAAACTACACAAGTGGAAAATTGATAGAAATTAACATTACAGCTAAATGATTTATTTTAAACTGAGCACCCATGTAAGCTTAAACTATGACAAGAAATGGAACATTACCAGTACTCCACCAATCCTATTACACCACTTTTCAATTTCTCCCCGAATGACACTAATCTCCTTACTTAAATGGCAATAATTTCCTTCCTTTATTTTGTAAAATAGCAATTAAAATGTACATGATTAATCAGTGTAGTTCAATCTTGCCTGGTTTTAATATTTTTGTAAATGGAATCATAAAGTATATTATTATTGTAATAACAAATACTATTTTATTTATTAAGAGGAATTCTTCATAAATTTGGATTTAGGCATTTTGTGATTTTAATTTTACTTTGCAAATATTTTATCTTGATCTGTCATTTATATTTTCCTTCTTGTAACAGAATCATTGATAAATCCATAGTATTAATTTTAGTGTAATCCTATTTATTAAAGCATTTTTATATTTCAATAATTTTTACCTATACAGAGCTCATGGAGCTATACTCTCTCTTAAATGCTTTACTGTTGTGATTTATCCATCCAGCTTATCTCTTTCTTTAAAGGGAACATTAGTCCAGTACACTTGATATGTATTGCTGAAATATTTGAGTTTGGTTTGTCAAAGCTAAAAGGAGACACCAAAGACAAATACCTCTAAATTTGAAGGATTTATTCAGGAGCAAATTAAAAAGATTATAATCCAGGGTCCATGTTACAACAAGCCACAGGTGCACCTGAAAGAAAAGGGTAAGGGAAGCTTTTATTAGAAAAAGGGAGAAATTCATGTAAACTGCTGGTAAGCAGAGTTCATTGGTTTTGGAGACCCGAGGCAGCTCACTGGCATCAGCTCATTGATACATGTGCCAGTTGCTAGAAGAAAGTCTTGTCTGAATTGTTGCCGCTTTAAAGGATATTAAAGATAAACTTTGTTACAGAAATAAATGCATACATGCAAGCCATGCAAAGTATGGAGTGCATGCAAAATGAGCAGGGATTTCTTATGCGGCTTTTACAGAGTCCTTGAGACAGTACTTATCTCACACAGACAGGCCTGAGTTTCCTCTTTCACAACTTCCTGGCTCTAATTTTGTCTGCCTCTGATAAGAATGATTTCATCTTGGTATCAGCAACTTTCACAAAATCTACTATTTTCCAAATGTTTATTATTATTTTTTAAATTTAGCTTCCTTTTTCTATGATTCTTTATTCCTTTTTGCTTATTTTGTATTAATTCTTCACATATTAGCTTAGACATTTTACTACTTTTAGAGTTGTTACCCTTGACCAAAGAATGATTAAACATTTATTTTCAACATAGAGAAATATAATAAATTGGTATTTTTATTCTTTTTCAGACAATGGGAAGATGTTGATATCGCTCATAGCACAATGCACAGGTTACAGATATTTTCAGTCTCTGCTAATAGAGAAATTGCCCTGTTGAAGCTGTTTCACTCAGTAAGCCATGCTGTTCAGACCTTGATATGCAAGGTGTTGAATTCCATGTTATCATTGTAACTTGCTATTTCAAATAATTAAAATCACCATGTCTCAAGTGAAGTAATGATAGGGAGTGGCTATAGAAATTCTGTTTGAATTAATCTATTACCCAGTAAAATCTCAGTATATTTATTCTTGATTTCTGTCATCTGAACTGCTTCTTTAAAATACCTATTATATCAAAACACACTATACAGTCTTCGGAAAATAATTATTTGAATACATTATATGAAGTTTAATTATTTCAGAAAATGACTGATATATAGAGTTACATCTTTCAAAACTTAGCCTACTACTAAAGAAAACAAGAAAATGCCAATAAGAAAAGGCAAAAAACGGATTTTATAAGACAGGTAATATTTAAAACTGCTGCAGACACATGGAATTATGCCTTTGATGATGACTATTTCTGGTGGTCATGTATTTTACTTATATAAAATGTAACAATACTTGCACAGAAATCATTAAGTGCTATTCTGGATTCTGAGTGGAACAAAATTATCTAGTATTTATAACTTTGTTTCAAACTGCAATTAAAATATTTTTATGCTTTTTCTTCAAAATTATAGACATGAACTTTAACAATGAAATTTTACTATATTTTCTTTAAGAACTAGTTAAGCTATTTTATTTTCTTACCTTTAATTTCTTTTTAAGTAACCATTTCTTGAAAGAAAGCAAATTGCTATTTAAGTAAATGTTTATTCAATTATTAAGAAGAAAATGATGCTTTTTAAAATAGAGTTGTTTTATTTATCATAATTTAAAAAAAATCAAGTAATGCATCAACCATTTGTCAAAACTCATCAAATCCAGCCTCTGTTATCTTTTATTTAATCTCTTTCACCCCTTTTGTTCTTTGGTATTTAAATCCACAAATTTCTTTTTGATTACATTAATTCAGTATTTTTCCTAAGTTTATACTGTTGTAAACAAAAGGAGTGGCTGGTGTAAGTTTTAGTTCTTCTCACAACCTGTTTTCAGAGATGCTGCTTTCTGGGAGCTGTTGATTTGGCTGTCAAAATTGTACACCAAAAAAAAAACTGCCAGGATATGCATTTGATCCACTGTATTATGTTGCACGGTGATCAATTGCCTGTCCAACTTGGTTTTGCACTTATTATTTTCATGGAAATTTCTTTCTTGGCTATTCTTAGGTGTGCTCTACTTTCTTGTGCCACCACCCATCTATACTCTTTATGCATTTAGGAGTTTATTAAATTAAACTTCAACATACACATTAGCTGCTGAAAACATTAATGTACTAACAGTTACAATCAAAACCATTCCTGTAAACCTGTATTAGAAATTGCTGATTGCGGGGAACTTAATGGAAGTGTCCTACTTTCTGGAGTCATTTGTTTTGATGAGAGCCTGAGTGTAAATTCTGTGCAAAACACAGACAGCTATTACGCAGTTAATTATGCACAAAGTAAACATGTACAACTGCAAACAGCAAAATGCCACCTAATAATGGATAACTCCAGATTTATGGTATGCATGCCCAATCTGTAAAGGCTTCTACTCATGAATCTAAAATGAATGGAACATTACCTAAATGATCCAGAATGAAGGATTTAATACATTGCTCTACCCTTATTGCTACTTATTTCTTGTCAGCAGATTTTTCATTTTGCCTTAATTTATTGTACATAAACACTATGCAAATGTTTGGGTCATATTTAAAAACATATGGCTTGTTCTTATGATTACTGGTGAGGCATTTTGTTACAAATTACTTGTTAAGCAAATCACTTTCTTAATTATGCAGGTCAACACATAATCACCAATGTTCACATGCACTTGTTAGACAAAGCTCCACTAGGTAAACATGCTGTGCAGAATTTAGGGATTATGCTGATATATTTTTCCCAAAATGTATAGCACTGTTGCTTTCTACTTATTCTCATCAATGTAAATTCATTTCTTTTACAACAGCATTTCAAATTTTATATTTTCTGTTAATAGGGTTTTTTTCTGAAATTTTATATCAAATAAAATATATAACTTCATAGATTTTTATCTACTCCCCAGATAAAAATAATTCAAGAGCTACTAAGTAAATTCAAATAAGATTACATTGTATCAGTTCACATAATTAAATTTTATGCCTCTTTGTTCCAAGAAGTTAATATGACTTACAAAATAATGCCCTAAAGGCTAGCACCTAAGGATGTCTGTAAGAATTATCTCAGGGTAAGGAGAGAAATGAAAAATGGGAGGAAGAAGATGTAGCTGGAATAGAATTAATTCACAAAATACATCCTGAGAGATTTTTGAGATCTGGAAACAATTTGGTGGCAAACATTTTATTAGTCAAAGCAGACAAAGAAAGAGAGAAAATGCTTTATGATAGATTGTGTTAAACCAATCTTCTTCAGAGAAGCACATTTATTCTTGATTTTAAAACTACAGAAACGTATCCTGTGCATTCCAGTAGATAAAATGGTCTTTAAGAAAAGAAATCCGAGATGTGTCAATGTAGGTTGATTGACTATAACAAATGTACCACTCTGATGCAGGATGCTGATGGTGGAGAAGGTTGTATATGGGGGAGGGCATCAATGAGAACTCTGTACTTTCTGTTTAATTTGGCTGTGAAACTTAAACTGCTGTAATTGATGAAATTTATTAATTTAAAAACTCAAACAGTAGTATCATTAATTCTCATGACAGATTATAGACTGTTCCACATTCAAACCTTCAATGTTAAAGAATAACAGAAAAATAAGCAGAAAATTGAGTCAAAGCTATCTCCTGTCAGTGAGAGCATATGTAAAGTAAAAATATTTCTGTTTTGTTATGCAACATTAGGGAATGTTCCTTTTGAATTATTTCAGTAGTGTACACACACAGACACACGCACATTATGTATACACATATTTGGCATAAGTACCTTATAAAGTATTTTTTAATATTTTTTTTAGTTTTTTTAGGTGGACACAATATCTTTATTTTACATTTATGTGGTGCTGAGAATTGAACCTAGTGCCTCACGCATGCTAGGTGAGCGTACTACCACTTGAGCCACATCCCCAGCCTCCTTATAAAGTATTTTGATGTAATATCTATACATTACATTCATATATAAGAATGATTTCAGAATAGAAAAAAAAGAAAAGTTGGTTTGAATCTGTTTTTCTTGTGAGTAATTTATAGATAATACATGTGCATACAGAAGGCATAAAAATTAATACAGTAAGAATATTTGGAGAGGGAACCATTTGATGATGGGGAGTTGACTGCTTTACTTGGATTATGTACATGCTTTTGTTACAGGGCATTTGTGAAACTGCAGTTAAACCAAGAGCTAAGTACTTTCATTTACCTTGAGAAAAAATGTTTAGGTTATTGGAAAGTTTTGCTCACTGTGTCTTAGAACATATTCTTTCAGCTGTACTTATGTATCATCTTTTCTTCTCTTTTCTAAAGTACTATATGATCATTTAACAAGAAGCAAAGAGTGTGATGGTGTATCCAAATTCTTTTTTAAAATTAGTATCATCATTTTTGTTATTTTGTGTTATGGAGCTGGAATAGAATGCCACTGCATGGGAGGTCAAAATATGAAATCAATTACCTTATTTGTGCAGTTCCATTTACTATGCAAAGCATATGGCTTTTCTTTCTTTCTTTTTCTTTCTGTTTTTTTTTGGGGGGGGGCTGGATAATTACTCCCTTGCTTTTTTCCATTGCTATTATCAGCTTTCTCTTTATATCATGTTCTTTTGTTGGGTGAGAGGGATGCAATATGATTACATTCTCTTAAAATATTCTCCTGGCATGAATGCACTGAGTATCTGTTTATTTTAAAAATCAATAACTATTTTCAAAAAGTGCGTATAATCAGAGACAGAGAAAAGCATAATAAGAATGCAAGTCTTAACACAAAGATGACTACAAAGTCTATTTACTATATGCAATGTTTTTTAAATGATCTCACTATTGGTGAGAATTGTGCAATTTTGGATATGAAAATAAAACAGAAAAAAGAAATCAGTAACAATTAGAATTAAAATTATGAAATCTTAATGGCTATGAAATTCAAGAAATTGTGTAAGTTAGATCACCTCTTCAGATTACTTACATTTTAGACAAAAATATACCATGTAATCACTTTAAATTTTCTGTGGTAATTCTTTGTCTTTTGGAAAGTGTTAAGCCAAATTTTTACCCTGGATACCAATTAACAATTTAAATATTGAGCTAAAATGCAATTTACTTTTGTATTCTCAGATGCTTCACCACACTGATCATTATAAGAATAGAAATTTATATTTTTTTTTGCTATTCTCTTAGTCTGCAGCTTACTGCTATTATTTTTAAAACTTCAGTTTATTGATTAACACTATATTACATATACACATTAATTTTCCTTTTTTGTGATTATTTTATGCTTCATCCCAAATTTTGTAAAGCTTTGAGTATTTATTAAATTCTTGACGTGCTATCATTGATGTTGCTTTGATTCTTATAATAATTTGTAATTCACGGAGTGCTCTTTAATATAACCTTGGCATATGACCTCATGAGGTCAATCTAAGATAGATAGTGGTCACTTATAAAAAGAACACAGACATGTTTTGTATAGAATATTTTAGTAGCATATAGGAAAGTAGCTAAACAATTATATATCAGAATTCTTCCTTTTCTTACTGAAAATCACTGGAAAACAGCTTTATGAAAAATTATTGAAACTTATAGGAATAGAAGACAATATAATAGTAAACCAGACTATTAGTGGCAGAATAAACTTGTCAAAACCTTAGAAACAGATTAAAAAACAAATAAGGAAAGCAAGAAAAAATTGAGGAGTTATTCAAAAACAATATCTAGAAACTGAATGAAGAGATTAAATAAGAAAAGTAATTTAAATAATATGAAAATTTGATACACCAACCCATGCATATGCCAATTACTAGTAAACACCATAAAATTCTATGCAAATTCCATTTCTAGTGCTGAGCACTTCTTTTTGTACTATAAACACTATATTTCCATCTGATATTTTCTGATGTTTGAAGAACTTCCTGTAGCAATTCTTTAGTGTGTATCTGATGGTGATGAAATCTTTCAGCTCTTTTATGACTGAAAAACTTATAATTAAATTTTGGCTTTTATAAAATATTTTCTCTTGTAGAATTCTATGTTGAATTTTTTAAATACTTTGAATTCTATTGGGTGTAACTGTCCCCAGGTATTTTTTTTCTTTTTAATTTTAAGTTGTAGATGGACACGTTACCTTTATTTATTTTTATGTGGTATTGAGGCTCAAACCCAGGACCTCACACACGTTAGGTGAGCGCTCTACCACTGAGCCACAAACCCAGCCCACTCCCACATATTTTAATATTTTTTCATTTTTATTAGTTCTGATGTGTCTAGGTATATTTTTTTCATATTATTTGTGCTTGGAAATATTTGAGATTGAATTCAAGTTCATTATTTTCTTAATATCTAAATTGTTACCTATCCCATGAAAAAAATTTTCTTTTCTGACATTATAATTTTTACTTCTAGTAGATTATTTCAGTCTTTTCTGTATTTTCAATGTCTCCACTTAACTTTGGAACATATGGAGTAGTACAGCTGCAGTTACTGTTTTATCGTCCTTGTCTGCTCATTCCAACATCTGTGTCAATTCTTGGCCAGCTTTGATTGATTGATTTTTCTCCTCATTCTGGGCCAAATTTTGTGCATTTTTTCCTTATTTGGTAATTTTTGATCTAATGTCACACCACAAAATGATTTTATCTTGCCAGGTGCCATTTTCTTCTGTATCCTATAAATATTTGTAAGCTTGTGTATTGGACATAGGCAAGTCACTTAAAGTGACTTAAAGTGTTTGATCTTTTCATGTCTTGCTTTTAAAGATTTGTTAGATGAGCAAGACCCTTGTGAGTTCTGCACCCTATGCTCCATGAATTTTGAAACACCCAGTCCTGCTTGATTGATCAGATACTATTCCATGCCATATCTGGGTGTCAAAGTACGACTCCCTTTAATTCTTTAAATGGTACTTTCCTTGCTGTTGGGTATTTTCTTAACACTTGAGCAGATTAGAACTCTACTGAAGTTTTGATTATATTGTTAAAAAATAACAGAAAAAAAGAATCCCTTCAAATATCTGGAGTTCTGTGCACAGAGAACTCTCTCTCCTCTATGGTACTTAGCGCCACAAAATTTAAGTTTGTTGATCTCCCGGGACACTTATCTCCTCCATTCAGGGATTTTGTTTACAGTCCAGCTCCTTGTACTATGTCCTGGGCATTTTCTCAAGACAGTAAGATGGTGAAATCATTTGGTTTGTTTTAATTATTGTCTTTTTTTCCCTCAGGAAATATTGTCCTTTATTGTACTATCTAATGTCTTACACAGAGTTGTTTTGTTGTTGTTTTTTTTTTTTTTTTTTTTTTTTTGCTTTTTTGGGTGGTGGTTAGAGGAGAAGGGGCTTGTTTCTGTATCTGGTAGTGAAGAATGAAATGAAGATATTTGCTCTATTTTGCTCCAATATTTCAGAGCAAAGATAAGTATATGCAATTTTACTTTTATTCATTTATTTGTTTACTTTGGTGCTGAGTGACATACTGTGGGCCTTGAACATGCTAAGCACATGCATTAACAATTAGTTACACCCTTAGTCCCTGTTTTTTTATATGATAAGTAGTTATTATGATTTGAAAGATAAATTTGTTTTTTTTCATAGCTTCTGGCAGATTTTTTTCAAACTGCAACAAAACACAGTTTTAAAAACAATATATGAAAGCATATTTTCTGTATCACTTCAAAATATTTTTATATGTTTTTAGTTGGTGAAAAGTTTCCATTAATTTTAATTTAATAATTTGCATTTCCTATTGTTGAGTTTAAGCATAATTTTATGTCTTTTAATCATCTAAACTTGCTCCTTTGTGATTTATTATTATTATTATTATTATTATTATTATTATTATTATTATTATTATTTGTACCAGGGATTGAAACTGGAGCATTTAATCCCTGACCCAAATCCCCAATGCTACTTCTGTTTTGAGAGGGTCTTCCTGAGTTGTTTAGGACCTCACTAAGTTGCTGAGGCTGGCTTTGAATTTGCCATCCTCCTGCCTCAACACCCAGAGCTACTAGAAATAGAGGCATGAGCCACCATGGTGCTTAGTGCTACAAAATTTAAGTTCAATTATTCCCAGGGACACTTAACTCCTCCCTTCAGAAATTGTGTTTAGAGTCTAGCTCCTTGTATTATGTCCTGGGCATTTTCTCAAGACAGTAAAATGGTGAAATCATTTGGTTTGTTTTAATTATTGTCTTTTTTTCCCTCAGGAAATATTGTCCTTTATTGTACTATCTAATGTCTTACACAGAGTTGTTTTGTTGTTGGTTTTTTTTTTTTTTTTTTTTTTTTTTTGCTTTTTTGGGTGGTGGTTAGAGGAGAAGGGGCTTGTTTCTGTATCTGGTAGTGAAGAATGAAATGAAGATATTTGCTCTATTTTGCTCCAATATTTCAGAGCAAAGATAAGTATATGCAATTTTACTTTTATTCATTTATTTGTTTACTTTGGTGCTGAGTGACATACTGTGGGCCTTGAACATGCTAAGCACATGCATTAACAATTAGTTACACCCTTAGTCCCTGTTTTTTTATATGATAAGTAGTTATTATGATTTGAAAGATAAATTTGTTTTTTTTCATAGCTTCTGGCAGATTTTTTTCAAACTGCAACAAAACACAGTTTTAAAAACAATATATGAAAGCATATTTTCTGTATCACTTCAAAATATTTTTATATGTTTTTAGTTGGTGAAAAGTTTCCATTAATTTTAATTTAATAATTTGCATTTCCTATTGTTGAGTTTAAGCATAATTTTATGTCTTTTAATCATCTAAACTTGCTCCTTTGTGATTTATTATTATTATTATTATTATTATTATTATTATTATTATTTGTACCAGGGATTGAAACTGGAGCATTTAATCCCTGACCCAAATCCCCAATGCTACTTCTGTTTTGAGAGGGTCTTCCTGAGTTGTTTAGGACCTCACTAAGTTGCTGAGGCTGGCTTTGAATTTGCCATCCTCCTGCCTCAACACCCAGAGCTACTAGAAATAGAGGCATGAGCCACCATGGTGCTTAGTGCTACAAAATTTAAGTTCAATTATTCCCAGGGACACTTAACTCCTCCCTTCAGAAATTGTGTTTAGAGTCTAGCTCCTTGTATTATGTCCTGGGCATTTTCTCAAGACAGTAAAATGGTGAAATCATTTGGTTTGTCTGAATTATTTTCTTTTATTTGTCTTTATTATTTTTCTTTATGCCCCACCTTGAATTGGTAACCATATATTTTCCTGACTTGTTTTCTCTTGTGTTGTAATCTATTTCCTTACCAATTTGTAAAAATTCATTGTGTTTTTTAGAAAGTAAAACCTGTGAATATTTCTCCTTATTGTTAGTTTTTAACTAACATTTGCTTATTGTTTTTTACTTCAATCTTTTTTTAATTTAAAATTTTAAGATTTTTATTTCAATTAGGTGATTTAAAATAGTGCATTGTTTCTTTCACAACATCAATGTTTCATAGTGTCTTGGTTAGGAAAAACTATTTTTTTTAATACAGATAAAGTTCAAGTATTTCTTACAAGTTTATTGTAACTTAGTCAACAGGAAAACTGAAACAGAACATTTTACCATATTTCTGTTACTTAAATAATCATAAACTAGTAATTAAAATAGACTTTCTTTTTTATGTATCTATGATATGCTTCTTCATTTAGTTTTCAGTATGTTCCAATAATATTTTACATCTTTCTATATATAAAATTCTTGTACATTTAAAAAAATTATTTACCTAGTATATTATTTTTTTAATGCTTTTGTAAATTTTCTTTTATACTAATGATATTTTCTAAGTCACTCTTTTAGACAGCTTTACACTTTTGTACTTTTATAGATTGTACTTTTTATTATTGTATAACTTAAAACATTTTAAAAATTCCAATAATTTGTCTATAATAGCTCATGGATTTTCTTTGTAGGAAATCATATTATTTACAACCTAATTTCTTTTTATGTTGTATCACTCAGAATAAGACAGATTATGATAACTTAAGCGAAATAGAAACTTTAATGAACAAATGGAAAAGTAAAAATATTGATTAAAATTATAATCTCCCAAATTGGAACAAACAGAACCATGGGAAAAGAAAGATATTTTCCTTGTATATATGATTGGATTTATTAATAGCTATTATTCGCTCTCAAATTTTTCTCTACTAATTGAGAAGTATATATCATAATTGCATTAAATTAAAAATTTTAATATGCATATTAATTTTAACAAAACTTAAAATTAATAAAAATCTTCTTGCTTTCCCTAATAATATAATAATTTAAAATTATTTTCTCATTGCCTAGTTCCTAATATGCTGATTCAAATGTATTATATGTCAAGATCATTGTACTGTCATGAGTAACTAATTAAAACAAATTATATATATATATTAATTGGAGGTCAGACACTCTCTTCAAAAAGATGGAACCCTAAAAAATATAAGACTCTCTATAAATGACCAAAGAAACCATCTAAAATAGACTTTCAATTTCCAAATGAGGAAGTAAAAGAGAAAGCAGAGTGATAAAAAATAGTGAATTTTAAATAAAATTTTAATTTTTTAAAAAAACTCACAACATATATGTCTCTTATAATTAGATTATCTTCAGAAAAAAAGTTATATTGTTAACTGTCTTCAGCAGTCCAAACAAATGAGAATCAACATGTTATTTCAGGAAGTCTTGCTTTATCAATTAAGCTTTTGAGACCAGTTGGTAATAGCTCCTGAAAATGGAATTTGAGTGTGTGTTTTAATGTAACCAGAAGCCATGAAAGAAAATATAAAAGTACATAGTATCACATAGCATAAGTGGTTTTAATGACATCCTCTGAAAGGTTTCATGGATGATACAAGATGGCAAAGGATTGAACCAAAGTAAGATCTGAGAACAGGTTGTCTACTATGGGCTAATTCACTTTTAACATGGGTTACCACACTTCCAAAATGAATAGCATGCACTTTATGGCTGAATTTTATAATCATATATTTTTGCATATCTAATTGAACAATCATACATTGGTTCATTATAAGAAGACCTTGTCTTTTATTATAGTCATAATATCAAATGAGTTTGAAATTTTAAATGGTTCACTTTCCTTTATTGTACCTTTGTAGCTGTCTGTACTTCACTCACTGTTATTCTTTTCTTTCCATCATAAAGAATCCAATGAAAAGAGTAGACATCCAATTAACGACTCACCTGACATCAAGGATTTCTCTTCAGAATGATATTTTAGCTTTGAGATACACTGAAGCTTGACTGTCTCATGACGTTTTGCTATCAAACTTTCAAGTGGATTGCATTAGGACATTAATTTCCCTGCCAATCTCTTTAAACAGTGCTTCAGGAATGTCTAATAATACTGCAAATACTGTAAGAGAATCTGAAACTATTGTCAAAACATACAAATTTTGTTAATTCATTTACTTATACTCTCAAATTCTGCAGCCCTATATAGTCATGACAGTTATATGCGATATCTCTTTGTAAAGTCATCACAATATATTATATCAAAAAAGGAAAAAGAAATATATACATGCAATTAAATCTTCATGAAGCAATTTGTGTTTTCAGATTTTGTAAGGCAAAATATTTTATCTAGGATAATTATTATAGTATTTGGTGTGTTTTTCACAAAAATAGGCATACAATCTTTCATAAATTTGCTCATCATTCCATAGAACCATGCAACGTCTGTCCTTTTAATCTCAACTTCATTAATAATCAGAACAATTTTGTAAGCTAAATATTATTTCTTCAAACACATTGTAAGTTCCTCAGTACTTTGTTATTTATATATCTCTTGCATCACCTATGACTTATGCATAGCTGCATATGTAACAGACACTTAAAACCACTGATTTTTAAAAACAATTTTGACATATATATTTGCTAGCCTCTGAGTGACATAAATATTAAAATAAATTAATACCTCCCCCAAAGAAAATATATTCAATAAGGAAGATAGATAGAAGTATACAACCTACCCACAGTCATTTACACACAAACAGAATAGAAATTAAAAGAAACTACAAAAAGTTAAAAAACAAAATCTCATGAGAATAAAGGAAACATCTTGAAAATGATTGAAATCAAGAAAGTTTCCATGAGGAAGTGTGACTTAACATTTATGAAGGAGTTTTACAAATGAGCACAATAAGGAAAAACACATTTGAAAGTTTGAAGGTACAAGTTATTTCTTGGGAAAAGTTATTCAATTTGGATCAAAATATAGCAACAATTCAGAGGAATAAAGTAATATATAATATCAGAGAAACAACTACAAAGTTAGATGCAATAGGAAGCTGAGAAATTTGTGCTTAAAAGTTGTTTTTAAGTATATAGATAGAGTAGTAAGATCAACAACCATAAAAAACACCAAGAAGTTTATTCTTAGTAAAATGAGAAAGTCTGAGAGAACCATAAAACCCAATAATGTGAATACTTCTAGAGGAAGTATCTGGCTAGAGGGGTATAATGTTAAAAGATCTCAGAAGTCTGTAGGAATTATTCATTACCTTAAAGAACAACTCCAAGGGGAACGCTCACAGTTAGCACAGAGAGCAGTAAAAAAAGAAAATATGAGTATGTTGTATAAAATGCTATAAACTCTGAATTACATTCTCAGGACTGTCAAATGTGGCTAAAATGGACAAGGTTTGAATGTGGAGGTTCAAACAGAGACAATATAGAAAGATCTGTGTGACCCAGAATGGAAGTTCAGAAAATAAAAGAAACATCTCTTGTAATTATGTCTAGACTAGACATGCCAGTCTACAGTTGTGATGGGATCTAAAATTCACAGATTGTGTTTAAAACCCTCTAGGCACAAGTTAGTGTATGAGAGGTAGAGATGCCATGGCTAGCCATTAGCTATAGCCACATAAGAAGAAACTCATGAGTAAGAGAGTCTGAAAAGCCATTCTGGCCTACCACTTCTTCCAGAAAAGATTCTCACTATATGTATTTTAGTTGTAGATGGACACAATACCTTTATTTTGTTTATTTTATTTTTATGTGGTGCTGAGGATCAACATGCAAGGCAAGTGCTCTACCACTGAGGCACAACTCAAGCCTTCACAATATTTTTTAAAGAAAATGCAGCCATTTAAATAATAAAGGGAACAAATTAAAAATAAATACAATATTCATATAAAATAAAGTTCAAGAGAAAATTACTTATATTTTTTAATTAATTATTTATTTTTTCAGATTAGCAAAACTTACAAGAAAGATGTTGCCACAAAATAAAGACAGTCCAATATTAATTTAAAATTTGGGGGGAGAAGTAATTACTTCTATGGGGGAAAAATAGGTAGTGCATACATAAGACTTCTGACACAATGTGTCCAAACCTTAGAATGTTAAATTAAATCATGCAGAACTCAGAAATATAAAGAAGAGACAAAGTCATTTGAGATGATATTACATGGAGAACAAAAGAGAATAGATTTTTACATTAAGACAGTAACATATATAGATGATAAAATTGAAAAAAAACTGAATAAAAACATTCTTTAAGGAAGTAGAGAAAGAATGTTAGATACAGAAGTTAGTTAAATGGTGTTTCAAATATGATCATTTGTATTTTAATAGGAAGAGCAAAAAAAGAGGACAATAAAGAAAATGTTATCCCCCAAGTGAAAATATATATTAGTTTAAATGGCATCACATTTAGATTACCTGTTTTAATTTAACTTTAGTCATGAGCATGAATTCACTATCTTCTCCATGGTTTTACATATGTCAACTCTGGTCACATTCATTTGTCAAAAGTGTTTGATTACTCAAGAAGATATTGCATTTCTCTATAATTTATAGCATCTCCAGTAATCATAGGTCCAGTAAGATGCAACCACTTGCTCGTTTATATTTGGGAGAAACTTGATTCTTCTGACTGATTTTTAAGATTGGATTTGCCTTTATTTTGATTTTATTCCCTACACTTTATTTCATTTTATTATATCATTAATAATTAATTTTATTAATCTGTATATTAAATGATAAATAAATCTTCTGGATTTATTTATCATTTAATATACAGATTTTACATGCTCTTTTGAGGTGGCAGAGTTATGAGTCATATATATTTATTTAATAGTCAATATTTGCATATGCTGTTGAATATGATAAATGGCCACTAAATGTTTTCTTATTCAATTGATAATGTAGAAGTATTGATGACTTGGTTAAATAGTTTTTTTTTTTTCCTTTATGGACTGACTTCGATTTATTGTGTTTGCCATGCCCCTGTGCACTACATTCATCTGCAAACTTTTGTAATTTGAGCCACAGTAAAGTGTGTCTCTCTATATATATTTCTGATTTTATATATATATGATTCTAAAACATTTACTTCAGTTGGAATTTACCTTTTCAGCATCTCTATATTGAATTTCTATAGAAATTCAAACTGCTAATGATAACCTATTTCAGAGACTCTTTTGTTCCACATCACTGTCATCAGTTTTTATCCTCTCCAATGATTGTTCACCAACAGATTCTGATCAGAATCTTGCACTCTTCTGGATTTATTTATCATTTAATATACCAGATTGAATAAAAGAAGGTAGCACTTGTAAGTTTTGCATTAATATAAGTACATTATTTTCTTCCTCTAGAATGTCATGTATAGAACGTGTTAAGTAAAATTTTAAATTGTTTTGCATTTTGCTTATTGTTAGCATCACCTTCCACAGCTTCCTTATTTGAGGGTAAATCTGGAGTGTTTCTGAAATATTTTTATTTCTTTGAATATGCCTTCTCTCTTCCCAGCACCCCTTTACACAATGTTCTTTCTCTTTGGAAGGCCTTCATTCCCAAAGGTACTAAGTTGATGTCTCTATATATCTGACTTTTGGTGCTTGCTTTTTTTATACTCACCCATCAATGAACCATTTCTGTAGATGCCCCTTTCTCACTAGATGTTAAACCCTTAGGAAAGTGCATGAGGTCTTATTATCTTCTTAAGTTGATTATCTTACACAGTGCTTAGAACTTTGCTGTTATTTAGTAATGGTATTTATTTATTTTAATGACTTTAAACCCTTTTTATGTTTTCTCATTAATGAAATCCCAATAAACCTGTGATAAAAATATTCAAATCTTCAAAATGAACCCTACTATTATGTGTAATTATAATGCACCATTAAAAATTGTTCAAATATTTGAAGTATGCTGCTTTATAATCTAGATTCCTCTAAGAAATCTTGTATCTGTGGCCTTCCATTATAATGAATTTCCAGACAGTGTTCTTTATTTCACTTTTGTGATTTCATACATTTCCATCTGGATAGCCTAAACAAGCTCCTTTATCTCTGTGTTTCAGTTTGCCTCCTATAAAATAATGATAACAATGTCTACATTATAGGGTTCTTATAAGATTCTTTTTAGGATTAAATAAATTTTTCTGCTAAAGTACTTAAAACAGGACCTACATATATATAAATGCCCCTAAAATGGTTTCTACAGGTTTTAATTTTTCCTAGTTGAATCTATTTTCCTTTAATCACTTCTGGCTTGTACTGTACAGTGTGCCATAGTGTCCAAAGGGGAAAATCCCTTTGCAACATATTCTTGGAATGGCAGTCTTTTGTGTGTGTGTGTGTGTGTGTGTGTGTGTGTGTGTGTGTGTGTAGAATTAGTAATACCATTATTAGTCCTTTAGAGGAAATAAGTATCTCTGATTTTGATGAGAAATATCTATTTCCAGAGAGTGGAGCCAAAATGAAGAGAGATGATTTGCTTCTTTTATATTATATGTATGATCATACTTGCCTGTTAGAATTAAATTTGATTAACAAGTATCTAATATAACATTTGACTAAAAACCTATTGCAAGTGCACACATGTAACATATATTGATTGCATTCTGAAACATGTATATGAAACTAGAAAATTTAGCTTTAGCCTGACTTTAGTGAGTGATTTTTATGTGTTAGGTCTATATATAGAAACTGAATTTATTATCTAGTATATAGGCCAGCTTTTTGTTAATGTAACAAAATATCTTAGGCAATTAATGTATAAAAAGAAAATGTCGATTGAGTTCATGGTTAAGTTCATGGTTCTGGAAGTTCCATTCCAAGATTGGGTGGTCCTTTTGTTTGGGCCTTTGGTGGGGGTGCTACATGGCAGTGGTGGGGAGTATGTGGTGGAGAAAACCATTTCAACACAAGCCCCACAATTTAAAGTCCCTCTTTAATATCATGTCTAAGGGCCTCCTACTAAACTCCAACTTTTAAAGATTTACAGCACCTCCCAGGTACCATCATGGGGGCCAAGACTTTAATGCATGGACCTATGGAGTCTATTATGCATCTGCAAACTATAGCATTTGGCATGTTTAGATATATTTCCCCATTGAGTCATTACAAATCTTGAAAATTATGCTGTATCATTTGATTATACTTTTCCTCTTTTTAAACATCAATTACAAATAGATCTTAATGAGAATCTTTACTACCTTCAGTCTTTCTCTTTTCATACAATGTCTTTTCCTTAAATTACTTTTCCTTAAATTATTTTCAGTATGCACAATGGGCAGCATTTCCAGGTACTTCTGATTGGTGTAATTGTGACTTGGAGCCCAAGAAGCCTACGACACATTCTGTGAAAACCTGACAGTTTATTTGTAATGGTCTTTTTCAGTTTTATATAATGCATTCCTTCTAGGGAGGTGAAATAATTTTCTTTAAATTTCACACTTTCCTTTTTAAAAATATTTATTTTTTAGTTGTAGTTGAGCACAACATCTCTATTTTATTTATTTATTTTTATGTGGTGCTGAGGATTGAACCCAGGGTTTCGCACGTGCTAGGTGAGTGTTCTTCCACTAAACCACAACCCCAGCCCCTCACACATTTTTTAAATAACAATTCATAAAGATAGTGCATCTTACCAGATAAATTATATAAGAAACACAGTTTCACTGAAAGGCCAATTAATTGTTTTCACAATGTGAAATTGTGAAATTTTATCTCTGTGCTTCAGTTTGCCTCCTATAAAATAATGATAACGATAACTACCTTATAGGGTTCTTATAAGTTTATTGTGAGGATTAAATAAATTTATCTGCTAAAGTACTTAATACAGGACCTGCATATATATAAATGCTCCTAAAATTTTAATTTTTCCCACTTCAACAAAGCAAAAAGAGTAGAAGCAACAACAGTTACTTGATGAGAACTGAAAGATTAGACATGGAAGTTCTATGTGAGATGGAGTTCTTCTGCATGAGCATGGTTGGTATTTTGTTTGTTGATTTGAGCCTGGTGCATTGCACCTCATGGTTATTCAATAATTCTTTTTTAATGAGAAAAAATAGTTCTTAATTGGTATATTAAAAATAACATATTAAGTTTAGATGGAATTCAAATCTTAAAGATTTCTAGAAAAGAAGATGTGCTTTAATATCTGTTTTTAGAATCAAACCATTGAATCTGTATGAAAGCTCTTATACCATGGTCTAAGCAGAGAGCTGAAACCTATTATTGTACAGTTGATAAGTCATATGTTGAACAAGACTAGTTAAACAGACAAGCAATTAAACAGAACAAAAATATATGCTGTGGAGTATTGTTAGACATTGTACATCTCTCTTCTTTACTAAGTTTATATTTTGTGAAGAAATAAAGTTTTATCTGAATACTGAAATAGTTTTAAGCTAAGTCTCAACAAACCACTAAATTATTTTCAACACATTTTCAAGAGGCATCAACATTAAAGCCCCAAAATTTAATTGCTGTAAAGAGAATGATCTGAATCACATGGATTCCACTGTGACTCAAACTTAATAGCTCCTTTAAGCTACAGTTTGCCAAGATAATTGTCTCTACTTTGCTATTCTTTCTCAAACATCTCTTCCCCTTTTCAAATTTAGTGCCTGGATTTCTAAATATAGGCCTATTGATAATATCAGATTTTTAATATTTGTAATCAAGCCCCATGGCGCTTGCCTATGTACCATTTCCAGTAGTGCAGAATTCTTTCCTCTCATATTAAATCCTTACAAAAAATGATCCACAATGAAGTGAAATGCTGATTCAGTGGACATGAAATGCCAGTCCCAGAGTGACACATCTGTCACATTAGCACAATCATCGGCTAATGGAAGGTAGGGAGTGGTTTTTAGAAAGAATTGTTTCAAGGCTATCTAATTACTTTGTGCTGTCAATTTATTTTTGCTAGACAAAAATTAACAGGGATTGCTCAGTTAACTAAAATGCTATAAAGAGACAAAATAGAAGAGAAAAAAATCAAATTTTAATTGGTTTCCAGAGCAAGATTTTTTTTTTAAAGAAAACTGTCAAATAAAAAAATTGCACACTGACAGGTTTTATTATAGTACATGACTGTGCCAATCACATGTAATGGAGAATAACATTATGTATCTGCTAAAATATGATGGCTAGCACTTTATATCCTTGGAAACTCGGTGAAATAGAAATGCATTTTCCTAAAGATCATGCTGAAAGTCAATATTTTTATTTGAAATTTTATGTTTGTAAACAATCATTGAGATTCTATCACAAGAATGGACTTGAAATGTTTCAAATGTGCTTCAAAATATATATGATTAAGTTTGGAGTTGGTAATTACTCAAGAGAAGGAAAACGTTCCTTTTGATTTTATGCATGTGATAAAGATTATCCTTAAAAGTTGTCCAATTAATTCAAGGGAGTCATTAATATCTTTGGCTTAAAGAATAATCGAGGTGAGGTGTTGAAAACAATTGTAGCTTGGAAATAGATTGGTTTTAATATTTCTTCTACATGCTTAAGAGGAAATAACTTACTTGAACCTTAAAAGGGGAGTTAGACTACATGACTTGCTCAAACGCTTTGTGTTTTTAAAATTCCATGATTCATAAAACATTGCAACTTAAATAGAATTGCCTGCAAAATCAATTGTTTCCTCAAATTAATCCATTCCTGCTATATCAAATTATTCTTTGAGATTGATCAGTTTACATGGTGATATCAGAAAGTTCATCTAAGCTTCTATCTTTCACTTAACTGGTTTAAAGTGATAACTCGACTTCTGGTAAGAATGATAAAATACTATTTCCTCTTCCTTTTCATTAACAAAACACAAATTTTCATAAGCTGCAGTGTTTTTCTTCCTTTATAGCTCCTTACCTTCTACTCTCTGATCCTAAACAGACTTCATTCATTCATTCTGTTTTCCCCTCCCTCTTTCCTTCCCTTTCTTCTTTCCTTTGTCTTTCCTTCTCATCTTTTCTTCTCTCCTTTTTCCTTCTTTTTTTTTCTCTTTTATTCTACTTTTCCTTTGTCCCAGGTATTCTCTGGTCTGCCTTTCTTTTCCCTCTGGTCTGTTTCCCTAGAGGAATCCCAGGGTGGAAGAAGTCCAAGGAGACAGAAGGTCACTCCTTCAGTGAGGTAAGTGGTGATTAAAAGCTCCCACTCTGGGGTAAGAAATTGTCCTTTTGTATAAATCAAACTAAATTTAATCCTATACAGTCTCATAACATTTCTTTAAGAATAAAATAACAATGCATTTAGGACACTTAGAATATTTCCTGACATGAATAAATGTTCAGAAAATACTATTATTTGGTGTTGGTGGTAGCAGTAATAGTAGAAGTAATAAAGTGTGATTTAATTAAGAGACTCAATTTCTGGGCATATAAGCTCTCCTCAAACATTTTGCTCTAATAAAGAATTTTGTAATAAATTTCTTGAAGCTAAATCTTTTATACATACTTTATTGCATTCTTATTATAATTGTAATTTGTAAAAGAGAATTGTTCATTCAAAAGTTATAAACTCTAAAGGATTTTAATATACGTGTCATCAACTTGATGGCCAAAAACATATTTTTTATATTCCTTTCACAGAATCTGAAGACTTTTGACATATATTGGTAAATGAGTTTCTGTGACAATTTATTCTCAAAGTTTCTTCATGTACAGACTTATCTAGTTTACTATTTTAATAGCTTCTTCAAATAAGCTCAAATTTAGCCATTCAAATGCTATCATGTTGGTATTGTATTTGTGATGTATTTGATTACTTCTGAAACTAAATACCTTTTCTGTTGTTTGGAATTTTTGGTGTCTTCTTTCATAAAATAAAATGCTATTGTTTTCATACATATTTCTGGCTTCTCTTCCCTTGTCATCGCCATTGTTTCCATTCCATTTATACTATTAATTTATATCATGCATTTATTTATTTATTTAAATACATTTTTTCTGTCATTTCTAGGAAATGTAAGCGCTGCCAGGGAGAGATTTCCCCATGTGCAGCATTACTTCTAATTAATTGGAACTCATGCATTTTTCAGCCATTTGTTTCAATAACTAGAACTTTGGGAAAAAAATAATAATAGTGATGAGTAGTATCCCAGTTGTGTTCTTGACTTAGATAAGAAGAACTCTGTTGTTTTAACCTTCAGTATGAGATACTGAGCTATAGCCACAGCTTTTTTATTGTTTAATTTTGGCTTAGGGTCTCGATAAGTTGTCCAGGCTTGTGTCACACTGTGATCCTTGTTCTTTAGCTTCCCATGTAACTGGAATTACAGATGTGTTCCACTGCCCCCCAGTTTTGCGCAGTTTTGAGATACATGTTGATTATAGTATAAAACAGGTTGATATTCTCAATGAAGTTAATATTTTTTCCAAGAGAAAATATGTGACAGGTAAGTTTTTCCCCAGTGACTTTTAAAAGGTTATTCAAAAGACTCATATTTTAAAACTCATTTTTTACATGATATATTCTTATGCTATCAAACTTACGTAGTTTATTAATAGGTTTCTTACACCATTATTAATAATTATTTTTCATGGGAACAACACTATTTTATACTCTTATGTAATAATTATACTATTATAATTAGAATAACATATTCTTACTTAATAACAGTTATCTATTAAAGTAGCACTATTCAGAAAAAAATGCATGTATTTATTAAGAGAATTTCATTTCACAGTCATAAGCATATAATTACCCAGCATCATTCTGTAATACAGTATGTTAATAAAAAATGCAATGAAGCAAAATATTGTGTAGAATGATAAAATATTCAACGATGTATGTTAGTGATGCACAAATATTAATAAACTAATTTATTTGGAAGAAGAAAGAACTATTTGTAAAAGAGTATTTAACTCAAAGTGGCATTGTTGAAGAAAAAGGCTAGTTCAACACCAATAGTCAATGTGAATTTAACAGTGATTATGTTAATCATTGAGAATTCTTGGTTGATAAAAATGTTTATTTTCTTTGTCATAAGATATTAGATGCTTTTGTTTAAAATACATCTTTATGCACATATGAATATTTATACATATATACCTGAAAAATGCATTTTATATAAATAAGTATCTGAAGAAATAATGTTCATATTTTAGATCCATTGTAGAAAGCTCAGTGCTTTCAGAAGACAGAAACTTCTCTCTTGATCAGGATTCCAATTGTGTTCCCATTGAAGTAGTGAAGGAGGCATTGGAGAGCCTGTTTCTAGATTGTGCAGATATAGGTTCTGGTCTTAACCTCACCACTCAGTGCCAAGTTATGTTGTCCCTTACCCTCTCTGAGTCTCCTTAGCTGTCAAAGATGATAACTTCTTCCTGCTGTTGTATCCAAAGGAACTGAAATTGGTATTTTAAAAGATGCCTGCACACCCAGATTCATGTAAGAATTATTCACAATAGACATGATGTGGAAACAACCCAAATATCTATCAAGGGATGAATGGGTAAAAAAATGCAGTGTTTGTGCACAATGAAAAACTATACCACCTTAAAGGAAGAAGGAAGTCATGTCATTCATGACAACATGGATGAAGGATATTACACTAAGTAAAAGAATCCAGCACAGAGAGAGAAATACTATAGGCAATTACTTACATGTGGAACTTGAAGGATTAAATCTCATAGACACAGAATAGAAGGGTGGTTATCAGACACTACAGGGTGGTGAGGTGAGTGGAGACTGGGAAAGGAAAGATGTTGATCAGAGGGTATGATGATTCAGTCAGACCAGAGGAATAAATTTCCGTGATATGTTGAAATTCATGGTGACCACACCTAAAAAATGATAATGTATCATGTATTCCAAAAGTGTAAAAGAACAGATTTTGAACATTTTCTCAATGAAAAAAAAAGTTATGAGGTGACAGACATGTTAATTAGTTTTATTTAATCTTTCTACAATATGTACATGGATCAAAACATCACATTTTTACCCTAAAAATACGCAAATTATTATTCATCCATTTAGGTAAATAATTAATTTCTAAAAATTAATTTATAAAAAAAAATTCCTGTTTCCCTTTTCTGGTGGTTTTTACTGTGCAGTTTTGCAGGGAGGAACTTTGCCTGAGAACAACCTCTGTGTTTCTCCTGCACTGGGCAGCTTTGGGGCCTGACCTGCCAAACAGTGGACAGCTTCCCTGTGAATGGCTTCTCCTGGAACTCCAGAGGGAAGTTTCCCACAGCTGTCCTGGCCCAACACGCAGAGCCTCCCTCACCATCCAGCCAGCCACAGCTGCTCACTTTCCAGCAGAAATCCAACTTTAGTTCTGGAACCTCCCTATTTGATATTTCTATATTATCTCTATATTCTTATGAGCCAATACTTTGTCACTCAATCCCTTGTTATAATTAGAAATTCTTTAAAGCAGCCAGCTCTGTCTTTTGCCGGAACGCTGACTGAGGTAGGCCTTGTTAGTTAAAGATGATTAATGCGGGACAGAACAGTTTAACATTCTCTGCAAAAGGCATATATGTTTATAATGCATATATCTATTCTCTTTTATTACTTTCTCTTTCCTCAACCCTCTTGGGAGAAGAGTCTAAAATAGTAATTGCTACTTGCCGGTTACAATAGCTATTCTAGTTCACTTCTTACTAAGAGAACCTTGATTTTTTAAGTATGAACATTGTCTTCTATAATTAAAAGTTATGTTTGTTTCAGTCTCCTTCTTACAGAGACCAACTACAAATAAAGTCTGGCGAGTGACATATATAGGACAGAATGTTGACTGAAGAAAGCTAATCCAACTTCCAACTGCAAGGGGAATTTTTTTTTTTAACCTGTCTGCTTTTCCTTTGTTTTCTGGTCTACATCTTGATGTGATAGCTGGAGACAGAGCTGTCATACTGCATCATAAGATAGAC
The DNA here is from genome assembly GCF_964194105.1 of Spermophilus citellus. Taxonomy (NCBI): domain Eukaryota; kingdom Metazoa; phylum Chordata; class Mammalia; order Rodentia; family Sciuridae; genus Spermophilus; species Spermophilus citellus. Next base: position 111,929,767 of record NC_138186.1, on the reverse strand, counting down.
TAGTAGAACAGTGGAACAGATTAGATAGAAGCCTGGTTCTTGATGATAAGAGTAATCAAAGCAATTCTTCTATTCAAATTTTAACTTTTATTTTTTAAAATGTTTCCTGTTATATGCATTGGACTCTAATCTTAAGTAATATCTACTGACTCTGTTTGACATTTATCCCAGCCTTTCTCATTTGTCTGGCCTAATATAATAGTAAACTAGTGCTGTGATAAACTAAACAGAAGAAAACTCTTCATCCATGCCAGACTTTAATTTCTGTATTCATTGTAGTAGACAGTCATTTTGTGAGGATAGTTAAACACTCTGCAGAGCCCTGTTACTTGCAGGACAGCCACAGTGGAGGCACCACTCAGGTGCCTTAGGAAGGAGGCATTGTTAAAATTCACATTTCCACCACCTCCACTCCACTGGCTGTGTTCTTTTATGCTCTATGTCTAGCCATTTTCTTTCCATCTGCTGAGGATATCATGCATTTATATTGGGACTTATTCTATTTTGTACTTAAAGAAATGATTTCTTACATTTGAAGAGCCACCAAAACAATATATCTGAAGCATCAAATTAACATACCACTCACTTGTGTAAAATTTTAGACGACAGTCCTTATGGATTAGAAAGTTATAATGTCAACCTTTCCTAATATTTACCACTGAGATGCACTTTGCCCAATGTGCAAATTTCACTTTAGTTAGGATATACAAAGAATGTGAACGACCTCTCTTCTTGTAGTAACAATATAAAAGGAAATGGATAATGTGAAAATCATACATTTCTATGAAGCTGTCAAAGTCCTGTGTTGAACTAACTTCTTCAGACAGACAAATATTTTCAGATAACCTATCAGATCTTCCATACCTGAAGGCTATTGTCTGATCATGGTGCATGTAGGTGGAGCAGCACACTTTCCATATGAAAAAAGACTTTGCAGTCTCTTTTACAAAGAAACCAGAATAATTTTTAATAACAGTATGGATTGGAGGAGACTCAGATGTGAAAACAAATCACTCAGTTTAATAATTAATAACCTCTTGTTTCTAATCTCAGAATTTTGAACATCCACAACAGTGATTGAGGGACTAAAAAGCACATAAGATTTATGAAGTCCTGAAAAGTCTCATACTGTTTAGAGTTTGGGGCCATGCCAGAGATGAATTGTAGGCAGAATGAAAACCACTGGCAACTGTAAGCCAATTTTTATTCAACTCCAATGTTGAAATTGACTATTAGAGTAACCAGAGTTTATCAAGATCCAGCCTAGTTTCAGCTCAGCATGAATCTTCCAGAGATCAGAATGCAGACCCTTACACCAACTGCCTGGTTGTTGGAAAAGTCAGTCTACTCCTGCATGCAGTCTTTTCATGCCAACTTGGTTGCATAACAACAGATCTTGGGCCTGCAAACACTTCCTTGCCAGGTGACAGAGTCCTTATAGACTCTGCTAAATTGGGCACCTTGTGTGGGCTTATCTTTTGGTTTCTGACTCAGTATGTACTCCTTTGTTCTGCTTAAGCATATGAATTATAGGGTTCCTGATTATTGCTGCATCTGTCACCTGAGGAATCTGATGGGGCCATTCTCCTGTGGCTATAGGATATGAAAGATGACATTTAAAATCAAATAGTCATTTAATGACTTTAAGTACAAATGAATTAGCCAAAATAAGACAAAAAATAGATCTAAAATAGCAAACATCACTATAACTCAATGGGGAAAATAACTAATAAACTGACTTAAAAATGGACAAATACACAAATAGACATTTATTCAAAGAAGAAATACAGATAGTCAACAGGTATGTTTAAAGTTGTTGAACATAACTAATCATTAGGAAAATGACAGACAAAACCACAGTGAGACATCACATCATGGAATGTCTAATATATATGTGCGTGTATGTGCACATGTGCATGTGCATATATATATATATATGCATATATATCCATATATATGCATATATATAAATGTGTGTGCACACATGTGTGTGTGCATATATATATGCATATATATGCATATATATGAATATCAAGTATTGGCAAAGATGTGAAGAAATTAGAATCCTTGTACACTATTGGTAGAAATGCAAAATGGTGCAGCTGATATGAAAAATGGTATGGAGATTCTTCAGAATGTTAAAAATAGAACCACCATATGATTGAGCAGTTCTGCTTCTGGTTATTTGTACCAAATGTATGAAATCAGGATTTCCAAGATATATTAGTACTCTCATTGTAGCACTCTTCACAATAACCAAGATATAGAAACAACTTAAGTTCTTTGACAGATGACTGGATAATGAAAATGAAATATATATTCATATTATTCAGCCTTTAAATAAAAGGAAATTGTACGGAACTGGTCGACATGAAAGGCCATTATGCTAAGTGAAATAAGTCTCATAGAAAGATAAATACTACATTGACTTCACTTACATGAAGTATCTAAAATAGCCAAATTCATAGAATCAAATAGTGGGATATCTGATTCCACTCATATGTGAAATCTAAAGAAGCTGATCTCATAGAATTTTTGAGGAGAAGAGCTGTTACCAGAGATTGGGAAGAATAGGAGGGAGGTGTGAGGGGGAGAGTTGGGTCAGAGGTTATGGTGTTATTGTTTATTAGGAGGATAAATTCTGGTGTTCTATGCAACAGTAGAATGTTCATTCAAAAGCACAGTAGAGTATTTATGTTTAACAGTAGTCCATTCTATGACTTCAAATAGCTAAAAGGGAGGAACTTGTACTCACCATAAAGAAATGATAAAAGTTTATGTTAATGGATATTCATTCAATTACCCTGAGCTGATCACCAGCAAATGTGTATATGAATCAAAACATCACACTTTGCTTCATAACTACATGATAATATTATGTCAGTCAAAATAAATTTAAAAATTAGGAAAATATTTTTATCAGAATAAATGGAAGCTAGAAAACAATGGAATAAATCTTATCAGTAATGAAAGGAAAGGAAAAGAAAGAAAAAAGAAAAGTCACTCTAGATTTCTATACCCAGCAAATAAGTGTCAATTTACAATTTAACTGATGGTTACATTGAGGTTATTATTTGTTAAGATATTTAAAACATTATATTGTATTCCATATGTAGTTTTAACCTTATTTTTATATTCATGTTAGTGAAAAGAAAATCTCTGTCTTTCAGTTCTTAGAGAAATAAAACTAATTTAGTTAAGACTGATTCTGATTAAAAATCAGTCCATGGTTAGGGCCAGCTGGGTTGATTTTCTTTGCCAAGTCTATCCATTCATGAGATTAGAATGGTATTAAGACCAGGCACCAACCATATTTGCCAACTCTTACTTTTTTCTCACTTGTGTCAGGTCAAGGTAAGATTTATGTCTATATGCTCACTTGCTTCCTTCCTTTTTTCCTTCCTTTTTTCCTTCCTTTCTTCCCTCCTCCTCCTCCTCCTCCTCCTCCTCCTCCTCCTCCTCCTCCTCCTCCTCCTCCTCCTTCTTCCTCTTCTTTTTTTTTGTCTTGAGGATTCAACCCAGGGATGCTTTACCATTGAGTTATATCCTGAGTCTTCTTTATTTTATTTTTTAGTTTGGGGTCAGGAGACAGGGTTTCACTAAATTACTTAGGCATCCCTAAGTACCTGAGGCTGGTCTTGAACAGAATTCTCAAGACCCTCCTGCCTCAGCATCCCGAACTGCTGGGATTATAGGAGTGCCCCACGCACCTGGCCCATGCTATTCGTGTACACACACACACACACACACACACACACACACACACACGCACACATATGAAAACAGATCCATGTGTCTTAATCAGGTTAAGCCATAGTTAAAATGTGCAAAAGTAATTTTTAATTTATTGGCTTTTGTATTTTTAATGGACTATGTGAAAAACAACAAATATGTAATAGGAAACAGAAAGCCTTTCTTTGCAACCATTGGGAGGACTTGGACCTAGGGAATTCTTACCTTATGCAGTTATTTCCTTTTTGAATAGTAGAACCAATGGAATAAATAAATACAGTAGGAAAGGCTACTGTTTTTTTTTTGTGTGTGCATGCATGTACATCTCTACATGCTAAATTTAGTAAATTCCTGAATTATATTATAAAGGAATGACCACCCTATGCAAATCAACACATTTAGCTTTTCACATATTTGTAAGAAAGAATATATAACATCTTTTGGTGTGAAATCATAAAAAAATTGTTGTGGTAAGTATTTTAAAATTATTGTGGTATTAGATGGCCTATGAGTGAATGAAGATGCTTTTTGAGGTTTATTGACATCTATCATCATGTCTTTAGCTTCTTTAGTTAGTATTTCTTCCTATGAAGTTCTAGGTAACAGAGTGCTATATTCTGTTTTATGCCTCTTCTCAGAGGGTGAGTTATGGGCTAAGTGAAAATTTGCAAATCATCTAAGAAAAGTATTATGATTCCCTTATAGGGAGATAGTATTTAAAAACTTTTGCAAGAAATTTTATCCTTTTAAGAATAGCATGTGCCAGGCGCAATGGGGGCACTCCTGTAATACCAGCAGCTCAGGATGCTGAGACAGGAGGATCTCTAGTTCAAAGCCAGCTGCAGTAAAATCGAGGTGCTAAGCAACTCAGTGAGACCCTGTCTCTAAATAAAATTCTAAAAGGGCTGGGAATGTGGCTCAGTGGTTGAGTGCCCCTGATTTCAATTCTGGTACACCCCTCTCCCAAAAAATATAATAGCATGGAAGTTAAGAATTGTTTCACATTTTAATTTTTGTTATGTAAACATCTTCAACAACTTGTGAGTATGATTTTGTTATTTCTTTGGGGATACTGATGACTCACCTGGTCCTCTAGTTGATGTCAGCAGTGCAGATGCAATTGGTTTATGTAATCCTGACTAGGGAATGTCACATGCAATGTAGAGGAATCTGGAAGCATTGATTTTGCTGTGGGTCCTGAACTGCACAGGAAACTACCATTTGCAAGCCTTGTGCTTGCACAACTACAATGCAGACATTGAAGCCCCATTAGCAGCATTCAGAGACTCAGAGATTTTCCTAATGTAGGACAAAGACAGCTGACAGTCTCATATTTATAGGTTCTACTTCATTTCTCCTCCCTGGAAACCCATTCCTGAGGGCCTAGCCAACACTATGCAAACAGGATTCCCAACTTGCCAGTAAAACTTCATCATAAAGCACTTTATCTTTAGTATCTAATAGGGACAAAGAGAAACAACTGCCAAGACTTCAAGTGGAAAATAAGAATTCACTAGAGGTAGGAATTTGTAGTTGAAAATGACCTGGAAAAATCCTCCCAGGAATTTATACATGCTTGTGAGTGTCGATATGGTTTATCACAGGCCACAGGGTGGGATGGAAAGGCTAACTTCTCTATCTCTTGAGATGCCATTCTACTCTGGCTGACATCTAGAATTAAAATGAGCAATTACTTCCAAAAATAGAAAATTTTCATTTTTCAGTCATTAGAGTTCATTTACTGAAATTTAAATTTCATATCATTTGAAAAATGGATTTGACAGTGGAGAGAAACAAGCATCTGTAGGAAAGAAATGTCTGACTATAAAGTATATAAAATACCTTATGGAGACAGAGACCCCTCAGGACACTTTCTCCTCTACTTCACATTAGGATTTCTAGAAATGTTGAGTGAAAGACTTTAACACGTAACATAAGTAAGTAATGAGGAAGATGTTAGAAAATAGGACACTTTCTAGAAAATCCCAGACTCTTATTAAAGTTCAAGCTAAGGGATGTCACTAACACCATTTCCTTCAGTTATTCTGGGAGACTTGCAGTTCGTGATAAATATGTGACATGCTCTTCTTCCCAACAATGTGTGATCATAATAATCTTGCCAGGGTGAACCAAGATGTTTTTCCAGTTGCTGTTCTATTCATCAGTGGCCCCGTTCCTTTCAGTCTCTATTAGTGAGGAGCACCAAGATCAGAATCAACTATGAAGGGAATGTGACTGTGAATTTTGAGTTGACTTATCAATAATATATGAGCAAGATAGGTACTCTTTCTGAAGCATCTGGGCACAAATGTCCCATTAGTCTCTCTCTGGGTTAAAGCAGAGCTAATAAATTTATTAAATATTTTTGAGTTTTATGAATTGCTCCTAAAGAAGTTCTATATAAACGATACCCTGAATGTGTACTATGTTTACTTACCCCAGGTTTGTTTATGCTTTAGATTTCAATATGGCATATTTTTGGAAATTAATCAACAATAGATGAATACAGGAGCCAGAATGTGTCCTGTGGAAATTTCTTTTTTTTTCTTTTTTATTCAGAACTGCCTAACAGTTTTCTCTTTGATAACTAGGTCCAGCATTCTATATTTTTGCTTAGCTAGCAGGAATATTCAGAACTTGCCCACTTTCTCTCTAAAATGCTGATTTAGGAGAACTCAAGGTAGTACTCCAGGGCATGCATTCTTCACAAACCACCAGAGACACTAAAAGTACAGATCTATAAGCAAAGTTTCTCCTAATTTTTTAAAAAATATTTTTTGTGTCAATGGACCTTTATTTTATTTTTATGCAGTGATGAGAATTGAACGCATTGCCTCACACATGCTAGGCAAGCGCCCTACCACTGAACCACAACAGCAGCCCCTCTCCTAAAATTTATATAGCATTTTAGTCTTCCTTTTTATGGCCCAATGATAAATTTGAGCAAGAATTGAGGGCCTCTTTAACTTTTAGAAAAACAGATTTTTTTCTAAAAGTTTTCAAGTTACATTTAGAGAAATGGAAAGGCAACTGTAGATGTTTGATGATTGTATCTCGGGAGGAATGATTGGTGCTAACAGTTTTCTAATAATGTAAATATGAAATTACCTCTCAAGGAGAAGGACTTAGTCATGGTCAATCTATATAGTAAGTAGGAATCAGCATCTTAGAATTTGAATAAATCTGGAAAAATATGTATATACCACAGCTCGGGATTCTCCTTGAAGGGTTCAGAATTGTTGCCTACACCATGGGAGAAACTCAGCTTTATATGTGAATATCCAAGAGGTCTAGAGAAAGGTGTCACATGTGGCAGAGGGTAGAGTGCCTCCGTACTCTGATTCTTAGCTTTTTACAGTGTGAAAGACATTTGTTAACATTGAATGAAAAAGAGAATCCTTATAGGCTTTATTTTTTATTTATTGAAAGAATTGTATCATGAATTCAATTATGATTTTAAGTAAATTTGTTTTATGATTCATCACAATGGTATTCATACATATTCTCAAATTAGGTTTGTAACTTCACAGCCTGATTACCCCAAGTCTCAAGAGTTTGTAGTTAAAATTAAGGTCTATTAACAGTACAGAGTTGAGCTTTGACTTATTTCCTCTGACTTATTTGGCTGACTTCAGAGTCTCATTTCTTTCTCTGTCTCAATCACTCTATTTCTAGTCTAGGCATATCAAAGAATTTCTATGATTCTCTCACACTGAGTCACAAAGAATGCTCCCATGTTCTCCCATTCTAGGTCCCGTCACTCATGTCTGTAACTGCTAAAGAAGCCCTGGCAGTCACTGCCTGATGCAATTTCTGCAATACCTTCTAGTCTTTTTTTTTTTTTTTTTTTTAAAGAGAGAGAGAGAGAGAGAGAGAGAGAGAGAGAGAGAGAGAGAGAGAGAGAGAATTTTTTAATATTTATTTCTTAGTTCTCGGCAGACACAACATCTTTGTTGGCATGTGGTGCTGAGGATCTAACCGGGCCCCGCATGCCAGGGGAGCACACTACCACCTGAGCCACATTCCCAGACCCAGCTTCTAGTCTTAAAGGGACCAGTAGCTCATTAACTGGGGCGGGCCAGAAGAACCTGCTAGATGTGTGTACTGCCATGCAGCTGAGTAGATTAGTGGCTACCAGCTACCTTCCAGAAAGGGCACCTCCTGGAGTTGGCAGCTTTTTTAGTGAACAATGATTATTCTCTTAAACCTCAAGGATCATATCCTCTTCAATTTGTGGTAGCACTTCCCAGATGAAAAATCAAATTGTTGACCTCCTCTTCAGAAGCTCTGTGTGTATGTATGTGTGCATTATATGGTTTAAACTGACATAATGATTGCTTTATAAGTTTTTATTTGTTTGTATTCATGGTTTTGCATGCGATAATTCTGATGATCCAGCTATATAATTTAGTCAGGTTTTAGTTTCAATACATGGCTTTCTGCTTTCTCTGATTTCCAATATTGTCAAATTTTATATGCTATAAATATATAGTCTGGGAAAATATATGTTGAAAGTTATTTACAAGATAAAATTATCAGAAAGTCAAAAGATGAAAATAATACATATGTCAATCAATAAAAGAATGAACACAATGTTATATTTCCAAAAATCAAACATTACTCAGTCATAAAAGGGAATGAAGTTCTAATACAGGCAGTAGATTCATAGATGAATCTCAAAAATGCTGAACTGGGGGTACACCTCATTCATTGGTAGAGCAATTGCCTACCTTGTATGAGGACTTGGATTTGATCTCCAGCACTGAAAGAGAAAAATGATATGTAAAGTTAAGTGAAACATTAAATCACTAAAGACAATACATTATATAATTCAATTAATATAAATCATCCAGAATCAATCAATCAATCCATAGAGATTGAAAGTGTATTGAAAGTTACAAGGAACTAGTTAAAGAAAGGCAGGGGAAGATGGCTGCTTAAGAGGTATGGACTTTTCTTTTCGTAGGTGATTTGAAACTTGATAGTGGAAATGGCAGTACAGTATTGTGAACATACTAAGTTGCATTGGAGGTGTACTGCAACATGATTCATTTTATGTCATATACATTTCACCTAAATAAAACACATCAGAAAAATTGATTCCTTTCTGTAATAATAGGTTAGTATTTCTAAAAATAGTAATCTTTTAACAATTTTCAATGATATTGTTTAGGTTATATCAGCTCTATTTGTCTCATTTAGTTAATACATGAATATAGCACATAAGATGTTTTGATGGAAGCCAAATGTCTTCCCCCTGTACATCCAACATGTCAGACTACTTTTGGTCAGGATAAAAAAGATTGATCAGAAGAAGTTAAGTAAGCTTCAGTGTCAGCACTGGGGTTATGGCTCAGCGGTAGAGTGCTTGCCTCACACGTGCAAGGCCCTGGGTTTGATCCTCAGCACCACATAAAAATAAATAAATAAAATAAAGTTATTGTGTACAACTACACAAAAAATATTAAGACAAAAAAGCTTCAGTGTCACAGTACTTTTTGCTTCAGATTCATATCTCTTAATGAATTCTATGATTTTTAGCAGTATCTCTTTGTCATAAATCCATGTGTTAATTAAGATATATGTCAGGAAATATTAGGTTATGCTGGGAAACAATCAATCCCCAAATCTTACTGGCTTGATATAGCAAAGTTAATTTCTCACTCACAGTCCATGTTTGTTGTGGCTGTTCAGCTGGACTCCCATCATTGGTAATGATGATGTCGGCTATGCTAGAGGGAAAAAGATCCCCAATGGCAATCAAAGGTGTCAACCATAATGGCACACACCAGTACTTCTTTTAAATCATCCATCATAGCTACTCCTATAATTTCACCCAACCTCGTGGGATCTAGAAAGCAGAATACTGTTTTGTGACCAGAAGTGATAAAACTGGAAATAATATCGAATAGCCCAAATGACTACCATAATTTGCAAGTGTCAGGGGCGGCGAATGAACTGTGGGCTTTTAAAGGCATTTCTAACCTGAGATGTTCCCCTTGGAGAACTCTCAGTGTTATCTCACCAATCGGACACTGCTCTGTTGCCTGGGCAACCTCTTGCTCAAGGTGAATTCCGTGAAACCATGGAATTTATTGGTTCAAACAGCCTTAGGTTCAAATGCAGCCGCTGGAGGAAGAAAGAGGTACCAGTGTATGCAAATAGCTTTGAGGTGCCAGCTGCCTGGAGGAGGAAGAGTTACAGAGCAAGTGATAATGTCCAAATCAGGCCATCTTCCCCAGCCGCTCACCAGGCCCCTGCTTTTAAAACTACTTTTCGTGTCATTTGTTTTATTCCTTATTATTATTACTTCAGACCTTTAATTTCCCAGTGGGCTCACAGTCTCTGTGCAGTTTACCGCTCCCTCACTGTGCAGGAACAGTGAGAAATAAGCATAATCCTATAGGCTGTGAATTGAACCAAACTTCCAAGAAACCTATCACATACTTTTAAGATCATTTGTTGCTTATTTATTTATTTATTTATTTTGTTAAAAGCCCTGTATTTTTTAGATTCCTACTTTAACTCTCAACTGGGTTATTTTTCAAGCTTTATTCAAATCATAACTTTGACCACACATGCGAAAAGATATGTTAACAACAGTTAAAAGGAAAGATTGAGATTTGGAATGTGGAACAATTACAAAAATTACCTCTCATATTTGGATGGTCACTCTATTAATCATGGTCACTTTTTATTAGGATTGTATACTGTCCTGACCTCTCTGTGAGAACTTCAAGAAATAACTAATTTCTATGGTGTTTGGTTAAATACAAATCATACCATTTATATTTTAACTCTAATATATGCTCAATAGTATGTCTGACTTCAAAAATTCACTTAAGTACATGTGTTTTCAATTGAAGTATGAATAAAATTCATTCCTTAATCAGAATTTGATGGCACACCAAGAAAGCGTACACTCATCTTTATTTTATATGGCCCAGTCCTGCCCATTAATTGATGGGATTTGATACACAGTATTGGCCCACATCAAAGTTGCTGTACTGCTCATGTTAAAGACCTACACGGCTGCTTAGACTGACATTCTCTTCCTTTACAAATTACTTGATTTCACTTTCACTTACTCACAACCACAACTTCTAAACCAGACCCCATCACCTTTCAGTTTGAAGCACTTATAAGTCTCCTATCTGGTTTCTTGTTCTACCATCTTGCTTCTTTACAAAACATTTCTTACATTGCCTTTTAGTAATCTATTAAAATTGCAAATCTGATAATGTCAGTCTAGTCTTTAAATACCTCAGCTATCAGTTGAAATACATTCCAATCTCCTTAGCATTTCCCATAAGAATGTTCCCAATTTTCCCTCTCATTTTAAACTTCATTCCTTCCACTGTCATATACCTATTTGGCTTCAGGCCATTTTCTTCAGTCCCAGGAATATTTTGTCTGCATGCTCTCTTACCTCTTGGTGTTAGTTGCTCCCTCTGCTTAGATCCACCTCTCCCCAGTTTCAGCCCCTTATTCCTTTGTGTCTCTTACTTCTCCATTCTTTCCAAAATCCTTTTTCTGATACAGCAAGAATTCTCATTCAGGTGTTCATAATTTTGGGGGCTTATCAGAATCCTTTGAGCTTTCCTGTCATCTTTGTAAGAGTAACTAAATATAGATGCTTACTTTTATTTTATTCACACAATGAGTATTTTTTAGAAGAATAGTCACATCCTAAGTGTTCACTGCAGCTGACTAAGGGAGTAGACTGTGCAGATTTCTCAAATGAAAAGGCACTGAAACAGATCTGAGATGACATGTTAGAGGAAGGGTCATCTATAAAAGCAGTTTATGTATAACTAAACTTATAGAGAAACATTTATTTCTATTTATAAAATATTTCCCTTAATGATAAGCATGAGCTTTAGCATAATGTCTTGGCACTGAATTTGGTTCTAAGTCTAGCTGAGTCTAGCAGAGAAGTTTCTTTAAAGCTTAGAAAAGGTATTAAAGCACCAAAGAATTTGTTTTTTCCTTTGTTACATGTATCTCTGGTATGATGGAAATACTAGAACGAGGTCAATACAGTATGGTAAAAACAACTCAATTGAGAGTGAAAAAAACTGTACTCCACTATTAAGTTTCCCATTTTTCACCTTGGTAACTTGTGTAATCCTTCAGGTTTTTTGAAATTTTAGGGTCATGTCTTCCTAAAATGGTGATGATGAACTGCATTACTGTAGCTCAAAAATATTATTACAACCCAATTGGACAAAATAATTGGAAGAACATATGACAGCATAAAGGAATACAGAGATAGAAAACAACATAAATCATATAGGGATTTCCTATACATAAAGTAAGGAGATGAGTTAATGAGAAATGTGTCTTTAAGAAAGGGAAAGTGAAATAATAACCTATTCATTTGATGAAATGACCAAAAAAAAAAAAAAACAGGACAATGCTTAATATCAAATTGTGAGCAATACTTCACTAAGTCATATATTATTGGATATTTGTGAGTGTGTTTGTGTCAGAGTGTGTTTGTGTGTCTGTGTGTGCATGCATGTAAGTGTGTCTGTAATCATGCAGTTTAATTTGACTTATGATGAGACTCATAATTAACTTGAAAATGGAAATCAACTTATTATCTTCAGCATAACTTCACTAATCTCTTTCCTTCTGTGCTTATTTTTTTATCTTCAAATTCTCACAAGCTTTTCATTTACTGAAACATCAGATTTTTCCCCAAAACTTAAACCAGCAGTGTCTTTATGCTCTCTATCCGTTATTAGCCTGTTGGGTTTATCGAATGCCCTTGGTCAAGTCCACTCCTACCTTGCTTCTGAATATAAGTAATTCCAATTTCCCCTCACAAGTTCCTGGATTATTGATGGTAGGAGGAGAAGTGAGAAACTGAAGAGGAGAAGATTCACTTACCTGTTAACCAAGTGTGTTGCAGTCATATTTAAAATATAGTAAAAAGTAATAACTATGAAGAAAATCCAAAACACTAAAAGATGAGAAATTAGGGGTCTTAGTTAAAAGACAAATAACCCAGAAAATCAGTTCCATCTCCCCTTGGCAAAATGAGGAAATAATGGAATAGATACTAAGGTTATCTTATTTAAAAACAGGAAGGGTGAAATCATGTGGACAGCCAAGAATCAACCAAATTCCAATGAAAATTTGATTTCTCATAATCTCTTTCCATTCCTTCCTGCCAAACCAACCCTGGCTAACCATGTATGTTTTTTCTTGTCTGTATGTTTGTTGTATTTTCTTGCTGAAAACTGTATCTTGTTTCTACTAAAGATTATGGTTGTCAACCTCCTTTTGCAATTTCTAATGGCAAATAAGAGGAATTTATTGGTGTTTGTTTTCAGTTTCTAAAAAAAAAAAAAAAAAAAAAACAAAGCCCTCTGACTTGCCAAGCTTGAATCGAGTCGACATCCCATGGTATTGCAACAGTGGTAAGAGGAGAAGAAGTCTAGAAAATTAGGCACTCTTGTGCAAACTCAGGAATGGGATAAAGAGAGACAGATGTATGGAGAGTATTTATGCCATTATATTCCCCGTCAAAACAAAATAAAAAACAATTGAAATATTAAAATTGATTTTTAAGTTGCCATTTTGTATTTTCATGAATGTCATTTATATGAACAGCTTGTTCTATTCTTAGGGTGTAATTAGTATTTGGAATTCTTATTCCTCCAAGGTACTGAAAGAAGTCAAGTCAGATTAAAGAAATGCATAATGGCCAATTATTGGTTTTCTAATTGTACTTTAGGGCATAAATTGCACTAGAGGGTCAATATGATGATTATTTCTCAGGAAACAAAAGCACACTAATTCTTTGGAAAAATTGTTGCTGTGTTTTATTCTGTCTTTCTTTTGTTTAAATAAATTAATAAGGGATTTTTCCAATGAAATGATAGTTTTATGTTGGTACATAAAACAACAAAGTCTGTTTCTTTGCATTAAGTTTCCATTTTATAACAATTACTGCTAAGTTTGTATAGAAATGTTGAACATTTCTTATAAGTTAAGCTTATCATAAAGAATATATTTCCCCATTAGATTTCTTCTAAAGTTTTATAGATTCCAGTGGGGAAAATTTTGCTAAATAATAAAAATATCCTTGAAGTTAGGACAAATCAAGTAATGTTATGGAGAAAAGATTTACTGATATACTTTGATAGTGCATGGAATTTTAATTGCCTTCCAGTGAGTATGTAATGATTATTTTTAGCTGATTATGCCTTTTACATAGGTCAATATAGTAACAATGAATTTGCAATTTTGACTATCCCAAATAATCTTTCACACATCAGTTTCTTCTTTTAACTTAGTGGGATGTTATATCTCAGGAGAAAACTCTATTTGTAATTAATGAGCCTGATTCTTTTCAAGACAATCATTGGAAAAGTCTCATTGGTATCCTAATGTCATCATCAATAGGTTATGTTTTATAATATTAGTCAGAGAATCTGAAAAAAATAGTCTAAATTTAGTTGAATAAGATCTGGACTGATTATAATTTTGCCTATTGTATTAGCCAATATTCATGAAAATCTACAGCACGAAGCTGATGTTCAAAATTATACTCATGCACTACAGGAATCAGAAGTGCAATGTGGGTTATGATGAATCAAGTATATTTAGTGTTGTTAGATTTTTATAATTATGACTAAAATACTTGATAAAAATACATTAAGGGAGGAAAAGTTTATTTTGGCTCAGGGTTTCAAAAGTTAAGTTCATGTTGGACCAACTCCATTGCTCTGGGCCCACGGTGAGGCAGAACATCATGGCAGAGGAAAGATGCTCAGCTCCTGGCAGCCTAGGAACAAAAGAGGGAGAGAGAGGGAAAGTAAGCTAAGAAGACTGAAAGAAGAGGATGGGAAGGGAGGGGTAAAATCCCCAAGGGCATACGCACCAGTGACCAACATCCTCCAGCCACATCCCACCTGCATACAGTTACAACCCAGTAGTGTCTTCAAATTATTTATCAATCTAATGTATTAATACACTGGTGAGGTTTCAAGCTCTCATAGTCTGATAACTTAACCTCTAAACATTCTTGTCCTGGGAATCATGCTTCTAAAATGTCAGAGGACGTTAAAGATTGAAACATAATGAGTATGGAAGTTGAAGTTGAATTAAATATGTTTTGTTGATTTTCTGGTTTCCCTCTATTTCTCCTTCTCCCCCTCTTTCTTTTTATTTCTTTTCCCTATCAATTCATGCATGTGCAAGCCTTTAGTAAGAGGAACATTAAACTAGAGATCATTTTCTGAATTAGACCTTTACCTCACACTATATACAAAACAACTCACATGAATTAAAGACTTAAATAAGACATGAAACTGTAAAACTCCTAAAGAAAAAATAGGGACATTTGTTCAGGAAAAGTACAAGAAACAAAAGTAAAAGTTGACAAATGAGACTAAATCAAAGTAAAAGTTTCTGCCCAGTAAGGAAAACAATTGACAGAATGAAGAGGCGACCTACAGAATTGGAGATAATATTTGCAAATGATACACCATAATGAATTAATATCCAAAATAAATAATGGACTTCTACAACTCAATATTAAGAAAACAACTCAATTAAAAATTGGGCAAAAATCTGCAAAGACATTTCTTAAAAGAAGATGTACACATTGCTAACAATTAGAGTAAAATGTACTCAAAATAGTGAATCATAGCTGGAAGCAGTGGTGCATGCCTATAATCCTAAAGACTCAGAAGGCTGAGGCAGGAGGATTATAAATTAATGACCAGCCTTGGCAAATTAGTGAGATCAAAAGCAACTTAGTGAAAGCCTGTCTCAAAATAAATGGATGACTGAATAAATAAATAAATAAATAAATAAATAAATAAATAAATAAATAAATAAAAGGTTTGGAGGCTGGTGATGTACCTCATTGGTAAAGCACCCCTGGGTTCAATCCTTAGCAGACACACACAAAATGATTGGATAAATATAAATTAAAGCCACAATGAAATATCACCTCACATCTGTTAGAATGATTGTTATCAAAAAGATGAGAACTTACCATGTTTTGGTGAGGATATGAAAGAAAAGGAACTTTTGCATACTATTTGGAAATATAAACTAGTACAGCCATTATGAAAAACAATATGAAAGTTCCTAAAAAAATAAAATACAAAAAAATAACTATGATCCAGAAATACTAGGTATATACCCAAAGAAAATAAACCGGTATGTGGAAGATATTCACACTACCATATTGTTTGCAACACGATTCACAATAGCAAATATATGGAATAAATCTAAGTGTCTATCAACTATGAATGAATAAAGAAAATATGCTAAAATGGATCTTTACATTACCTGATTAATTGACAATTTTTTGGTGTCAGTTAAAAAAAAACTTTAAAAATAATGATTTTATAAAGAGACTATGCTATATATATATACACAATGGAATATTAATGAACTTTTAAAAAGGAGATATTAATAAGTGCATAATGACATATGCTTACTTTTATAATATCATACAGAATGGTCTCACTGCCCTAAAAATCATATATACATTGCCTATTTATCCCTTCTTCCTCCCCATTCCTGACAATCACTGGTCTTTTTTATTTTCTCTAAAATGTTGCCTTTTCCAGAATGTCGTTTAATTAGAATCATGCAATATATATAGCTTTTTCAGATTGACTCCTTTCACTAAGTAATAGACATGTAAGATTTCTCCATGTCTTCTCATTTTTGGCATAGAATAATATTCTACTGCCTGTATATAAAACACTTGTTTTTTCCATTTCCTTACTTAGGGACATTTTGGTTGCTTCCACATTTTGGCAATTGTGAATAAAGTTTCCATAAGCATCCATGTACAGGTTTTTGAATGGATATCATTTTTAACTCATTTGGGTAAATACCAAGGAGTAAGATTGCTGGAGTGCATGGTAAGAATGTATTAAATTTTATTAAAAAACTGACAACACACTTTCCAAAGTGTCTGTGCCATTTTGCATTCCCACCAGTAATAAATTAGAGTTCCTGTTAGTCCATATTCATGCTGGCATTTGCTCTTACCAATAATTCAGATTTTGACTGTTGTAATAGGTGTAGTGGTATCCTCTGTTATTTTTAGTATTGTTATTACTAAGCCCAGAGAATTAAACAACTTTTGGTAGCATTTCTATAAGAAGTTCCAAATGAATGCTGATTCACAAAACATAATAGAAACTCAGGCAACTGAAAGAAGGGCATTAAAATAAGCTGATTTTCTTTCCATATGCCTAAACTATTTCTAAGCACTTAAAATATTTGGTAAAGTAGTGTAATTACTTAAAACTTAATATCTTCCTCACTTTGTTAAATAAACAAAACTCATTAACACAATATCAATGACAACAACAACAAAAGGCAGAGGAATTTATGACACTGTACTTACCTAGGGAAGGAAACCATGAACATAAGAAAATTAATGCTTATATATTCACATGTTTTAAAATACTTAATCCATTACATTTACAAACACCTGATTGTCCTATATTATTTTATTTTTATTTTTTAAATTTTTCTGGGTGGGGGCACTGGAGACTAACTCAGGGGCACTTGGCCACTGAGCCACATCTCCAGCCCTATTTTGTATTTTATTAGAGACAGAGTCTCACTGAGTTGCTTAGTGCCTCGCCTTTGCTGAGGCTGACTTGAACTTGAAATTCTGCTGTCTCAGCCTCCCCAGGCACTGGGATCTCAGGTATGTGTCAGTGTGTCTGGCCATCCTATATTCTTTTAAAGCTCCTTTTTGCATAACCTACATGTGATTAACCCTATATAGGTCTTCCTAAGAGCTCATATATGAATTTTGTGTCTCTACAACCTTGTTCTCATTACTCCATCTTTACATGGTTCATGTTGTTATCTCCATTCATGTTTATTTTTTACTTCTACATTCCTTTAGCTTATTGCCATTTACAAACAAATTTGGTATAAAAAATTACTGATTTTTTACCACTAATTTGACAAACATCCTGAGAAAGCAGTCTCAAACTTTCTGGTAACAACTCAATTTAATTTGTAAATAAATTTCAAAATGATGCAAAGTATATGGATTATGAAACTTTTAGATTAATACAGCTCGTGGGAGATTATATTTAGCCATTTTCATTTTATATATTATGGTCGTATTCAAAGAATATAACAAAAATGTATAAATATGTAAAAGTCATAAAGAGTATACTTATATTTTAGTAAGTTAATGATATATAGTATAAAACAATTTATATTTAATAGCATTTTAATAATTCAATATTAATAATAACTTTCAGAAGAAAGTATTATTTTTCTTTTTCTAACGAACTATACAAATTATGAAACTCAGTGCAAATAATCATGAATTTAGTGAATATGAACTAACAAATACTTAGCAATTACATCCTTTCAGTTCTTATTAAAAAGAAATGATGGTTACAAATTTCACATTTTTTAATTAAATTATAATAATAACAAAACAAATAATAATGATTAAGGCTTTCATATACCAATGTTTTAGGATCACTGAGTGTTATCTGATAATTTCAAATTACTTTCATTAAACCAAAGTTCTCTTGATGGGAACACTTTCTATTTACACATAGTTGAAGATTCCTTTCCAGAAGGAGAGTTTCCAAATTACTTCTCAATGTCCTCTATTATAATACATACTCTTTAAAACAGACAAATCAAGCTTTTCTCAATTTGTCAGCCGTAGGGGAGTTACATTGTTCAAAGGAAATAAGATGGATATTCTAAATAGAATGTTTTTGGATGCTTTTCATGAGACATCAGTGGCTCTTTAAAGAGAGTTTATTGATTCTTCAGGCAACACCTGAGGCTGCCCAAGATCTATTGCTCTGTCACTTTAAAAGCGGCAACAGACGTGCCACTTTTCCTTGGAGATCTTTCTCTTAAGTCGTTAAAATTTCTGCAAACCAATTGCATCTGTCATCTCCTGCTTGATCCACTGAGTCCCAGAGGCCATGTCTGAATGGTTAAAAGCCATATTTTTGCTCAAAGTGCTTGTTGGAACAAATTCATTTTCAGGACAGCATCTCTGTAAATGAAAACCAAGCATTCAAACCTGTAAACATCAATGAGAGGAGTTATGACCAGGAAGGAGGCGGGTTTAGGAGGATTCTATGAAAGACAACCTGGACTCATGGCCCCAGGTGACCTGGTACAGCACCTCAGAGAGAAAACCAGACTTTATGGATACTTCTAGGGAAGGGACACTCATATCTTAAGAAAATAAACTTTATTTAGTATAGAAAAACTTACAATGGATAATCTTTATGTTATTCCAGAACCTGGCTTCCTCAAAAATTTAATTTCTGCGACTAATTCAATATTTAAAGAGTGTTATAAGGATATACAGACTAAATATATTCATCTTGTTTGGATGTCAAACACACTCATTAATATCCTTATCCATCTTTTTGGGAAGCACCTAGCTTTTCAGTATTCCTCGAATCTCCAATTAAAACAAGTTATAAAGCTTTAAGTAAAAGAAAAGGTGGTTAAATAGAGGAAGATGATCAAGACAAACAGAGGAGAGGAGGGAAAAGGGAGATAATAGGGAAGGAATTTCATCCAATTTTGCTATGTCTATGCCCAAGTGTACCGTTTCGAATTCCACTTTCATGTAGAATTATAGTGCAGTAATTTTTTTAAAAAAATAGAGGAAGGAGAAAGGGGAAGGTAGGAGGGGAAAGAAAGTGGAGGTATTAAAAATGAGACTGATTAAATTATTTTATGGGCGTATATGAACATGTCACAATGAAACCCACTAATATGTGTAATTATAATGCACTAAGTAAAACCATAAAACACTGCTAAATATAATAAATTGTTACTTTGGTATATATGAAACTTGAGCATGTCCTATGGAGAAGCCAGATAAGACAGAAAAAAAATCAGATAAAATATTTATGGAATGAAGACCTGGTTCCAATTGCCGCATATCCAACAGAATTAGAATGATCAACCTTTTGAATATTTTGAAATTATTTAATAAAAATCAAAGACTAAAAGAAACCTATTGTCAGGTACAAGCTGGAATGTATAATCTGAGCTTTGAGTGTGAAAATTAAGTTCTGTTTTTTAAATTGATTTTTTCTAGGCAAATTCAATAAAATGATCAAATGCGATGTTAACAAGGGAAGATTAAAAAAGGGTAGATAAAATGCAAACAGTCCAAAATAAACAAGAATAACTCAAATCCACTTATACAGATATTGTTTTGAATTATTTTTCTTCATTTTATTAAGGCTTTCTGGATAAAAAATAGATTTGTGATATCCAGTTCTTAAGAGAAAAGCATCTTAAATATATTTAGGTATAGATAATTATAGTACAGTATCTTTTTTTGAGTATTTATTTGTAATAAAATTTTGTTAATTATCAGATGCTAATCTAAAAATATTATTTCATATTAGAATTATTTTTACAGTTAGTTTTACTATTTTTTTTGTTTCAGTTAAATTATGACATTCTGGAAGAGAAGGCAAGATAGCAGCAGAGAAGCAAGCCACGTGTCCCAGCTTCTCCACAGGCTGAAATCAAAACAGATGGGGAACAGTTATTCAGTGAAGTGTCTGAGGGAAAGTACTGAGGTTTAATATTGGACAAAGTCTTGGAGAGACTCAGAGACTCTCATTAATGGAACACAGACAAAGAAAGAGTGTATTGAATCTAAACCTTCACCCATAACACTGGGGCAGTGGGTCACAAAAAGGGAAAGATAGAGAGGTATATCTAACAAAATTATTTCAGAAACTATGACAGAAGAGAAAGGCAATCCAAATTAAGAAGAATTGGACACTGCATAGGGGACTGTTGCATAAGAAGTGCTCCAATTTTCTCAATTCATAAGTGGAGAACCATGTTATGAATGTTATGGTGATACCTAAGTCTGCACCTGAGGTAAACATAATATCCTTAATCTTCATCTCCCCCCAAGATCACAGTAAATGGTGCCACAGAGAAATGGTCTGGAAACAATTTGTCTGAATAATTTATACACTGAGATGGCTGCGAACCTTAAGCTAGTGTAACTGGCCAGTTGGCAGAGAAAATGGAGCCATGACTATTTAAACACTTGGGTACATGGTACTCCTCCCTGTGCAACAAAGACTCCTGAGCATATCTGAAATATTTTGCCTACACTGGAGAAAATTTGGCAGTCCACTAGACAGAGAAGCCCAGGTTCAGGTCCAGGTGGCCCATAGGTTCCCAGGCCAGTCAAAGGATTTCCAGAATTGGGAATGTTGTACTAGAAGAGAGCAGGGTGAAGTCTTTGTGATTAACTCCAGACACACAGTGATTATCCCTGCATAACAAGAAATCTCAATGGGCATACAAAACTGCTGCCCATGCCAGGGAAAATCCAGTTACCAGATTGGATATGGCACAATCCCTAAAGGAACCACTGGCTCACATGCTTGTAGCATATTGCATGGAGCTGCCTGAGTTCATACCTGAGCAGAAGGAGGGCAGGGTGAAGACTGGATAGATAGGTCACTGTGGCTGCACTCAACACAGTTTTCTGAAACAAGAGCCTGATCTAGCCATAGGGAAAAACCAATACACAGCTCCTCACACCAAGGGAGAACGAAGGACTTTGGCTGCTGCTTCCATGCACAGAGCCAATCTAGCCAAAGCCTGCTTCTCATACCTGGCAAATTTCAGAACTGGAAGCACTTGAAGTCTGTTTATGTTAAACACCTCAGCAAGAAGAAATTTTATTCTTTTGCATATTTGTGTTTAATTTCACTTCTATTGTCTTCTGTGTTGGTTTGTTTGACTCTCCATCACTACTTTTTATTTCATATACTTTTCTATAATTTTAAGTATTTTTAATTCATTAATTAGTTTTTTCCTCCTTTTCTACTCTCTTGTTTGTACTTCCTCCTTTTCTTTTTTATTTCTTTTTCTTTTCATTTTTCTTCTTTCTTTCTTTCCCCATAACTTTTTCTTTTTTTTCTTTTTCAGTTTACATTCTATACAGCTTAAAAGTAATTTTACTTTCTTTATTAACTAATTTTTAGTTCATTCTTTATAATTTATCCACCTATTTCATTTTGGTTAATGTTGTGGTAGAGAATATTTTCAATAAATATTCATTGCATAGTGATGCATAGTTTGTTTCCGAGCTGTAGATATTACTGGTGGCTATACTCTGCTGTCACAGTGGAGCGGAACACTGAACAAAGCACTTCAAAAAGATTAAGTGCGTGAACTGATGCTGAGATAAACCCCAAGTGAAGGGCACATTAGAAAGAGAAATCAGCTCACTACAAAAACCCTTATGTAATAGTGGTAGATATAACCATCCCAAGAGAAAGGCAAATTTCAACACAGGAACACAGATAGCACAAGAAAACAAGGCAAAAAGATAACTCCAAAATTTCAAAACTCCCCAACATCTGAATCCACAGAAACTGAATTGAAGATAATTCCAGACAATGAATTAAAAAAAAAAAACTGACGGTTAAAATGATCAAATGAATAAAAGAAGTTAGAAAGACAACACAGGATATGAAAGAACATTTCAATAAAAAGAGATTCTAGAAAAGAACCAAACAGAAATCTGGGAAATGAAAAGAACAAACAAACAAAAAAATAAAATAAGAAGTTCAGTGGAAATTCTCTCCAATAGATTAGATGAAGCACAAGAAAAAAATATCAGGGTTTGGTGACAAAGTGGATGACCTAGAACATTCAAATTGTATTAAAGAAAAAACAAAAGAAACTTTTAACAGAGTATACAGAGGAGCAAATTTAAGATTCAGATATCAAATTTAGAGTGCAGACACAGGTTAATGGCCTAGGAAAGTGATTCTGTAAAATAATAGCAGAAAATTTCCATAATCCTGGGAATGAGATGGACATGCAGGTAATGGAGGCATTTAGAACACCAAATAGACATGACCAGGGAAGAAGTTCTCTATGATATAATATAGTTGTTATGCCCAAAATTCAGAACATAAAGGGTTTTAAAAGCTGCAAGAGAAATGATGAATCATTTCTAAAGATAAATGCATCAAAATAACAGCAGATTTCTCAGAAGTATTTCTAAAGGCCAGTAGGGCATGGATAGTATATTTCAAGCCATGAAAAAAAAAACTATAAATCTAAATTATTATATCCAGCCAAGCTAACTTTTAGAATCAAAAATATATATAAAAACCAACCAAGATAATGACAAGGTAATTCATGACCACTAAGCCAGCATTTCAAAAGACAGTTTAAAAGCCCCATACAGAAGAAGAAGATTAAAAGGGAATCACAAGAGTATGGGAAAAATAAATCTCATTAGAATAATAGATAAACAAATGAAAATCTACAATAATTTAAACATTAAAAATAAGAGAAAATGGCAGAAAATAGTACATATCTCCCCACAATAGCAACAAATGTAAATGATCTAATTCTCAACTAAAAGGCATAAACTGACAGATTGAATTATAAATCAAGTTCAACTATGTGGTGTCTGCCAGAAACTCAACTCACAGGAAAATCCATTCTCAGACTAAAAGTGAACAATGGAAAATTATATTTCATGAAATGGTATCTGAAAGCAAACAGGAATAGCTACTTTCACAACTAACAAAGCAGATATGAAGCTCCAATTAGAACATGTAAATAATATTTCTACATACTGGCAAAGGAAATACTCTACCAAGAAGATAGATAATTGTAAATATTTATGAATATTTTTGCACCCAATTTTATGAAACAAACATTGCTTGATATAAAGGAATGGATAGTCCCTGATACAATAATAGTAGGTAATTTTAACATATTCAATAATAGATTATCCAGAAATAAAAATCAAGAGTTATGAAGAATTAAACTATCCTTTAGATCAAATTGACTTAAGAGATATGTACAGAATATTTTATCCAACAGTAGAGCCAAGTACACTTTCTTTTCATGTGCTCATGGAACTATCTCCAAAGAATTATATATAAGCCTGTAAAGCAAGTCTTAGCAAAACAGTGAGATAATTTCTTGCACCTTAACAAATCATAATAGAATAAAAGTGGGAATCAACAGCACAAAAATGTATAGAAATCATACAAACTTATTACTATTAAATAATACATGTTTGAATGATGAATGGGTCATCAAAGAGATCAGGGGAGGAATTTATAACTTCTTAAAATGAAAACAGAAGAGAAACACAACATATGAGAATCATTTGGTTAAAACAAAGGCAGTTCACAGAAAGGGAAGTTTATGAATATAAATGTCTATATTTATTAAAAACAGAAATATACCAATAAAAGGAAAAAATTAACAAATATTAGCCCACTAATTAATAAAATAGAGAATCAAATACAATGTAATTAATGAATCAAAGAGTTCACTTATTGACTCTTCATAAAAAAAGACTGATAAATCTTTAGTGAAACTAATGAGAGAGAGAGAGAGAGAAAGAGAGAGAGAGAGAGAGAAAGGATCCAAATTAATAAAATTAGAGATGAAAAGAGGATATAAAAACAGACAACCCTAAAATGTAAAGCATCATTAGGAACTGTTTTGAAAATTTATTATTCAATAAATTGGAAAATCTAGAAGAAATGGATAAATTTCTAGATACATATAAGTGAGCAAATTTAAACCAAGAAGAAATAGAAAATATAAACAGACCAATAACAACCAATGAAATTAAAACAGTAATACAAAGTTTCCCAACAAAGAAAAGATAAGCAGAGCTGAATTTACCAAGTATTTAAAGGGGAATTAACATCATGTTCAACATCTTATACCATGAAATCGAAAGGGCAGAGGCACTTCTAAACTATAAAGTCTGTGTACCACTCTGATACCCAAATCAAGTAGAAATACATCAAGGACAGAAAATTACAAGGCAATGTCCTCTATGATTAATAGAAGCAATAACAAATTCTATTCAATCCCCATCAAAATACCAATAATATTTTTCAAAGATCTAGAAAAAACAATCTTAAAATTCATATTGAAAAACAAAGACCCAGAATAACCAAACCATCCCAAGAAAAAGGAGTAAAGCTGGCATCATTATAACACCCAATTTCAACTTATATCATATAGCCAAAATAAAAAAAAAATAGCACCATACTGGCAACAAAAGAGATATGCAGAATAAAGGAATAGAACAGGCGGACCTGGAGACAAACCACATAGCTAGAGTTATCAGATTCCTGACAAAGGTGTCAAAAATATAAGTTGTAAAAAATATAACCTCTTTAAAAAATGTTTCTGGGAAAACTGGACATCTACATGTTAAGAATCAGCTAGATTCCTATCTCTCACTCTGTATAATGGTCAACACAATATAGATCAATCACCTACATATAATACCAGAAACTTTGCCACAGTTAGAAAAAAAAAAAAAACACAGAGGACACACTTTAACATATAGGCACCTATAGCTCAGGAAATAATGACAATAATCAATAAATGGGATGGCATCCAATTAAAAAGCTTCTACTCAGCAAAGGAAGCAACATCTTGAAGAAACAGCTGATTAATTATTAATATCAATAATATTTTGATATTAAGATTGATATTGTCAGTCTCTCAACAGCAATATTTACAGAATGTGAGAAAAAATTCTTCCAATAGAGAATTGATATCCAAAATGTATAAAGGATGCAGAAATTTCAAAACACACATACACCCATCCACAAAACAAAGCTAACATTAGAAAACAACAAAATGACTGACTCAATTAATAAATGCACCAATGAACTTGAACAGACACTTATCAAAAGAAGAAGGTACATATTACCAAAAAGTATGAGAAAAAAATGTTCAGCATATTTAGCCAGCAGGAAAACACAAGTCAAAACTACACTGAGATTTCATCTTACTACAGTCAGAATGGGAACCATCAGAAACACAAATAGCAATAAATGCTGTTGGTGTGAATGTTAATTAGTACAACCACCATGGAAATCAGTACGGAGGTTTCTCAAAAAACTAAAAATAGTACAACCACATGACCCAGTTACATTACCACTCAACATTTACCTCAAAGAAATCAAGCCTGCAGGAGCTGGAGTTGTAGCTCAATGGGAGAGTGTTCGCCTCACACACATGAAACACTGGGTTCAGTCTTCAGCATAGCATATAAATAAGCAAATAAAATAAAGGTATTGTGTCCATCCACAACTAAAAAAAAAAAGAAATTAAAAAAAGAATTCAAATATGCATACTTTAGTGATATATATATATATATATATATGTATGTATATATACATACACACACACACACACACACACACACACACACACACTGTTTATTGCAGCTTAGTTCACAATTGCCAAGTTATAAAATTTGTCTACATGTCCTCCAACAGATGATTGGAAATGGGAAATGCAGCACATATACAATGGAGTTTTATTCAGCAATAAAGAATAACAAAATTATGTCATTTACAAGAAAATGAACGGACCTGGAGAGTATCATATTAAGTGAAATAAGCCAGATTTATAAAGACAAGTATTAAAAGTTTTTTTCATATGTGGAAGCTAAAAGGGGAAAAAGAAAAGAAAAAGTTTTGTAAAAGTACAAAGAAGATTTAGGGGAGATGGAGTAAAAAGTATGGAATGAGGGAGTATGCAGAGGTATTGTGCCGTGACTGACACTGGTCCAGTTGTTACATGTAGGTATGATTATGTCATAATAAATCCCACTATTATATGCAATCATTATGCCCCAATAAAATATGAGCTTGCACCAATTTGGCACCAAGAGAGAATTTTGTAGAATTGTAATGCAGTGCAATGAACATTAGCTATAGTGTTGAATTATTTAATTGGTTTCTTTCTTTATCAGTTCATCTTAAATGAACATGTTTCTAAAAGTCTGATTATCATAACTTCTTAAATTTACTTGTTTATTTGTCTGGATTAATGAATATAGATAACTACATTGCTTCCATTGTTGAGACATTGGGACCTATCTGTAAACCTGGTGCAAGAAGTAATCATCACTAATGTGTTGCCCAAACCGGATAAATAGATAGATAGTTAGATAGATAGATAGATAGATAGATAGATAGAGAAGACTCCAATGATACCCAGTACTCAATATTAATACCTAAGATTGTTTCCTAAATTGGGACCAAATCTTAGAACTGTGGCAAGAAAAATGATGTCATGTGCATCTACTATGTTGTGAACACAGTTTGAGTAGATGTACCAAATGAGTAGATGTACCAAATGCTGTTTCCACTTTATGTCTACCATATTAAGCACTGCTACATCTCTTAGTTTTCTAGATAAATGATTCTACTTACAGCACAAACACAGTGTGATATTCTCCCAAGTCTTCCTTGTACAAAACCCCCTAAAGTTTTGGAAAATATTAAAGACAGCCTCTCAAACTGCAAGAAATGAAGGAATTCTTAGGAAGCTGTAACCAAAACATTTACATCTAGAAGAGCCAGCTTGCATTTTAGATTAACAGATGTTAATCTCAGGGTTCTTCCAATTGACAGAGATTCGATTTTAAAGTCTCTATGGGAATGACAAATGTTAGAGCAGGTATAGTGCAGAAGTGGATTAGAGATTCAGAATTAAGACAGAACCCTTAAAAAATGATACACTGTGGTTAAAGTGTGAGAAAAAAAACCCCTGTCATTTGGTTGAGAAATATTAAGGAATCTTTGCTTCTGGGTAGCTTGAGAAAAAAATCAAAACAAAATTGCAAATAAAATTTTTCCATCTTCTGAGATCTTCTTCTCTCTCTCTCTTTAGGGTTCTGTAGTTTTCATTGTATAAATCTTTCACCTCTTTTGTTAGGTTGATTCCCAAGTATCTTATTTTCTTTGAGGATATTGTGAATGGAGTGGTTTTCCTTATTTCCATTTCAGAGGTTTTGTTGCTGATATACAGGAATGCCTTTGATTTATGCGTGTTGATTTTATAACCTGCCACTTTGCTGAATTCATTTATTAACTCTAGCAGCTTCTTTGTAGACTCTTTTGGGTCTGTTATCATGTCATCCGCAAATAGCGATAGTTTAATTTCTTCTTTTCCTATTTTTATGCCTTTAATTTCTTTTGTCAGTCTAATTGCTCTGGCTAGTACTTCGAGAACTAAATTGAATAGAAGTGGTGATAGAGGGCATCCCTGTCTTGTTCCAGATTTTAGAGGAAATGCCTTCAGTTTTTCTCCGTTTAGGATGATGTTAGCCTGAGGTTTAGCATATATAGCTTTTACAATGTTGAGGTAAGTTCCTGTTATCCCTAGTTTTTCTAGTGTTTTGAACATAAAGGGATGCTGTACTTTGTCAAATGCTTTTTCTGCATCTATCAAGATGATCATATGGTTCTTGTCTTTAAGTCTATTGATGTGGTGAATAGCATTTCTTGATTTCCGTATATTGAACCATCCTTGCATCCCAGGAATGAATGCTACTTGATCATCGTGCACAAGTTTTCTGATATGTTTTTGTATTCGATTCACCAGAATTTTATTGAGAATTTTTGCATCCAAGTTCATTAGAGATACTGGTCTGTAGTTTTCTTTCTTTGAAGTATCTTTGTCTGGTTTTGGGATCAAAGTGATGTTGGCCTCATAGAATGAATTTGGAAGAGCTCCTTCTTTTTCTATTTCTTGAAATAGCTTGAAAAGTATTGGTATTAATTCTTCTTTGAAGGTTTTGTAGAACTCTGCTGTATACCCATCCGGTCCAGGGCTTTTCTGGATAGGCAGAACTAACATCATCAAAATGGCGATATTACCCAAAGTTCTCTACAGCGATGCCAATCAAAATCCCAATGGCATTTCTTGTAGAAATAGACAAAGCAATCATGAAATTCATATGGAAAAACAAAAGACCCAGAATAGCAAAAGCAATTCTAAGCAGGAAGTGTGAATCTGGAGGCATAGCGATACCAGAGATCAAACTGTACTACAAAGCAATAGTAACAAAAACAGCATGGTACTGGTACCAAAACAGGCAGGTGGACCAATGGTACAGAATAGAAGACACAGAGACTAATCCACAAAGTTACAACTATCTTATATTTGATAAAGGGGCTAAAAGCATGCAATGGAGAAAGGATAGCATCTTCAACAAATGGTGCTGGGAAAATTGGAAATATATATGCAATAAAATGAAATTGAATCCCTTTCTCTTGCCATCCACAAAAATTAACTCAAAATGGATCAGGGAGTTAGATATCAAATCAGAGACACTGAGTCTGATAGAAGAAATAGTTGGCTACCATCTACATATTGTGGGGTCGGGCTCCAAATTCCTTAATAGGACACCCATAGCCCAAGAGTTAACAACAAGAATAAACAAATAGGACTTACTTAAACTAAAAAGTTTTTTCTCAGCAAGAGAAACAATAAAAGAGGTAAATAGAGAGCCTACATCCTGGAAACAAATTTTTACCCCCCCCCCACACCTCCGATAGAGCCCTAATATCCAGAATGTACAAAGAACTCAAAAAATTAAACAATAAGATAACAAACAACCCAATCAACAAATGGGCCAAGGACCTGAACAGACACTTCCCAGAGGAGGACATACAATCAATCAACAAGTACATGAAAAAATGCTCACCATCTCTAGCAATCATAGAAATGCAATTCAAAACCACCCTAAGATACCATCTCACTCCAGTAAGATTGGCAGCCATTATGAAGTCAAACAACAATAAGTGTTGGCGGGGATGTGGGGAAAAGGGTACACTTGTACACTGCTGGTGGGGCTGCAAAATGGTGAGGCCAATTTGGAAAGCAGTATGGAGATTCCTGAAAAAGCTGGGAATGGATCCACCATTTGACCCAGCTATCGCACTTCTCGGACTATTCCCTGAGGACCTTAAAAAAGCGCTCTATAGGGATACGGCTGCATCAATGATTATAGCGGCACAATTCACAATAGCTAGACTGTGGAACCAATCTAGATGCCCCTCAATAGATGAATGGATAAAAAAAATGTGGCATCTATACACAATGGAGTATTATGCAACACTAAGAAATGACAAAATCATAGACTTTGCAGGGAAATGGATGGCATTAGAGCACATTATGCTAAGCGAAGCTAGCCAAGCCCTAAAAAACAAATGCCAAATGTCTGCTTTGATATAAAGAGAACAACTAAGAACAGAACAGGAAGGAAGAGCATGAGGAAAAGACTACAGTAAGCAAAGACGAATGGGGGGAGAGAAACGGAGAGAGAAGGGGAAAGCACATGGAAATAGTAGGAGACCTTCAATGATACATAAAATTATAAGAGATTACGAGGGGCAAGGGGGAGGGAAAAAAAGGGAGAGAATTGAACAACAGCAGGGGAGGTAGAGAGGGAAGATGGGAGGGGAGGGGAGGGGAGGGGGGATAGTAGGGGATAGGAAAGGTAGCAGAATACAACAGTCACTAATATGGCATTATGTAAAAATGTGAATATGTAACAGATGTGATTCTGCAATCTGTATTTGGGGTGAAAATGGGAGTTCAAAACACAATTTGAGTCAAATGTATGAAAGATGATATATCATGATCTATGTAATGCTTTAAATAATCAATAAAAAAAGAAAAAAAATTGCAAATAAAACAAACAAACAAACAAAAAACCCTCCTGAGAATTTATAACCACTTCTCTTGGATTAGGGAGTAGAAATAATGATAATTGTTCCTGAAATCCATAACCATAAAATTTATTTTAAACTGATTCTCAAGAGCCTAGTAGAAACATATACAAATCTCTGGAGGAAAAAAAAAAAGACATGTACAACACAAGCCTCAAGGTAACCACACAATAAAATCCCAAGCAAAGTGATTTTCTCAGGAACAAAACAAAAACACTAACATGACAAATGGGAGGAAAAGTAAGCTTCTACAAGAGTTAAGAAAATGAGAAACCACTGCCTTCTCAGAAGACAAATATCAGAGTTGTCATCACAGATAATTGTGTGCTGAACATGTTTAAAGAAATGAAGAAAAGTGTCATAATTATGACTAAGGGATAAAATTCTCTCAAAGTGATCAGGTAGAACTGCAATAAAAACAGAATTTCTAAAATATAAAATACAAAAGGCAATCAAACTAAAGATCAGAAGCTCTGAAAAGAAAATTAATGCAATAAAAAGCAAATCAGAATAGACATACATATCCAGAAGGCAGCACAGAAAAAGTGGAGATAGAATACCATTGAAGGACCAGTTCAAAATACTGTAACTTAGACCTAAAAGTTCTAACTTTATTGCATTCCTCAAACTGAAATACACATCTGCTCCAAAATAAAAATAATAGGACTAAGGGATAAGAGTAATAGCCTAAAATTAGAATAATGGGAAATGAAAGTTCCAAAGGAGGATAAATGAATCATAAATATTCCAAAGTAAGGTTAAGTGTTTTTCCACCACTGGGACTAAAGGACCTGATTAGCACAATTGTAGAGGAGAAAAAGTTTACTTGAGGGCTCAAGGTTTCAGAGATCTTAGTCCACAGAAGGCCACTCAGTTTCTCAGGGATAGAGATGAGGCTGAGGCTGAACATTATGGAGGAGTGTGTGGCAGAGGGAATTAGCTCACATCTAGGTTGATCAAAAAGCAGAGAGGGGCTGGGGTGCTGCTCAATGGTAGAGTGCTAGCCTAACACATGTGAGGCACTCGGTTCAATCTTTAGCACCATGTAAAAAGAAATACATAAAATAAAGATATTGTGTTCATCTACAACGAAAAAACAAATTTAAAAAAAAAAGAGAGAAGCAGACTCCACTTGCCAGATACAAATGTATACCCTGAAGTCATGCCCCAATTCCCACCCGCTCTAGCCACACCCTACCACTTCAGTTACCACTCAGTTAACCCCTGCCAGAGGATTAATTCATTGATTGGGTTAAGATTCTTACAGCACAATCATTTCTCCTTTAAACCTTCTTGAATTGTCTCACACATGAGGTTTGGGGGATATCTCACATTCAAACTATAACAGTAAACAAACAAAATTCCATACCTGATCCCATGAAACTGAAGAGTGCTAAAGAAAGATTATAAAAGCTACCAGGGATAAGAGGCAGTTTACCTTTATTGGAAGGAAAACTAAACTAATAGCCTTCTAACTTTCAGTAATAAAAGTAAAGATATGGTGAAATGTATCTTGAAAGTACAGGAATACCCAGAAACATAGAATTGAACACACAATGGAACTATTTTCAAAAATAAGGATGACATAAACACATTATTAGACTCACTATCGTAAGAATCTATTTTTCCTTAAACTGGTATTTATTCTAATATCATCCTAACATTTTATTTTAATGTTAAACATTGCTTTGAAAAGTATATGGAACAAAAGTTTAAAAAAAAATCAAGTGCCTTGGCACTAAAGAAATGAAATAAAATGTGGCATCTTAAACAACAAAAGTATTTTTTAGGGGAAGGGATACCCGGGATTGAACTCAGGGGCACTCAACTACTGAGCCCCATCCCCAGCCCTATTTTGTATTTTATTTAGAGACAGATTTTCACAGAGTTGCTCAGTGCCTCACTTTTGTTGAGGTTGGTTGGTCCTTCATGATCCTCCTGCCTCAACCTCCGGAGCCACTGGGATTATAGGTGTGCTTCCAGCACAACAAAAGTGTAACTAAGACTAGTTAAGGAGGCAAATGGTTGGAAAATAAGTTACCTCTGTGGAAAATAATTGATTTTTACCTCGTGCCATACATAAAATAAATTAAAATGGATTTAGAAATTAATTATATGAGGCAATATTTATGACTTTTTGAAGAAAGTATAGAATTCCTTTAGTATCATATTAGGTATATATGTTTTCAAGAAGACACATAGAAGATAATAAAAAAGTAAAGGAAACAGCAAAAATTCTATTGCATTGAAATGAATTTCTATTTTCCTAAGTATAGCATGAAGTGCCAAAACAAACTGTAACTAGAGAGAAAATATTTGCCTCATGCATATTATATATTACTGAAAAACAGTTTTGTACCTGAAAAAAGAAAACTACCCATACATACTCACTATATTGAAACAGGTTGAACGTGCCTAACCTGAAAATTTGAAATCTGAAATGCTTCAAAATCAGAATCAATCTTCTGACAAGCAGAAGATTGTGTGACAAACAGAGTCAAAACACAGACATAATAAGAATATTGTATAATATTACCATCAGGTAATGTGTACAAAATGAATATGAAACAAATGAATTTCATGTTTGAGTCCCAACATCGAGATATCACATTATATTTCTGCAAGTATTCTACAAATCTGAAATCTAAAACACTTCTAGTCCCACACATTTTGGATAAGATTTTCTCAGTGTGTATGCTAATAAGTAATAGAAAACAATGCAACAAATAGGAAAGAGAATTATGAAATTAATGAATATATGTATATTTACCTAATGGCTGAATATATCTATAGACCAATTTCAACCATAGTACCAGGGAATTTAGACTAGCAACTTGTTGGTTACTTGTAGAATAGCAGTCTTATTGGAAGAATATGCAGAGGATCTCAAAGATTTTATTTTTGATTCCTGCGGTGTGCGGTAAGTACATGCATTATGTATACTCTTATTAATATTATTACTTTCAGGACCATAAAACATATTATATACACTTTTTTATTTATGATGTATTTTACAATATGAGAATTGCCAAATAACAGCAAGCTATTTCCAATATCCATCTTTAGATAATTACCAAGTAATCTTTACACCATCATAATTGGTTCTTCAACACATGGAGTAAATAAAAGGAATATGTCCAAATCAGTTCCTATTTTTTTCTGTTCAACTAAATGCAGGGTTCAAAGAAAAATCTTATCAAATAAGTGAAACATTTATGGTGATGGAATGCCTTTTATCATTTTATCGATAGTAGTGTAGTCCTGTTTTAGTTGACTTTTAACAACATGTTAATTTTATGCTTGAAAAATAGACAAATTCAGGCTAAAAATTTAGCATTTCACAATTAATTCCAAACTTCTTCCATTTAGTAGTGGAAGTAACAGGATGGAAGAATGAACCATGTTAAAATGGTTACGACTTGTTTGCAGAGGTCCTGGGAAAGGCCAGAAAATGTGTAACATGAGTTCCAGGGACCTGGATTTTTAGACATGGTCCTGCACACAGGAAATAGATTCTTAGAGAAGATTCTTAGAGAAGAAAAAGTAAGGTTTAAAAATGAAATTTAGTTACAAAAAATAACACACATGATAATTAACAGCTAATGAATAAAATATGATAAACTCGTACTACTGGTGTTAGTTATACCATTAAATATTCAAAATAAGGTTAATATCAGCAAATTATAAATGTGGAAACATAATCAGATATTACATTATCAACTGATAAATGTAAGAGATATGCAGAAATTATAGTTTGCAGCAGAGATTCCTATTGTTTAATTTTGTATAATATCCCAGGAAGCATAAAAATTTAGTATTATAAATTTATTTAAATATATACTTTCCCCTATATTCCACAAATATTTGAGGTACCTTGTCAATATACATAAATTAAAATGAAATTGAAAGCATATGTAAATATATCAAGGTCAGAGAAAATAAAAATAGAAAAAGAGGATGGGTTGCGAAAAGATAAGGAGGACATATAGAATTATTTTTGGAAAAATATTGTGGAATGAATTTTATTCTTCTCATTTGTTGGCTTGTTTTAAACCAAAATGGGAACATAGATATCGAGGGAGATCAAATGTGAAACTTATTCTCAGTAAACATTATCATGGGAATTGTGATTCTACATATGACCTGTGGGTCAGCATTATAATTAAGATCTGAATTTTACTATCTCTCTATAGATGGATTTGTCTTATGAATATAGAAGTAACAATGTACAGAAAGTGTATGTATATATATTACATATGCACCGGAATTTGGGAGAACGTCTTTAGAACCTCCAATTGCTAGACCACTATATTCATTCTGAGCAAAGTTCACTGTGTAGCAACCTGGTTGTTATATTTAGTGATGAATAGGTAGGACATGATAATGGTCATGATCATTTATGATCAGCTGTGTTTTGATAGCAGACATCTAACTTGGTGTGTGTTATACACTATGCCTATGGATTCTCTCTTTTTTTTTTTTATATTGGGGATTGAACTCAGAGGCTCAACCACTGAGCCACATCCCCAGGCCTATTTCATATTTAATTTACTGATAGAGACTCACCGAGGGGCTTAGCACCTTGCTTTTGCTGAGGCTGGCTTTGAGCTTGCAATCCTCGTGCCTCAGCCTCTCGAAACACTGGGATTACAGGCATGTGCCACTGTGCCCAGCATGAATTCTATTCTTTAGTCAATACTAAGATATTGTCCTTTAAGTAAAAATTTTTATAATGAATTTTGAGGACCTAAGTTTTTGTCTAACAATGAGTGGACCTAATGCATGTCATTAGGCAATAAGGATTGATTAATGGGTCTCTGGACTGTGTAGGAGATATGTCGCCCTATTTTATTAACAAGAAAAATAATAAAGTTTTATAAGATCAGGTATTAGGGAGAAAAAGCAGAGGGGGACAAAAGAGAGATTCTGCCTAGAATACATTTTCTCTAGGAAACATGTTTCCCCTGTAGAAAATGAGGACTGTATCACCAATGTGATTCTGCAACCTGTACACTCAGAAAAATGAGAAATTATACCCCATCTGATTCAAATGTATGATATGTCAAGATCATTTTACTGTCATGTGTAACTAATTAAAACAAATAAAAAAAGAAAATGAGGATGATTCCAGATTTTACTTCTGAAAAGACAATTGTTTTAGAAGTATAACAGATATTACACAGCATATACAGAAGTTTGTTTTAGAAGTAAAACTTTTTGATGAAATATGAATTGCAGAAAAAATAAAAATGGATAACATAAACCATTAGTTCCACAAGTACTGTCACTACATAGGGGAGGAGAAATATGGAACCAATTATGGATGTATGTTGAAGTGTTAAAATATAAGCTTAACTCATCTGAGAGGTGTAGGGAGTACCTTAGGGAAGTGGAATAGTGAGAATGAGGAAATCAAGTTTGATTTTACAGCTACAGAAAAAGAGACAGGTAACTGGGAAACTTTAGACCTTGACAAATCACCTGAAGCCTTAAAAATTAAAAACAAAATACATATACAGAAATGTTAGATTTTGAGTATTAAGGAAAAATACAGAGAGAAAATGTGGGTTTTAGTAGGCCTTTAGGTGCCAATTCTGGGAGGCAGCCCCAATCAGTTATTATTACATCTTATATCCTCTTTCTATTGGAAGTTTGAAGAAATTATTTGATCAGGGAAAATCCTAGAATTAAAGAGAAATAGTTTACAAGAGTAACAGAAGTCTAATAAATTGAAAACACAGACCCTGGGAATTATCACTGAGCCACAGAAGGGAAAAATAAAACTAATATGAGACAAACGCAAAAATCAGAAACCTTGGAATGTTATTGAATTTGGAGAAATATGGAGAAAAGAACTGGTGATTATGGGGAGGACACAATCAAAATATTTATGTATAAATTTAAATGTTACAAACATGTAAGAATCACAATTCTACAAGAAAATACCTTTAGTCTGATTAGTGCTCCTCTCAAGACTTGCAATAATTACAAGGGTAAGAGAAGTGTCACAAAATAGGATAAGAAAATTAAGGGATATTTGGAAGGCATTAAAGATAAAGAGGAAGCCTTTGGGAAACCTGGAAGAAAGTGAGGTATTTGGAATTTCAGATGCCACTTGTGGCAGCGGGGTGGGACTCTTCACAGGTGATGCGTTTTCATCCTCTACCCCATCCAAAGGCTGTACAGATTCGGTTATGACAAGTCATGCTACTTCTTTCAGGATTTTTGCCTGTCTTTTTTTACTTCTTTGAATTAATGTCTGGTATCTAGTAGACACTCAATGAATCTTGAATGAATTACAGAAAATAATAGTGCTCTTACCAGTCTCCACTACAGTCTTTGATAACTACAGAAAATTCATTCATAAAATAATGTGCCTTTTATTTGGACAAATTTCCAAAATTAAAGTAAATGTGTTTCTAAATATTCAAAATGTAGGTAGAGATATAAATCAATAACTTGGGTGGGAGGGGAGTTTGTAGCAATATGTAACCAAATATATTAAAAAATTTTAACTATTCTTATGAAAATGCATAACATTTATTCACAGTTTGTAAAATTTAAACTGAGTTCATGAAAATATAGCATTTTATTAAAATAGAGGAGGATATCCCCTTTCCTAAGTCACAATGCTACGTGGCATATAGACATGTCATCCAGTGAGTTTCAAGTTGTATTGATAGATGATAAAAATGAAGGAGGCAAGAGGAAGCATTTCTTGAAATTATATTTTTTAATTCTAAGAGATGCTTTGGATTTCATTTTGTAGGTTATGTAAAATACAATCATTGCTTTAACCACAGAGAGATTGAGAGATAATTCATAAAATATTAATCTAATTTTTTTTCTTTTTTTTCCCCATAAATTTTTATAATGTGTAAAGGTAGACTGTAGTGGAAGGACTGAGGCTACATGATGAGCTCACTTAACTAAAAAATTAGTAATGCTAAAATATCAAATAAGAATCAGATCACCTTTCAGAATAGACTTGGATTGATTACGGTGATATATTACTTAACTAAAAAATTAGTAATGCTAAAATATCAAATAAGAATCAGATCACCTTTCAGAATAGACTTGGATTGATTACGGTGATATATTAAATTGAAATAAACAAGACATGCTTCAATTAAAATAATTCTAATCTTTAATCCAAAGTATAAGTCCCAATGTAAGAAATAGATCTCCACTATATACAGTTAACAGTTATAATTAAAATAACCTCCTAAGGTCCAAAAACCTCTCACCCAGCAACCTAGGCTGAACAGGCCTTCACAGCATTGGAGATGCTAATGGCAGAGTCTGAAAAGCACATAGGGGAACTAACTGGTCCTTGAACATCTCTCTGGGTGTTTACTTGCAGGAGACAATACAATGTTTCAACCATTTGGATTGAATTATATAAAGCTTGTTTCTGTTTGTTGTTCTTTATTTAAATAAACAACATAAAAATACCTTTCAAGTGTAAAGGATAGAAGTGGAAAGGTGAAGGAAGTATTAAAATTTCAGAGAAAATAGAGAATTGGAGGGGGGAAATGCCAGTAAACACATGCATAGTTTATTTTTATTTTTTGAGTGTGGTGCTAAGGATTAAACCCAGGTCCTTTTACCTACTTAGCATATGCTTTACCACTGGGCTACATCCTTAGTTCCTATCTGTATTTTTTTTTTAAGGCTGAATAAGGAAAGGTAGCAGAATACAACAGTCACTAATATGCCATTATCTAATAATGTGAGTATGTAACAGATGTGATTCTGCAATCTGTATTTGGGGTAAAAATGGGAGTTCAAAACCCAATTGAGTCTAATGTATGAAAGATGATATATCATGAGCTCTGTAATGTTTTGAACAATCAATAAAAAAAGATTCTATTTTATATTGTCTTGATTCATTCATTGTTCAGGGACCCTTGGGTTGTTTCTACCTGTGTGCTGTTGTCAGTTATGGTGCAGTGAACATGAATGAACCCGGAAGACAAGTGAAATGAGTCAGTCACAGAAGAATAAACATTGCATGATTCCACTAATAGAAGGTGTCTGTAGTAGTCAAATTCACAGAATCAGAAAACGAAAATGTAGTTTCTAAGGGCTGAAAATGGGGAAACAGAGTTGTTGTTTAATGGGTTTAAACTTTTAGCTAAGCAGAAGAATGAGCCATGTCTCTCAACAGCATGATATCAACCCCATGGTATCCTGATACTATCAAACTGAAAATTAGGATTAGATGAATTTCTCGGGGAAACACAAACATTCAACTCATAACATGGTTCTTTATTTAACAATACAGAAATGTGCAGGTTAAAATGTATTTACAGGGTAGATATAGTGTTAAGTTTTCTTACAAAAAAAAGACAATTACATGCAAAAATAAAGGAACACAAGGAAACTTCAGGAGGGTAAATTATGTCGATCAATTTAATTGTGTTTATGATATCACACGCTATTGAATATGTCCAAAACTCATCAGATTGTACATATTAAATATGCACTTTTTTATACTGAGGATTAAACCAAAGGATGCTTAACCACTGAACCACATCCCCAGTACTTTTTAATATTTTATTTAGATACAGGGTCTTGCTGAGGCTGGCTTTGAACTTCCTGTCCTCCTGCCTTAGCCTCCCAAGCCATAGGGATTACAGGTGTGTACCACTGTACCTGGCAAATTCTTTATGTATCAAGCATACTTTAATAAAGTTAAAAATATAAAAAAAACCCACAGCTTTAGAATTCATCAATTTCCACAGCATAATGTGATCATCGATATTACAAACCTGCTATAGTTCCTTATTCTTTTATTGAATCACTTTTTTGCTATCATTCCAAATACTTATACTGGATTTGGGCAGTTTTTTCAGCCAGTTTTATGCAGCTACTACTTCTTTAAATGTTCTTGGAACCAATCTTTGCTAGTTGATATATATTTTTCGCTTTTGTTTTTACATATGTATTATCATTGAGAGCTACAGGAAGGTACTCATGCAGTTGCTGACCCTTTTTATAACTTACTGCACTACCATATCATGAGTCATTAAAATTTAACTCTGTTTTGTATATTAGTGATTAGCTGCAAACCATCTTGAGGAAAAAGAGCACAGCAGGAGGAATTTGCCATTTGACTTGAAAATATACTACAAAGCAATGATAATCGAAATAACATCGCATTGGCACAAAAACAGTCATGTACATCAATGGAACAGATAGAGAGCCTAAAGACAATCTCATGCATCTACAGCTAACTGATTAACTGATTTTGACAGTGGTTCTAGGAATAGATATTGGAGAAAGGACAGTCTTTTATTAAATGGTCTTTGGAAAATTGGATATCTGCATGCAGAAGACAAAAGAGTGAACCTTATCTTTCAACAGTCACAAAAAAGCCAATCAAGATGAATTAAACACTTTAATGTAAAACCTGAACAGTGAAATTACTAGGAAAAATCTTAGAGGAAATATTTAAGAATATTGGAATAAACTAGGAGTTTTGGGATGAGACTCAAAGTCCCAGGAAACAAAAGCAAAACTAAACAATTTGAATTGCAACATACCTCAAAGCTTCTGCACAGCAAAGGAAATGACATAATAGAAAAACTGCAGAATGGAAGAAAATATTCACACATTATACATCTGACATGGGTGTGATATCCAGGATATATAAGAAATTTCAAAAACTTGACACCAAAAATAAATAGCCCAACTAAAAATTGGGTAAGATCTATATAGACATTGCTCAAACAACAACAACAACAACAAAATAGACATACAAATAGGCAACAGGTACATGAAAAACTGCTAAAAGCATCACTAATCATCAGACAAATGCAAATCAAATCCACAATTCGATGTCAACTCAATAAGAATGGATATTATCAAAAAGATGAAAGAGCAAATTTTGACAAGGATGAAGAGAAAGGAAACACTTGCATACTTTGGTATGAATGTAAGCTAGTACATCCACAATGGAAAATACTGTGGAGGTTCCCACAAACATAGAAAACAGAACTGCCTTTTGATCCAGTAATCCCTCCACTGGCTATATATCAAAGGAAATGAAATAAGAGCATCAAAGACACATCTGTACTACCACATTCATTTTAGCACTGTTCACAATAGCCAAGACGTGAAATCAACTGAAGTGTTCAGGTGCTGATGAACAGAAAAAGAAAATGTGGTGTTTATACACTGTGGAATACTATTTATACATAAATAAATAATGAAATCCTTATTGTCCATTGATGACAACATGGATGGAAATCATAATGTCAAGTGAAACAGGCCAGAAACAGAAAGGCATGTACTTCACGACCTCATTTATATGTGGAACTAAAAATATTTATCTTGTAGAAGTTGAGAATCAAATGGGGCATTTAGGAGACAGGAAGGGAGGAGAAAGACAGGCAATGGAGACTAAGTTACAGTTAGATAGAAATGAGAAGTTCTCATGGGCTATTATTACACAGGAGGGTGATAACGATAGTGTACATTTCAAAAAGCTAGAAAAAAGGGTTTTCAAAGTTTTAACAAAGAAGTGATGAAAATTTGAGAAGATAGATACGTTTAATCTGATTTAAACATCACACAATGTCTACATGTATTAAAACATTAAATGGAACCCCTCTGATATGTACATTTTTGGGATTTATATATCAATTAAACAAAAGTGTACTGCTAATGTCACTGAAATCTTGGTTGTAGGTAGCCTGCAGAGAGAGAGAGCAAATGTGTTAAAAGTGTGTTAGTGGTGTGTTGGGTATAATTTGTTCATACTGCAAATATATAATTTAATATCAATTAAATACATTTTGGTGGGTTAGAAGTTAGATATGTTGCTTAGATACAATGTGATTTACTGAAGGAAAAAATACAACTTTGCGGATATTCATTAATATAAAAAAATAGGTGTAGAATTTACAAACCACCAGAGGACAGAGGAATGTGAAGCACATGTATTATCTTTTAAACTCTGCCAGGAATAAGATAAAGTGAGTGATTATAAAACTGTGAAATGACAGCCAGACTCGGTGGAGCATTTCAATGCTCTAGTGACTTGGAAGGCTGAGACAGGAGGATCTTGAGTTCAAAGTCAGCCTCAGCAAAAGTGAGGCGCTAAGCAACTCAGTGAGATTCTGTCTCTAAATAAAATACAAAATAGGACTGAGGATATGGCTCAGTGGTTGTTCATTCAATACTATCCACATATCTTATAAAAATACATTCAAATAATGATAAGCTTATGGATATAATGCCACAAATTTGATGGTTCTTTAAGATAGCACGATGATCTTGTCATATGCAAAGCTTTTGTTATTGATTGTTTTTTATAAGGTAATCCTTTTATTCCTCAAAAGATGGACCCATTTAGTATAGCTATTTTTGGTGAAATATAAATATAACACACCTTTAGTCCAAACATTGATGTAGTATTCAAAAGGCAGCAACAAGTAAGTCAGATGTTTTTGGAAATAAATACTTATCTGAAGTAATGCTGTACTATTAGAATTGTTTTTTTTTCTCTGAAAGACTAGTATAATTGATTATTTGAAAGTCATCTTTTGCTAAGAGCCATAGCCAAGTAGTATGATGCATGGCATTTTTGGTTGATAGGTGAAGCCAGCAAGCCATGGAGATAATATGATTATGTTAAGATCTGCATTCTTATGGATATTAGACCCCTGCTGTCTACCTCAGCCTGCTAATGGACTCCTGGAGAGTTCCCATTGGTTGGGGAAGTGCGGTAGGAGGGAATTCCGGAGGAGGGACTTCCTGTTGGGGTCCAGGAGAATGCCACGTGTGTCGGTAGGCAGTCCCCCGCCCCCCCCCCCCAGCCTATGGGGCATTGGCGGCAGTTTCAAAAATAAAGTTTGTTCCTGCTTGAGTGGCTCGTGATTTTGTGCCCAGCCAGACTGCTGCAATCTTTTAGTCACTATCACTTGATTTTCTTGAGCAGAGAATTGAGAGGGCATGCATGAGTTAATAGAATGTAATTATACTTTTTTTATGAAACACATGCACAGATTTATAATGCTTTTAATACTTCAATACTTATTGTCATTATTCTGCTAAAATTAAGAGCATCATGTATACTTCCTTTCTTTAATAGTCTGTTTAAGTATTTTCATAGTTCAAAAAACTTAAAGAGATAACATTAACATACCCTAAATGTCTATAAATTTAAACATTACTCCATAAAATGTATATGACAGATGTATCAATTTAAAAAAAAAAAGACATTCTAAGATCCCATGAGACATGTGAGTTTTGTTCTTAAGTAAAGTTTCAAGTCATTCTTTTATATGTATTGATTTGGGCAATTTTACTTTTTTATGTGTGATTAATTTGTTTTATGACTTTTTAAAATTTTCCTTTTATTTTAATTGATACATAAAACATGGAAATTGTACATTTTAATTGGATGCCATGTAATGTTTTAATACATGTATATATTACATGATGTTTAAATCAGATTAAACATATCTCCCCACTTGTCATTTCTTAGGTGAAGACATCAAAATCCTTTTTGCTAGCTTTTTGAAGTATACAGTACACTATTGCAACTTTAGCAATAAGTTCGATCAACCTTTCCCATGCCTCTTCACACCATTCTACTCTTAACTTCTATGAGGTCAACTTCTTTAGATTTAATATATGAGTGAGATCATGCAGTACTTCTTTTTCTGCTCCTGGCTTGTTTCACTTAGTATAACCACATCATCCATATTGTTACAAGGGACTATATTTATTTTATTGTCTGAATTGTATTTCATTGAGTATATATACATTTTCTGTATTCATTATCAGTTGATGGATACTTATGTTGCTTTAATTTATTTGCTGATGAGACTAGTGTTCCATAAACATAAGAGATGATATGTCTCTTCAACATACTGATTTTATTTCCTTTGGCTACATTCCCAGTTTAAATTTTTAAGGAACCTCTATACTGTTTTCTAAAATGGCTATACTTGTTTGTCTTCCCACCAATAGTTTGAAAGGGTTCCCTTCTCTCCATATTCTTGTTTGCAATTGTAATGTTT
The DNA here is from genome assembly GCF_964194105.1 of Spermophilus citellus. Lineage (NCBI taxonomy): Eukaryota > Metazoa > Chordata > Mammalia > Rodentia > Sciuridae > Spermophilus > Spermophilus citellus. Next base: position 111,886,425 of record NC_138186.1, on the reverse strand, counting down.
AGTCTTCTTGATAATAGCAATTCTTAGTGACTTAAGGTGATATTGTGGTTTCAGTTTGCACATTCCTAATAATTAGTGATGTTGGGCATTGTTTTTATGGTAGGCCTGCTATTACTTTTTAATAGGCTACAGTTATAAAACTGTACCATGGACTTTCTTTGGAAAGTTGACTTTGTTCTAACTATTTTTACTTTGTTAATGTCTTAAGAGACTCTAGAATTCCATTATTTTTTCCCACCAGAATAACTTGAATAAAAAATCAGTAATCTAAAATTAGTTTCCAACTATATTTTTTCTAAATTATATTTTTCATACATTGACATCATTTAAAATTTTAATTATGTATTAGCTATATGAGAATATTCAAAGTATAAATAAAGCAAATCATTGTTACATTTTATAATGCTATAAAATGCATGATTTGTGTGGATAAGATGTAAGAAGAAGTATGAAATTTAGATAAATTGTTCCTTCCCTTTTATTCTCCCAGAAGAGGTGTCTCTTGTAGAATTTATGGAGCCTGGAGTGGATTTATATAATTAGCTTGGTTGCAAGCCATTTGTCCCATAGGTCAAGCCAATTAAAGGATAACTAAGGGGAGACATGGCTCTGAACAGTGGCATATGGCATGGTGGCACTAATGCTCACCAGAGAGGGAAAACAAAGTCACATGAATTATGACTTTGAAATGAAACAAAATTAGATGTTGAACACTTTGAACTCAAAATCTCCCTCCCTTTTTGTTTTCAGTTTATGTGCCTTTTTTTTTGTACTGTCATGTTCATTGTGTCCTTTGATAGGTGAGAAGGAGGAGTGGAAAGTCTGAGCTCTGTAATTGTAGTCACTGTGTCATATGTCACATTGTGACTGTTTCCTCACTCTCTGAGTTTGATATTGTTACTCACAAAAGACCCAGCTTTGAGGGTACTACATATACCTAGTTGACTACAAAATCTGCTTCCTACCTAGAAACCTGAGAATGAGCCTCAGAACAAGACATTCGAAGAAAATTATGGATTAAGAATAAAAATAATAAACTAGAAAAACAATATAAATTAATAATATTAGGTAGCATTCAATAGTGATAATAAATAAAATGAGCAACCTCCAACCTCACAAATTTCCTCCACAGAGACAGGGTAAAAAAGAGAGAACTTTAACAATATGAAATAAATGGAAGTGTGGAGTTACTCATAATTTAACCAAGTCCCTTGGTTGTGTCAATTACTGCTTTTTCAAATTAGAATGTTGAGAGTGTACACTGATAGACTCACAAATGTATAGATGTTTGTTTCTTAATTAAAAGTCCATCAAGTACTACTTCAGGATTAGCTTTAGAATGAGAAACAATTTGCCATCACTGTGATGGGATTCCAATCCACTCCACAGTTTATTCCCTTGGCTCTGTTTCTTTCCACATTTTAAGAATTAAATTGTTGAAACTTAAGCTAAAAATGGTAGAAAATGAAGACTTTTAAAATGCCTTTATAAAGAACTTTATATTGCACCAAAAATAGCTGCTATACTGGAGATTTCTTTTACTTCTGCCTTTTTTACAAACTTGCTGCAAGATTTCCAACATGTTTGATTTTACATCTCTGTGCCTCAGTTCCCTTGATTGCTAAGTGATGGGGCCCTGGTATGGGTTGACTACATTATTTCTGAGATTCCCTTCTACCTTGAAAATTCAGTCAATATTATTAATCATTTTTTATTTCTGGAAAAAAAAAGAAAATAAAGACAAAAGATTGAGAGGAGGAGAAATTAATATGGTACAAATATATGGAAAAGATCAATGAATTTGTTGAAACTACAAATAGCTACTGTTTTGACCAAACAAAGCAGATGGCTGTATATAATGACATGTGATTCGTTGTCCCTTTACCTCAATCTTCTTTGATAATTTCGTTGGAAATATTCAAATCCTATTATCACCATTTCATCTCTCTCAGATGCCTTTATTTTCTCATTTGCCCTTGAATTATTTACATCACATGGCCATTGTTCTTTAAGACTGCTCTGTGTGGAATCACTAGGCCTTTATTAATGCCTAATAGTATTAGTTTCCACTAGACAAAATATTTTATTTTAGTACTGCTTTTCTATGCTGACAGGCAGTCTTATTAAGAAATATATCAATTTTTGCCATGAAAGAAGCATAGAAATGTGAAAAAATTTTTTTGTCTTTCAAATATGCTATAGTTAAATTTTTAAATACTTAGATTAAAACATACCTTTTGTATTCTAATTAATTGTCATCTTGCAAATTTTTGATATTTCATAATCTGGCTATTTTATCCCCTTCCAGAAATGCATAAGTAAACATGTTCTTCATGGGTCTGACCTGACTGCCTGTGGACAAAAAGTTTTATTTTGTCCATCAGTGATGTATTCAGAGACTCAATAATATTCTTAATGCTTATTTTCTTTAAAAGGCTACTAGCTAAACTAGTACAAGTAACTGAAATCTTGTAGCAGAAATACTTCATTTTTTAAAAAATAAAGTTAGGTGGAGGAAGCTTCTGTCATGTCTATTTACAGTGAAAAGTCAATTGTACGCGGTTTGTGTTGAAAATGACAGCATTTCTATCAAGCTCTACATCAGCTGCTGCTAGCTGGAGTCAGAATTATCATCCTTCACTGGGCTGTCTTGCTTTATGATATCAATTAGCAAACAATCTGTTTTGTTGGCACATGATGCAATTAGGAAGAAAAGCAGAGTGACTGTGAAGCAAAACATTTTTCAGGGAGAAGAGTGTTTTGCCCAAGCATGGGGAGGGGAGGACAGTATCATTTTTCTGTCAGTCTTCTTTTAATTTCTCATCGATGTCAGATTATTGACATGTAATAATATTATTGTGTTGGCTGTTGTTTTTTAGTTTTCAGAATAATATGAATAGTTGGCTTAAAATATGTAGCTCTTCTTTCTTTCTTTTTCTTTTACTTTTTTCTTTTTTCAGTTGCTCTACAGTTTATTTATGTTTAAGCCTTCACTTATATTCTAGAAAATATTTTTGAAGATTCACATTCCACATAAAGCAAGAGAGAAGGTACACTAGAGGGCACTAGTAAGCTGTACTTTTTAATTTTTATTTTTTTCATTTCCCAATATAATTTACATGTCTTTAGGAATGCTTTTGCTGCTTAATCTGATCTATTTGAGGCTACTTATTTTTCTTTTTTTGTTTCCTTTCTTTTTTATTAAGACAAACAAGCTCATTTGGTATTTTTCATTGATCAAGAAAGTTCCAGACCTTTAGGTTCATTATTTTGATAAGCTTTGTCCCACATGGATTGCTGGGTGGCCTTTATATCTTTATTGGAATCCCCTGATCTTGTCCTATGACATTTCTGATGTTTTTTTGAAAGAGCATCTCCACAGCTGCAAGTGATTGCTACTTAAGCCCAATTGTAAGGGCTCCAATATGTACACATGTCACTCCTGGGCATTTCTTTTAAGTCACATTTAAACTCTAGTCTCCAGAGGTGAAATGCAAAATATTAAGTAATCTGCCACATGGCTCATTCTAACATGATTGGTAGAAAAGCCAAATCCATCTTCTGAAGAATATACAAGAACAATTTTACCTAAAAGGTCAAATGAAATTTATGCTTCATGCTCAAAAGTTTGGCATTTCAATTAACTTTTAAAAGTCAAAAACAATATATGGGGCTGCAAAATAGGCTTAATGAGAACACACATTTTATTTATTAAACAAAATAAGTTTAATGACTTTCTCTGAATATGTTTTTCTTCTAACAAGATTTTTTTAAAATTCTAATTTCTATAATATTTTTTTTCCTTCCTCTCATCACTGTTGCTATTGAGATACATTTATTCTTTTAGTTTTATTCTCTATTAAAATATTAGCTGTTAAGATTATGAATAAAAGAAGAAAATGTTAATTTATGAGTGTATATGATGTAAACATCGGTGGGAATTTGTAGTACCAGCACTTACCATGCTAATGAAAATATGGTAATATCCAGTAAGGTATAGTTAAAACCTTGATCATAGTCCAAATCAAATCTGTTGAAATCTAATATTTCCAGTAAAATAATTGGTGGGTATGCTTCTCTCAAAGACTCAATCGCATTTTCAACTATAAAAAGATTTCCATTGCATATCTTTATGTGTAATGTGTGTTTTACCTTAATACACACTTGTTACCTTTCTCAAATAAGACTGGTGGGGACCACCTAAAAATAAGACTAAAGAAATTCACCTTCATATATCATCCTCCTGAAACGTTGTAATCTAAAATATTGACTTGATCCCATCTTTTCACCTCACTTCCTGCATTCTATTACTGCTGCCATCTTGTCTATTATCAAAATTTATTTGATTTGGATAGTTTCCCCAGGTTGAGCATGGGATGGGGGATACTCACAGAAGTCAGACCTCAGCTCAGCAGAAAGGCCTTGCTTTTCACCAGTACTATGCTAGAAATTATCTCCTTTTCTCCTTTCTATACAGTCATCCAGTTTAAAAGTCACTAAAAACAGACTCCTCATCTATTAGATCAGATAGGATTAACATGGATAACTAATTTGATCAACTTTGTGCTGGTAAGCAAATGGAGGGGCCAGTCTAGGACTCAATACCATAGCTGCTGTGGATTCCTGTCCAAGATTCTTTCAGTTTCACAAACCTCTTATTGTATAAGAGAAGTTGGAATTCCCACCTAGTTATAAACCTGTGGATGTTTTTTCATTTCACCATGTGTCATTTTAATCATAATTATAATGGTTTATTAAGGGAAGTTAGTTTTTATTTAATAAAATATAAGACAAAAATTCCTTTTGTTTTCAATTTTTTAAGACCTAATTAACAAATAAAATTGAGTGTATTCAGATATACAATGGAATGTTTTGGTACATGTGTCTGTTGTAAAATTACCATGATCAAGCTAGTTAATGTACCCACTACTCATGTAGCTACTTTTGTTTTGTGATGGGAAAAATTAAGCCAATGTTATTGGCATATTTCAAGTATACAATAATTATTAACTATAGCTACCAAGCTGTGCATTAAGTCTCCCAAACTTATTCATCTTATAACTGCAAATTTATGTCTTTTGACTAATATCTCCTCCATGTCACCACTTCTTCTATAGCTTTAGAGGTGTATGATTTTTAGACTCCATATATAAGTAAGATCATGCACTTTTTTCTTTCTTTCTATGTCTGACTTTTATCACTTAACATTCAAGTTAAACATTTAAGTTGACTTAGGAAGCAAATTGGCTTGGATAGAGGATTTATCCATTGCAGGATGCTCATATATGGGTTTACACTACAAAAGCCTCTTAACCCTCACCAAAATGTTTATAACCACAATTGCTAATCGATTATTACGTTAGTATTTTAGGGTTATTCTTTTGCAATTGCCAGAACAAACACAAGGCTAATTAATGTCTAGGATTTCCTTGTTGAAAATGGAATTAGATTACTGGGTAGAAAACAGTAGAATTCTAGCAAAAAGCTAACATGAAAGGTGATAAAGCATTTTTATCCAACAACAAAATTTATCTCAAGTGTTTGAAATCATTTTGGACGTATGTGATTCTGTTTAAAAATGTTAATACCATTGATTCAGCAATGACTCATTTCAGACACATAATTATTCCATGCTCATCTTTAATACTCTTTAAAATTATGAAATGCATTCAATAAAACTGGACAAAAATTCATTTTAAAAGGTGATTGGGATTCAAGACACCCTTGGAGTTTCTGATATGGATACAATTGTTGACTCCCCCATAAATGTTACTCTGTGTAGTGTGAAGGCAGAATGCTTTAATATCAAACTTGTGTACTTGCTTTCAGAGAGGAAGTAGTGAAAAAAATCTTCTCAAGTGTATGGAAAGGGAATTGTGATTAATTTATGGAGAGAAATATTCCCTCCTCTATCCTCTGATTTCTGTGAAGAGATTTTCTGTTCATCAGTAATCTGATCACCTTGAGTTCCAAATATTTCTCTTCAATACTCTAAGGATGCCAGTTAGACACTGTCTCCTAAGAGAGACATGTAGTTATCACATCAGGAATCCATCACATGAGGTGGAAAATTCATCTCTTGTGAAAAACTGGATGTGATGCTAGGTATTTTATTGAAATCCTTTCCATGATTTTTTTTTTCTTTGAGTGCATCACTAAGTCAGAAATGAAGGGATATTTTTAGTAGCAATTCACTCTACTCAAAGCTGTATTTTAGCTCTAAGTTTTGAAATACAGTATAACAAAAATGATGTTGCTCTTGGTCCTTGAAGTTTTAGATTCATTGTATTCAGAGTTTTAACTATACCTGCCAAATATGCTAAGCTTCTCTGAAATATATCGTTTTAAAAGTCTGAAGCTGTTCGTCTTTTTCTTGGTGTTCCAAAAATAGGGCAACAGCACCTTTGCTCATAGATCTGTGGATATGCATTTCTCTCTGACAATGAACTGTAATGTGTAATAAAATAATTTTTTATTCAACATTACAGTATTCACAAACTAATGAAAATAATCTGATTTTGATTAGTTGATTTTTTTACATAATTGACCATCTTACTGTTGAAGTTGAAAATTGCTATGAAATACCAGTGCAGTGATGTATAAGCCATTGCTTAAGCTGTCCATGATATAATCACAATATCCCAAGAAAAGCATAGCTTTTCTTTGTTTTTATAATCAAAATTTAGGTTTTAAACTCAGACTCATGAGAGTATAAAATTACTTATTCTAATATATTTATGCACTTATATGTATAAATAAGTGTGGATATGATACAGTTTCAAATAACAATCAACATCAGTGTTTGCCTCCAAACTTCGACCAGTAGCATTTCTTCCACTTAAGAACCATGTATACATTATTGAGAATAGATTTCTTTATTAGCAGAAAACGAATTTATAAAAACATGATTATTGTGATTTTGATCATAATTTCACAAGTATATGCAGATATCCACTTATCAGATTGTATGCATTCGATATGTGCAGATTTTTATCTATCAATTATACCTTAATGAAGATATTGAAAAATAATTAGATACTTAAAAAATAGTTTTCAGAGGACAATAATTACTCTTTTTGCAAGACAATGATTCTTTTTCTTAATTTATTAATTCAGTTTTTCATAGTAAATTAAAAGAAAAAAATTGTGGAAATTCAACATCTTTTGACAATATTCAGGAGAAATGGTTTCATGAAGATTTTTTTCCTCAACACTATGAAGTTTGCTTTGTTATTGCTGTTATTCATAATTAAAAGGGCAGTTTTGGGCTGGGGATGTGGCTCAAGCGGTAGCGCGCTCGCCTGGCATGCGTGTGGCCCGGGTTCGATCCTCAGCACCACATACCAACAAAGATGTTGTGTCCGCCGAGAACTAAAAAAAATAAAATAAAATAAATATTAAAAAAATTCTCTCTCTCTCTCTCTCTCTCTCTCTCTCTCTCTCTCCTCTCTCTCTCTTTAAAAAAAAAAAGGGCAGTTTCACATAAAACTTTAATAACATTTGAGATTCTTGGTAACATTTTTCAATAATGTCAAGTTGTTTTTACTATACAATATTGTATTCAGCAAAAAAATGTATAATTTTAAAAAATTCCAAAAAGTTTGTATGAAGTTTAACTCAAGTGCTCAGATGAGAAGTTTTCACTATAATAATATTCCTTAACTTTTCTTTTTAATATATTTTTTATTTGTAGTTGAACACAATACATTTATTTTATTTATTATGTTATGTGGTGCTGAGGATTGAACCCTGTGCCTTACACATGCTAGGCGAGCACTGTACCACTGAGTTACAACCCCATCCCCCTTAATCTTTTAAACAAATCAAGATACATGGGTATCATTTGAAAGTGTTAGCTGACTATCAATTCCATTTCATTTTCAGGAAACAGCTAAATTTCTCAGAATCCCTTGCAGTCTTTGCAGCTGACTTCTAGTTCATGGTGGACTCACTTCTAGGCTTGACCTAAATAAATTTCCCATATGTGAGATTTTGAAATTTATGATATTTTCTGGCTAACTAGAATGGAGAGAGCTTCATAGTAAACTTGATGGCCAAGTGCCATAAAATGAAGAGACCCTAGCTTCCTAAATTCCTTCTTGGAATAGAGTTACCTGGAAGAGCTGTTAGACCAAGAATAGTCAACTCAATTGACTATTAACATTTGTGGTGATGGAATTGTGGGAGTGCGCATGGTTAAAGTCTTGGAAGTTTTGATTTATTTTCTCCATCAGGTAGCATTCCATAACCAATGCAGATACTTCCCTTTGCCATTATTTTACTTCATAGTTGAAAAAAATATGTTCTTTATTGATTTTTCACTTCATCTTTCCCCAGGCAAAAACAACTACCAAAATAAATAAATAAATAAATAAATAATAAAGACAAGAGAAATAATGATGACAAAGCCTGCTTATTCTAAAGAAAAATAAGTATTGTGGAAATCTGTCAGTGTGTGGTGGAATTTCTCCCTTTGGGTCAAGCTTCTGTCTCAAGTAAAATATGCATTCATTTTCCATAAATTTAATTATGTCACTGTCTTATAACTGTCTCTATACAGTAGCAACAAAAGCAAATCTTTATCAATATTCTGATTTCTAGATTGCGATACCAGAATGAACTCTCAGAATGAAAAAGAGGGAAATTGTAAAAATGAATAAATAAATTACAGGACCTGGGGTCTCTTGTGCTGCATTCTAATATTAGCAAAAGCACAAGTTTTTTTTTAAATTTATTTTTTTATTATTATTTTTTAGTACATACTTGCCTTAACTTTAAAATTAGACTCATATTAGGACATGAAATGCATAATAAAAATTTGTGATTTGCATGAAAAACATCCTATAAAATAGATCATATATCATCTATCTAATAATCAGACTTAACAATTTATTTATCTAGTAAATCTTCAATCTGTAATAAATACATTTTTAAAAATACTTCTACTGAAATTACGGGTAATCTCAATGTGAGAGGCAAATTCATTATGTAATGGCTGAAGAATGATTCAAAATTAGTCTATTCTACCTCCATAACCCTCTCATCTTGACCTCAAATACTCAGGCATTAGTAAGCAAAGTCTAGAATCTTGAGGTATGCACAATAGGATGATATGTTCAGGGACATGGTTTGTGATACAGTGTTCAATTTGATCATGAGGTAGTTGATTGTGAGATGTGCAGCAAGCTACCATGAATTCAAGTTAGTCCTGTGAGAGCACACCTGATATGGCAGAGTACAGTTTGTATCTGTCTACCTGGATGCTTAAAACTCCCCTTTGTGATGAAGAGATAATATAATGCTTCCCAGATTAAGTTGGCACTGTCCATTTCAAAGGAAAAGAGGACACAAAAAATTCTCTTGGAATATTGAATGAATGAAGAATCATAGTTTGATCAATTTCACTACCAAATACCTTTTCATATATGTATATTAATTTGCCATGTTGAAAGCAACTGTTCTGTATAGTTTATAAGCACCAATAAAACAATAGAAAATAGAACAGAATTGAAGGATCAGAACTTTGTCTTTCTGCATCTTGTTAAGCATCTCTAGGATCACAATCTGATGACTCTGATTTTACTTTCCATAACAATAATGTCCTAATTGTTTAAAGATAGACTATCTAATAACTCTGATAAAGTCTTCTCCTATGTTCAATGGATGAGTTAGGGCAAATCTACTCTCTTACTCTTAAAAAAAAAACTTACTATCCTAATCCTGAGGGATGCATTTATCTTGACTTTCAGATTTGGAGGGGAAAAAAAAGTTTTTGTAACAGATACAGCAAAATGTGTAAAGCTTTGTGTATCAGCCTGGGAAAAGCAAATTCCTGCTAACTTGCAGATGCAGGATGTGTTGTGTTTGCCTTGGATGCATTTTTTTAAAGGCTTTCTTCTTTTCAAGTGTTAATTCCTCCAGTAGAGATAATCTGTTCTCTTTCATGTCTCCTCCTTGGGCAATGCATTTTGAAGATTAATATAATATGGATAATATGCCTGTGTGTCTTGCCTAATACAAAATGCTGAGAATATTATTTCTGGTTTAGGGAATTGGGAGAAATTTATATCTAGGAGGTTTTGAATGCTCGGTTATCAGAGAAGTATTGTTGTGTGTCTGGTCCTGGCAGCTTGCCCATGTGCCTAGCAGGTCATTAATAAAAGCTACGATTGCACCTCACTTAGAGATGCTCCCACACTGACTCAGCACTTGCTGCTGCCATCGTACACTGTCATGGATCATTAGGAAGTTTCACCTGTCATACATCTAAAAGACTCTATTCCTCTTTGGGTTAGAGCTGTTTTTCTACCCTAACTTACCTTTCAAAAGGTGGATTAAAAAAAAAAAAAACAGATATCCAGGGGAAAATATTTTAATAAACAGTTCAGATTTCAGTTACTAATAGTTTCAATTTCAGTTCCTTTGTGACTTAAAAATCAAGTGTTTATTTAGAAATTACCTTCAGCAAGAGTACAGTTTGGGATTTATTTCATGTCACAGATTAAATTATTGCTTGCTTACTTCCTTCACTCGAAATACATAATTAATATTTCACAGCAAGTTTAGATTAGTAGTTACATTTTCTTCTTTACTTAATTTTCAAAGTCACTTAAAGCCATCTGAGCCCTAGTATTTTTACATAACAAACTATAAATCAAGTTAAATGTTGGAGTCAGGGAGTTCTAATGCTACACTTAAATCTAAAGCAGTGGTAAAGCTACAGTTTATCTAGCTCTGTTATAGGCTCTTACTTCACATGGAATAACTTCAAAAGTTTACAGTTTTTTTTTGATAGAACAGCCATGATTCAAGTATTAGTATGTACTAGAAAAAATTAATGATAAAATTATAACGAATACAAAAACTCTATGTCTATTTCTTGTATTACAACTTCTTATAATTTAGGGCTTTATAATAAAAATATAAGACCAAAGTTTCTTCAGAAAATCATCTTACAAGCATAATCCTGAAGATATATACATTTTAAAGTTAAAAATAGTATGATGATGTCTATTTAGGAGGAGGGAAAGTTATAATACTTCTATTTGAGACTAGGGAAAGCACATGATTTAAAACACATAAATCTATCACTATCTCCTTATATATCATTGCTGTGGGGAAAAGAATACAACCTAATATTTAAATATAGTCCATTTAAAGATAATCTGCTTCATTGAAATAATAACAACAATAAATAATAATATAAAATTGCATTTTAAGGAATTTCTGTTTTCTCTCCTTTTTTTAATTTTTAATTTTTTGGTTTCATGTAAAGATAAAAGAAGAAAAAAATAAGCATAATAATAACATTAATAGAATTGATATCTGAGCCATAATTGGGTGATGTTGTAGGCTTACATTTTTAGAAGGAGTGTAGTGGGCATTTGAATACTTGCTTGTTCTTGAGTTCTGCGGGTGAGTTGACCTTTAAATCAGCCACTTAACTGCTTTGTTACCACAGGCAACTTCTTTAACCTTCCTAAGCCTCAATTTCCTCAGTGTTGAATGGAAATAATACTGAGGTTAATGAGACCTACTTCTTACTATGTAAGAATTATCTTGGAGTAATGTGTCTTAATAATAATAATCATTTAGGATGATATGAAAGGACCTATGTACAGCACCTTCCCAGGCTGTGGCTACATGGCAGATTTTTATCTATGTTTTGTGTCTATCATATAAAACACCTTCTAGTAAATGGTAAACAAGTTGTTTCTCTTATTCACAACTATATTATCACTTAGAGTATGCATGATGCGTAGAATATATTCATAAAAGGGAATATGCATAGATATGCTATAGAAACATTTTGAAGATGTGCTCAATTGATGAGGTCCCAGGTTATTGCACTGAGTACCAACTAAGAGAAAATTAAGGAAAGACTCCCATGTTGATTTGCCAGATTTAGCAAATAAAAAATGTGGGACACTTAGTCCAATTTGAATTCCAGATAAACAATTTTTGTTACCATGATTGTGTCCAATTGATGCATGATCCTATTATATGCTAAAAGTTATTTGTGGCTTATCTAAAATTTCAGTTTAACCAGATGTTCTATATTTTATCTGACAATCCTAGAACATACGTCAAGAATCTGAAAACTCTTATTAAATAGTAAATAAGATAATAACAAAAATAGCACCTGACTTTGCACAGTTCTACCTCCCAACCCCTAGGTTTTGCAGGATAGCCAAAGAGCTCTAGTATAAGTTTCTGGAAAGTTTCATTTTTCTTCTTTATGATAGACAAATGGAATTCCATTTATCTAGAAGAAAACACCTTCTCATCTCCAAAGACGTTATGCTTAGATTCTCAGTTCAGGCATCTCAGGCTCCCCTATGTTCCCACTCCCTGTTCTCACTCTACACCATTTTTTTTCTTTTTCTTTTTTGGCAGGAGGTGGTGGTGCTGGGGATTGTTGAACCCAGTTTCTCTACCAATGTGTTACATCTTCAGCAGTATGACTAGAATCTGGTTGGTTTTGTTTGGAAATAGGGCTTTACTATATTGCCCAGGCTAGTCTGGAACTCTGAGCTTTAAGTGGTTCTCCTGCTTTAGCCTCCTGAGTAGCTGCATGCAACAGTGTTTCATACTCTTATATTCCCTTAAACATTGTTTTTTTTTTCTTTTGAAACACTTATTTTTCAATTATAAATTAATGTAATTGTATGATCAATAGCCTTACTCTACCAGGTTGCAAACTCTATGACTCCTTGACTCACAGTTTTAATTGTAGCATTCAGCATATGGTGTAATATTTTTAATTTTTAATATGAAAATATATTTAATATCAAATGAAGAATGCTCACTGTTAGGATTAAAGGTGTGGTTCTTGTTTCCAGACATTTCTAGCTGATATTCTTCATCACAGTCTTGTTTAGTGTTTCTAGGATCCCTGGGGTGGCAAATACAAAAAGGAGACATTTAGATGCCTGAGCTGAGAATCTAAGGATCATTTCTTTGAAGGTAAGAAGATGGTTCCTTCTAGATAAATTAAAGTCACAAATATGCTCCCTATGGGAAAATATATCTAGCACTTTCCAGAAACTTAAATAAGGAGTATCTTTTTTCTTTTTCTATTTTAAATTGCAACTAACAACACTTTATCTTAGTGTTGTTCTGAAGATTATATAAAATATTTGCCAAGTATTTAGTGTAGTTCCTGAATCTGGCAAATGCTTAAGAAAGCCATGCAAGAGTAATAAAATACCAATAATAACTGAGGAGCAAAGTCAGTAATAGTCACAGCTTAAAAAAATTATTTTGGACTTTGTTACTCATGGAAGAATTTATACAAGAGATTAAGCTTCAGCTAGATCTAGAAAGATAGGTGAGGGTTTTGAAAACATTGGTGGACAGGTGGTGATGTTATTCCAAACACTATCCTATCGGTGTGAATGTACACCTGAGCTTTCAAAGGTTTTGTAACTTTGCAACTCAAAATATAGTCCATTTACATCATGTAGGTTCTGGTTAAAAATGGAAAATATTGGTCCTGATCCTCAAACTACTCTATCAAAATCTGGACTTTAACAAGATCCCTATGTGCTTTGTTTTTACATTAAAGTTTGATATAACACTTTGTATACAGTGGTTGCAGAGTGATTTTCAGACCAGCAGCATCAATATCACTTGATAACTTGTAAGAAATGCAAATATATAAACTATGGCAGACCTATTGAATCAGAAAGTATGGGACATGGCCCAGCAATCTGTGTTTTAACAATCACCTTCAGGTGACATTGATGCACACTGAAAATTGAAGTACTGCTTCCAGATAAGGAATCATCTTCATTCTTCCTCTGTGGTAATGCCAGGGTCTTTTTAAAACCCAGTGATTTTAAAGTGAAGTCAAGTTTGAGAATCATTACTAAAATATTTTATTTTCTGCCAATATATAAAAGTTTCCCTTAACTATTCCACAGATCGGTCTTGAGGCAATAGTAGAGAATTTTTTAGATAGCAACAGCGAGTAGACAATCATCAAGTATTGATTGAATAGATACTATGCATCTTGTATAGTAATAGCTGTAGGAGCCATGTCACCATACCATTTGCTGGAAACAGACATTTCAAATATTTAGAATTTTCTATATATTTAGCATTCATTGCATGATTAGTTTTTATGTTTGATTTCGAAATTCTATCATACTTGTATTTGAGAGACTTGTTTTGACCTGTAGAGTAATTGATTCCTTTCAAAAGCTATGCATTTTATAAATGAGTCCTGCTGAGTTTAAAGAAAAATGCAGGTGGTATCACACTTGCCTGAGGTAATTTCTACCTTACATAGAGTTTCACTCAGTGTTTTAGGATATAAAAACAAAAGCATCAAAACCTGACTCCGTATTCTTTTTTAATTGAATATAAATAAGTTTCCAGTGGCCACCTTTCTATTTGGCTAGGCTGCCTGATGACATTCAATTTTCTGATCTCAGCATATAACATCATAGGATCATGTAGATGTCCTTGATATAGGAACAAGAAAGGAGTATACATACTAAAAGCAAAGGAGATGGAGTCTACAGTCTATATTCATGTCTGCATATATTCTCCTTCTTTTTGACATCCCAGAAAGCAAGAAGAAATGATGAACGCCTTTCCTGATAATAGAGAAAGCAATGAAAGTTATGATTAACATGGCAGAAACCTCATTAGGAAGACAACATCCACTTAAGGACCAGAGACTTTATAAGGTTCAGTTTCATAAATAGCTTTCTTCTCCCTTCTATTCCTTCTCTTGGTCTGAGCTATTTCCATGTGCGATAGATAGCTGGAGTGTAAAATGTTTTCAGGAACTCTGCTTGATATAGACTGATGTCATATAACCAATATGAATCCTGCTGTGAGTGAATTGTTTGTCTGCAGAGACCTCTTACTTTTGTGTCTCCAATTTCACTTTGGATTTCTGCTTGTGTTTGTTTAAAGCTTCTGCCATCTCTGTGGTTGTGTGTATGTTTCACTGAGTCAGCTGTGGGCATGATGAAAGATAGTGCCATCCCAGTGCTTAAGTAAGGACATGTGTTCTTACAAGTAGGACTAAGATTTATAGCCACAAAATAGACATGTTTGGAAGCTATGATAATGCAGAAACCACATGGAAATCTCAGTTTATATACATTCTATTTAAATCCACTCACTTTTATTGAACACTCACTAGACACTAATAATTGATCTAACAATTGCTAGGATAAACAGAAAACTTATATCAAAATACTGACCCTAGGAGACCAATAGGGTTGAACAGGATAAGCTCACTCCAGTGGACACAAAAGTGAGTCCAGTATAAGAACCAGAAGCCTGAGCAAGAGAAAGATGGGCAGATGAATGGGCTGGTTTATAAGTCAAGGACTGGCCTTAGAAGCTGAGATTTTTAAGCACTTCAAGAAGTATAACCCTGCTCTTGCTGTTAAAATTGCTGATTGCCAGCTCCTAACTCCTAAGGTAAGATTTGTGAAAGCCATTAGCCAGGGTCATCTTCTTCCATAGGACTGATGCTCTGCTGCCTTCATAGATCCTGGGTCTTACTATAGGTCACAGTCCCCAAAATAATAATCAAAAATGAATCACTCAGCACCCCAAGACACATGCAAGCAGATACCCCATTTAGTAAAATTATTAGTAATAACCCCATAAATAGTGTATTATTAGATGTTATTAAATATATCATAATTAACATTAGCATATAGTGATCAGAGTTATCAGAAACACTTTATGATATAGTATTAGTAGGAAGTTGACAAAATTTTGATATTTGCAAGAACAGAAAGTGATATTTTATTCATATTTGTGATTTTAGGGACAGAATATCTGTGGGGGTTGGGGAGGAAGCTTTTGATATCTTGCCAAGCCTCTTTTTATGACCTCTTTTCTCCCCCTTGTAAAGAGGGAGATTTAATCTGAATATGATTCTGGTCATCCTTATGCTGTAGAGGTGGGGGTAGATTGGGATGAGTCACTGTGTTGAAAGCCCCTGCCCTTGGCCATAGCCAGTCTCCTTGGGCTGTTTTCCTTGGTGTGCTGAGCAGGTCCTGGGCTGCTGGAACTGCCCTCCTCCTTCTGGGGTTCCTCCTCTTCTTTTGTTTCCAAGCTTGTCAGCAACTTCACTGGGTGGATTTCCGATGGTGTTATCAACTCCAAGGTAGTGTCATTTTCTCAGTTTTATCTACAACTGCTTCAAGTATACATTTTTAGATGTAGAATTACTGGGTCAAAGACATGACTAGCTAACCTTCTTAGAAGCTGACAATTCCTTCTCTACAAATTCACTCTAATTTGTAATTCTATATATCAGAGTGCCGATTTTCCTACATCTCCACCAACAAAAAGTTGTGTCAAGTTTCTGAAAGTTTGCCAATATGAAAATAGTCAAAGTAGTATTAATTTGTTTCTCTATTTTTTTTTAAAGAGAGAGGAGAGAGAGAGAGAGAGAGAGAGAGAGAGAGAGAGAGAATTTTTATTTATTTATTTTTAGTTTTTGGCAGACACAACATCTTTGTTTGTATGTGGTGCTGAGGATCGAACCCGGGCCGCACGCATGCCAGGCCAGCGCGCTACCGCTTGAGCCACCTCCCCAGCCCTGTTTCTCTATTTTTATTTGAGAATCTATTTTTATGCTCAAGGTCACTTGTAAGTCATTCTCTATAGAGCCCTTTTTAATTTCTTTCTTTTAGTAAGTTTTTTTTTAATGTTAGGTTTTTAGTAGTGGACTTTAAAATAAACGTAATTACATAAAATAATAATAATAATGTTCCTTGTTTCCTACTAGAATCAAATTATCTTGTGTAAATTGACAATTTTCATCATTTATTTATCTATTTATTTTCTGTGGTATGGGTCATTGAATGCAGGGCCTCAGACATGCTAGGAAAGCACTGAGGTACGTTACCCGTCTTCATCATTTTCTCTTTTTTTTTTTTTTTTTTTTTTTTTTTGAGACAGGATCTCACTTAGTTGCCCAGGCTGTTCTCAAATTTGTGATTTCTCCTGACTCAGCCTCCTAGATATCTGAGATTATAGGCCTGAGTCACTTTACTCACAAAATTAAATTATTATCAAAGCACTGAATAAACACAGTGTGAAAATATTTTTAAAGATTTTTACCTCATTAACCTCAATATTTGATTGTATCTGTGCATTTTTCTGGGGCATAATTATGATTTTCAATCTTGTTAAATTATTACCTTTTACTGTACATATAGATGGAGCCATTTCCCCCACATGTATTTTTATTTAATGAGGAATTTAGGTAACTCTCCATATAATTTAACAATGATACTGATGAATATACAAATGACAAATATAATAAGACACAATGAATAAAGTTCTGAGTTCCTTTTAATATTTAAAATGAATGGGCTGTATTGTTTGCTCTTTTACTACCTTCATGCTACTGAAAAGAATGCATTGTGTTGAGAACTAAGGAGCTTAGTTACTGTAGAAAAAATGTTTAACCTCATTAATATGTAGAAAACTAAGGCACAAATACATTTACATATATATGTGTATTTACATATATAAATATATTTGTATTTACATATGTGTAAATACATATATGCATATAAATGTACATATATATATATAGGAATGGTAAATTGGTGTCAAAAGAAACAACATTCTTGGGGGCTAAGGTTGTGGCTCAGTGGTAGAGTGCTTGCCTAGCATATGTGAGGCCCTGAGTTCGATCCTCAGCATCACATAAAAATAAATAAAATAAAGGTATTGTGTCCAACTATAACTAAAAAAAAATCAAAAGGGTTGGGAATATAGTTTTAAATAAAAAAGAAACAACATTCTCAAGATAGAAGAATAAGATAATTTATAATATAGTTTTTAATACTTTCTTTGTGAAAATTCAGCCAATGCTTTAATTTTACCTTGATATTGCACCTCCTGGATAACACTAAATAGGTCCAGACAGAGTGTGCATTATGAAAACAGTGTTGTTCTGTTGTTATGAATAATTGCAGAACACTGAAAGCAAAACAGGCCTCAGAGTGGGTAAAAGGCTTATTTCCCAATTGTAATTATGATTCTCCTGGAGATCATAATTATACTTCTTTACAGAGATTATCATCCTTTCATGGAAAAATTATGCCCTTTGAGTTATTTATTTTTTTAAAGGATCATATATTCAGTGTTATCTTGGATTCAAGAAAATATGCTACATTAATTCACAAAAATATTTACAGAGCATTTTTAAAATTTCAGAATTTGATGGAAATACCATTCCAACAGGCTTTGTCGATACATGTAGTGAGAAGTCAGAATATGACAAAATCGAAATGTATATTTATGATGAAGAAAAAATAAACAGACACAATGAAATATCTAGGTAAGAGAGGCAAAGAAGTTTTAAAACTATTCAATTTATGTGTTCATCAATCTTTAAAAATTAATCATGTTCACAAAAGATAATCAAGAAAACAATGTAATTTGTAAAACTACTGTGGATTTAAAAATAACCTGAATTAGAAATTTATTCTTCTCCAACGTTAACTCTTAGCAGCAGGTTGGATTTATTGCCATGTGACATGCTGGGAGTAAAGGGTGCTTTTCGTAAGGTGAGGACGAATTGGAGGGAGTAACAGAACCATCAGCAAAAACCAGGACAGGAATGGCGGTCCTGGAGAGGGGTTAATGAGAAAGCATCCTGTGCTGGGCTTTCAGAACTAAATATGGTCAGTAGAAGGAAATGGGGCAGGCGTCCAGTTTTGACAGCACTGATTGAAAATCATAGCAGTGTCAGACGCAGAGTCAGTTATTTCCAAAATTCCATTTAAAATATAATAGGAACGGGGCTCAACCAAAAAATAGTGCACCTTAGAGGATAAAAGAACTCTCTGAATTACCTGGGGAGTATGGAGAACCTAACAGCATAGAAGGTCTGAACAAAAGTGAGCCAAGCTGATTTGCTGCCTCTCAGGATTTAGGGGGTACCTGTCTTTGGACCATGTCTCAGGGGCCAGGCACTTCCAGAGTTATTCCTACAGCAGTAAAGACCACTTCAAATCCCTGTTGGTAAATATAATTCCTGAAGTGTCTTTCAGTGAAACTGGGATGAAAGATATGTTCCAGGGTAGAGGGAAAGAGAGGAAATAAAGGATAAATATGATGAATGTGGGTGGCTTTGAAGCAAATACACATGGAGATAAAATAATATGCTATTTAACAAGAAGTAGTAATATTTCATATAGCAGAACTAGTGTTTTTAGTTATATCTTAATTTGCATTTTTTAAAGCACTCCAGGTTGTAAACACTGTATAATAATTATAAGGAGAAGATGGATGAAACAAAATATCACACCATTTGGCATTTTTATTTCACAGGATTTATTTTATAGAAAATTGAGCATATTTAAGAATATTTGAAGGGCAGATCTAGTTCCTTATATGTGTTGATATTGAAGAATACCTTAATCATATTCAATATTATATTTTTGGAACATTTTTATATAAGAATACTTTTTAAAAAATGTTCAGAAATGACTTTCATTTTCATCAGGAAAAATAGACATCTGTTCTTTCTGGACCTTTCTGCTACTAGGGTGTAAAAGAAAAAAGATATTCTACATAAAGTTCAGTTATTACACTTTACAGTTCACTAAATTAAAAAAAAAGATTCTGGCCATCTGTCACCAGATATATTTAAATTAGGAAGCCATATTCTTTTTTAATACTGTAATAGTACTATTACCGATGAAAATTCTATCCATTTGCTAAAGAATAAAATCAAGTATTTCAAAAAGATTATTATTATTTCAAGCATTTCTGAAGAAACATTATTTGTTCTCATTTATGTTTACAATTTTAAAACATAAATTTGATCTACTTTGAATCAATTTATTAAGATCTTTTATTACAGCAGGGAGATACTGCTATAGTTTATACATATGTTAAAAATTTTTAAAAAAGTATGTATGACTTGACGTCCAGCACAAGTGATGGTATTATCAATTATTTGTGGACTACATTAATTCATAGAATAAGAAAATCCCAACACTTTATAACTTATATATTTTCTTTATGTATTAGTCAGATTTGGGCCATTACAATGAAATATTTGATGCCCATAACTTTATAAAGATAATAGTTTTATTTAGCTTATCATATGAAGGTTCAATATGGCACCTACATCAGCTCAGTTCTAGTGATGGCCCTCTTCACTGCAGTCATATTGTGGGAGTGTGTATGTGTGTGTGTAAGAGCTTATATCAGCAAGCAGGAAGTCAAAGAGAGAAAACGCATCCCACAATCCTGACATGATCTGACAGTACTCCTCCTTTGATCCAAGGAACCACCATCAGGACTCACTTCTCAAAGATTTCATCACCTACCAATAAGAACAATATAGAGGCCCTCAATCATAATGGACCCTTGGGGGGGACATAATTAAAGAACTACATTCAAATCATAACACTCATCGATCTCATGTTGATGGGAACAATCCATTAAATCAAATTGAATGACATTCAATCATTCAATTAATTCAACTCAAGAAGCACATTGTATACTTATTCTGTGAAAACTAATATGTTGAAAATCAAATAGCTTTGTATCCAAACAATCAATTACAACAATATCAGAACACTTGTTTATTTTTTGAAATATATGTGTCATTGAACCAGTAAAATGATTACCTATTTCTATAATTAGGATCTGGGTCTGAAATATCAAAGGCCCATGTGCTAAATAAAGGCCAAATCCCCAGCTTGGCACTGCAAGGAGGCAGGGACTTTAAGAAACAGGACTAGTGAGAGATCTCCCAGTGAGTATGGGCATGCTCTTGAAGGGAATACGAAAACCCCAGTCCCCTCTGTTCTCTCTTTCTCTTTCATTCCTGGGTATAAGCTGAATGGCTTTGCTCTGCTGTGTACTTTTACTACCATGTGCCACCATGGGACCAGATTAATGGGGGCAATCAATCATGGCCTGAAACCTCCTAAACCATGAGACAATACGAACCTTTTCCCTTTATAAGTCAATTTATCTCAAATATTTGTTAAAGTAATGGGAACTTATGCACCTATCTATTCTATAGATGGATGTGTATTTAAATTTATTTCTAAACCAAGAAACAATTAAAATTTGAAAGATGGCAGATTAGAAGCAGATGGCACATCCCAGTGCCTTCACAGTTCCAAATTTAAACAGTGAGAGAATAACTACTCAGTGAGGTGGGTGACAGAGGTAGTTTGTTAAGGCTTAATACTAGACTGCCAGAGACTTGGAGAGATTCAGATTCTAGTTACTGAAATAGAATGCAAAAAAAAAAAAAAAAAAAAAAAAAAAAAAAACTGAGTCCATCAGAACTGAACCTGCACCTGCTGTATCAGAGAGGGCTGGGACAGAGGCAACAAAAGAGAAAAAGAGGCAAAAGTGACAAGATCGCCTCAGAAACATTGGTAGAAGAGCAAGTCAGACTAAACTTAGCTGATGCAGGCCCTGCATAGTAAGTGGGTACAAGGGAAGTGTTCTGCTTTTCTCAATTCATTAATAAGAAATGTTGGAGAAAATCATGCCTCTGCTTGCAGCTCTGGAAAGATGAAATTTCTATGGTTCCAACTGTCCTAGAAATAGTAGTAAATATTGTCAAGGAGAAGGCATCATAATGTATATAGGAAGATGACTGCAAGCCAAAAGAGTACAGTGGGCAGAGTTGATGTCACTGTCCAGGTATTTAGTGTTTTTGCTGCAGAAGGAAAATTACTTAGATGCACACACACCCATCATAGCCTGCACAATATACACTATTACTAGCAGAGAGCTCCTAATTTTGAGGGTTCATTGAGGAACTCCAGAGCCTCCTCAGTTAAGTGTACAAGGGTGGGACAGATTGTGACATCTCCAAACACTGTAATTCTCCATAGAGGAAAAAAAAATCTGCCCTGTGAAGGCAATGCTTGAAACATTCCATCTGATCCACAAGAGAACACATCACCACTAGGACCTGCGAAGGAGTTGTCAGAGTTGCCTGGTTGCATCAGAAGTAGGTGAGGTAAACTCTATATGGATAGGCAGCAGAGCCTGAGGAATATAATCATCCTCATATTAGCTTTTATTTCATTGGTATTGTCTTCTGTGGTGGTTGGTTTGGTCCCCCACCATTATTTTGTATTGCATAATTTAATTCAATTTTATTTATTTTTAATGTGTATATTGGGTTGATTCTACATTTTTACTTCTTTTTTGTTTTTGTACTCTCTCCTCTTTTTTCTTTCTTTTCTCATTTTTCTTCTGTGTCTCTCCCCTTGTATTTTTTTTGCTGTGTTCTCTTTCCCATTCCTTTCATGCTCTATGCAGTGTAACATTAATTTTACTCATTAATACCCAATTTTTGTCCTATTCTAGAGTATCACTTCCTTTTTCCATTTATGGATTAGTGGAGTTGTAGAGAACATTTTCAACAAATTCTTATATGATTTGCTCTCAATTAGTTGAAGTGACTGGTGATTTTTATTTCTACTCAGAACTGTATTGGAGATTGATCCTAGCACTTTCAATACAATGAGTTTGTGCTTTGGTGCTGTTATGTACCCTCAGACTGAGGGACATCGCAAAAAGAAAACATCTTATTAAACCACCCCAACATAACAGTTGAAGAAGTATCCATCCCAGAGATGGGCAAAGCTCAACATAAAAACACAGAAAACATGAGAAAACACAGTAATAAGACACATACAAATGTTATTAACTGACTCATAACTGAACCCATAGATATCAAAATGGAGGAAAAAGACAAACAATATTTTAAATGATGGTTAAAATTATCAATGAATTAAAGAACTAAGAAATGAATTACAGTAAACAAAGACGAATGGGGGGAGAGAAACGGAGAGAGAAGGGGAAAGCACATGGAAATAGTAGGAGACCTTCAATGATACATAAAATTATAAGAGGTTATGAGGGGCAAGGGGGAGGGAAAAAAGGGAGAGAATTGAACAACAGCAGGGGAGGTAGAGAGGGAAGATGTGAGGGGAGGGGTGGGGAGGGGGGATGGTAGGGGATAGGAAAGGTAGCAGAATACAACAGTCACTAATATGGCATTATGTAAAAATGTGAATATGTAACAGATGTGATTCTGCAATCTGTATTTTGGGTGAAAATGGGAGTTCAAAACACAATTTGAGTCAAATGTATGAAAGATGATATATCATGAGCTATGTAATGCTTTAAATAATCAATAAAAAAAGAAATGAATTAAATGAAAAATGCAGGATAAGAGTAAGAATTTCAATACTAATAGAAATTCTGAAACATGAAAAAATAGAAATCTTACAAATAAAAAATTTAATAAATTGAATTTTAAAAATCTGTCATGGGTCTCACCAGTAGACCAGATAAAGTAGAATGAATATGAGGGCTCACAGCAAAGGAGAATGAACTTAAACATTCATACAGAAATAAAGAAAAAAAATAAGAAACTACAAATATAATATGCAAGAGATCTGAGACAACATGAGGCCAGACATGAGACTCACAGGTCTTACAGAAGCAAAAGAGATATAGATTAATGGCATAGAAATATTATTCACTGAAATAATAGCAGAGAGTTTTCTTAATCTTGGGAAGAGATGGACATATAGGTACTTAAGGCTTTTAGAAATCCAACTAGACATGACTAAAAGTAATAATCTTTTCATGACATATTATAGTTATAATGCCAAAAACATTATAACTAGACATGACTAAAAGTAATAATCTTTTCATGACATATTATAGTTATAATGCCAAAAACTCAAAAAATTTAAAAACCCATAATAGAGAAATGCCTAAATAAAGTTATTGGCAGAAATTCTAAAGACCAAGATGGCATTGAATAACTTATTTCAAGCCCTGATAGAAAATAACTGCCAACCTGTATTATTATATGCAGCAAAACTATACTTGAGAGTAGAAAGGAGAAACAACACCTTCTAAGATAAGCATAGGCTAAAGGAATCAATGACTACTAAGCCAGCTTGGCAAAAGACACTTAAGGGAATCTTACATAGAGAAGAGGAAGACTGAAATAAACAAGAGAACATGGAAAGAATAAACTTCACTGGTAGAACTGATAAACAAATAAGAATGAGCAATAATTCAAATATTAGAAATCAAAATTATAGGAAGTAATACATACTTTTTTAAACTAAGACTGAACACAAGTGATCTTCTCAATTTAAGGGCATAGACTGAAAGATTAGATTAATAAACAAGACAAACTATATGGTGTTTACGAGAAACACATCTCAAAGACATTCACAGACAGAAAGTGAATGGACGGATAATGATAGTGTATATAAATGGAATCTACAAGGAAGCAGGACTAGCTACTATCACTTCTAAAAAACCTGACTTCAAGTAAAAAATATTCAGAAGAAACAAAAGAGGTCAATGAATAATAAGTAAAGGGAACAACCCAACAAAAAGATATAGAGATTGTAAATATGTATGCCCTGAACCTTGGGCCATTCAATTTTATGAAACAAATATTACTTCATGTAAAGGGATAGATATGATGAAACACAATAATAGGGAGACTTCAATATTCTACTCTCACAAAACAGGTTATCAAGACAGAAAATCAGGCAATTGTGCAACCCCGGGGATCTGGGCTGACGGATTCGCCTGGCCTGCCCCGCGGCTACAGAAGGTGGGACGCCGCAGAGAAGTGATTAATTAGCAAGCAAGGAGGAAAGTGGCGTACAAACAATGCAGGACAACTTAATTCTACAGGAGGACATAGAAACATCAGAAGCAGGGATAGGGAATGAACTCAAGGCCTATCTAACTCGAATGGAAAGGAATATTAGGGAAGACATGAGACAGCAAGTCCAAGCAATAAAAGTATATTTTGAAAACGAATTAAACAAACAAATTCAAATGGCAAAGAACGAGCTCTACCAGGAGATAGAGATCTTAAAAAAAATCAAACAATAATCCTAGAATTGCAGGAAAATATAAACCAAATTAAAAACTCAAACGAGAATATTACAAACAGACTTGATCAAGTAGAAGTCAGAACATCAGATAATGAAGACAAGGTTTATCAACTTGAAAAGAATATAGTCAACACAGAAAAGATGCTTACATCCCATGAGCAATCTATTCAAGAGATATGGGATGTCATAAAAAAAAAAACAAATTTGAGGGTCATCGGGATGGAAGAAGGCACAGAGACTCAAACCAAAGGAATGGACAGCATATTAAATGAAATAATTCTAGAAAACTTCCCAGAGATGAAAGATGAAATGGATTGCCAAATCCTGGAAGCCTACAGGACCCCAAACATTCAAAACCGTAATAGACCAACTCCAAGACATATAATTATGAAGATAGCCAACGTACAGAACAAGGAGAGAATATTAAAAGCTACGAGAGAAAAGAGGCAGATTACATTCAGGGGTAAACCAATTAGGTTAACGACTGATTTCTTATCACAGACTTTGAAAGCGAGAAGATCCTGGAACAATGTATTTCAAACACTGAAAAATAATGGATTCCAACCAAGAATACTGTATCCAGCAAAATTAAGCTTCAGATTTGACAACGAAATTAAAATCTTTCACGATAAACAAAAGCTAAAAGAATTCGCAGCAAGAAAACCAGCACTGCAAAGCATTTTGAGCAAAATACTACAAGAAGAGGAATTGAAAAATAGTGCCCAAAACTAACAGCAGGAGGTGTCTCAATAAAGGGGGAGGAAAATAAACAAAAAGTAAAACCAGCCAAACTAAAATAAATAAATAAAGAAGTATGACTGGAAGTACAAATCATATCTCAATTGTAACCTTAAATGTTAATGGCCTAAACTCACCAATCAAGAGACACAGGCTAGTAACCTGGATCAAAAAAACAAATCCAACAATATGCTGCCTTCAGGAGACTCATATGATAGGAAAAGACATACACAGGCTGAAGGTAAAAGGTTGAGAAAAATCATACCACTCACATGGCCCTCGGAAGCAAGCAGGAGTGGCCATACTCATATCGAATAAAATCAACTTTAAACCTAAGTTAATGAAGAAGGATAAAGAAGGACAGTATATCCTGTTAAAAGGAACCATCCACCAACAAGACATAACAATTATCAATTTGTATGCACCAAACAATGGAGCTGCAACGTTCATAAAACAAACTCTCCTCAAGTTCAAGAGTCAAATAGACCACAACACAATAATTATGGGTGACATCAACACACCGCTCTCTCCATTAGACAGATCCTATAGACAAAAACTGAATAAAGAAACTATAGTACTCAACAGCACAATCAATAACCTAGACTTAACTGACATATATAGAATATATCAACCATCATCAAGTGGATACACGTTCTTCTCAGCAGCACATGGATCCTACTCAAAGATAGACCATATATTATGCCATAAGGCAACGCTTATTAAGTATAAAGGCATGGGGATAATAGCATGCACCATATCTGATCACAATGGAATTAAATTGGAAATCAATGATAAAAGAAGGAAGGGAAAATCCTACATCACATGGAAAATGAACAATATGCTACTGAATGATCAATGGGTTACAGAAGACATAAAGGAGGAGATGAAAAAATTCTTAGAGACAAATGATAATACAGACACAACATACCGGAATCTATGGGACACAATGAAAGCAGTTTTAAGAGGAAAATTCATTTATTGGAGTCTTTCCTCAAAAAAAGAAATAACCAACAAATAAATGAACTCACACTACACCTCAAAAACCTAGAAAAGGAAGAGCAAAACAACAGCAAATGTAGTAGAAGACAAGAAATAATTAAAATTAGAGCAGAAATCAACGAAATTGAAACAAAAAAAAAACATTGAAAAATTTGATAAAAATAAAGTTGGTTCTTTGAAAAAATAAATAAGATAGACAGGCCCTTAGCCATACTAACAAAGAGAAGAAGAGAGAGAACTCAAATTACCAACATATGGGATGAAAAAGGCAATATCACAACAGACACTACAGAAATACAGAAGATAATTAGAAAGTATTTTGAAACCCTATATTCCAATAAAATAGAAGATAGTGAAGATATCGATAAATTTCTTAAGGCATATGATCTGCCCAGATTGAGACAGGAAGACACACACAATTTAAACAGACCAATAACAAAGGAAGAAATAGAAGAAGCCATCAAAAGACTACCAACCAAGAAAAGCCCTGGACCGGATGGGTATACAGCGGAGTTCTACAAAACCTTCAAAGAAGAATTAATACCAATACTTTTCAAGCTATTTCAAGAAATAGAAAAAGAAGGAGCTCTTCCAAATTCATTCTATGAGGCCAACATCACTCTGATCCCAAAACCAGACAAAGACACTTCAAAGAAAGAAAACTACAGACCAATATCTCTAATGAACTTGGATGCAAAAACTCTCAATAAAATTCTGGCGAATCGAATACAAAAACATATCAAAAAACTTGTGCACCATGATCAAGTAGGATTCATCCCTGGGATGCAAGGCTGGTTCAATATACGGAAATCAAGAAATGCTATTCACCACATCAACAGACTTAAAGACAAGAACCATATGATCATCTTGATAGATGCAGAAAAAGCATTTGACAAAGTACAGCATCCCTTTATGTTCAAAACACTAGAAAAACTAGGGATAACAAGAACTTACCTCAACATTTTAAAAGCTATATATGCTGAACCTCAGGCTAGCATCATCCTAAATGGAGAAAAACTGAAGGCATTCCTTCTAAAATCTGGAACAAGACAGGGATGCCCTCTATCACCACTTCTATTCAATTTAGTTCTCGAAGTACTAGCCAGAGCAATTAGACAGACAAAAGAAATTAAAGGCATAAAAATAGGAAAAGAAGAAATTAAATTATCGCTATTTGCGGATGACATGATAATATACTTAACAGACCCAAAAGGGTCTACAAAGAAGCTGCTAGAGTTAATAAATGAATTCAGCAAAGTAGCAGGTTATAAAATCAACACACATAAATCAAAGGCATTCCTGTATATCAGCAACAAAACCTCTGTAATGGAAATAAGGAAAACCACTCCATTCACAATATCCTCAAAGAAAATAAGATACTTGGGAATCAACCTAACAAAAGAGGTGAAAGATCTATACAATGAAAACTACAGAACCCTAAAGAGAGAGATAGAAGATCTCAGAAGATGGAAAAATGTACCCTGTTCATGGATAGGCAGAACTAACATCATCAAAATGGCGATATTACCCAAAGTTCTCTACAGGTTTAATGCAATGCCAAGCAAAATCCCAACGACATTTCTTGTTGAAATAGATAAAGCAATCATGAAATTCATATGGAAAGACAAAAGACCCAGAATAGCAAAAGCAATTCTAAGCAGGAAGAGTGAATCTGGAGGTATAGCGATACCAGAGTTCAAACTGTACTACAAAGCAATAGTAACAAAAACAGCATGATACTGGTACCAAAACAGGCAGGTGGACCAATGGTATAGAATAGAGGACACAGTGACCAATCCACAAAACTACAACTATCTTATATTTGATAAAGGAGCTAAAAACATGCAATGGAGGAAGGATAGCATCTTCAACAAATGGTGCTGGGAAAATTGGAAATCCATATGCAATAAAATGAAATTGAATCCCTTTCTCTCGCCATCCGCAAAAGTTAACTCAAAATGGATCAAGGAGCTAGATATCAAATCAGAGACGGTGCGTCTGATAAAAGAAAAAGTTGGCTCCGATCTACATATTGTGGGGTCAGGCTCCAAATTCCTTAATAGGATGCCCATAGCCCAAGAGTTAATAACAAGAATAAACAAATAGGACTTACTTAAACTAAAAAGTTTTTTCTCAGCAAGAGAAACAATAAAAGAGGTAAATAGAGAGCCTACATCATGGGAACAAATTTTTACCCCTCACACCTCAGATAGAGCTCTAATATCCAGAATGTACAAAGAACTCAAAAAATTAAACAATAAGATAACAAACAACCCAATCAACAAATGGGCCAAGGACCTGAACAGACACTTCTCAGAGGAGGACATACAATCAATCAACAAGTACATGAAAAAATGCTCACCATCTCTAGCAATCATAGAAATGCAATTCAAAACCACCCTAAAATACCATCTCACTCCAGTAAGATTGGCAGCCATTATGAAGTCAAACAACAATAAGTGTTGGCGGGGATGTGGGGAAAAGGGTACACTTGTACACTACTGGTGGGACTGCAAAATGGTGAGGCCAATTTGGAAAGCAGTATGGAGATTCCTGGGAAAGCTGGGAATGGATCCACCATTCGACCCAGCTATCGCCCTTCTCGGACTATTCCCTGACGACCTTAAAAGAGCGCACTATAGGGATACGGCTGCATCAATGATTATAGGGGCACAATTCACAATAGCTAGACTGTGGAACCAACCTACATGCCCTTCAATAGATGAATGGATAAAAAAAATGTGGCATCTATACACAATGGAGTATTATGCAGCACTAAGAAATGACAAAATCATAGAATTTTCAGGGAAATGGATGACATTAGAGCAGATTATGCTAAGTGAAGCTAGCCAAGCCCTAAAAAACAAATGCCAAATGTCTTCTTTGATATGAAGAGAGCAACTAAGAACAGAACAGGAAGGAAGAGCATGAGGAAAAGACTAATAGTAAACAAAGACGAATGGGGGGAGAGAAAGGGAGAAAGAAGGGAAAGCATATGGAAATGGTAGGAGACCTTCAATGATACACAAAATTATAAGAGGTTATGAGGGGCAAGGGGGAGGGGGGAAAAGGGGGAGAGAATTGAACAACAGCAGAGGATGTAGAGAGGGAAGATGGGAGGGGAGTGGAGGGGAGGGGGGATAGTAGGGGATAGGATAGGTAGCAGAATACAATAGTCACTAATATGCCATTATGTAATAATGTGAGTATGTAACAGTTGTGATTCTGCAATCTGTATTTGGGGTAAAAATGGGAGTTCAAAACCCAATTGAGTCTAATGTATGAAAGATGATATATCATGAGCTCTGTAATGTTTTGAACAATCAAAAAAAAAAAAGACAGAAAATCAGAACAAAGACACAACAGATTTAAACTATACTATAGATCTCCAGCAAACTGAATAGACATCTACAACATATTTCATCCAATGGCAATTAAATACATTTTCTTTTCAGTTGCTCATAGAACTTTCTCCAAAATTGAACATATCTTATTCCATAAAGCATATCTTTGCAAATACAAAATTTGACATAAATTCTTGCATCTTTTCAGATCACAAGTTAATGAAATTAGAAACAGAGATAAAACCTACAGAAACCAATATATGGAATTAGAACAATACACTTTTGAATGATAACTGGGGAGAATCAAACAAATTTTATAATCAAATGAGAATGAAAACAAAGTATACCAGAATCATTTGGATGAAGCACAGATTGTTCTAAGATGGAAGTTTATAGTGATTAAAAAAATCAGAGATATCTATGATATAAAATACATTTATAATGTATCTTGAGGTCTTAGAAAAACAATAACAAACTAATATCCAAACCAATAGAAGGAAAAAAAATAGATATTAGAGCTGAAATTAGTGAAACAGGCGATAAAAACACAATACAAGGATCAATGAAAGGAAGATTTGGAGTTTTGGAAAGATAAACTAAATTGATGAATCCTCATTCAAACTAACCAAAAGACAAGGGGAAGAGACCAAAATTAACAAAATTAGAAATGAAAATGGGTATATCACAACAGACATTACTGAAATCCAGAGGATGATTAGGTATTATTTTTCAAAACTTATATTCCAATAAATTTGAAAATGTGGGTAATTGATAAATTTCTAGACAATATTACCCACCAAAATTGAGCTAAAAGGAAATAGAAAACATAAGTAGACCAGCAATAGGCAGTGAGGTTGATAATAATACTTAGTATTAGTAATAGTAATACAAATCCTCCAAATAAATACAAGCCCAGGTTAAAGATAAATTCACATCACTTTTGAATTTTACCAAGTTTTAAAAATTACCATCAATTCTTCCCAATTTATTCCAAAGGTAAGATATACTTCCAAATCATTCTATGAAACCAGTATCATACGGATAGCAAAACTATATAAGGACATATTGAGTTAAAAAAATTATAAACCAATATCCTGGATGAACATAGAGAAAAAGCCCTTATTAGAACACTTGCAAACTAAATTCAACATACATCAAGAAGATCATAGAACATGATTACATTGGTTTCATTTCAAGGACAAAAGTGTGTTTAAACATACTAATCTACTGTAATTACAGTGTACCACATAAATAGAACCAAGGGTGATAATAATATAATTATCTTAGTAGATATAGAAAACTCTTTGGATGAATGTTAATACTCCTTCATAAAAACAATTTCAAAGAAACTAGGGAGAAAAGGCACTTATTCCAACATAATAAAGGCTGTATGTGACAGATTCAAAGTCAAATTCATACTGAATAGAGAAAATCTGAATACATTTCCTCTAAAAGCAGGAACAAGACAAAGATGTTTACTCTTACCATTCTTGATCCAACATTGTACTCAAAATTTTAGCCAGAGCACCTAGGCAAGAGAAAGAAATAAAAGGAATACATACAGGAAAAGAAGATGTCAAATTATGTCTATTTAAATATGATATGATCTGTATTTAGGAGACCAAAAAAGTTCCACATAAAGACTTCTGAATATCATTAACAAATGCAGCTAAGTAGTAGGATGTAAAATCAACATTCAAATGTCAATAGCTTTTCTATAGACTAATAAGGACCCGCTGAGAAAAATATCAGGAAGATAATTCCATTTACAATAGTTTCATTGATCCTGTGTATTGTGTTTTTATTTTCTGTTTCATTAATTTCAGTTCTAATATTTATTCTTTCCTTTTATTGGTTTGGAGATTGGTTTGTTGTTATTTTTCTAAGGATTAAGTCTAAACAAGGAGGTAAAAGATATCTATAAGTAAAATGCTCAATGTTGCAAGAAAGAAGACACTGGAAGATGAAAAGAGCTACCGTGTTAATAGATAGGGAGATAAGACACTGTTAAAATGGTGATATTACCAAAAAGATATATAAACTAGTTATGGTTTAGATATTAGGTGTCCCCCAAAAGCTCATGTGTGAGGCAATGCAAAATGTTTAGAAGTAAAATAATTGGGTTATGAGAGCATTAACCCAATCAGTGTGCTACTCCCCTGATAGGGATTAACTGAGTAGTGACTGTAGGCAGGTGGGGTGTGCTGGAGGAGGTAGGTCATTGGGTTGTGCCCTTGGGGTTTATATGTTGTCCATGAGGGGAACTCCCTACCTCCTCTGCTTCTTGGAGCCATGTCTGAACTGCTTTCTTCTGCTATGATGTTTTGCCTCACTTTGAGCCCCAAGAAACAGAGCTAGAGAAAGGAAGCCAGCTGTCTATGGTCTGAGACTTTTGAAACTGTGAGCACCAACATGAATTTTTTCCCTTTAACATTGTTTTTGTCACAGCAGCAAAAAATTCTAGCTAAACAACTCATCATAATCCCCATCAAAATACCAATGAAATTCTTCACAGAACAAGAAAAAAAATCCTAAATTTCATATGGAAGAACAAAAGACCAAGAATAGACTAAATGCAATCTTGAGTAAAAGAGCAAAGCTGGCAGTATCAAAACACTCTATTTAAAATTGTACTATAGAGCCATCCATACTCACAAAAACTGCATGGTTACTGCTATAAAAACAGATGCATAGGCCTAGGGACTAGGATAGAATTGACAGAGACAAACCAAAACATTTACTATCACTTGCTTACTGATAAAAGTGCCAAAAACATATACCAGAGATGAGACAGCTTCTTTAATAAATTATATTGGGGAAACTGGTATCCAGAAGTTTAAAAAAAATGAACTAGATTCTTATCTCATATCCTTTACAAAACTCAACTCAAAATGGGTCAAAGACATTGGTGTAAGGCCAGAAATTTTGCAATTGTTAGGAAAAAACATAGGGGAAACACATCAACATATAGGTACAGGTAACAATTTCTTAAATAGGTTTCCTGTGGCTTAGGAAAAATGACAAGAAGCAATTAACGGAATGGCAATCTATTAGAAAGCTTCTGCACAGTAAAGGAAACCACAGCATGAAGAGTCAAGAGAAAATCTTTTCCAATTATTCTTCTGAGAGAGAATTATTATCCCAAAGGAATAAAGAGCTAAAAAAATCTCACCCCCCCAAAGCCCCCCAAATAACCCATTCAATAAATGAGCAAAAGAACTAAACAGACACTACTCTAAGGTATAAATATGAAAAAAATGCTACTCATCTTTAGTCATCAGGGAATGCAAATTGAAATTACACTGAAATTTCCATCTCATTTCAATCATAATGGCAATCATCAAGACTACAAATAACAATAAGTG
Organism: Spermophilus citellus; assembly: GCF_964194105.1. Lineage (NCBI taxonomy): Eukaryota > Metazoa > Chordata > Mammalia > Rodentia > Sciuridae > Spermophilus > Spermophilus citellus. Next base: position 111,853,056 of record NC_138186.1, on the reverse strand, counting down.
CTGGTGAGTATGTAGAGAAAAAGAAACTCTTATATACTGTTGGTGGGGATGTAAATTAGTACAACTATTTTGGGATCAGTATGATGTTTCCTTGAAAAACTAAAAATAGAATTAACGTATGGTCCGGTTCTACCAGGCTGATATTTACCTAAAAGAATTAAAGTCAGCATATTTTAGTGGTATGTGTATACCTATTTTTATTAAAGCACAATTCACAATAGCCAAATTGTGGATTCATCCTCGGTGTCCATTGACAAAGAAAAGGATAAAGGAAATATGGTATATATACACAATGGAATTTTATCCTGCTATAAAGAAAAATAAAGTCATATCCTTTGCTGGAAATGGATGAAGAACATCATATTAACCACAATAAGCCAAAATAACAAAGGCAAGTAGCTCATGTTTCCTCTCATATGTGGAAGCTAGAGAATGGGAAAAAAGTTTATTTAAAAGGGAGACTATTGATGTAGAAGAAGGGGAAAGGGACAGTGGTAGGTAAGGGTAAAAGAAAGCAATGAGGAATGAATTTGATTAAAGTATGTTATAAGTACATATGAATGTGCCACAATGAAACCCATAATTCTGCATAATTAGCATGCTTCAATAAACAAGAATCTGAAAAACTACATATTTGTTGAAACGTCTTTACATTATCATATTATTTGCTTTTAGACTTTATTTTTGTATTTGTGCTATTATTTATTTCTCCACCCAACATTTAACATGGATTCATTAAACATCTACTATTATGCAGAAATAGTAGAAGATACTGGGAATACAAGTTTTAATCCATTCTCTTAAACCACTCATGATAGAAGAAGACACAAACACATAAAATGTCTAATGAGAGCTACCCACCCATAGTTTTGGCATGGTGATAAAAAAAAGTTTCTTACAAGAACGAATTCATAGGTGGAATCATATTTAGATGACTAAGCATATTTAGCAGACTAAGTGAGGTCCCTGTCCATTATATTGTCATCTTACAAAGCTTCTAACTAAATGTGAGATGTATCTAGGTCTATAATATGTGTCTACTGAATACTTGAGCATAATTTTCTTGCTTAAACCACACGATTCCTTTATTCTGCACACAAATGATTAGACTAGAAAGGGATGGCTGCACCAAAATAAGTCATCTATCAACTAGGTTACAATCCAAATAGATAGTCTGCTGAACCATACTTTAACAAACAATCAGAATGTGTCCCTGGAGTATTTAATTAATTCATTCGCTTATTCATTTTTACTTTCAACAAGTAATAGTTTAGCATATGTGCTAATTGCTGGCATATGGAGATGAATACAACAGACGGATTCGAACTTTGCCTTTCAGGATCTTACAATCATATCAGCTGATTCAGATAAAGAAGCAGCAACACAGGAAACGCATTCTAGTAAATTCAAGGCTAAGAAGGAAGCAATCAGGAAATATATCAGACATTGAATTTCAGTAATCTTTCTTGGATCCAAAAGGAAGAAACTGTGCTATATTCTGAGGAAAAGTCATTCATCTTTGAAAAGCAATAGAGTTTTGGAGGGGGAATTAAGAAATAATTCTGAAGATAGAAGAAGTGCTAGAAGTGCTAGTTAATGATGGGCACTGAGTGGTGTTATTGAGTTTGAGAGAGTAATAGGGAGCAGTTAAGCATTTTCAGAAAGAGAGTCATAGAATCATATTTTTCTTTCTAAAGTAGTATTTGGGTTCCAGCTCAGAATATAAATTAAAAGCACATGAGTAAGAGCATAGCATAGCATCTGTCACTAATCTTGGGAAACAATGGTGGACTGGATTATATTATCATATTATTTATGATAATATTATTTATTATCATAAATAATATGATAATATAGTTATGAAGTAGGCTATTAAAAATACTAATTTCAATGATATTTAGGAGATAGAACAAATGGTAATTGATTAGATGTGGGTTAAGGATTATAACGAACGACTAATGATCATGAATAGCTTTTAAAATTGGGAAATTCAGTAGACATAATTAAAGAAGATGAAATAGAAATGGAAAAAGGTGTTCAGTTTGGGACCTACTGATTTGATGTGTTTAAAGATTGTTAAGTGAAGCTCTTTGATAGAAAGTTGTACATAAAGTTAAGGAGCTCTTTACAGAGATCAGGTCTCACAATTTATTTGTGTGTGCGTGTTTGTGTGTGTGTGTGTGAGTTAACAGGATATAGTTAGTTAAAGATGTGGCTCTGGATGATATCATGCCAGAATTTTTTTTTTAAGTTACACTGTAAGAATCAGAAATAGAACAAAGACCTGGAGATCACAAAAATATTAACAGAACAAGAAAAGGCTAATATGCGCAAAGGAGAAACAAAAAATTGGAGGTTAATTATTGTCCTGGAAGGAGAAGAAATGAGCAAATCAGAACACATGAACTGCTGCTAAGAGATCACATAAGAATTAGAGGGTCTGGTTCTTTTGGTGTTAAGGAACATTTCCTGGCAACTATTTCACATTCAGTGGCATGGATATGTTTGTGTTTGAAAACTAGATAAGGAATAAAACATGAGGCACTGAAGTATTTATTATTTTCCTGAGATGTTTTGCATTGAAAAATCTTTCAAAGCATTATAAAGGTGTAGTTATGTATAGAAAATACTCCTCTTCTTTATTGAGAAGTCTTAATTGAGTAGTTTTAACTAGACGTTAATGCTATAAGCAGGATATTTTGGAGAGAGAGAAACTGAAGATATACAGGAAGAGACTAATTTTAAATTGGAAAATGTATAGTTCTTACATGTAAGTATGGAAAACAAAGGAGGAATACTGTGGAGATTTTGTTTCTGTGGAGTGGAATATGAGGACAAATGCTGAAACCATGAAGGACAATGATCAGAACTTTAGTTTTTAGTTCTGAAAAAAAAAAAAACCAAGAAAAGTATGGACAGTAAATAGGAGGGGGTACTGATGTGTGCGCGTGTGTGTGTGTGTGTGTGTGTGTGTGAGAGAGAGAGAGAGAGAGAGAGAGAGAGAGAGAGAGAGAAAGAGAGAGAGAGAGAAACTACTGTTAAAGGTGGAAACAAAGAATCAGTGAATCAGTGCCTTTAATCTGTATGCTTTTGGGGTTTTCTGGTAGGAGCAGGTAGGAGCAGATACTTTGATTGACTGCAGTTTTTGTTGTTTCTGTTCTAGAGGAAAGGAAGGTTAAGGGGAAGGAAGCTGGTATTTTGGAAGGGTATTCGGAGAAAATGGGTGGTACAGTTCAAATTGTGTGGATAAGGAAGGAAAGGAAACAGGCAAGATAATGGTAGATTAAAGAAGGAATAATGTCTGGATAATCAGAAAGAACAGAAGTAGGGGCAACACTGTGCAAGAGTTATACTATCTTGAAAAGTGGGATTTTTGGATTCAATATTTCAGAGGCAAGGCAGTTCTGGATATTAGGTAGGTTTTCCTGGGGCAATATGAGGGATGACAAAAGTGAACTCAAGATTAAGTCAACAGAGGTAAAGAGATCAAAGATGGAAGAAGGAAGATGATGAGATGATTTTTTTCCTGTGCTTTGGAATCTTTCTGATTGTTGGTAGTGTTGTGTGAAGAGATGGTTTTGTTGGTCTGGAAACCTTCATTCAGGGAGAGACCAGACAATGTGGTGTAGCTGAAAGGAAAGAAATTGGTGTTTTAATGAAAAGGTGGATGAGTATCAGTGGGCATAGCACTGGAAAAGCAAAGAGATGCTGATCTTAATTCATAATCGTAAAACAAGTGGTCTATAGGAGTTTTCGTTCTGAGACTGAGGGAAAACTGAGTTCACTCACAGTGCAGTAGTGAAACATATACTTAGTGAAGACTGTGAAGCAAGAATGTTGATATCATGAAAACACTTGAAGAGGATTTAAAACAATTGAAATTAAATAGTTCTTTGGGAGATGAGGAAGAAAACAATGGTATGCCTATAATAATGACATAAAAGAGAGCATCTGAGCTGCTGGTCTCTTGATCCTGGTCAATGGTAAGAATATATGTGGGCAGCATGTCAGGTTAAGCTGGACAGAAGGTTGCCAGGAGAATCACTGCAGCTATTACTAAGGAGCATTAGGGACCCTCCAACTTAGGAGTTGCCCATGGCTTTGAGGATCGAATTATGAAGGGATTGCCATTTTTAGGTGGGATAACCAATTTCTGTAATTAGAATTCCTCACTAGAGTCCTGGTCCATGTGTGTTGAGCCCAGGAGGCAGAGCTGGTGTTTTAAAGCATATGCCAGAGTGGGATGATGGTGTGCTGCCAGGGGACAGAAGGAGAGTGTTCACAGATGAGACCTTCTGGTGAGAAAGGTTGCTGAACTCTGAGCTGAGAGTTGCTTAACTGGTTTCTTGTGATTCCAATGTTGTCTTTTCTACCCATAAAATGAAGAGCCTAGGTAAAACCCAAATTTTATTTTCTGTCTCAGCAATCCTAATTTTCCCCATGATGCTTTCATAAGGATTTGAGCCATGCAGAGTGGGTCAATTCATTCAACCCCATGTGCTGCTGAAAGGAACGTCTTGTAGCAGAACCCCTGGATAAAATTTAGATGATCAATATTCGAATAAGCCTGTTTAGTGCCATTCAAGGGAACTAGATGTGTCAGCGAAGATGATTGGAAGAAGAAGCGATTCCTTGCTTTTTGTGGGTTCTTGGGCAAGTCTTTTTTTTAGTTTGCCTTCACCCCAGTTACCATATTTTATTTAGGACTTTCTCGTGTGTGTGTGTGTGTGTGTGTGTGTGTGTTTCCAGCCTCATTAGAAGTCTAAACTTTGTTTGGACTCAAGAATCACAAAGCTATTGAGATAGCTTGAGAATCTGTTTTTGCAAAATAATTGGTATTCAAATAGTACCTCTCTAAAATACTAATCCCTTTGCTTATGTGTCTGCTGTATATTCTATCAGAGCTTTCTTCTTATACTTTTAAATGAATTTTGCTTAGCAAAAATCAACCTGGAACTACATATGATTAATTATGAATTTTTATTATCTTAATGTATCTATAAAGTTTAAATTCTGAAACATTTGCTCTTACTTTAGATGTTTTCACTACCTAGAAGTAGGTTATGTCTGCCATGTGACCTAAGTTATATTAGTTTATCATGTTAGAAAGTAGATTGAAAAATTTATCATTATTCATTCTAATTTGCCTTTGACAAAAATGTCAAATCATAACCAGAAGCCAGCTTTGGATTTGAGAAGGGATCAGAACAATGTCCATCTACCCCCATCCTCGTCTCTCATTTTTTTAGTGTCCAGAGCTGGATACTTACTATTATTCTTTTAACTGTTGAAACCACTGGACTAAAGTGATGATTCACCTTTTTTTGTCTCTTGTTTTTGCTATTCTCTCTCTTTTTAAACATCTAGATTTCAATAATCAAATATAATGATTATAGGAACTAAATAATATGTAAGAACATCACGTCATAAAAATTTACTCATGTAGGATTTAATTCTTCTCAATGATATTTATAAATGGAATATAATTAGTTATTATAATAATATTAGCTATTATAAATGTTAATAAGAAAAAAATTGTTCTATAAAATAACTTGGTATTTGGAAAGAACAATGAGTGCAGTTTTCTTAAGAATATGGTAATTATCTTCTAATATTTAGAACTTTGTTTTCAGTATAAGAAAAAGATATTTTGTGTTATATATAACCTTCCTTTTACTTAAAATTTAATTTCCTTCTCAATATTGAGTTTTGGTATAATCCACCATTAAACATTACATTTTGACTAAATGAAAGAAGATTGATGTTTTCTGCAGCAATTATTCAAGTAAAACAAGTTGTCATTTGACTGTAGTTGTAGTAAACCATGTGAAGATCTTGGTTCAAAGTCAATTTACAATGTGTATTTGTCTGATTGGTAATTACATAACTGGAATAGCCAAAAAACATACAAACAAACAAACAAAAAACCCCAAAAAAGACAAAAAAACAAACAAACAAAAAACAATGAACTATATATTGAGAAAAGATATAGTTCTATATATAAACTAATAGATTTATAACTATAAAAAATACTAGTTTATAGTTATATATAAATATAATATGGCTGAAAATATATCAACCAACTATATATTTTCTCAATATATAGTCCAATAAGTTGCAATAAAAACTTAAATTGTAGGCAACATTTTTTTTTTGGTTACAAGGCAATGAAAAAGTTTAAGGTGTGAAGATACAAATATGCTATTTTGTGAATATCATCAATTTATAATTTCTTGCAAATACTTATATCAATCAAGTTTATGTTCAGATATACTTTATATGTTTTTCTTCCTTCTCCATCTTTCACTTGCAATCCTATGGTTATAGTGCTCATCTCTACTTCACAACCACAGCAAGGCTAGGATCAAAGCTTAGTAGAGAAGAAGGCTTTTATACTATGGCATGATATTTATGCTCAAAGAAATACTAATCCAAGATACAAAATCCAAGTGTATATATATTTATGTGTATATATATATATATAATATAAACATTATATAAATATATATTATATATTATATATATTATAATATATAAAATATATATTATAATATATAATATATATTTTATATATTATAATTTATATAATTTATATAATATATATAAATATATATTATATATATTTATATAATGTTTATAATATATATATCATATATATATATATATATATATATATATATATATATTCAGAAACTATGCCCTTATTCAGAATGGTTGCTACTTAAATTCTATTGTTTTAAAAAATTTTTATTAATTAAACATTTTAAAGCACTCAAAAATCATATGAAGCTGGACACGATGGTGAAGACACCTGTAATCTCAATGACTAAGGAGGCTGAGGCAAAATGATAGCAAGTTTGAGGCCAGCCTCACCAATTTAGCAAGACTATCTCAAAGTAAAACATAAAAAGGACCAGAGATGTAGCTCAACGGTAGACCAATCCTGGGTTCAATCTCCACTAATACTGGAAGAAAAAATCACATGCAAACCTATTTTCAATGTATACAAAAATGGTAAGAAGAGTCTTTGCTGTAGTTCAGTCAGTTCCAGGAGGAACCTCTCATGCTACCAAAGTAAACACAGTTAAAAGTTAAGAGAAGATCATAGACTACAACTTTTTTGGAACCCAATACTTTCTGTGGTTGGAAATAATAATTGAGGTCCAAAGAGTCTTAGAAGTGGCAGCTGCTGGGATCACACTGCCACATGTATAGTCCATAGATAATCTAATTTTGAATTAGAGAGTTTGGCACTCTCTGCACTGAATATATTAAAAGTCTATAATTTATATATAAGAGAAATAAGCAGATGGAGCCCAGAGTTGGGAGCATCATACCAATCAGCCCTTAACCTGTGGTGTTTATTTCCATTTTTATTCCCCCATTCCACTGCCGTTTTTTTTTCAGTTGAACCTTGTTTTTGTTGTTGTTGTTGTTGTTTTGTTTTTATTTTAAACTCCAAACTCCCTTCTATTTGATCCTACAGCTCCTTTTTGGTGATATAATCTTTTATGGGATGCCCTGCCTGTCAGCTCCATTTTCTTCTCACTGAGTAATCTTTTCTAAGTGTTTGCCTACCCAGGTTTACTAGACAGAATGTTTGCCGCCATTGAATGTCATCCTTTATTATCTAATGTTTCCCACCCAGAATCCTCTTTAACTAATTTGAACCATGTAACCAAACTCACACTTCTGACTCCTACTATTGGATCAAGGACCTGGCACCTGTCCACAGTCATCTTATCTACTTGGTAGTACCCAAGGATTGTTTAAGGCGCTGCCTAAAGTGGAATGGTGTGAATTCACCAAACAGAACCTTTTTCCTATAAAGTTGAACTGGAGAAATAATATGTTAGTGTTAAGAAAGTGGAAGAAGAAAAATCACACATTGTGAAGAGCTGGGATGTATGAAGACAAGATTTTGGGAGTGAAGTTTATCAGACTGCTGAAGATATCAGCTGCTGAAGATAGCTAAGTAATCTAGATATCAGATTTCTGAGTTTCAGGTGCTGTTAGACCACCCTGGCAGTACCCTAGTTTGTAGTCCTTCAATTTCAACTTGATTTTTCAGGTTATCTAGGTTTCTTGAAAGAAGTTTTTGAGATATTTCTGCCTGTAATCTTATACCATCCTACCTTACTTTATAAAACCCAAGTGTATCCAAAAAAAAAAAAAAAAAAAAAAAAAAAGAATATCGCCCTTGTAATTTCCACTAGATCCTTTCCACTAGATCTCTGTATATTTTGCATAAAGAGGAGAACACATAAAAATGAACCCTACATTTGATAGTCTGTGACCTGTACTTATCCTACTTGTATCTTCTTTAGGATCTAATTAAGAAAGAAGGTTTTCAGTAATAGATATATTAAAGTTACTTTATATTTTGTCAACAAACACATGGTATGAGATTTAAAATCCATATTCTGCATTCTAAAATTCTCTCTATTACAGAGAATGTTTTCAAGATGTACAAGAAAACGTTGACACATGCTCCTTTCTACAGTATTTAGATTTGTGATTTATTATCATTATTGTTATTATTATTATTATTATTATTATTATTACTACCACAATACAGGGAATTGAACTCAGAGATGTTTTACCTCTGAGCTATATCCCCAACAAGTTTTATGTTTTTCAGACAGAGCCTCACTAAATTTCCTAAACTGACCTTGAGCTTGAGACTCTCCCCAGTCTCAGGAGTCACTGGGATTATAAGAGTGTGCCACCATGCCTGGTATCAGTATTATTATTTTTGAATTTTAATTTTATCTTAAAAGTTAAGTGTGAGGGTAAAGAGGTTAATGACATAAAGTTCTCTGCTTAATAGAAAATGTGAAATAAAATTTGGCTGTCAGATGAGTAATCTAAAATCTTTAGCTACAGAGGGGCATCAGATTCTGAGTAATCTGTCTAGACATGTATAATTATAGTAAGAGAATATTACTTTTCTAGTGTTAAGTTTGAAGTCTGATAAGTAAAAATGAATATTATTTATTCATATACAAATAACTGCACTATTTTCAGTAATAGATTCCACTAAGGAGTATGGATTTACAACCACATATCCACTTAGTGGACATTTCTTTCTTTCTGTTTTTATTTTGCAGGATTTTCAAAACCTTGAAGTTTTTTTTTTCCCTTGTTAAGTATTCTACGCATGATATACAAAGGAAAAATAGTGAATTTCTACTTGTTTATTTGTTAAAAATATTTAAGTGTCTACCTTCTTAATAAATATTTAAATGTATGATATTTTTTACTTATTATTTTAATGTTATATGCAGAATGTCTCAATACATTTTTCAACTTGACTGATTAAAGCTCTGTATCTGTTGACAATTCCCCATTATTCCATTCTCATAGTCCCTGAAAATTACTATTCCAATCTCTGCTTCTATGATTGACCTCATATAAGTGGAATCATGCATTATTTATGACTGTCTCACTTAGCATAATATCCTCAACCTTCACCCATTTTTGTCACATATGGATTCCTTCTTTTTTAAGGCTAACTAATATGCATTTGTACACAGTTACATGTTGTTGAATCCATTTATTTGTTGATGGGCCTTTAGGTTGTTTGCACTTATTGCCTATTGTGAATATTGCCGCAATGACACCAGAGTGCAAGTATCTCTTTGAGATTTTTAATTCAATTATTTTGGATATACACCTAAAAAGTAGGGTTGCTGAATCATTTGGAAGATCTGTAGAGTAGAGGAAGGGATGGGCAGGGGAAATGGATTGAAATCAAACTCCATGAATGTATGATTTTTGTCAAAATGAATCCAACTTACTATGTATAATTATAATGCTCCAATAAGAATAAATTGAAAATTTTTAAAAAAATAGTTCTATTTTGAAGCCTTTGAGGAAACTCCATACTGCTTTACAAAGTCAATGAACTTTGACCAATAGTGCACAAGAATTCCAATTACTTCACATTCTCGTGGTAACTTACCTTCTATTTTTTTGTAAATAGCCAGTCTTACTGGAATCTAATAATATAGATCTCATGGAAGTTCAAAGTATAATGGTGGTATACTGAGGCTAGTAGATAATGGGAGGAAAGGACGAATGGAAAAAGGCTGACCAGTGTGTGCTAAGTCATGGTAGATAGGAGCAAGAGGCTCTGTGTTCTGTTGCAAAGAAAGGTGTTGACAAAAGATGATAATATACTGTACATATTATCATTTTATACTTTTTAAAAGTTAGAAAAAAATAATTTTGAATGTTTTCACAATAAAGAACTTATACATTTTGAGGTAATAGATAGATTTACCCTGATTTTAACACTATGCACGGTGTATATATGTATCGAAACATCACACAGTAGCCCATGAATATGTATAATTTTGTGTATGAGTTACAAAATGAGATAAGTTATTAAAAATGTCTTGTATAATCATAGAGATTCAATACTACCTCAAACAACAGGAAATGAGCTCAAGGAACAAATACCTGATAAAATTTTGTTGAGGCTCTTATATTAAGGGTGATTAAAATAAATAAGATGTGTGAAATAATTGTCTTTAAACTGAGCCAGAAGAATGATTAAAAACTGAGACTATTACGAAGATTCTTCAAAACATGAACTGTATCAAGAACTCAAAAAATTAAACAATAAGATAACAAATAACCCAATTAATAAATGGGCCAAGGACATGAACTGTATCAAGTGAAGTTTGTTAATATTATGATGAAGGTTCAGTTGCATTAAGGCAATATTAAATTAAGAAGATAAATAGTCTTTGTCTTTTGTCTTTCCAGAATGCTGGACAGTTTCTAAGGGTATTCTACTCAAAGATTCAAAGAATGAAGACAAGATGTAAGTTAAAGTGCTACTTTTCTTTTAGAGTAGATTGGTCCCTAGCTTTTATGAGTCTATCTGTCAAGCACTCTCTAGCTTCTCTGGATCTAAGTCCAACAATTTGTACATTTGACCAAGCAGTGTAGGAGAAAGTTTCTGGGTTCTGGTTTTATAAGCACTATGTAAATTTTCTGTTTCTCCTGTAACTTGCCTTGCCTCTGATTCATTGTCTATACTGCAGTCTAAAGAATTTTTTTTGTATTTATGTTCTTTGATTTTTTTTATTTTATTTATTTTTTTATTATTTATTTATTTATTTATTGGTTGTTCAAAACATTACAAAGCTCATGACATATCATCTTCCATACATTTGATTAAAGTGGGTTATGAACTCCCCTTTTTTACCCCAAATACAAGTTGCAGAATCACATCGGTTACACATCCACATTTTTACATAATACCATATTAATGACTGTTGTATTCTGCTACCTTTCCTATCCCATACTATCTCCCCTCCCCTACCCTCTCATTTTCCCTCTCTATCCCATCTGCTGTTGTTTAATTCTCTCCCTTGTTTTTTCCCCTTTCCCCTCACAAACTCTTATATGTAATTTTGTGTAACAATGAGGTTCTACTTCCATTTCCATACATTTTCCCTTCTCTCTCCCTTTCTCCCACCCCACTCGTCCCTGTTTAATGTTAATCTTTTCCTCATGCTCTTCTTCCCTGTTCTGATCTTAGTTGCTCTCTTTATATCAAAGAAGACATTTGGCATTTGTTTTTTAAGGATTGGCTAGCTTCACTTAGCATTATCTGCTCTAATGCCATCCATTTCCCTGCAAAATCCACGGTTTTGTCATTTTTTAGTGCTGCGTAATACTCCATTGTGTATAAATGCCACAGTTTTTTAATCCATTCATCTATTGAAGGGCATCTAGGTTGATTCCAAAGTCTAGCTATTGTGAATTGTGCTGCTATGATCATTGATGTGGCAGTATCCCTATAGTATGCTCTTTTAAGGTCCTCAGGGAATAGACCGAGAAGGGCGATAGCTGGGTCAAATGGTGGTTCCATTCCCAGCTTTAAAAATACAAATCTGATTTATCATTGCTTTGCTTAAACATAGTCAGGGATATCATTAGTCCTCATGATAAAGCACAAACCATTATCCAAGATCACTTGGATTTTGATTCCCAATACTGAACTAGAGAACTTCTCCCTTTGTTGTGAGTTTACGTCTTCATATAAATACTCCAATTTTCACACTTCTTACATTCAATTTTGCTTGTGTAGTAATTGTCTATAATCCTAATGGAACAGAAATCTTTTAAATCTGGGACTTGGTTTTTCATTACTGAATTTGCTGTTTATCCAGAACAGTGCCCTAAACATTCCACACACACACACACACACACACACACACACACACACACACATCCACACACGCTCACACTCACACTTAAATAAAAATTTTAAATCACTTTTTAAGTTAAATATAAAATGTTTGGTTAGACTAAAAAATGGCATATCCTAGTTTTCCTTTGTTTTTCAAGTCAAAAAGATTTTTGGTTAATGTAACTCTCCTACATTTTATAAGAAATTGGTCATTGGTAAAAACTATCAGAAAACCAGTCTGGAAACTTAAATTTCTCCAAGAATCTTGTTTCAATGCTAATATATTCTGACATGAATATTACATATTCATATGTAACTACTATGTTGTCAGTGAAAGAGACAGAGAGAGAGAGAGAGACAGAGAGAGAGAGACAGAGAGAGAGAGAGAGAAACATCATTGTGTAATCTTAGGTTTCAGCCTATGCATAAAGTTACTCTTTACTTCCTTAGGTGAGGGTAAAATGATTTGATTACATTTCATCTGAAATCTAAAATTAGCTCAATCCAACATTTCTTCTTTAAAAGGGTAAAAGGGAAATGATGTAATGTTTTGAATGTCACATTTAATTTTTCCAGTAGTTTTTGTAATGACATACTTTATGATTTTTGTGTTTGAACTTTTACAGAAGGAAAGGGAGCACTGAATGACCTATATCTAGTTAATCTTGCTAATCAAACGACTACAAAATATACTTTAAACTAAGAAAAAATATATTTTTTATATTTCACTGTGAAATGGGGTAATAAAACTCTTGAAAATATGCATAATTATTTTTGATGATTTGAAATGATGTGTGAAATAACCTGATTTTCTGCTGTGCTGTTGTGCCCAAAATAATAAATACAAACAAATGTGAATAAGAAGATAACTGCCTATACCCAGTTTGAAAAATTGATATCTACTCATAACAATAATATTTCAAATGAAATAGAATAAGGATACACCAGAAATATAATCTTCAAAAAGTAAAAATATAGGACTCAGGTAGAATTTTTTTTTTGTTTTTTTTCTTTTAAGCATTAACAAATCAAATTAAGAATAATATAGTCCTTAATATTATTATTCAATTTGATATACTAAATACTACAACTCAAATTCATTTATTTAGCAATTTTTGATTCATAAAACTTATTTATTGATATTAATGATTTGTTACTCTGCTAAGATATGCAATATAAAATATAAAAAAGAGGAATGTTTTTTAAAATGATCTGAGCTGAGACAGCTAATATTAGCTAAATATCTATGGAAGTGAAGAGTTGTTTGGTAAATTTTCCTGGGTAACTTGTTAGAATTTAAAAAAAAATGCATTTAACTTTACTTTTGGTAGGTGGGCAGGCAAACAAAGAGGGAATAGTTTAGTTTGAAATATGAAAAAGATTCAGGGGGTGAGTGAAAGCATCTCTGGGAACCAAGGGTTCATTGTCTCTTGCTTATTATCTTTGATTGAGATATAGTTGATTTGCATGCAAGACATAATAGAGATAGAGTTCCTTTATACAGGTTGCTCAGTTTCCCCAGATGGGAACAATTTGCAAAACTACAGTGTAGTATCAAAATAAACAAACTGACATATTCATAACCCCTCGAATCTTTATAAAAGCTTGAAATATGATTGTTCTAACTGGCAATCATTTTAAAAATAGTTCCCAGTTACAGGACTACGATTATACCTGGAAATTATCAATGTTTATAAAAATCAGTGTAATTTGAAATCATTTATTCATTTGCATATAAACCACAAAAAGCCAAAATGTTCTCTCTCTGTGTATGTATGTGTATATATAACTATATATATATGGAAAATATGTGTGTATATATGTAACTATATATATATCTGTATATTTAGCTAGTTAAGAAGATTTCTATTCTACATCATGACTAATCATTTAGAGTGGAGGGATGATATTTATATTCAAGATGATATGTAACATACACAGTATGGTTTTCAAAATAAAAAGAAGAAATGTTTGACTGATGTGATGGTTTAGATATTAGGTATCTCCAAAGAACTCAGGTATGAGACAATGCAAAAACATTCAGAAGTGAAATTATTAGATTATGAGAGCCTTGACCCAATCAGCGAATTAATCCCCTCACGGGATTAACTGAGTTGTAACTGAAGGCAGGTAGGGTGTGGCTGAATGTCCCTGGGTGCATTCCTTTGGAGTATATATTTTGCATCTGGCAAGGGCAATCTGTCTTTTTGCTTTCTAATCATCATGTGAGCTGCTTCTGTCTGCCACACTCCTCCACCATGATATTCAGCCTTACCTTGAGCCCTGAGCAATGACTGACTGTGGACTGGAACTTCTGAAACCATGAGTCCCCAAATAAACCTTTCCTCCTCTAAAACTGTTCTTGTCAGGTCCTTTATTCACAGCAGCAAAAAAGCTGTCAGAAACAACTGAGATCCTAACCCTCCACCACTATCTAGCAGGAGTCAGTTGTAACCCCAGTATAGATAGACTCAAAATACTTCACTTGAGAGTTGTGCTGTTTGGGCTATTTCTTTACATTTATGAAGACCATAAAGACTTTGGGATTCCAGACAAAAAGTCCAAAATACTTTTATATATGCCAAGTTAAGAATCTGTTTTATTCTTCTCAAGAGTTTTCCTTGCCTAATTGTGTAGTGCTGGTCTTGTTTTTATTTTAAATCTACCAAATTATGTTATGTCTATGTATGAATGCACTATAATAAGTATAGTTTGGATATATAATTATATCAAACTAAAATGATGATGAAGAAGAAGAAGAAGGAGGAGGAGGAGGAGGATGAGGAGGAGAAGAAGAAAGAAACTAGATCAGTAGAGTATAGCAAATGGATCAGGGGAAGGAGGAGGGGAGGAAAATGAGAGGTACTGGGCAAAGAGGTTGATTAAATTATGTTGTGTGCATGTATGAATATGGCATAATGAATTCAACTATTATGTATAATTATAATGCACCATAAAAAAGGTTACATAAGGACAACCAAGATGGTGGGCCAGAGGGAAGCAGCATTCTGTGTTGCTCAGTGACCTGGGATTCAAGTTGTAAGAATACAGCTTCTTTGGGAGTGATATTCCTGCTCCCATGCAGGAAGAACCATGCCTGTCAAGGGCTCCATGACTCAGTGTCAGAGTAGGTCTCCCATCTACTCACCCACGCAGGACTACTGGATACCCCAGTGAGACCACTGGTGGTGGCAGCAGCACCCACGGAGAACTTTAGGCTACCCACCTGAGAAGAAATTACAGTGCCACTCCCACAGAGGACACCTGGCAGTTTCTTACAAATAGAAACTATGGCCATCACCCCTGTGTGGACCACATCTACCAAAGTAGGGCTCTCCCCAAGTTGCTGCCATCTTGGGACTCTGCAGCAGCAGACATAGTCCCCTACGCATGGTAGCCTGCCTGCACCAGCGAACTTGACACAGGCTCTGAAGTCAGCCAACACTGTGAGTCACAGAGCTTACTGATGAACTCATCCTTTAACACCATCGCCTGGCTCCCCACCCCCCACAATCTGACAGCACACCACTGACAGCAGGAGCCTCCATCTTGGGTCACCTTCATCACCATCTTCCAGGTACCCATGCTTTAATTCCCCAGCAGCTGCTAACCCAGAACAGTGACACCCTGGTTACCTTCACCATCCTGAGGGCAGAGATACCAGTTAACAATAGAGTACTCCACCTATTGGATGAGAAGGGAAGCAGGAAAGATATGGATATTCAACCAAAAATGCCCAGTGTCTTCCTTCAAAATTTTTTTGTTCTTTTCTCTCTTTTTTTCTTTTCCCTCTCTTTTTCCTGCCCTCACATCCCCAACATATGTGAAACCAAGTACTTTGCATGAATTAGGATTTTGAGGACTGGGACATCTGAATTGTATATTAAGTTTCATTGTATATTCTTGTTATCCTTTTTAAATTTTTTTCTTTTTCTTTTTTTCCACCAATTTTTTCTATTTTGGCATTTTTAATATATATATATATATGTGTGTGTGTGTGTGTGTGTGTGTGTGTGTGTGTGTGTGTTTTATGTACTCTACTGTCTTCCCACTTACTCGTCTACCCAAATTTACTTCCTCTCTTTTCTCCTGCTACTAATATTCCTCTTTAGATTTCTCTTTCATACTTCCTAAGGTATAACAACTCTATATCTTCACCTCCTGGTTTGTTGTTTACCATCAGAAACTGTAAACCTTTTTACAAACCTATATTGAGTATATTGTAGATAATAATTGAACTCACCATTTCTATACATTGTGACCAAATTGTAAACCTATTAATAGAAAACATTTGTTTTAGGGTATATATTGTCTATATTGGGATCTGATAACATTGTCCTTCACCTCAAAGTAGAGGTATTGGATTCCTATAGGGTCACTATAAGCCTATAAGGGTAAAAAATGATAATGCCTCAGATCCACAGTGCTAGAAGGGAAGACACACAAGCAATATGAAGTGACAAGGGAAGAAAGTGCCCCAAACAAATTAAGATACCACATTATTAGAATCTATGGCCAGCACAGCAGAACATATGACATTGAATGAGTTCAGGATGTACATATTAAAATGTTATGTGAATTAAAAGATGATATAAGAGAGAAAATACAGGCAGTAAAGGATCATTTTGACAAAGAGCTACATAAACTAATACAGGAAGCAAAATATTACTTTAATAGGAGATAGAGGTTCTAAAAAAACAAAAAATAAAAACAAAAACAGAAATCCTTAAAATGAAAGAAACAATAAAACAAATTAAAAGTTTAATTAAAAGCATCACCAAGAAATTAGACCACTTGGTAGACAGAACTTCAGACAATGATAAATAATATATATAATCTTGAAAAGAAAAAGACCACCCAGTGAAAATGGTAAGAAACTATGAGCAGAATATTCAAGAAATATGGGTTATCATAAAGAGACAAAATTTAAGAGTTATTGGGATAGAGGAAGGAATACAGTTCAAAACCAAAGAAATGAGCAATCTATTCAATGAAATAATATCATAAAATTTTTTAAACATGAAGAATTGGAAAACCACATTCAAGAGGCTTAGAAGATGACAAGTGTACAAAAATCACAACAGATCCACACCAAAGCACATTATAATGAAAAGGCTTAACATCCAAAATAAAGAGAAAATATTAAAAGCCATGAGAGAAAAGAATCAGATTACATATAGGGGGAACTGATTAGAGTATGTGCAGATGTTTAAACCTAGACCCTGAAAGCTAGAAGGTCATAGAACAACATATATCAAGCTCTGAATGGAAATGGATGCCAACCAATAATCTTATATCCAGCAAAATTAAACTTTGGATTTGATGATGAAATTAAAACCTTCCATGATAAACAGAAGTTAAAAGATTTTACAACTCGAATGTCTGCCCTACAGAACATCCTTGGCAAAATATTCCATGAATAGGAATTAAAAACAACAATGAAAATCAGCAAAGTAAGGTATTACACTAAAGGAAAAAAACAAATCAAAGTAGAAACCAAGTCAAGTTAAATACCAAAAATAAACAAAAATGGATAGATATCCAAATCATGTCTCAATAATAACCCTGAATGTTAATGACCTAAACTTGCCAATCATAAGACATAGAGAGGCAGATTGGATTAAAAAAAAGACCCCAATCATACCACTCACATGGACTGCAGAGGCTAGCAGGGGTTTCCATCCTCTTATCAAATAAAGTAGACTTCAAGCCAAAGTTAATCAAAAGGAATAAAGAAGGACACTACATACTGCTTAAGGGAACAATTCATCAACAAGACTTAACAATAATAAATTATATGCCCCAAACAATGGAGCATCTATGTTCATCAAACATATTCTTCTCAGGTCCAAGAGTCAAATAGACCACAACACAATAATTCTGGATGCCTTTAACACACCACTTTCACCATTGGATAGATCATCCAAACAAAAGCTGAACAAAGAAAATATGGATCTCAATAATATAGTCTTAACTGACATATGTAGAATATTTTATCCTTCAGTGAACAAATACACTTTCTTCTCAGCAGAACATGGATCCTTCTCTAAAATAGACCATATATTATGCCACAAAGCTATTCTTAGCAAATACAAAAAAGTAGAGATATTACCCTGCATTCTATAAGATCATAATGGAATTTAATTAGAAATCAATGATAAAATAAAAAATCAAAGCTACTCCAACACCTGGAGACGAAATAATATGTTACTGAATGAACAATGGGTTGCAAGAGACATCAAAGAGGAGATTAAAAGATTCTTAGAGGTGAATGAAAACACAGATACAACATATAGAAATCTCTGGGACACAATGAAGGCAGTATTAAGAGGAAAGTTCATTGCATGAAGTTCATTCCTTAAAAGAAGAAAAAGTCAACAAATAAACGAAATAACATTACACCTTAAAGCACTAGAAAAAGAAGAACAAATCACACCAAAAGCAGTAAAAGACAGAAAATAATCAAAATCAGGGATAAAATCAATGAAATTGAAACAAAAGAAACAATTGAATAAATTGACAAAACAAAAAGTTGGTTCTTTGAAGAAATAAATAAAATTGACAGACTGTTAGCCATGCTAATGAGGAGGAAAGAGAAAACTCACTAACATATGTGATGAAAAAGGAAATATCACAACAGACACTACAGAAATACAGAAGATAATTGTAAATTAGTTTGAAAACTTATACTCCAATAAAACATAAAAATATAGAAGGTGACAAATTTCTAGAGTTGTATGATTTGCCCAAATTGAATCAGGATGATATACACAATTTAAATAGATCAATTGCAAGCAATGAAATAGAAGATATCATCAGAGGCCTACCAACAAAGAAAAGCCCAGGACCAGATGGATATAGAGCCAAGTTCTACAAGACCTTAAAAAAAGAAATAATACCAATACTTTTCAATTTATTTCAGGAAATAGAAAAGGAGGCAGCAATTCCAAACTCATTCTAATATGAGGCCAATATCACTCTGATCCCCAAATCAGTCAAAGACACATCAAAGAAATAAAACTTCAGACCAATATCTCTAATGAATATAGATGCAAAAATTATCAATAAAATTCTGGCAAATCGAATACAAAAACATATTAAAAAGATAGTGTACCATGATAAAGTGGGGTTAATCCCAGGGATGCAAGGTTAGTTCAGTATATGGAAATCAGTAAATGTAATTCATCATGTCAATATACTTAAAGATAAGAACCATATGTTCATCTCAATAGATGCAGAAAAAGCATTCAACAATATACAGCACCTCTTCATGTTCAAAACACTAAAAACATTACAGATAACAGGAACATATCTCAACATTTTAAAAGCTATCTATGCTAAGCCCCAGGCCAACATCATTCTAAATGGAGACAAATTGAAAGCATTCCCTCGAAAAACTAAAACAAGTCAGGGATGCCCTCTTTCACCACTTCTGTTTAACATAATTCTTGAAACACTGGCCAGAGTAATTAGATGAGAGGAATAAAAGTGATACAGATAGGAAAAAAAAGAACTCAAATTAGCACTATTTTCTGACAATATGAAGACCCCAAAATTACACTAGAAGACTTATAGAACTTTTAAATAAATGCAGCAAAGTAACGGGATACAAAATCAACACCTATAAATCAAAAGCATTTCTGTATATCAGTGACAAATCCTCTGAAAGGGAAACCAGGAAAGCTACCCCATTTATAATAGCCTCAACAAAAACATACTTGGGAATCAACCTAATAAAAGAGGTGAAAGAAAACTACAGAACACTAAAGAAAGAAATTAAAGAAGACCTTAGAAGATGGAAAGATCTCACTTGTTCTTGGGTAATCAGAATTAACATTGTCATATTGACCATACTACCAAAATACTATACAGATTCAATGCAATTTCAATCAAAATCCCAAAGACATTCCTCATAAAAATAAAAAAGCAGTCATGGAATTAATCTGGAAAAATAAGAGAACCAGAATATCTAAAACAATCCTTACCAAGAAGAGTGAAGCAGGTGGCATCACTATACAGAACTTAAACTATTCTACAGAGCAATAGTAAAAATGAGCATGGTACTGGCACCAAAATAGACCAGTGGTACAGAATAGAGGACACAGAGACTAACCAATATAATTACAGTTATCTTGTATTAGACAAAGGCACCAAAAACATACATTGGAGAAAAGATAGCCTCTTCAACAAATGGTGCTGGAAGAACTGGAAATCCATATGCAACAAAATGAAAGAGAGCCCTACCTCTCCTCATGCACAAAACCAACTCAAAATGGATCAAGAACCTAGGAATTAAACCAGAGACCTGCATCTAATAGAAGAAAAAGTAGGCCACAATCTCCATCATATCAAATTAGGCTCCTATTTCCTTAATAAGACACCTATAGTGCAAGAATTAAAATCAAGGATTAATAAGTGTGATGATTCAAACTAGAAAGCTTCTTCTCAGCAAAAGAAACAATCAGTGAGGGGAATAGAGAGCCTACAGCTTGGGAACAAATTTTTACCAATTGCAAATCAGAACACTAATCTCTAAGATATATAAAGAACTCAAAAAGCTAAACACCAAAATAACAAATACCCCAATTAATAAATGGCCCAAGGAACTGAACAGACACTTTTAAGAAGGTGATATACAATCAATCAACAAATATATGAAAAAGTTTTCAATATCTCTAGCAATTAGAGAAATATAAATCAAAACTACTCTAAGTTTCATCTCACTCCAGTGAGAATGGCAGCTATTAAGAATACAAACAACAATAAGTGTTGGTGAGGATGTAGGGGAAAATCACACTCATGCATTGCTGGTGGGATTGTAAATTGGTGGAGTCAATATGGAAAGCAATATGAAGAATCCTTGGGAAACTGGGAATGGAACCACAATTTGACCCAGCTATCCCATTCCTCAGTCATACTCAAAGGACTTAAAAACAACATACTGCAGGGACACAGCCACATCAATGTTTACTGCAGCACAATTTACAATAGTAAACTGTGGAACCAAAGTAGATGACTGTCAATAGATGAATGGATAAAAATAAATGTAGCATATATACACAATGGCATATTACTCAGTAATAAGAGAATAAAATCATGACATTTGTAGGTAAATGGATTGAGTTAGAATGATAAGTGAAGCCAGCCAATCCCCAAAAAACAAATAATGAATATTTTCTCTGATCTAAGGAAGTTGATTCATGGTGGGGTTGAGAGGGGGAGCATGGGACAATTAGATGAACTATAGATAGGGCAAAGAGAAGAGAGGGAGGGGAAGTGAGGGGGCACGGGGTGTAAAAAAGATGGTGGAATGAGATGGACATCATTACCCTAAGTACATGTATAAAGACACAAATGGTGTGAATATACTTTGTATACAACCAGAGATATGAAAAAAATGTACTCTATATGTGTAATATGAATTGTAATACATTCTACTGTCATATACAAAAAATTAGAATAAAGAATTTTAAAAAATTACATAATAAGCATCTATTAAATATGGAAAATTTGAGCCACTTTTGTGTTTTAAGTTCAATTATGTAAAACATGCATAAAATAATTATATTTCTTTTATAATTTTATTGCAATCAGTGAGTGCCATTCATTCCAATGATAATTACATTTTCATGTTTGATAATTCATTATATGTGATTTTTCATTTATAATTGTTATAGTTAAAGCTTCGTCCCAGGGTTTCATAAACTGACTTCCAGACCACTCACATATAATTGGATCAAGCCTTTATTGAAGCACACCGGTGACGGCTGACTAGAACATAAAGCTGTTCCCCTGATCATCCCCGAACAATTGCAAAGGCACTCCTTATAAGCCTGAAAACCGCAAAAGGGATGTTCGGGGGGGTCTAGCCAATGCAAGCAAGCCAGGTTACAGAAGCTGGACAGTGCAGTCAAGTGGAGGGAAGCCTAACCAATCACAGTTAGTCCAGTCACCCCAGTTACAGAAACAGAGCCCCGTTACCCTATTTACAGAAACAATACCCCATTAGGTAGTTCCGTGTTCTTAAAGGTTTCTACAGCAAAAGGAAAAGAATATCTTGCTCCAGTCATGACTCTTCTACTTGGCATGGTTGTTTTACAGGATGAAGTCATAAAACAAAATGGAGTCACATTTGCTCCCACTATCACAATAATGAATTACAGAACTCATTCAGGACCATTCTTGACCAGAATAAAAGGGTCCAAAAATAAAGTCTCAGGATATTTCTTGCAATAATATTATCAGTGGATTTGGATAGCTTTTCCAGTAGAATTTCCTCATAAGTCTAATAACCAATTAATAATTTATCTTTTGTTTTTTCTTAGTATTATTTCTACACTGTGACCCCTGTATTTTTCTAGATTAGTAAGGAGGAAACCAGAAACATTATGACACGGTAACTACTGAACACAGAGTGGCCATAGGTCCTAGAATTCTCTCAAACTTTGTTATATTTTCTACAAATAAATCAAGAAAAAAATAATGAATAATTATTATGTATAATTATAGGTTTATATTTTTCCAATGGAGAGTTGAATCCATGAAAACTATCAAAACATGTTTTCTGCTTCACTTCTTGTGCATAAAATGATGCCACTGTGCAAACTGTTACAGAGATATTTTTGAGATATTAATTTACAATGTAATATTAACATTCTGTAAGTAATTATAAAGAAAACAGAATTAGAATATTTAAGATTCAATAGCAGAATATCCTTTAATACCTAAATTCCTATTAATCCTTGAAAAATGGAAAGTAGGCAGAAATAGAAAATAGGAAACAAGCCATAGACCAACTGTTAAATAGTGATATTGCTAACTCAGATTTTGTGGTTCTGGGGAGGAGTTAGGAGTTCTGAAAACACTCAAGCAAGTGGGGGAAGGAAACACCTCAGAAAATAGTGGAGGCTTCCACACTGAGGATCCTTCTGTCCTCCCTTGTACTAGGTGGAGGCAACTGTGTTTTCTGTTTCTAGAATTAAGTAGTGAGTTTGAGAATTTAGGCACAGAGAAAAGTAAACTCTCAATAACTAGAATTACCCTAACAAATATTAACCTCAGACCATGAAGTATAGTGACATCCAACAAATTATAATAAATACAAAGGTGAACATGGGCCACAAATACAGCAACTATTTGCAGAAATCCAATACTCTGAAAGTACACAGAAATTTGAACACCCAACATAAAATTAAAGGGAACATAGGTAATCAATAAAAAAACAAAAGAGGAACGTAGAATGAGTGTTGTCAGTACCATCTTACACATATGATTATATTGTACTCACATTTATACACGAGATTGTATTATACCACTAATAATGTCAATGAGATTAAACAAACAACAAACAAAAGAGCCCAAAATATGAGATGGAAATAAGTGGAGACATGAATTAGTGGGAATGCATTTTTATACTAAAGACTTTGTCAGAATGCATAAGGTATGTCTTAAAGTATGGAAGGAAAAAACATCAAGAATAAGTATTAAATTTGTAAAATTTTTCTAATGGAGCAGAAAAAGAATAAGATGATAAAACACACATGTTCACACGTTCACCAATACTGTGATACAGCAAAATTTTAAGACACGAGAAACAATGTGAAAATTCAAAGTGTTCTTTCAACAGATTCTCTATAAAAGAACAAAAATTACTATAATAACCTCAAAAATTTTTGACAATACCATCTCAATAGAGGTAGTAGAAAAATTGTTATTTCTTACTATTTGGAACACAGGATTCTTTATGTAGTCAAATCATACCCTCTGCGAGAGAAAATATATAAGAAAGTTCATATGTCTATAGACTCAGGTAATAATTATGCATAGAGACACTGAAATAACTTCTAAAGAGTATGTATTATACCAGGAATAATTATACCAGGAATAAATACAAATTTAAAAGGAATAATTGGCAGTCAAAATTACTTGGGAAAAATGTAAGTAAACTTATGATGAGCATAGAATATTACCAAGTACTTAGGCACAGTGGTAAAATATATGGATACTAAGCGTGACTGAAGATTGGAATTCCAGCTTTGTCACTAATTAGCTGCGTGACCTTGGATGTGCTTCTTAACTACTTTCTAGTTCAGTCTCTTTCTCTGTAAAATAGAAAAATGAATGGATCAAGCTCATTAGAGTATTCTAAGTAGTAAATAAGTTAGGACTTGTGACGTGGGAAGAGCAATGCCTGGCAAATAATAAGCATTCGAAAATACTAAATACGATCACCTTAAATGTAAAATTAATAAAAATTTTGGAGTAAAATTGCATGCATTATAAAATAGCATTTATTTGGGATATAGACAGAAGAAGTTTAAACAGCATTTTCTAATATTTTATCATGATATGATATATGCTATGGACATAAATGTGTGTTTAAAAAACCGTCTGAGTCAGTTTCTGGATATTTTTAGAACTATTTTGTGTAGTTTCCTCCTTGCGTATAGAATTATCCTTGCCTTTATTATCTATTTTTTTAAATAAAATGTTTCTAAGACTCAGTTGATGGAAATAAATGGTATATCAGATTTGTGTGTGTGTGTGTGCATGCACACGTGTGTGTAAAAATGTGTTCATTTGGGAAAGTTTCTTTTCTGAGTCACAATATTCAATTTACTAAAATAAAATTAAATGGCATGATTTTTCATAAGAAATCATGATGTGAAAAAAACTGAGATTACTTGAATATTATTTTACAAGTCTTTAAAACTTATTTTCCTATAATCTAAAATGTAAAGTCCTTAGCATAGCACAGAAAATCTTTTATTTTATCCTCTTTTAATTTCTTAGCATCACCTACTGTTACTCCTACAAACTTCAGTTAAAAAAAATCACATTAACCTGCCGTGCCATCTTGCCTTTGTGCCTTTGATTAAGACATTCATTCTATAGTTCCATTCCCTTCCAAAAACAAAAGGTGCATGCATATTTGTATACGTATGCCTACATATTAAATAGTTAAAGAAAGTTAATGGTGCATGAATGAGCTCAACTATTATCTTCTTAAGAAGGTTTACCAGATTTCTTTGATAGCAGAAGTAAAAAAAAAAAAAAAAAAATCTTTGGAATTTTTTTGTGTGGGGTTAGGGGTGCAGGGAAGAGAGAGATCAGGATTTATAAATTGGACATTTCATATTACCTGTAACTAACTTGTCCCCAGATAATCTTCAAGACCTCACTCACTCACTCAGTGGGGAGTCTTTCATAAAGATGCTGCCTTAGAAGCTGGTGAGCATATGGAAGAAGCATTCTTATCTTACATGTAACTCTCACCCTCCCTTTTCACAGTGCTTTAGTCCTTCATCTCTTTCTCTTTCCTGACCTACCCAGTCTCCAGTTCTGTACTGGAAATAAGGGACATTTCTCCGGCAATCAATAGTTGCCCAGTATATTATTGGTACTTGAAAGTGTCTATGGACTCAGGTCTGTTCTGTGAGTATGCCTATTCTTTCCTTTTTCATTTCTAGGTTCTGTTTAATCCCCAAGGTGTTCAAAATTAAACATTAAGCACTATATGAGTTACTTTCTAATCATTCTTTTCAGGAGCACATATGAGCTTAGGGTCTTTCAAATTTTAAGAGTGTGTTTCCCATTTCTGATTTTGAGTTCCCTTATAAATTTCTTTTGAATTATTATACTGTTGAGAATGTCTTCCTCATTTTTTTTCCATATTTCATGCCACATCAGATTTTGCTTCAGGCAATGATTATTTTGTACTCTTTATTTTTCCACTTAGAGTTATTGATTTCTTTTGTTTTCACCTTTCCTTTTTTCTTTAACATATTTATTTTCCATTCGATGCAATTGTATTATGTATTTAAGTTCTGGTTTTCATTTCTGCACATTGAAGTTACTTATCAAAAATAAGATAAGCCAATCAGCTATATTCACTTGTAAAGCTGTTCAGCAAATTTTTAATGTATTTGAAATATTTCTTCTTTTCCAACATGAAGAAAGAAAAAAAAATAATAGATTTTATATTTTTCAATAACTTCAGAAGGGAAAACAATTTCCATTTTTAATTCTGTACACCAGTAGTATGTGTGAAGATTTGGAGGGAAGAAGATCTCCTTTTCAATGGTGTCTGAGATCTCATACATTCTCACAATATCACGAGGCTACCAGTACAGTTTTTCTTCAGTCTACATAGCAGTTGAGAAAGAATGTTTTATGGAGTTACGTTGTACATTAGGAAAACATCAGTTCCAGATTGAGTGGTGTGAGTGGAGATCAGATGAAGCACCATGTTGCCCAGCTCTGTCTCTCCTGGCTGAGCTACATTTCCAAAATGCATGCTATGGAGACACCGCCTCATGCTAGAGGTAAAATATATTACTGAAGACAGAAAAATATGTCAGAGAAGTTTAACTTTACCAAAATGAACACTAACATTGAATAACTGATTTAAGAAAGTGATTCCTACTTAATCCAAGAAAAAATTTCAAGGGGTGTTTCTTCTTCAATAAAAATAAAAGCTGAACTCAGAAGAGAAGCCCATAATTGCAAATCTATTGCATCAATTAAAACTGGAAACACTAGCTGACTCATGAAGTGATTATTTTATGCTGGCAGTGGATCTGAAGTCTTTGTATGCATTTCAAACATTTGTCATGCTCTTCAGTTATTATACTGTCAATGTACTCAGCACATTATAAACAAATGGGCGACAGGAATGCAATTAGAAATTTAGTGTGTATAACTCTGTACTGTGCTTTATTTTCATTTTTCTTTTATTTGTTTATATGGTAAAATAAGTACGTATCCTCTCTAATGTCGATCTACTCCATAAATAATGGTGAGTGACAGAGTTTTCTTTGAGGTAGTACTAATGGTATTGCTGTTTTTATTCTAACACATATTTCCCCATTCTTTTGGACTTGTGTGCTGATGAACGTGTCTTTCATGCAGACACTCACTCACACTTCCTGACTCATTGTCAGGACTCAATGAGATGGAGATTAGCATCAGAATATTAAATAAGGAAAACAGCATTAATTAAAGAGAAAAATAGGCACATATAAGAAGTTTTAAAAATAGTGAAACCTTCTGTCCCCATGTCTTTATTTCTTATCCCTCACTGCATGACAGAACAATTGGGTACACATATTGTTCTACAAGTTGATTTAGTTAGGGTCTTAACCATTCCTACTGGCATCCTAGGCACATGTCCTGAGTTTAAGTTTGGCTTGTGGGCACTGTGTAGCCTGATCTCCAAGCAGCATTTAACCAAGTCAGGGGTCTACTGTGGCAGCCCTTGTCCCTCTCCCTCTCATGGTGCCCTTCTCCCCGGTTTTCTGTTCATGCTGCAATAGGTAATTCTTATGTTTCCAATCCCCTCAAGGCTGGTTAAGCAAACCAAGAGGCTTATTTCTCATAAGAATGAGAAAATAAGAAGTCTTATTTTCCTCCAAGAAACTTTGAGAGAAATTGGTTTTAATTGTGTTATTATGCTTAGGAGGATTACATATTTTTAATGCCAAAGACCCAAATAATCTGATAGTCTGGTTATCATTATCAATTCAGTATAATTATTCAAATAAAAATAATAATAAATGAAAGAAGAACAAACATTAATCAACAGGGGACTGTAGCTGATTTTTTTTCCTTTTGGTTTTCCTTTCTATTATATGGTCATATTGCATGTATATTATAGAGCAGATTAGTAAATGTAAGCAATTAAACAGCATTCTTTCCTCCTTCAACCAACTATCAACCACCCATACTTGAGCCATCATTAACTGAGGGAAAAACTAACATATCATTGTTGGAGAATGATAATGCAAAAGCCCCTTTTTTCCAAGATGAAAAGCCTAGGTTTTAGATCAAGGCCCTCAATTTTTATTGCATGGCCTCAGAACCAGTTATTTTTTAAATTCCCATGTTTTTAAAGCTTCCATTTCCTTTCCCCATGAGAACTATGCAATTGTATAAAAAGAAGGAGAGTTATTGGGAGAAATGGGAGCATAAACAAAGCAAATGGGATGTAATCAACTTGTCTCTCCCTCATCTCTCACAGAGCACCTGGCCAGGAAACAATCTCAGGGCAGGTGATCCACTATAAATTTCTGTCTCCCAGATTATGCCTTTGAGGAAGCTCATCATCCATGAGATAGAGATAAAGATGGAGATGGAGATGGAGATGGAGATGGAGATGGAGATGGAGATGGAGACGGAGATGATAGGAGTTGGAGGAGATTCCTAAGATATGAGTGTGAGGCCAGTTAGCAATGGCAGAGTGGGCTGCTTAACCCTTTAGGTCTGAGATTGTGGAGCCACAAGAGCTCCTGAGTGAACTGGAAGGCCACTTAAATTTGCCTCTATCTACCAGCACAACGTGTGTAATCTAAGATAGCAGCCCATGAGTCTTCAGGTAGAATCAGAGATCATTTCGAATGCTACAACACTCACAAATGTGTCTCCAAAGATTCCAGGAGTACATTATATTTGCTCGAATTGCATGGTTTTCTCTGTGTGTTTCAGACAACTATCTATCTATCTATCTATCTATCTATCTATCTATCTATCTATCATCTATCTTCAGTTTTGGCACCAGAAATAGATGTGCAGAGATTATAGTAAGGGCACAAACACTTACTGAATTTAGTGATTTTGTTTCACAATTGAACATCTTTCTTACTTAGATTACAAATGGTCGTGATGATGCTTACCATAGGTTGCATATTTTAATTTCTCATATGGAGTTTCATATTCATATGGGACTGAGAACATACAGAAAGACAAAAGACAGTTGGAGAGAAAGAGTGGAAGAAATTACCTTGTGAACTCTAGAAACTTGGTTATCATCTTTACGAAATGAAGAACTGTGTGAGAAGCATCAAAGAGATCATAAGCACTGGCTATAATGTCAGGCTGACTGGAGTGGCACGTGGTATAATCATGCCAAAATCTACTCATCAGTTAAAATGGTGATAATAACACTATCAGTCTCATATGATTGGTCTGAGAAATAAATGAGATACTATTTCTTGCAGCAAACAGCTCTATGTGTACTAAAAGCTAAGCACATAGAGAATATTTGTTGAATAAACAAATTAGTGGCAATTTGGATAGCCAGCCAATTTGAAGGACATAGAGATCTGGGTAGATGATTATAAATTGAAGTCCAAAGGAAGTAATCATCATATTTCCTATTTTAGTAGCTAACTCACAGATGGGAGAAGTTCTCATTTGTGAACAAATATATTTGCTGTCTCTGATTTAAAGCGAAATCATGGAGAAGATGTTAAAGAGTTCAATTGGTTTCAATTCTTTAAAAAATGTTAAATGAAATTATAGTGATGTACACATCACTTGAAGCGAAATCCATCTAGTTTTATTTAGGATTTTTTGGTGGGGAGAGAAGAGGCTGGGGATCAAATCCAAGGCTTTGTTCATGCAAAAAAGGTCCTCTCCCCTGAGCTATACCCCCAGCCCCTGGAACCATCTGTTTTTAGTTATATTTATCCTCCCTTCTTTTCTTCTCACTCCCTTCCTTTCTTTTCTGTTTCCTTCCTTCTGTGATGCATGTGCTTCTTTTTTTTTAATGCAAAATTCCCTAATAGATATCTGCAGGCCACATGATGGTACATTGAGTACATTTAAAATCTAGCAGAGACACTGAAGTGTAGTATAAGAATGTTTGATAAAGTGATGCCATAGGGAAATGAAAAGGAGTACAAATCTTAGTACATGTTTCAAACTCAGTCTGTGAAGGTTATGAAAGATCTTTGGGACAGAAACAGCATTTATGGTGAGACCTATGAAATAAATAGGGGCTGGCCAGGAAACGACATTAATTAAGATTGTTCCACTATGAGAATACATGTGAAGCCCTGGAGGTAAGAGAATCAGCCAATAGCATTGAAAGATTTAGACCTACCCTAAAGGGAGGATGATTAAATAACTAGATGATTTATATACCCTGGACAGCAAGGATGCATGGGTATTCTTGGTAAGGCAACAAGAAGGTAGAAACAAGTGTGTTTAGAAAGCTGATGGGCATTCAAAAGGTTCTCCACATCAGTTTCTGGTCCAGAAAGAAGTTGTTATTCAGATAGTTTGGCACCATTGATATTGAGTTACATGGAAGTAAACAGATATTTAAGGAATTTTGCAACAGCAAATTTCTTGTAAACAAATGAAGGAAAGTCTATTAATCTTAAAGTGATTAAAACTGAAAATCATCACCTGAAACAATCCTTTATATTATTTTTATTTCAACACTGACCTGTGTTCTCTTTTTAATTCCTTGGGTAGAAATCATTCCTTGTCCATTCATCTCTATTAGGGTCAAGAAGAATACTTCAATAAATCAAATTGTCACTAGCCTGGTATGCAAACATGCTGTTAGGTGAATATGCTAATATTATACTTCATAAAAGAATTGTCTGACTAAAGAGTTGCTTAATTAAAAAGCATGTAAATATATAAATTTTACTATGCTTCATTCTCCTATTTTTTCACATTGATTGCATATTCCCTTACACGTAAGAAAATAAAAATTGTATTAGTATCTTAGCATGATAAAGAGCTCTTAAAAAGCATATTTAATTATTTTTCTTTTCTGAAAATTAGTACCTCATTTTTTTTGGTTATTGGTTTTCTGTCTGCTGTACTTCATATTTTTATTGATATAAAAAGACAACTTCCTTGTTCATTTAGACCCTAGTATTTCTTGAACAGTCTAATTGGAGAATGGAGTAAAAGACATGATTAATAATTTAAATATTAGAAATTATATCATTTCACAATTTATGTGACTATTTCCTTTCCATTGCTGTTTTCTTCCCCAATTTTGTGACCTCTACATTCTCATCTTCATCTTTTAGACAAGAACATTTTTGTGGTTTTTTTTTGTGTGTGTGTGTGTGTGTAGGTTGTTTGTTTTGGCTATTCTTGTGTCAAGAAGGAAGGCTTAAATAAACCCTATACTAAAACTCAATTAGGGATTTTTCTCATCCATTTTATCTCTACATCTCTTATAATTATTGATAATGCATTAGAGACTTCATCATTATGAAAGTCTAACTACAACATTCCAGTTATAGTTTAGGATGTTGGTTTTGATTATTTGCTGTTTTCCTGGGCGTTTTCAAGAGAGGTTATGAATGACTAGCTGAAAGTGCTTCTGTTGGGGGAAAAATGATTCTCTCTCTCTCTCTCTCTCTCTCTCTCTCTCTCTCTCTCTCTCTCTCTCTCTATATATATATATATATATATATATATATATATCCTTTCGAAGTATTAGATTTTCAGTAATAAATTTTTCACCAGAATTTGTTCTTTCTCTTTATTCTCAATACATTAGCTCTTGATTTTGTTTTCCAGAATTTGTTCAAGGACCCCGTGCTATTTTTCTCTCTTCACTCAGTGTTTAATGAGAAGAGGTCAATCCAGGCCTCCGGCTTCCTGGGGCAGCTCTGCTGTGTTCTGCTGCTCCTCACTCAGCACCTGCATCCTCTTTTCAGTCCTTTCCTCAGATCTTATGCTGAGGCCCACTGATGTGCACAGAGCAAATCTACAAGGATGAGGACAGCGTTTCTGTTCTTGCTGCCCAGTTCTCTGATTATGCTGAGGTGAATATGTCTCTGGAAAATTTGATGCAAGCTGTGCCATTTCTGTTGACAGACAGTGTGCAAAAAACCTGAAAGGGCCCAGCCCCTAATGCCCTTCTATTCTCTAGTCCTGAATAATTATTTAGCTCACCCTTAAGTAGGCAACGTACATTATTCTGTCTGATGCAGCTTCTTTATCTGTGACACGACCGAGAAATAAAATCTACAGTAGTCAGAGATAAAAAGGTAACTAATTAGAGAGAGGATACTGAAGCAGCTCTGATCACCCCACAGAGGAACTTCTCAGCACAGTAAATCTAATACAAAGCAGAGTTAGGGCAGACAGCAGGGAAGATAGAAATCACTTAAAGTTTTTACCATGTCTGCGGGCCCTATTTCTTTCTCATTCATGTACCATGTTATCCACAGAAAAACATTTCTAGTTCAAAAGATTTCAAACTTTTACATTTGCTTAAATATTTTTAAGTTTCTAATAAGAACACAGGGATAGGGTAAAGAAACAAGTTATACTGATTATTAATTTCACCTAAAAATTAAGTCAACAACTGTCAGTGCATTTTTTGATTAAGAAAAGATAAAAATGACTTTCCAATTCAACAACTAGTAATCTCAACCATTCTTGTGATTGAGATATTTACTTGGAATTAACACCCAAAAGAAAATATTCATGGTTTTGTACATGAGATTCTCGAGGTGGAGACTATCTCTAAGATTTCCAAGCAGTGAAGCAGTGTTCATGAGTGACTAGATTCATATATCTAGTGCGAAAATTCTCCTACTACCTATCTTAGAGTGACTGGATAATTTCATCTCTCTATATAAGTTTGGACACCTTACCTAAACTTTCTGTTCCAGGGGGTTTTATTTACTTATTTGTTTGATTGTTTACTTTTTCCACATTTGTACCAGGAAAATGATGGTACCTCTTGATAAGCTTGGTACACAGTAAATGTGATAACTTTGGGACATGTATAACTTTTAAGTACATTCCAGATTCTATTATTTATTATACTGCCCTAATATCTATTCTGTTAAGTTATATATCATATTGGTTTTTTTGGGAGGGGGAGTTCCAATGATTAATGCAGGGACTAAAAAACTGAGACACTTAATCCCCAGCTCTATTTTTTATTTTATTTAGAAACAAGGTCTCACTGAGTTGTTTAGTGACTTTGGTTTAGGCTGGCTTTGAACTCACAATCTCCAAACCTCCAAATCAGCTGGGATTATAGGTGTCCACTACTGTACCTGGCTCATATTGCTTTTTGTTGAGATTATACAATACATCTATTTTGATTGCCTTTTTAATTGGGTAAATATTTGTTGGATGACTTGAAAATATATACACAACTATGTGTATGTCAATACCTAAGAGATAATCAGCTAGATCTGTCAGTAGTAGAGACTAATTTCTTCATGACCACTCTCACAGTCATATGCATGTTTCATACATTTTAATATTAAAACACTTTCTTGTAGTACTTATAAGATCTCTAAAAATTATATTCTTGCATTATAGAAACTGTGTTAAATACTAAACATGGGTAATGGAAGTTTACTTATAGCACTCCCCAACAAACCAATGACCCCTGAATATCTGAACTCTATAAACCAAGACATTTACCTCATTCAGGTTCACCAACATAGTAAGTGACGAGGCCAGGATTTGGACATGATATCCTTACCCCTATGCTAATATTCTCTCTCTGACATGATGGCTTTCCTCCAATTTGAAGACTTTCAGTGCTAGATGATACTTGAAAACACTGGCAATGAGTAAATGTCATAGCTCTTTCCTGGTTGTGATATACTTCAGAATGACATAGAATGACAAATATACTTGTTGGTTGTTAATTTGGAGGTGAATTCTACAATATGAACATACACTCTACCTGTCCTTGAAAGGTATTGGACACTTCCTATTTATCTCATGGTGGTCATGTGTTTGCATGTATATGTGGAGGGAAGAAAGCATACTTGTATATGTTAATGGTCAATTTATGTAATGCAACTCAAAGAAATTGGCTGGATATTACTTTCAACTGAATGGATAACCAAGAAAAGACACATTATGTGGTTCTTTGGTTAAAAGCATATCACCTTCCTGCAGTGACATTGGGAGGGTCAGGAAGCAATGAAAGTGCATAGGAAACTCTAAATGGTGAAATAATTAATGACTGTTACTCCCTGTTCAATGTCATCTTAGAATAAAATATGGAAGTAAAAATTCCATCCCTTGCCCTATAATCAGCATTTTATGTGAAAAATAATGCATTGTGTATTTTGAATTTGTTGACATCAGCAGCCATATTTAATTGGTCATCTTTGATGCATGCCTTTTAAAAAGAAGTCCTCTTGTAGTAGCTCCCTAAAGAAATGGATTAACACCCCAAAGATCCTTGCCATAATTAAGCTTCCTGTCAGAAATATTTTTACAAAGAGTGTCAACAGGATTTCACAGGAGTGCTGCAAAGACCTAAATGTGGTTTGAAGCTTCCACTTTCTTGTAAATGACAAGTTTGCAGACAAAACTTGTGAAACCTCTATCTGATCTAAAATATGGGACAAAGAGTTACACTTATGTACTTACCCACTGTCATGTAACCACCCCATTGAGTATAAATCTAAAATAATTTCAAGACTCAGGGTCCAGGAATAAGCTCCTCTGGACCTATACAGCTTAAATAAATCTGCTTCCTGATAATTTCTCTGATGTCCAGCCTCATTTATCATACATCACTCTAATTTACCACTTGATAATATCATTGTCATAAAGAGTTAACATTTGAAAGAAAAGCAAGGAACTTGAGGTCTTCTCTTACAATACCACTGTGTTGGAAAGTAGGAATTGAAGGTTTCTGGTATATGTGCCTCCTCTAGATAGGATGTGTGTGAAAGAAGGCAAGCAGTGAGGGAAGGGCAGTCTGTCTGCTGCTTGCATCTCCCCTACTCCTGTAGCCAGAGCAATCATTTGTTGAGCTTGTGTTGTGTTCCTCCCAATGATAAAGGTGCTCCGTGGACATTATCTTTAATATTTTCCTCAAAACCAATCCAATAAGCAAATTTATTGTCTCTCATTTTTTTCTTTATAAAAGGCTTGACAGGTAAGTTAAGTTTCATGGAACTAAATAGACAACAACACAAAATAAAACAAAATAGAGAAGTTATTTTTATTAACAATTAAAAAATACAAAGTTGACATTATTTCACACACCTCCACTCCACTTCAAACATGATTCACTGGGATGTCAAATAAACTTACAATACAATGTCTAAGAAATAAATGAAATGGCCCATTGTAATTCAGACATCTAAAACACATTTGCTGTATGCCTGCTCTTACTGAACATGTACAAATGCCAAAATTTAACTTCTGAACTTCATTTTCTTTTAATTAAAATTTTTGAGTACTCCTGAAAATGTTACTATACAATTTCTAACTTCATATAAGATCAGTGTTATTTACTTCTATGCTTAGAGTAATTCAATAATGTCAATACTAAACAATATCAACATGCAATATTTATGAAAATTAAGTTATATGCCAGATATAAAAATAAGTTCTTCACATTCTTATTTTATTTACTGTTCACAATGAAACTATGAAATAGAGTTTATAGCATTGAGAAACTTTCTAAAGCCATAAAGCTAAGAAGTATTTGTTACACTTAACATCCAACATCATTATTTACAGTATTGAAATTCTGTACTTCATAATAAATATATTTTAAAAAATGAATTCTGAGATCCCATCATAAATAGGATGTCACTTTCTAAATGGTAACTTATGTAAACTTAATATATTATTTATGTTTTCTAATTTTAATATGCATTCCTATTTATGTTTTCCCCTGCTCAAGTACAATTCTCTTATTTTATTCTCTAATCTCCTTTATTGGACCTCTCTTTCATGGAGATATTCATGTGAGTTCAGTCCTTGTCTTTTGTTTGTCTCAGTTTCACAGGCTTGGAGAGCTCAGTTGTGATTACATTTTTATCTCTTAAACCTAGAAGACTTCCACTTGTATTCCTGAATTTACATCTTATTTTGGAGCTTCTTTGACTTCTAGGCATAGTCTTATGTAGTTTCAATATTTTCCTGTTCATTTTGGCACAAGCACATATTTAGAAACCCCTACATAAAAATAATATTCATCAAAATGAGAGTCTATCCTTGTCTTCATTTCTAAATTATATTCAGTAATTTTTAGCAAGACCTATCAGAGAGTACTTAACTTACTCTTTCATGTGAAGGCATTTTATTTCACAAAAAGTGATGTAAAACATTTGTATTTTATATTCAAGTCTTGTGCTTTCCTTGAAACTTCATAAGTGTGGGTTTGGCCATCCACATATGTAACCTAATTTGAAATACCAGTCTGTATTGTCAAACTGGTAAACCAAATTAAGTTACTTGCTTTTAAGACAAACATCTAAGCAGATACACACACACACACATAGGTAAAAGCTAATATTTTAATGACTTTATTGAATTACATTTTATATCTGAGAAGATTCATCCATTTCCATGTACAATTTAATGACTTTCAGTGTCTTTATCAAGTAATGTGACCATCATTCTAAATCAGATTTAGGATTTTTGATGACTTTTCCTATAAATTTATCATGCCTATTTACAGTTCTTGCCCCAGAACTAGCCCCAAGAAATCACTAATTTACTTTCCATTTTTATAAGTTTGCCTTTTCTGGTAATTTTATATAAATATAAATGTTATGTAACTAGTAATAGGTTTCTTTCACTTAGCAAATACAAGCTACATCATTCAGGACGTAGCACATGTCCTTTGTCTGAACCTTTGTTGTTGCTGAATAGTACTCCTGCATATGAATACACTGCGATTTTGTATCCATTGATGAGTTAGTTGACATTTAGGTTGCTCTGTTTTGAGATTGTTATGAATAAGGCTGCTAGGAACCTTGAATATTATCTAATTTTCATGCAAATTTTTGTGCATAAGTATGGTTTCATGGTCCATATACGTATGTAGGAATGGCATTGCAAGGGTTATATATATATGATAGTTGTATGTTTAACTTTTGGAGAGATTATCAAAATATTTTTCTCTCTGGCTGTACCACATTACATTCCCACTGACAATTTATGAGTAACTATTGTTCCATGTGCTTTCCATCATTTGTTGTTTTCTGTCTTATCTGTAGTAGTGATACTAGTAAGTTTGCTGTGCTATCTCATTTTTATTTTAACTTGCATTTCAGTAATGGCTTGTTAGCCATCCATATATCATCTTTTGTAAATGCTCATATATTTTGCCCATTTTTAATGTGTTAATTATATTTTAACTGCTTTATTGGAGTAGTTTCTTGTAAAATATTGATATGAGACTTTCATTCGATATGTGTTTTGCAAACATTTTCTCCTTGTGTTTATAATTGCCTCTTTCATTGTAAACTATGAAGCGTATGATAATATACACTGTATAATTGAAAACCATCTTAAAAAAACAAACCTTCTATCCATTCATATTGAACAAGTATCACAATTGTCAAAGAGTCTGCAAGGGCAAATATGAACATTGGTCTCCTGTCTTGCTTACCTATTATATTTTAGCCTAAATGTGAAATATGCAATTACAAAGTGAGCGTTTCTTAGGGAAGTGCTTGACATTTAGAGCCTCAACACCTATTATTTAAATGTACATGAGCTTGTTTTCTTCTTAATTTGTGAGTGTGAGATATGCAATTATGGCTTAGAAAACAAAATTTGAAAAGTTGCTTTCTTGTTTTATGTTGTTTTATAGGAACACACGTGAATGTTTTCCCAGCTGTTTGCTATACTGTTCTCTTTTTAAGGGTACCCCAAACAAGCAATATGGAGGAGTTAGAAGTTGGTTGGAACTGCCATTAAGTTAACTGCTTACTCATTTTTCCCTAAAATTATATGAGTGTAATATTATGGTAATTTCCTCCTAATAGGAAATATATTAGCTTTTTTGTGTGTACTTCATTTAGAATTTTTATAGTGCTCAGTATGCATGAATTTTAATTTTGTTTTTTTGTTAAGGTAATATAAAAACATACAACACCAAACGTGACTTATTTGTAAAATAGCTTAAATGTGTTAAATATAACCTAATTAAATTGTCCTTAGAATGGAATATTAGATACAGATAATTTGGTATTGAATGAGATGTCAAAAGATATACTTAGGCTGGTACAATGTTACCTTTGATTAAGAGTTTTCTTTTTTCTATTAGGAAAAATATATGCATGCAATTAAAGTGAAATAGAGAGCATAATATTAGAGCCTTTGGAAACATCAAGAAAATAACTTTCAGGGAAGAAACTTGTTATGCTATAAACAATGTGTTTTTACTATAGTTACCTAGTAAAAGAATCTGTCCGTGAAAATGGAAAATTAAAACTCAGCTTTTTTAAGTTGACAAAGACTCTCCTTGATCAACTAGCCAGTCTTCATGGAGCCTTCTTGATTAGGTCTCAAACTTTGCCTATAAGACTATAAACTCTCCGAACAAATGATTTTATACACCACTCAAACATCCCTAGGAGGACAGTTCCAAACTTTTTAAATGCCTACTGAATAAACTCAATGCTGCCAAAAGAATTTATTGTTTGTTCTAGCCAGTACCTGACTATGGGCCCATGACCTCCCTATTCTTGGAAAAGTTATTTTAGAAAATGTGCAAATAGAAATCCTTTCTCTGTCCTTTTAGATATATCTTCTTCAACCCAGCAATGTCTTTCTCATGAACCTTGGAACTGTTCCTTTGAAATGTACTCATTTCTCAATAAACAGTGCCAACAATAAAGGGAAGGCACTTATTCTTATATACAGTCTATGGTTGAATTCTTATTTATCTTGGATCCAATAGGATGTGTTACTTTATCTAATATTGCAAGGAAAATTAATTAAGTGTTAAAGCCTGAGCATTCCCAAGGCCATAAAAACATAGAAAAAGGCTATAGAAACAGTACCTAAACCTCTCCTTCCATTTTACATAGGTTTCATTTTTTTTTTCTCAAAGCAGCAGTGTATGACACTGTAGGATATTAGCACTATCTGACATTTATACAAGCCCTACTAACATAAAGAATTTGAGCCAAAACATGCATTTAAAATTTAAACTGAAATTTGAGTTTAATATTATAAATATATACAGTAGTTAGGTGTTAATTGTAAATATAGGGTCTAAATTCTGTTTTCTTGTTTGTTCACTTTTTCTGATATGAGAGCTATGCCATTTATTATATTCCCTTCATCTTCCTTCTGCATATCATAAGGCTCATAACTACTCTTGGAACTTAGAGAAAAGCACAAGTGAGTCCTTATGGTAAACAGGTTTCATTAAATCTTTCCTGTGATATTGATTGTCTTATAGCAACTAAGAAACACACTAGTGTTTTTCATCTTAAATTATTTCAGATTGCCAATACATAAATATGACATAAAATGAAAAGAAAAAAAGATTTATGGATTTGATTTTTTTAAATACCAATGTAAATTTACTGTCAAGCAGGCATCTACTTGATTAGAAGTTTTTAAAGACATCGATAGCAACAAAAGCCTTTGCGATGTATTATGTGTTTTAAATATGTATGTCAGCATAAATATTTAAAATAACACTGAATCCTATGCATTTAAATGTTTGAATAGTTGAAAGGGATCAGTCCTTTTGACAAAATATTATAAACAAGATGGGCTTAGGAAATAGTGACAAGCAATTAAGGACAAGTCATTGTAGATTTTATAGGAAGGGTGAAATATTTAATAGGGATCTATTCTATAGTCTGCGTTAATACTAGGTAAAGTAAACATTTTAGTGCTAGAGGATGGTCATATTATTGTTATTAATTCCTTCCTTCCTTCAACAGTAATCATAATGCAGAAAGAACTGGACAGGATCAGGTATGAAATATAATGAATATCTCATTGCTTAGAATTAATGAGAGGGACTTGTGGCAAATCCCAAACTAGGAGCAATGTAAAGTCAGTTTCCCTTTACCTTGGAAGGTTTGGATGATACATTTTAAGGTGATTTTAGTGTCTTTGAACACATTTTTCAAAAGAATTTGAAGGCAGAATAGACCATGTTTAATAGTGGAGAAAAAGAGACCTGAGGTTCAATTTGCAGTAGATTCACTGGGCACATATTTGTTTGTATATAATCTAGATATGACTGCAATTGGCAGTTTCTATTATTGAATTCATTATGAACTTGAAATATCAAGCTGAAACTAAAATTGTCTGGTACTTCTCCTGAGAAACTTTAGGTAAATGGGATTATTTCAAATAAATATGAATAAGAATATTCTAAAGCAAAAGAGACAGAAGACAGAGCCAATACTTTCCATTTGTAAAGTTAAAACTTTATTTCTGATCCACTAATATGCACTCATTAAAATAAATAATTGCAATCCTGTAGGAAATGTCCTCAATCAGTTTCACTTATAATCATCTAGGTAAATTTGTAAAGGTTGCCAGAACACTAGCTAAATCCCAGAGATACTGTATTTGTACTGGAGGCTTCAGGAAAAAGAAAGAAAAAAAAAGAGTGATAAAGGAGAAATGTTTTCATCATCCTAATTAAACATAAAAGCAAAGGGGTTAGTTACAGAGCTTGATCAGAGACAATGAGAAAGTCAGAGTCTCTGTCTGCTTTCATATAATTAATATTTGTCAGGCATTAGAAAGGATTGGAAGAAAAAAGTTCAGATTTAAGTTAAACAATTTGGTCTCGCCATCATTAAAAATAAGCTTCCACCTGCTTCTAATTTTCTTGTTGATTATAAAGGTCATTGGCTGTTTGAACAGGGAGAAAAAGAGGAGCTTTTAGAGGAGCATGCAAATGAAAGCTCCAGCAAGGAGTCCTGTATGTTAATGAGTGAGGGCCATTGATCAGTATGCAGTTGCAGCCTCTGACTATAATAAACATGCTTGAATATCTCTCAATTCACAAGGGCACTCATTTGTGTATGCACGGAAGCAGCATAAATCCATTATTTGAAATTGTACTAAGACCTTCAATTACCTTTGTGAAAATAGGTGATTTTTTTTTTTAAAGAGAGAGGTGTGAGAGAGAGAGAGATCGAGAGAGAGAGAGAGAGAGAGAGAATTTTTAATATTTATTTATTTTTTTTAGTTTTCGGCTGACAACATCTTTGTTTGTATGTGGTGCTGAGGATCGAACCGGGCCGCACGCATGCCAGGCGAGCTTGCTACCACTTGAGCCACATCCCCAGCCCCCAAATAGGTGATTTTTTAATATTTTATAGGACTTGGTCTAATGATCGATCCTTAGAGTAGTGTTAAAATTCTACCAAAATTACAGATCTCATTATAATATGATATTAAATTGCATTATCTATGATCTCTTATAAATACTCCATTTCCTCTTTTTGTGTAATTTCTCAGTCTTTGTCGAGAACATAAAATGATAAGAGTCATCACTCACTGAGTACTAACAATGAACTAGGTATCCTCTACATATTATCCCATTAATCATCAAAATGACCCTACTTCTAAGGCATCATTAGCCTGTTTATTAAAGAAGAGAAACTGAGTCTTAATTCTCTTTCAATATTCCTATCACCAAGGTTCTTAACAAGGACAGCTTGAACTTACATAAACCTGGACTTGATAATTTATGAATTCTGTTCAGTGGGATTTTGGTGATGCTTAGCTCTTTGTTATTGTTGATTTCAACTTCTTGCCCTCAGTGAGAATCACTGTTATGTGCATTAAAATTGTGAAAATATCAGTTAGTCATTACTTACAAACAGATACTAATGAATAGTCCTAAATTCAGGGCCCTAGAAAAGTGACTTCTGGATATTGTTACTGATACATATTGATCTCTTATATGCATCATATTTTCTAAATTATTTTTAATAACTATTTAATCCTCATAACGACAGAACTGATTAGATACTTGTAAAACATTTCATAAATTAGTGAGGACTACAATGAAATTTATATAAGAGCAGAATTTGAATGTATACTATGTGACTCTTAACCCATATAGTTAAAATACTCACTAAATATTTGTAAATCTTTCTATGAAGTGCAAAGAATCTCTTTTATATATTATAAAATATTGCACAATTCTAAATTAAAATGCATATAATAATAAATTTATGAAATATTAATAGCAAATATCTATTAATTATGAACTTAAGATATAGAATGTAATGAAAATCGTGTTCTTAATTTCTGTAGTTTTGCAATATATTTGAAATAAAGTTAGATTCATTTGTATCCATTTGCATTACATCACAGATTTGTCATTATTATGTTTATTTTTATTTATTTTGTAACAATATGTATATATAGTAGTGTATGTATACAACTTCCCCTTTATACTTAAATCAGTACTTTTTGCATTAATTTTGAAATTAACAATATATGCTGTAAATAACTTCATAACTGTTCAAAATGACTTTTTTCTACTCTTACAATTTTATAGTACTCCATTCCATTATATAAAATATAATTTATTTAACGAATAGCATCTCAATATGTGTTCTGAATGTTTCTACTAGTCTGTAATTGCAAGTAATGCCATAATGAATAACTTTTTGCCTATGTACTTCTAATTATTAAGGTGTAAGATAAGAGTAAATTCACTCAAAGTGAGATTGCTGGGCTAAAGGTAAGTGAATATATGGTTTTATATTACCATCTTGTCCTCCTTAAGCCTGCACTGATATTCCTTTTTATCAGCTATATCTAAGAATTCCTATTTCTCCATAGCATTATCTACATATAGCTTTTAAATTTTTGGCAATCTGATAGGTGATAAATATTTCATTGTAATTTTAATTTACATTTTTTTTAAAATTTGAGGCAAATTCAACATGTTTTGATATATTTAAGAACAATTTTTATTATAATTGAGAGAACTCTGTTTTTTGCCTTTTTTCCCCCAATGTCTTAGCCTTTTTACTTTTTAAAGAAGTAATCACAATTTATGGAAATTTGCCTTCCATATTTAACATGTGTTTGTTTCCATATGGCATTTTCTTCTGAGCACTTTAGGAAAGCATATAATTGAAATTCATATTTTTGTTGCCTCTGAATTTTTGAGTCATGCATAGTTTCTAATTGTTTTTAGTTTTAGGTCATTTCAGAGGAGAATACCACTCCCACCTCTACCCACCATGGAAAAGGGGGGCTAGCTAGAAGTGGATCACTCCTCACTCATTTTCAATCTGGCTTGTTCATCAGCAGTGAAGAACAGTTTTGTGTGAGACTTCCTGAATTAAACCCCTACCACATAGCTTCTAGACTGAAACTAGAACACATGGATTTCTGCAGTATTTATTGACAAAAGAGATAATTACCTCTTCATTTTAATACCACATTTTTTCTCTCCTCTTTGAGAAATTCCTCTAAATTTCTATGAATCTTTCAGAACAACTTTATATTAGTTTGTATGACTTTACCGAACTTGTTTTGGACTTATTTTTTTGTTGTATTTTTAGGATATCTAAGCTGACATATTGCTATTACACACACACACACACACACACACACACACACACACCAAAAACAAACAAACAAACAAACAAAAACCCCAGAAGAATTAGACTTAAATTTTCAATCGTATGGAAGGTTTTGGGGGATAACTGGTACATCCGAATGCAACTTCTATCCATCTGAAGCACTCCTTTAACCTTCTTTTGCATTTTCCATGTATGGTGATGATGATGGATAACAGAGAAATTCAGACAAACATTACCTTGTGCACTAAATATTTGTCCTCAAAGAACAATAAAAAATAGGCATTATTAAAAATAACAAAGAAAAGAAACTATATGTATGAAGAGAAAATATAGAAAATCATAGAGGATTAATTTTTATAGATAAATGATACCCCTAAAGCAGATTATAATGATTTATTCTTGGGAGATCAATATTATTTTGCATTTACCTCCATGTTAATTTTAAAATAACTTATTCAATATTTAGTTTTATAGTCAATAGATATACTTTCTAAAAATGTGATCTGATGAAACAGGATTGGTTTGGGGCAATAGATTCTAGCACCCATTTGTATATCAAAGGCAGGATAGCTATATAAGAAATACTCAAAATGTTACTAAAAATACAGATTCCTAAGGCACATCTTGGATTAACACAGAGAAGTATATCATGTTATAAATATATCACCGTTACCAAAAAGCAAATGGAGGGTTAAATAAATTGCCTAGGATGTACAGCAACTATCTGACAAGCAAATCAGTTGACAAAGTTTATGTTTAAATATACCAATGCTGGACATATTCTGTATGACATTTGTGACAGTTTTCTGGGTTTTTCTAATTATCTATTTGTCCATCATGAGGACAATATAGCCAAATATTGTGTGCTATTTGGAAATTGCCTGAATTTATTACAAGTAATATCATATCTGTGGCTGTTAGTTAGAATTCTCCAAACTAAATAGAAAAAGAAACTCTAAGAAAATTTGGTCAGGATCAACAGTTTAATGTGAAAGTATATTTATTCCTGAAATTGGTGGTGTCATAGTATATTTTGTGGTGGAGAAAATAAATTATATGAGATGAAATAAATATAAATTGTGAATGCAAATTTATTTATTTATAAAACAAAAGCATATAAACAATTTACTATTGATTGGTGTTAGACAATTCTGTTGATAACAAATTTACTTGGGTGAATACAAAACAAGGTAGAGGATATTTCTCTCTCTCTCTCTCCCCTGAAGGTCATTCTTTAGATCAACCAAAGTAGAACTTCATGCAACTTAAACAGGCACACCAACACCCTTTAGGTATGTAAAACATAGAAAGGCTTTGTGTCATATTTATTTTTAATTTTGAAATGGCAACCTGTATAAATATATTGTTTAGTTTCTTAGCTTCTCTTGCCCAAAATTGACCCTGCCCTTTTACTTTATCCACATATTTCCTTAAACATACTTGGGTAATTAGGAATATTAAGGAAAAAATATAAATATTCTGTTGACTCTGCCTCAATATTGGATCTCTTAGTATCTATTATTTCATTAAATCTTCCAGATTGAAGATCCAAATTTATTACTAGCAAATGTTTGTTTTTGTAGCATCATTAGAG
This sequence comes from Spermophilus citellus, assembly GCF_964194105.1. NCBI lineage: Eukaryota > Metazoa > Chordata > Mammalia > Rodentia > Sciuridae > Spermophilus > Spermophilus citellus. The sequence goes on along the minus strand of NC_138186.1, from coordinate 111,808,175 downwards.
ATCAAATATATTCCCCTTTGATTTTTTTTTGGGGGGGAGGGGAGGGAGTAGGGAGAAGGAGGATGGAAGGGAAAGGGGGAAATACTGGATACTGAATTTGAGTAAATTATAAGCCAAGCCTTTTTAATTCTTTAAAAATAAATCTTAAATATGTTATATGTATAACTAAAAAGAAGCAATAAAAGAAGCAAAAAAATATTTTTCTTTGAAAACGTTACTTGTTCAGTTGAACAAATGCTAGGGATCATGTGCTAGTAGAAACAGCCAAATATAAAAGACTGAGAGAATATAATAGAGGAAAAGATGATGAGCATACATTCAAGAGAAAAGAAATGAGGAAGTAGGAGCCAAAAAACAAAACAAAACAAAAACCAAAAAGCAAGGAGTTAGCCTAAAACTGCTGACAACCTCTTTAGCCTGAAATGCAGCCAACATAATATTGAACTGTTGTAACTAGGATCTCAAACAAACCTGAGCTTTTTAAAGTGTTAGAGCCAAGAGATACTGTACAGTAGTATACCAGGAAATGCAATGGATGTGTGGTCAATAATATATAGTGTTTTCAACACAAGTTGGAGCATATGTATGGGGACCCTATCAGTCTCTGGCAAAACTCCTCAAAATTTTCTTCAAAAGACCCAGAAGATATTGGAACATTGATTGAAATACATTAATTGCAACTAATTTAAATTTCTTAGTTTTCCAGTAACAGGTTAAATAAATGAGTTGGGGAGAGATAAAAGATACATTTGTAAAAAATATTTTAGCCAGAAATGTGAGGAGAATTTATTTATACTTGTATATGCATTACCACATTTAACGGAGGAGACAAGAAATCGTGACAATTATTAAAACTTAGAACTTCAGGACAAGTTAACCGTGCATCACATAGAAACCAGTAAGCTTCAAAGCAGCTGTTCAGGAATTACAAAGAACAAGCCAGAACTAGTTATAGTACTTCCCAAGGCTAATCACACATATATTTTGTTGGACATATAGTGCACAAGTATTTAAACAACAGAACTGTTTTATGGCTAATAGTTGGCAGGTTGCATTAATTTTTGCCTGAGGTTGTCGTTAATTATGTAGTTTTAAAGAGGATCCACTGCCCATACCCAAATGGAAGAGGATTGGGTATTCAAGAATAGAATAGGTTATTCAAGAAACAATTGGATCCATAATGACAAGCATATGTAGTTTGTATGCTTCCCAAAATATAAAGTAAAAATTACATTATACAAAGAAAAAACATATTCTTTATTAGTTCCATCTTTAAGAAAATCCAAATGCAACTTTTACAGTTACTTTTTGGAACTGAACTGTTAAAAAATCCACATAAACAGAAACCTCAGGTTAAGTCAGGTATAAGATTCAGCCAAAGCTCTTTTTATTATCATACAAGTGATGACCCATCAGCTTGCTCCTTTGATAAGAGCTCTCTGATCTGATACACACACACACACACACACACACACACACACACACACACACACACATTTTTTTTTTCCTGGCAGCACCTCAGGGGAAATGGAGTGGCTAATAAATCTTGACAAATCATGTTGCATATAACAAACCCTTTGAAGGCTGCTTTAATTTGACTTTAGTGCTAAAGCAACTAAACTTTTTGGCCCCCACCTCAGATATTCAGGTACCTTCATTTTGAAGCCAGAAGCCTTGTCTCTAGAATAGGGTAGGCATGGTAAAACCTAGAAATAAATCCACCTTATAGCCTATCTACATTTCTTTATATATGGGTTTTTAAAATAAAGCCTGAGTTGATAGCCCTCTTCAATTATTCAAAGATATTGGATGGTCCTTTTTTTTGTCTTCTTTAAGTCATAAACTTTGTAGTGTAACTATTCCTATTTCTTTCTTTCTATCCCACTTTAAAAATCATCCGGACTTTCTCAATTACTTTTTTGTCATGTTGCCCAAAATAGCCTTTTATCTCATGCGCTGTGACCAATGGGTAGAAATGAGAGAGTATTAAGGACTAGCCTCTATGGCATTCTGTACTCAATAGAATGAGATGTTTCTAAAGATTAGATTTTGGATTCCTCTGGGGAAGTTCACTCACTGTACTCACCAGGTGAGTAAGATGCTTGCTAGGAGGCTTGATGACAAAGGGGGAGAGGTGAAAATATAGGGGAAAAGTGTGATGTGGAAATCTATTAAAAAGCTGGGCAGATTCATTTTATGAAATAGAAGACTTGTTAAATTTGATAGCTAAGAGCTCAAGGGTTTTTCTATTAAAGGGGGAATTAGCTCATTAGAATTCCAGATTATAGACACGTAACAGCAAGATCAATGTTGCCGTTCAGAACAAAATGGTGATTCTCTAATTACATACAAATGCACAGTGAGAGCACTGGAATTGAGGAGGAGTTCATCATTGAGATGACTCAGAGGTTCCCTTGAATCTGGATTTAAAGGTTAGGTTTCTTTTTTATTTGTGTTTAGTGGTCTCCAAATTCATCTCTCTGCCTTCTGCAAATAAAATAATTATTTTGCTCCTCAAGAGTCAGGTCCACAATGACTCCAGAGAAAGACTAATGTAGACTCCTTTTTGTCTCCTCACTCCTCTAGCAACATTTATTAAAATGTGTAGAGCATAAAAGAATTTGCTCAAAACGTGTGTAGATGCTAGGTGCTCCATCATCAAATCAATCTGGAAAATATTCTGTTAAAAAGGCTTGATTAGTACAAGTTTTGAGATTGAGTAGCTTGTTGATGTGAATTATGAGCTTTAAGAGTGAACTGTGAGATGACAAATTTCATAGTATGTTTAGTATCAAAATAATTTTTACTGTCTTGTAGAAGTACTAAGTATTCTGAGAATACTTGAGAATCATCCTTGAACAAAACCCTTACCCTATGCTAATTATCATCCAAATCACTTATTTTATCTTTAGTTACATGTCATCTTTAATTATTCAACTTTTCTCCAGGTCATCTTTAATTATTCAACTTTTCTCCTTGTTGGTTTGTCTGCACCTTTGCCAGATTGTCAATAGCTATATTTTTGTAGTCAAGAGTGTTCTCACACAGTGTATATATATATATATATATATATATATATATATATATATATATATACTGTGTTCTCACACAGTGTATATATATGAGAACACTCTTGACTACAAAAATAATATATATATATATATATATATATATATATATATATATACACATATATACATACATATATCTTATTTTACTAAACATATATAATACCTATGTGAATCTACCAGACATGTAAATTTTTATAAATATATTAATTATGGCAAGTGATACAATTTTTAGGAAGAAGAAAGTATCATAATTAAAAATTTTCTATCTCTATCTTTATAGTTGCATTTTTCTTTTCTTAGTTAACCAAATTGCCCCGAAGCCAATTTTTTTCCATTTGAATTATTTTTTATTTGTGAATTACTTTGGAGAATTAGACTACTTTAATAACAACAAAAAAAAGGTCTTATATTAAGCTCACCTGAAAAATGTCATGATTTAGTGTGATAATCAGTACTAGATTTTTCTTTGCATTGAAGGGCACGTAGATATAAAGCAAGTGACTACAATCCTTACATAACTACCTTTTCCAGAAGTCCTCTTTTGAATAGGATCACAATTCTTCTCCTCTTCTTTTTATATTTATTTATTTTGCTTTTGGAGTCTGATGTTTTATATGTTTTTCTAGTTTATTTTATACTTGATTAACATGTTGGTGGTATATATTATAGGGTTCAGTGAAATTTTTCAAAACATGCTTATAGAATCACCCTTTCTATCTTTGTCTGGATTGATATCATTTCCTCTGACTTCCCTAGGTCTTACTGGTTAATCCTATTCTCACTGACAATTAGCCTGTATGAATTAGCTCCTTTTACCTTAAGTCGAATATTATTTTTATGACTATCAATAATTTTGAAATTGTTACATGTACCTCCTGACCACTTCATAATTAAATGTCATTTGATCTACAATGCATATCAACTGCAAATTCAAAATCAGTGGGACCTTGTATTGAATCTATGGCTTTCTTTTTCTACCCTTTTTCACTTTCTAAACTAGGAAAATGATATCAAATTAGATGATGTATTTAAATACTTAATATAGCAACAAAATGGAAGCTTCTGAGTGACTTTTTCATTTGGAGTGGACAGATATAGCAGCAGAATATGCAGTGCCATGGGTGAGTTAGGGAAAACTGCAGCTTTAGGTATCTTTCTTCCTGAAAACTGGTTTAACGTACAATTAAGCATTCCTTAAGCATGATTTCAGCAAAATAAACAAAATTGACTATAGCAGGTAGGAAACATCATATTTTATCAAAAATATTTTATTGAAATAAATAATTAATATTTTTAAATTCAAATAATGTTTTTTAAACTCTTAGAAGAATTGTAAACTGAGATTTTAAAAGTTAACATATTTTCTAAAGATGTGAAAAAAAATCACAATATGTCATAGACCTAGATTATAATAGCTCACCAATACTTATGTAATAAAATTTCTGATAGAAACTGTAACTTTATGAATATTAAATATCCTGTCTGGGTGCTTAAAATGTAAAGATAATGTAATTTTAAAATATCTTATTTTCTAAAGCTTAATGAAAAAAATCACAAAATTCGGTTTCTTTTCTGAAGGGACTCATAAGGTTTACATGTAAAACTATCAAATATTTTAATGAGAAAACTCATGAGGAAACACAATATTATTTATTTCACTGTTGCAAAAAAAAAGTGTTACATATTTTGCCATACAGGGTATAAGTAGCTTTTGAACTGAACTCAGCCTTGAGCCAGGTGTGTGACCTTGTGTTGAATCTATGGCTTTCTTTCTGCTACCCTTTCTCATTTTCTAAACTAGGAAAAAGATATCAAATTAGATGACGTATTTAAACAACATAACAACAAAATGGAAGCTTCTGAGTGGCATTTTCATTTGGAATGGACAGATTTGGCGGCAGAATATGAGTGGTTTTGGTGAGTTAGGGGAATTGCAGCTTTAGGTATCTTTCTTCCTGAAATTGGTTTAATGTGCAATTAAGGATTTTCTCAACTTAGAATCCCACTGATTATTCAGGTTAGCTTCTTCTAGACATATTGTAGAAAGGCATCTTGGAACATTTTTCTTTATTGTTTTCAGATTTCTGGTGTTCTAGTCTTCAAGTTGTCCTTTAGTGAGTTCAAAGTGTCCAGCTGTGGTGTAGCCTGGGTTATATCTGTTTGGAGAGTGCACCCTGGTTTAGCTCTGGGCTGCTATGGTTAGTTCCCTTGGTTGTGCTTCTACCAGTTATTTCCTCTTTCTACTAATAGAACCTGTTTTATTTTTTTAGGTAATTGATGAAGATGTACAAAGAGATGGTGAACCCTACCACCAAATTCAAATTTTTGTATATTTTTGCCTCTAAATCAACTATGCAATCATTTTCTCCTGCATTAGATCTAATTCAATCTAATGAGAAGTCAGGGAATTTTGCCTGGGAATTGATCGAAGAGAGATGTAAAGGAATCCTTGCAACTTTTTCTTTCTACCTTGGCTAAATAATACCTAGAGTCCTGACATTCACCTTGCAAACATGGGGACACTAAGGGAAATACAAAGTAGCTGGTCCAGATCCCTGACCCTGATGCACATTGGAATTAACCAACCCTGGATTTACATCTTTCTGGAGTTTTCTCATGTATAAGAATAAATGTACATAACTTAACACAATTTTAGTTTTAAATTACTGCTTATAGTTTTGTGATGTGTCTGGGTAGAGGACTTAAACCTGCAAGAATAATGTAAGGTACATCCCTGATATCACTGGGTGGGTGAGTTGGGCTTTCAGATAAGTTAGGTAGAGACAAATATGTTCCATGATACTTGCATTCAGACCCTCCTCAGTTTAAGTCTCTATTTTTGGTCTGAGGGTCTTCAAATAATTCCCAGCCTTTTGTTATTTGGGGCTACATCCCTGTTGCTATTCCTATTTTAGATATTATAATGATCTAATTGGTTGCTGTAGTTATATGACTTGAGATTTCTAGTTAAAAAAGATCCATGAATTAATCTTTTAAAACATTTAAGCAAACAATTTAAGGTATTGGAAGGGAATATTTGAGATATTCTGAAACATTTTCTGCTTTAATTCCACTACTAAAACTCTATTATAAGGAAACAAATGTGTTATAGATTTAAGTACAGATATAAATATATCATTTATTCTAAAAATGTTAATTGTAAAAATAAATTCATGAAAAAGCTCCACCAATAAAATAGTGAAATTTTGAATTAAAATATGCTACACTCATTCATGAAAAATGTTTTGTTTTTCTCATTTTCCCCATTTGCTTTATTATGGTAAACTAAAAATAACTGTGAACAATAACCAATTTAGCCTCTGGGGAGGAATATTTATGAATTGCATAAAGCAATTTTATATAGATATAAGGCAGATAGTTTATAGTTTTGACAAACATCCATAATGCCTGTTATGGGCATATTAGATACAAAATTAACACTCAATTTCAGTTTTGATTGTGCTTGTAGATCTATATTTGTGGAGTAGTTCTTATGGAAATCTGCATATTTAAATTACAAACCGAATAATGGAAGAACTACATTGACATGACTAAGGATGGCAAAGGAACTTCTGAGCAGCCCAAAAGTGTGCACTAATTTGAGGAACTATCTATCACTGACATATCTATTTAGGATGTTTTCTTTGGGAGTCAGGATAGCATAGTCTCCACTCTTGATCTGCCACATTGAAGTACTACATAGACGATACAATTTCTTTAAGTTACTTTTTAATGGTGATTATATCTGTCTCTCCTTGCCTTTAAGCATATGAATGTAAATGATAAGAAGAATCTATATGAACGGGCTTTGAGGAAAATGTAATGTTTGATAAAAATTCCTTAAAATATTTTTGAAAATATGTGATTTGATAAAAGACTATTGAGATTTAAGGTATTTGTTGATACCATAAAATATATAAATAACTGAAAGTCTCTTGAAATGTAGGTATGAAATAAATTGTCTTAAAATCTGTGCTTTTATATTAGCTGTTGCATTTATCACTAACCTCAGCTGAGTGTATATTCCTAATATTTATAGCAAGTGAATGTCTGTGAATTTCATGTTTTGAATTACATTTTTTCTTACAACATTCTAATGAAGGAATAACTACTAATTTTAGGCAGAAGATAAAGGACTGTCTGAGCCTGTTGTTCATGATTCCTTAAATAATACCCAAGTCTTCCAGTAGGCAGGTTAACAGGAACTCATTGGACATTTTAAGCTTTTCAATATATTTCAGTGAAATATACAAAATATTAGGCAATAAGCTTCCCCATCCATACCAACAAAGTGTGCAACAAAATAGCTATGTCCTATCCTGGATAGTTTCATACATATTTTCAGGTTTGTACTATTGTTTTCTGAATGTGAGGATTGTTTGATGCTGTTGACTATTGGATGCCTTGAAGAGAGAATGAAGATAAGTCATGAAATTTGAAATTGTGAATGAAGGAAAATGAAGAAATAAAAGCTTACATTGGCTAAGTGAAGAGTTTTATAATTCTGACCTAGAAATGAGATCATAGTGCAAGAACAATGAAATCCATTTTATATGTTCTGGCTATAGGATTTTTATCAACACAGAAGGTATGACTCCCTGCTAATTTTTTCTTGTAAAGAAAATGGAGTTGAATTGACTATTCAAATAGGTTTAAGATGTAGGATATGAATTACAGAAGACAATACAATTTAGAACAAAGAGTTTATTCTTCATAGGAAGGGTTGCATGTGTCAAAGCAGCATAGAAAGATTTTCTACTATGCCCTTTGGCTGACATGGATTTAAATACTATCTCTACAAAATGTCTTAAGGACAAATTAATTGACTTTCTGGATTTTAGTTCCCAATATCTAAAATGGACAGAAAAATAACAATATCTACTGAATGACAGAAAATATATGAAGTGCTTTGGCAGTCCTGTGAAGAGCAATTGAAAGATATTTAGGAGGCTGAATCAGTAATCAAAGTGTGGAAAAGAGGGGAGCTGAGGTGGAAGAAAAGGGAAAAGAATTTGTACACAGCAGGCACAGAAATGGGAAGGAAGAATGTGAGGCAGGTAAGTGCAATTATTGATGTCCATGCACTGTTGGGATCAGGGAGCCATTCGTATGCCCACACAAAAAGTAGAGAGATGCAGAGTGTGGTGGCACATGCCTATAATCCCTGAAACAGGAGGATGTTGAGTTCAAAGCCAGCCTCAGCAAAGGTGAGGTGCTAAACAACTCAGTGAGACCCTGTCTCTAAATAAAATACAAAATAGGGCTGGATATGTGGCTCAGTGGTTGAGTGCCCCTGAGTTCAATCCCTGGTACCCACCCCCCAGCCCCCAAAAAGTAGAGAGATGTTGGAGAAATGCAAAGTATTTAATGTAGAAAATTATATTACTACTGATAAAAAGGAAGCATGTGTATTGACAAGAATAGTCAAATTGGAAAACCTAAACTCCATATCTAGTGACAAGAAAAGAATACCAAGTATGAGAGATGATTTCTCATAGAGACCTTGATCAGGCTGCACACTACCACTTCCACTATTGCCTCAATACTTGCACTGGTAACAGGTAAGAGATGTGGAGGGACTATCAGTAGTGGGGACAGAGGAGCACACCGTTTGAAGTTAAATGCATGGCATCAAGGACTACCCCCCAAAATCCATCGTTTCACTTTTCAGGAATAATACCATGCCATTTTGTGTACCTAGAACTGGTCTCTGTAATGCTACAGTCACTTCCCAAGTGGTGTGCCTCACACCAAAGGAATTTTGCAATTTATTCATAACATTAACAGTATGGATTAAAATTTATGCAATAGGATTCTTTAAGATGATTCTTATGAGAAAAAAAATAAACTGAATGTTAGCTAGATGGTAAGATCCCAATGAAAATCACTACAGTGTCCACAATCAAGGGTCAAATTAAAATAAATCTCCAAAAAGAGAGAATCTCAGTATCTACTCCTAGATTTAGACAGACAATGCTAAATTCTATTTGCTTGCAAGTTAAATGTGATAAGATTGTGATATTACTCATTAAAATTTTTAAAATAGGCTTTCAGATTGCCTTAAAGGCAAAATTTACAGTTTTTTTTCAGAGTCAGTTACTGAACAAAAACTCTGTGTGTATATTTTTTTTTTACAGTATTGCTTTTTTAACATTTATTTATTTGGTTGTATTGGACACAATACCTTTATTTGTTTTTATGTGGTGCTGAGGATTGAGCCCAGGGCCTTGCTCATGCTAAGTGAGTGCTGTACCGCTGAGCCACAACCACAGCCCTGTAATTGTTTTTTGTTTTTTTTTTTTTAATATTTGACTGATGAAGATCAGCTCTGAGGAGCTATGCTTAAATTGATTTGTTTGATGTGGTAACAAGACCCCAAATCATATACTTAAAAAAGTCTACGACTAGAATATATATTATTTTCTTCTACTGTAAAATAAACCTTAAATTTTAATCCATAGCTTGTTTTAAAAGAAAACATTAACAGTTGTTGCTTATTTACACTGGAATTATAAAATATTAAATTATCACTATTTGCAGATGACATGATTCTATACCTAGCAGACCCAAAAGGGTCTACAAAGAAACTATTAGAGCTAATAAATGAATTCAGCAAAGTGGCAGGATATAAAATCAACACGCATAAATCAAATGCATTCCTGTATATCAGCGACAAATCCTCTGAAACGGAAATGAGGACAACTACTCCATTCACAATATCCCCCCCCAAAAAAAAAATAAAATACTTGGGAATCAACCTAACAAAAGAGGTGAAAGGCTTATACAATGAAAACTACAGAACCCTAAAGAGAGATATAGAAGAAGACCTTAGAAGTTGGAAAAATATACCCTGTTCATGGATAGGCAGAACTAACATCATCAAAATGGTGATATTACCAAAAGTTCTCTATAAGTTCAATGCAATGCCAATCAAAATCCCAACAGCATTTCTTGTAGAAATAGATAAAACAATCATGAAATTCATATGGAATAATAAAAGACCCAGAATAGCAAAAACAATGCTAAGCAGGAAGTGTGAATCAGGCGGTATAGCGATACCAGACTTCAAACTATACTACAGAGCAATAGTAACAAAAACAGCATGGTACTGGTACCAAAACAGGCGGGTGGACCAATGGTACAGAATAGAGGACACAGTAACCAATCCACAAAACTACAACTATCTTATATTTGATAAAGGGGCTAAAAGCATGCAATGGAGGAAGGATAGCATCTTCAACAAATGGTGCTGGGAAAACTGGAAATCCATTTGCATCAAAATGAAACTGAATCCCTTTCTCTCGCCATGCACAAAAGTTAACTCAAAATGGATCAAGGAGCTTGATATTAAATCAGAGACTCTGCGTCTGATAGAAGAAAAAGTTGGCTATGATCTACATACTGTGGGGTCGGGCTCCAAATTCTTCAATAGGACACCCATAGCACAAGAGTTAACAACTAGAATCAACAAATGGGACTTACTCAAACTAAAAAGTTTTTTCTCAGCAAAAGAAACAATAAGAGAGGTAAACAGGGAGCCTACATCCTGGGAACAAATCTTTACTCCACACACTTCAGATAGAGCCCTAATATCCAGAGTATACAAAGAACTCAAAAAATTAGACAATAAGAAAACAAATAACCCAATCAACAAATGGGCCAAGGACCTGAACAGACACTTCTCAGAGGAGGACATACAATCAATCGATAAGTACATGAAAAAATGCTGACCATTGCTAGCAATCAGAGAAATGCAAATCAAAACCACCCTAAGATACCATCTCACTCCAGTTAGATTGGCAGCCATTATGAAGTCCAACAACAACAAGTGCTGGAGAGGATGCGGGGAAAAGGGTACACTTGTTCATTGTTGGTGGAACTGCAAATTGGTGCAGCCAATTTGGAAAGCAGTATGGAGATTTCTTGGAAAGCTGGGAATGGAACCACCATTTGACCCAGCTATTCCCCTTCTGGGTCTATTCCCTAAAGACCTAATAAGAGCATGCTACAGGGACACTGCTACATCGATGTTCATAGCAGCACAATTCACGATAGCAAGATTGTGGAACCAATCTAGATGCCCTTCAATAGATGAATGGATAAAAAAAAAATGTGGCATTTATACACAATGGAGTATTACTCTGCATTAAAAAATGACAAAACCATAGAATTTGGAGGGAAATGGATGGCATTAGAGCAGATTATGCTAAGTGAAGCTAGCCAATCCTTAAAAAACAAATGCCAAATGACTTCTTTGATATAAGGGGAGTAACCAAGGACAGGGTAGGGACGAAGAGCTTGAGAAGAAGATTAACATTAAACAGGGATGAGAGGTGGGAGGGAAAGGGAGTGAGAAGGGAAATCGCATGGAAATGGAAGGTGATCCTCAGGGTTATACAAAATTACATATAAGAGGAAATGAGGGGTAAGGGAAGAATAATACAAGTGGAAGAAATGATTTACAGTAGAGGGGGTAGAGAGAAAAAAGGGGAGGGGAGGGGAGGGGAGGGGGGATAGTAGAGAATAGGATAGACAGCAGAATACATCAGACCTAGAATGGCAATATGTAAATCAATGGAAGTGTAATTGATGTGATACAACAATCTGTATACGGGGTAAAAATGGGAGTTCATAACCCACTTGAATCAAACTGTGAAATATGATATATTAAGAACTATGTAATGTTTTGAATGACCAACAATAAAAAAAATATTAATAGGTAAAGCATCATTAAAATCTTGTAGTAAGTACTTCATTTCAGGTGATTGACATAGTTAGCCAGTTTTCAAACTGTAAAACATCTATGTTCTTCAAGTTTGGTTATTATGTGACTTTTCTAAGTGCATGAAGAGACATATATAGACAATATTTTACAGTGAATTTTTAAAGCAAGAACTATATTTTATTAACCATTAAATCCTTTAATGGTAAGAAATTAAGTTTCAAATATTTTACTTCTTATGTAGAAAACAGAATACTGCTAGTTAAGTTTAACCTAAACTGATTTATCTAAAAATAAATTAAAGAACTTACTCCATAATATTTTCTAAAGATTTATAATATCATGACCCATAGACTCAGCTAAATCATTTTGTTCCAATGAATGAGAGAACATTTCCAGAAATTTCAGGCTTGTCAAAAATATTAGTCACCTATTTAAAAATCCATTACCATGAAATGTAACTTTTGAAGAAGAAATACATTTGGCAGCATAACTCATAAACATTAAATGTTTACCTTTTTTAAAAAAGGCCGTACTCTTGTTTTATAGCATAAGTTAGGAATAATACCACAGTTTTATTTTTTCAATTTGGGTAGTTTATGAGAAATTAAAACAAATTCATTTGGAAATAAATAATTTAAACAGAAAATAAACATGTATTTTGAGTCATAATTTAAACTGTGAAATAAAGGGCTTTGTCTTTTAAAACGTCTTTCTGACATCAAAGGCAAGTATTGCAGTATCCAGGGATGAAGGATATATTTCAGATGGCTGTAACTCAAGGACCCTGATTATATTTCCTGTAGGTAAAGGCTTTGGTTCTGAAGAGGAATCCTGACTTGACTGGTGATTTGTTAACTAAACAATCAAATGGATAAAGCAGGCATGTTGTCACTTTTCTCTGTTCTCCTTAAATGGCAATCATTTGTCTTTACTCTGTGAGTTTTCATGGGTAATTCTGTACTCTATCATAAATATGAGTTCTAAAATGCACTGACTTAATGGATTTATTCTACTATATGCTGTGTGCTTAAGGAATCTTTTCTATACCTCCAATATTACAGAGTTTCAATTAGCATAGTAAATAGCATAATGAAAAGGTGTAATGAAATAGGTCATAATAGCTTTTCACAGACATGCCAAATAGATGGATAATGATTGCATTTTCTTTCCCATCTTAGTTTTAAATCACATGTCTATCTCAATAAATATTGAGTAATAGGTCTCAGACCTGCAGTCCAAATCTAATTTCTGTGTGAGGTTTGAAAAGCTTGTGTATTTTTATGTGTGAAATATTTTAAAAGTTCTGCAATGCCAAGAATTTGGTTTATATAATAGCATAGACTGTTGAATTTACTAAAAACCTGAGAGTGGGAAGTGGAGGATAGAATAAAGCTAGGACTCACCTGCAGGGTGATTTGTATTTGTGTTGAATGTTACCACATTGCCAGAAGATGGCAATCCACTATTTTTTAATTTATATTATTAGTAATTTGAAATTCGTTATTTCTTAAACACCTTACAGTTGATAAAGCTTTCTCTCTCAAATGTTCTCTGGTAATTGTCACAGTGATCTCCAAAAAACACAGAATACATGTCCTTATTCCTCAATTCCATGTGAGGAAATTAAAGAAGAGAGTTGGCCAAGAGACTGATCCCTACTCCTTACAAGAGTGGAACAAAGTCTTCCACCTTTAGTTCATTACTTTCCCCATTGCACTTTATTTCTTTGATCCATAACAAATGAATGTTTGATCATGCAATATATTTCTCTGTGCACTGTTTTGAAACTGAGACTGAAAAAGAAGAGAAGGTAAAGAAGAAACAATAAATGTAAATTCCAAAAATAAATGTTCATTTATTTATCTATCATGTAAGGCTATGTTCATGCCTATCATTTCTAAAATAATTCAGACAAGGAAGAGGAGATCCCACTGGAACATCTGCAGCTCCCCTAGAAGTGTTTAGTAGGGACAAGAGGACAAAAATTGATACTGTGAAAAATTCTGTTTGGTCTTGGAATCTACATAGTCTTGAAAACTAGTGAATACTTCTCTCTAGGTCAATGGAGTCAGTAACATTATACTCTAGCAAGAATGAATGCTTTAATAACAGCTATTAAAAAGCTTTATATGAAACAAAAGACAGACAGAAAATACATAATGTAGCAAATAAATTCAAGTATTTTTAATAGATTCAGTTTCTATAAAATAAACTGCTTATCTTCTCTCTCTTCCTCCTTCCTTCTCCTTTGCCCTCTTTCTCCTTCCAACTCCCCGGATACCTAGTTTCCCATCTATGATCCAAATGGCTATTATTTACAGACATTTTATCATGCTATATTTTAGTGTAATTTTGCAATCAGCTTTATGGTACAACCTATGTTAAAATTTGAGTTTGCTACAGATGTTTAGTTTCACTTTTAGTCAGGAAAATGCTAATACTTTAAGTTGGGGAGTATGGGCACTAGACAGGGAGGAGAGAATGTGGCTGGATAGAAAAATAAGACATAATTCAAACTTAGATAATAGGAAGGAAATGACAGGTCATTGGTTTTCCAGTGCTCTTGAGCCAAATCTCTGGATTGGGCCAATGATATATCCTCTGATGCAGTAAGAGAACTTCCAATTAGCTATTTGACCCAGAATTACCACCATTTGGAATTGAAACTGGAGAAGACAATGACCAACAAAAGCTGCTACCCCCAAGAAATTTAATCATGCAGCAGGATTCTAGATATCTGGTGTAGGGTAGTGTAGGCTCTTCCTGGTCATTTCAGTATCAGGAAATAACGAAACACAATATTTTGTATAATTAAATATATGAATTTCTCCTATTTTGTTATAAGAGGACTTTGTCACATTATGTGACATGTGTCCATGCCAATAATACAGCTCTTATTTTATAATAATTATTTGAATTCAATAGACATTTATATTCATAAACACAATCAGTTGCCATGTTAATGTATATGTGTGTGTGTGTGTGTGTGTGTGTGTGTGTGTGTGTCTATGAGTAACTGTTATTCTTTTCTGTTTGGCAGTTAAGTTATAGGAGTCTTTATAACTGTTGAAAATTTCCATCCTCTTCAGAGCTTCAGGTGGAAGTAAAGAAATTAATATGCTTCCCTGCGATTTTCTTCCATATTTTTGTTTGTTGTTTTCTATAGTGCTGAGAAATGAACCTAGGCAGGACCTCATACAGATTAGGCCCTTCCATATTTAATGCTACCTAAATAAAATTCCACTCATAAATGTATTCATTTAATGTATGGTTCCTTTGTCTTTCAAGAAAATTTAAACATATCAATAATATGTCCTAAAACTATTCACTTCTTAAATAAAAGGAAATAGTATAATATTTTTGGTTGGATACTTAAATGGATCTTTAATCACCTTTTACATTTCTTTGTCATATTAGTTCATTAGTTTTTCTACTCCAGATTAGTATTGTTCATTTTTATATTCTTAGATTTTGACACATTGTGTCATAGTTTTCAAAATTTATTGGAATAATTTGTCTATAATATTATATTTAAATTTTTTTGTTACTGTCTCATTTTTTTTGTAACTGTCTTGATCTGTCATTTGATTTTTTAAAGTTTACCTATCTTTTTAATCTTCTTAAAAAGCCAAAGTAATGGCTCTCTAACATAAATTATTTTAATTAAATCTATGGTATCTGCATACATACATGCCTAGTCAACTAAATAATGATTTGATTGAATAAAATTTCTGTTTAATAACATCTATTTTAAAATCTCAGAAATTATTATATAGTTTTCTAATGTTTATAACTGAAATTCTATGGTTGCTTTATGAGATATGAGGGTGTTTTCTCCCTCTGGAAGCTTTTAAAGGTTTTTTATACTTTTATTTCAAAAGATGAATATTTGTTTTTTTCTTTCAATATTCTTGTTTAGCAAGTTAGTGAGCCATGCTGATGTGGAAAAATTGCTCTTTCACATCTGTATTTAGCAGGTTTGTTACCAGAACCATGCTTTCTCTGAAGTTGAGTTTCTTCCAGTTGTTAGTAATACCTGTTCACTCAACTATGTTATAATTTTCTCCATTGCCCCTGAGGTAACAGGTTTCTACATTCTTCCTAATTCTGCCTTCTTTTGGAAATTATTTGCTCTGTGTATTTTCCAGACAGCTGCTTTTGTTTGTACAGTTGAACTGTTTCCAGTTATGATAATGATTTGGTTTAAATATTGTTTTCTTTCTTTTCAGTGAAATTTGTGAAGGAGAATAATTGGTATCATAAGTGATATCCTTAAGATTGATATGCAAATGAGTTCTCATTGATTTGTAAGATTTTTTAAAAAATATTAAGGATATTGATTCTTTACTCACTTTTAAATTTCTTATTTAAATTTTTGATAGTATTTTTGTTGTCAACAAATATTGCTTAAGTAATTATGCTTATTATTTTTAAGTAAATATTAGCTTATTATTTATATAAAGAATCAGTAGCTTGGGATTTACTAAATTTGTGCATTTTTATGTATGAATAAAGTTTTTCAGCAGTTTTAACCAATTCTGTAAAAGCAGTAGCTATTATCTTGATAATTTAATAAGGGAAACTAAATATTTTTACATATAATTCTTTTGTTTTTAAGCTGATAGAGACCATTAATATAATGTGATAAACTCAGGGTTTTTATTTGTTTTATTTTAAAGAATTCTACCTTTTTCATATTATATAGACATTTTATATACCAGTTTTATAAATATTATAAAATGTTTCAAAATTTGTTTGGCAGGAGATTTAAAGTTTCATTGTATATGTGTACATGTGCATGCTTGCACACACACACACACACACACACACATCATCTGCTAAGCTATTATCATTTTCTTCACTTACAAAAAAGAAAATGCTTTTTAATAACATGGAATATACTTTGTTTATATTTCTAATAATGAATTTTTTTCCTAAAGAATTTATTCAATATAAATTTTATTACCTATTATTGTATACCTCTCCTACTGAATGCCACAAATTACCCTAGGCTCTAAGGTTAATGGAAAGATTAAAGACTCATTTCTAAAAGGAACTTAACAGACAGAATGGTACATCAGGCAAATGTGAAAGAGGCATGTGTAGTCTGGAAGATTATAGTGAATCATCAACAGTTATGTATTCCTAATATCTAGATGTTGTGCTGAATTTATTGTACCTGAGTATGCCACACTATGGCTTTCTCAAAAGAACATGGACATATGAGACTATAAGAGGAAAGTTCATTGCATGGAGTTCATTCATAAAAAGAAGAAAAAGTCAACAAATAAACCACTAACATTACAGCTCAAAGCCCTAGAAAAAGAGGAACAAAACAACACCAAAAGAAGTAGAAGAGAGGAAATAATTAAAGTCAGGGCAGAAATCACTGAAAATGAAACAAAAGAAACAATTCAAAAAAGTGACAAAACAAAAAGTTGGTTCTTTAAATAAATAAATAAAATTGACAAACTCTTAGCCACCCCAATGAAAAGAAGGAGAGAGAAAACTCAAATTACTAAAATTCATGATGAAAAAGGAAACATCACAACATACACTATTGAAATACAGAAGACAATTAGATACTATTTTGAAAATTTATACTCCAGTAAAATAGAAAACTTCAAAAGACACTAACAAATTTCTAGAGGCATATGATCAACCCAAATTGAGTCAAGAGGATATACACAATTTAAATAGATCAATTTCAAAGAAGGAAATAAAAGACTACCAACCAATAAAAGCCCGGGACCAGACAGATTCACAACTGAGTTCTACAAGGAAGAATTAATATCAATACTTCTCAAATTATACCATGAAATAGAAAAGGGGGGAACCCTTCCAAACTCATTCTATCAAGCAAGTATCATCTTGATTAAAAAAAAAAAACAGGCTGAGACACATCAAAGAAAGAAAAGTTTAGACAAATATACCTGATGAACATTGAGGCAAAACTTCTCAATAAAATTCTGGCAAATCTCATACAGAAAAATATTTAAAAAATAGTGCACCATGATCAAGAGGGGTTTATCCTAGGGATGCAAGGTTGGTTCAGCATATGGAAATCAACATAATTCATCACTTCAGTAGACTTAAAGATAAGAATTATATAATTATATCAAGTGATGCAGAGAAAGCATTTGACAAAATACAGCACTGTTTCATGTTCAAAACACTAGGAAAACTAGGGATAGTAGGAACATGCCTCAACATTTTAAAAGCTACCTATGCTAAAACCAAGGCCAACATTTTTTTAAATGGAGAAAAATTGAAAGTATTCCCACTAAAAACTGGAACAAGGCAGGAATGCCCTCTTTCACCACTTTATGCAACATAGTCCTTGAAATTCTAGCCAGAGCAGTTAGAGAGATGAAAGAAATTAAAGGGTTATAAATAGAAAAAGAAGAACTCAAACTATTATGATTTGCAGACAATATGATTATATACTTAGTGGATCAAAAAAACTCCCAAAGAAAACTTCTAGAATTAACAAATGAATTCAACAAAGTAGCAGAATATACAATCAATATCCATAAATCAAATGCATTTCTATACATCAGTACAGAATCCTCTGAAAAAGAAATTAGGAAAATTACACCATTCATAATAGCTTAAACAAATACTTGGGAATCACCTTAACAAAAGAGGTGAAAGACCGCTACAATGAAAACCACAGAACACTAAAGAAAGAAATTAAAGAAGACCTTAGAAGATGGAAAGAATTCCCATGCTCTTGGATAAGCAAAATTAATATTGTCAAAATGGCCATATTACCCAAAACACTATACAGATTCATTGCAATTCCAATTAAGTACCCAATGTTATTTCTTATAGAAATAGAAAAAGCAATCATGGAATTCATTTGGAAAAATAAGAGACCCAGAATAGCCAAAGCAGTGCTTAGCAAGAAAAGTGAAGCAGGAAACATCACAATACCACAACTTAATCTGTACTACAAAGGTACAGTAACAAAAACGTCATGTTATTGGCACCAAAATAGACTTGTAGACCAATGGTGCTGAATAGAAAACACAGAGACAAATCCACAGAAATACAGTTATCTCATACTACACAAAGAAGCTGAAAACATACATTCAAGAAACGATAGCCTCTTCAACAAATGGTGCTGAGAGAACTGAAAATCCATATGTAGCAAAATGAAATTAAAACTCTATCTCTCACTATGCACAAAACTCAAAACAAAGTGGATAAAGAACCAAAGAATTAGAACAGAGACCCTGCACTTAATAGAGAAAAAAATCAGGATGGATTTGAACAAAAAAGCTCTTCTCAGCAAAAGAAACAACGAATGAGGTGAAGAGAAAGCCTACATTTTGTGAGGAAATTTTTGCCACATGCACATCAGATAGAGCACTAATCTCCAGAATATATAAAAATCTCAAAAAACTTAACACCAAAAAAAAAAAATCAAAACTACTCTAAGATTTTATCTCTTGCCGGTCAGAATGGCAGTTATAAAGAATACAAACAACAATAAGTATTGGCGAGAATGTTGGGGAAAAGGCACACTAATACATTGCTGGTGGGCCTGTAAATTGGTGCAACCACGCTGGAAAGCAGTATGAATATTCCTTGGAAAACTGGGAATGTAACCACCATTTGACCCAGCTATCCCACTCCTTGGTCTATACCCAAAGGACTTAAAATCAGCATATTATAGTAAAGCAGCCACATCAATGTTTATAGAAGCTCAATTTACAATAGCTAAACTGTGGAATCAACCTAGATGCCCTTCAACAGATGAATGGATAAAGAAACTGTGTTATATATACGAATATTTCTCAGCATCAAAAGAGAATAAAATTATGGCATTTGCCTGTAAATGAATGGAGTTTAAGAACATCAGGCTAAGTGAAGTAAGCCAATCCCAACAAACCCAAGGTCAGATGTTCTTTCTGGTTAGTGGATGCTGATCCCTGATTGGAGGGTGGGGGGCAGGGATCATGAGAAAAATGGAGGAATTTTGTTTGGGCAAGGGGGCGGGAAGGGAGGAGGAATGGTATGGGGGCAGGAGAGATGGTGAAATGTGATGTACATTATTATCCTATGTACATGTATGTCTCCACATATGGTACGACACTACATCAGGTGCAATAGAGAAATGTAAAGTTGTGCTTCAATTGTGTACAATAAATCAAAATGCATTCTGCTGTCTTATAAATCTAATTAAAATAAATAAATACAATTTTAAAAACAGTAAAGATACCATATTTTGTGTTTATTATGGAAAAAATGTTAAATATAGGTGACTTTAGAAAGACTGTTGTGTCCACATAGCCTTCCAGACTAGATATAGATCCTACTAGTAGGAGACGACAGAATAGGGGAGAATTAAAGTGGATCAGCTGAGATTTCTGAAAAGTCTTGTTTTCTCAATTATTAAAATCTCTGTCCCAAGTAGAATAATTTAAAGGGATTATAAGTAGGACCCCTGACCTAGAAAATAGGGGTATAGAAACTACCATTTCTTTATTGCTTAATTTTTATCAGGACATGCACTAGGAGGCTTATCTTACAGGACTTCATTTGACTCTACTAAATACGTATACATAACATTTGCTGAGGAGGAACCAGAGAAGGAGACATTTAATACAATATATAGTTCTATCCTAGAAGTGTTAGAATGCCTTAGTCTTTGTTCTTTTTATTACATTTCATAGCCTAATAAATTTATTTTTAATGATTAGTGTATTTTCCAAAATTGGTATTATTAACTTGTGCAATTCCTCTGAAAGTTAGGAAGGCATACTTCTATCACTCTCTTATATTGACTTGAAAGTTACTGGTAGATAGAGGTTTTATTTATCTATTGATTAGAAAGACACTGCTGTGTCTTTCTAATATGTTCTTCTCCAAAGGGAAAAAAAAATTCTAAGATTTCTGTTAAAAATCCTGTTGTGTCAAAAGAACATTAGAAATGCATACCACAGAGTTTTTGTACTTTGATCTTCTTTTTATAATATGAGAAAAAATAACATTATAGGCAGAAAAAGTTTCGATGTTATATTTTCAAAAGAGTGCAAACTTTTTTAAAGTCTATTTTTGGCAATCTTTGCCAAATCTCATAATCTTGGAAATGCAGCCATAGGTTTTAAAGTGTCGTTTTCCTTTTTTTGGTAACAGGGATTGAACTCAGGGGCATTTAACCACTGGGCCACATCCCCAGTCCCTTTTTAAGATTTATTTTTATTTTATTTTGAACAAGATGTTGGTTGCTTAGGGCCTTGCTAAATTACTGAAGCTGACCTTGAACTTTTGATACTTCTGCCTCAGCTCCCTGAGCTACTGGGATTATAGGCTTGTGCAACCACACCCAGCTTACAGTCTATCACTTTATTTGAACCAGAAATAAAACAGAATTTTTTTGATAGCTAGACAGGGAGTTTTTATTTGTTACTTAGAGATGTTCCAATGTCATCCACATTCTCAAATTTCATAAATAATTCAGAGATTTCATAGAAATTCTCTATAACTTTTTGGGAAAACTCAAAACTGGCTTATGTGTGGAGTTGGAAAAATTTCTACCTATGTATTCAAACTTCCTGTTAGAAAAGGGTTAGAATTAGTTCCTTATTTAAAATAAGAAAGTACAAATCAGAGTGAAATCAATTGTCTTCCTTTTAGTACAAGAATAGTTTTTATTTTGAAAAATTAAATAATAATCTCAGTAATTTGTTTGAATTCATATTCATATTTCATCAATTTCAGAATACAATAGATTTACAGTATTTTGTTTAAGTATAAATCAGGATTATATTTGGCTGAACCTAGTGGAGACATACTCCTCTTCCAAAGTATCTGTAACAACATATAGGTCTATTGTCTTTTTTTGTAAAATAAGTTGTATTTTACCAGTACAGGGCTTCTACAGTCACTCTGTAATATCACCATTGCTTCATGTCCTGCCTTTCATCTCCACCATCTTTAATCCTGACTACAAAGTTTTGTATCCTGATTTCAAATGGCCAACCCAGCCCTAAACATCATGTCTGCTTTCCAGGTAGGAAGAAGAAAAAGAAGAAAAAGGAACAAAGTTATTTTTTTTGACTAAGGCAAGTCTTCTTTTAAAGGCAGTCACCGAAAAATCCCTTTTTATAATTCCTACGAGGATTAATGATCAGAATTTATCAAAAGGTCATTCCCCTCTTTGGAAATACAGCATTTTATCTGGACATTTTGCTACCTCCAAGAAGTTACAGTTCTAGCAAAATAGAGTAAGTCTTGTTGTTGTACATTTGCTTTTATTTTTATTATTGTACATGTGGTAATCTGAAATTTGGCTCAACCTAGATTTTGCATGAAAAAGGAATTACTTTACCCTTTGTTTAAAAATAAATAGATTTTTTGACTGATAAAACACAAGAATAAAATTTTGATTCAACCTAGACTCACAGTAGGAAGAACTTGATGAATACCAATAGACATTATATCCATATAATGTTCTCCAAAACTGTTTTAAAATTAGTTTTAGAGTTGTTATAAAATTAGTTTTATAAATTATGTGATGTTTTAATTTATTTCAGTTGAATATGTTTGGGAGAATTTAGAAAAAAAAATTAAAAATGTAAGGATCTTGTGAATGTTAATTTTAAGCAATATAATTATCAGAAAGTTGTACCTAGTAATTTAAAAGATATATTTTCTGAAATATTTTTGCAGCTGAAATTGTACATGACTTTCATACTTTTCTGGTTAAAATTGACTCACTGAATATGAAAATCGGAATTGATATTTTTGGTTCATTTTTCAGAACTGTAAATATTTCATAGATCCTCCTGATGAGGTCAGCCATCATTCATATTATTTTAAGATCAAATACATTTTTATATATACAAATACCAAGAGAATTTGTCCTCAGCACATTTTCTATATCATACCTACTCAAAACATATCATCAGTCTAAAGATAATGGCACCAGATGAAATTTAAAATCAATATGAAGAAATAGTGAGTAATGGAAATGATGCATATGCTAACAATGTTGAAAGAAAATAATTTTCTTAATTAAAAAAAGATTTGTCTCTCTCAGCTAAATAGGGTACTGAATTGAGATATTATTCTAGGATTGGAATTATGTAGCAAACAAAATAAAATTTCCTATGTTATTAAAGTTTTTTTCACTCTGATTCTTTCAGAATGCCCTATAGGGCTTATTTAGAATTATGAAGATGAGGCAACAGGCTGTCTGCAAGTTTTCCAAATTTTCATCTTAGCAGAGTCTCATCTGTCTGGAGACCAAGACTTTAACTCATATAAACAGTGATGTGGTAGCAGTTGCTTCCAAGAGAATGGATAGCAATAAATTGAAGGCATCAGTTTCTGGCCACTAGCTTTTGTCTTGCTAAATTTCCATGGAGAAAATTCCTTCATGTTTACTTGGTGTTTGCACCAGAGCACTGTTTACTGTAAGAACAGAATATTAGCTTTTCTTCTTTGACATATTTTACTTGATGCCTCCTTTACTCCCACAAATGAAAGAGTATGAAGTAAACTGGACTTAGAATCATGAAAATCAGAGAATATTTTATTAATAACTGATGATAATAAATATACATGTTTGTGAAGAACAGTGTGATGTTTAAGCATGTGTATGTGTGTGTGTGTGTGTGTGTGTGTGTGTGTGTGTGTTATACAATGATCAAATAAAGGTGATTAGCTTATGAGTCAACTCAAAAACCTGTTATTTCTTTGTAGTGAAAATATTGAAGATCATCTTTGAAAGAACAATCAAGGCTTGCCTCTAGTTGCCTGAGGTCATTCATAGAGAATGGGACACGTACCCAGATAATGCCCTCAGGTCCAGCAACCTCTCTTAAAGGGGCCATGGTTTGTGGGACTAGGAAGCGGGACCTAGTTTGGGGGGGACTAATGGTGTAAGCGGGAGCAGGGGGAGCCAACAGGGGAGTTCAGTAGGAATGGGGTTCATCTGCTGGATCGAAAGGAGGGTCAGTAGGGTTATTAAGGTAAGAGCATACGTCGGGCTAAGAGTGAAGAAGAGAAAAAGCCTCAACATAGGGGATCTCCTTCCACTTTTTCGAGCGCTCAAAGAAGTTAAACAGATCTCTGAGAATTGGGGGATCTAGGGATCCTCCTGGTGGCCATTGACTTTGATTATCCAATTTATAGTAAGGCCAATCTTGTGTGCAGAATTTCATGAGAGTCTTGGGATTAATATCAGCAGTGAGGGATAGCTGATCCAGATTAGCCAGGAGGCATTTTAAGGGGGAGTCTGCAGGAAGGGAAGAAGAGGCCCCCATAATGGTCCCTAAGAAGGAAGTGGGAAGGTGGGAAGGTTTCGGACTGGAACAGAATTGCATGAGACTCCTCATAGGCGCCCCCGCAAGGGGAGCTCAACCAATATGACTCAGGAGAGTCGGGGCCGCGAGAATGGTCGAGTTGTCACCTGAGAGTCCAGCCGGCAGGCCCAGAATGGCCAGAAGTCATGGGCCACCTGGCACCAGGCTTTTCGGTTTATTTAGGCCAGGAGAGGGACAAGGGTGGTTAGAGAGAGAGAGGAGGGGGTAGTGCCTGTTCTTCCACCCCTCAGTACCTCCTGCTTGTGAAGGTCGTGGTGGGGTGCATTCTCTCCTCCAGATTGGGTGTCAGAGGTTTGCCAAATGATCACAGTCAAAGCCCCTGCATAGCCCATCTGAAGTTGGATACCCGATAGGCGAATTCACCTACTGAAGAGCCGATGTTGGTATACGGAAATCAATAAATGTTATTCACCACATTAATAGACTTAAAGATAAGAACCATATGATCATCTCGATAGATGCAGAAAAAGCATTTGACAAAGTACAGCATCCCTTTATGTTCAAAACATTAGAAAAACTAGGGATAACAGGAACTTACCTCGACATTGTAAAAGCGATCTATGCTAAGCCTCAGGCTAGCATCATTCTGAATGGAGAAAAATTGAAAGCATTCCCTCTAAAATCTGGAACAAGACAGGGATGCCCCCTATCACCACTTCTATTCAATATAGTTCTCGAAACACTGGCCAGAGCAATTAGACAGACGAAAGAAATTAAAGGCATAAAAATAGGAAAAGAAGAACTTAAATTATCACTATTTGCAGATGACATGATTCTATACCTAGAAGACCCAAAAGGGTCTACAAAAAAACTACTAGAACTAATAAATGAATTCAGCAAAGTGGCAGGATATAAAATCAACACATATAAATCAAAGGCATTTCTGTATATCAGCGACAAAACTTCTGAAATGGAAATGAGGAAAAACACTCCATTCACAATATCCTCAAAAAAAATAAAATACTTGGGAATCAACCTAACAAAAGAGGTGAAAGACCTATACAATGAAAACTACAGAACCCTAAAGAAAGAAATAGAAGAGGATCTTAGAAGATGGAAAAATATACCTTGTTTATGGATAGGCAGAACTAACATCATCGAAATGGCGATATTACCAAAAGTTCTCTATAGGTTCAATGCAATGCCAATCAAAATCCCAATGGCATTTCTTGTAGAAATAGATAAAGCAATCATGAAATTCACATGGAAAAATGAAAGACCCAGAATAGCAAAATCAATTCTAAGCAGGAAGTGTGAATCAGGTGGTATAGCGATACCAGATTTCAAACTGTATTACAGAGCAATAGTAATAAAAACAGCATGGTACTGGTACCAGAACAGGTGGGTGGACCAATGGTACAGTATAGAGGACACAGAGACTAATCCACAAAGCTACAACTATCTTATATTTGATAAAGGAGCTAAAAACATGCAATGGAGAAAGGATAGCATCTTCAACAAATGGTGTTGGGAAAACTGGAAATCCATATGCAACAAAATGAAACTGAATCCCCTACTCTCGCCATGCACAAAAGTCAACTCAAAGTGGATAAAGGAGCTAGATATCAAATCAGAGACTCTCCGTCTGGTAGAAGAAAAAGTTGGCTCCGATCTACAGATTGTGGGGACGGGCTCAAAATTCCTTAACAGGACACCCATAGCACAAGAGTTAATAACAAGAATCAACAAATGGGACTTTCTTAAACTGAAAAGTTTTTTCTCAACAAGAGAAACAATAAGAGAGGTAAACAGGGAGCCCACATCATGGGAACAAATTTTTACTCCTCACACTTCAGATAGAGCCCTAATATCCAGAGTATACAAAGAACTCAAAAAATTAGACAATAAGAAAACAAACAACCCAATCAACAAATGGGCCAAGGACATGAACAAACACTTCACAGAGGAGGACACACAATCAATCAACAAGTACATGAAAAAATGCTCACCATCTCTAGCAGTCAAGGAAATGCAAATCAAAACCACCCTAAGATACCACCTCACCCCAGTAAGATTGGCAGCCATGACGAAGTCAAACAACAACGAGTGCCGGCAAGGATATGGGGAAAAGGGTACTCTTGTACACTGCTGGTGGGACTGCAAATGGGTGCGGCCAATTTGGAAAGCAGTATGGAGATTCCTGGGAAAGCTGGGAATGGAACCACCATTTGACCCAGCTATTGCCCTTCTCGGACTATTTCCTGAAAACCTTAAAAGAGCACACTACAGGGATACTGCCACATCGATGTTCATAGCAGCACAATTCACAATTGCTAGACTGTGGAATCAACCCAGATGCCCTTCAATAGATGAATGGATAAAAAAATGTGGCATTTATACACCATGGAGTATTATGCAGCACTAAAAAATGACAAAATCACGGAATTTGCAGGGAAATGGATGGCACTAGAGCAGATTATGCTTAGTGAAGCTAGCCAATCCCTAAAAAACAAATACCAAATGTCTTCTTTGATATAATGAGAGCAACTAAGAACAGAACAGGGAGGAAGAGCAGGAAGAAAAGTTTAACATTAAACAGAGACATGAGGCAGGAGGGAAAGGGAGAAAAAAAAGGAAATCACATGGAAATGGAGGGAGACCCTCATTGTTATACAAAATTATATATAAGAGGTTATGAGGGGAATGGGATAACAAACATGGAGGGAAATGAATTACAGTAGATGGGGTAGAGAGAGAAGATGGGAGGGGAGGGGAGGGGGGATAGTAGAGGATAGGAAAGGTAGCAGAATACAACAGTCACTAATATGGCATTATGTAAAAATGTGATGTGTAACCAATGTGATTCTGCAATCTGTATTTGGGGTAAAATGGGAGTTCATAACCCACTTGATTCTAACGTATGAAATATGATTTGTCAAGAGCTTTGTAATGTTGTGAACAACCAATAAATAAAAAAAAAAAAAGAGCCGATGTTGTGAGCAGTGCTCGAAATAGTGGACGAGGATGGCAAACCTTGAGATAGGGGGCCCTCAAGCAGCGAGGAACTCCCCTTTCCCAGGTTTCGGCACCAACAATCTTTTCTTGCTATCTTGAAATATCAGAATTATTATTATTATTAGTTATAGTGATCCTAATAAATAACAGAACATTAGAACTTAGTCTTCCTAACTGTAACTTGTACTTGTTGTCCATCCTCTCCCGAGCCTCCTCTTCCTTCTCTTTCCCAGATTCTGATGACCAGTATTCTATTCTCAACTTCTCTGAAATTTTCTTTTTTGAGATTCACAAGTGATATTTCTCTTTATATTCCTGGAAATTTAACTTTATGGCAGTAAATATTTACTAAATCCTTTTCAGAAAATTTTGGTAAAGTTTTTACTTGTTAATTAATGATTGTAGAGGTTATGATAATGGCAGTTTAGAAAATCCCTTATATGTTATACTTTAATGTGAACAATCTGTAAATAAAATAAAGAAAGAATTTCTGATTATGATAAAGTTAAAATAAAAAAATAAGAATTAATTTAATCATGGAGGTGGAATACTTATCAATTAGTATAAACCATTGCTGAAAAAAAAATTTAAAGAACTAAATGAATGGAAAGACTTTCTGTGTTAATGAATTTGAAGGTTTAATACCATTAGAATGACAAGTGTTCTCAAATTGACTTGGATAGAATGTAATGCCTATCAAAATTCCAACTTCTTTTTTTAAACTATAAATGATCTAGTTTATCTTAAAATTAAACAAAATTTTAAGAATTCCGAATATCAGAAATAATCTTGAGATAGAACTTAAAAATACACTTCTCCAAAGAACACATACATTTACCCAATAAATGTATGTTTTTAGACACCACAAGTAGTCATTAAAGAAATGAAAATCATAACCAAAAATGAAACTAGTTCACACTCATTAGGTTATCTTTAAAAGAAAAGAAAATAATAAAAGTTGGTAAGCATGCAGGGAAGTTGAAATTCTCATGAAATGGCAATAGGATTGAACATCAGTGTGACCACTTTAGAAAATAGTTTGTTTCTCAAAATGTTTAATATAGAATTAATATATGACACAGTTGTTCTATTCTTGCATAGGTATGAAAACTAACTGAAAACCAGTGTTCAGACATTTGTATATTAATGTTCATAGCACATTCATAATCGACCAAATGATGTAACCAATTTAAATGTTCATTTGATAAATATATAATGGAATATCATTCATAAAAAGGAACAAAATCCTGATACATGCTACAATACGAATGTATTTTTACTTTTCTTTTTTGTGTGGGCCTGGAAATTTACTGCTGTACAACTGAGCTAAACCCCAGATCAACATAGGAAAACGAAAATTAGTACTGAGAAGTGGGTTTGTTGCTGTAACTAAACTGTCCATGTGGTTCAGAAGCTTTTAGAGCTTTTTGGAATTTGTAAGAGAAATTTTGAAAAGTTTAAGGATGAATCTGGCTTCAGAAGAGAAGAAAAGGCCAATTTCTAGCTAAGAAGTTGTCTTCATTTGCCTGTGTACTGAGATTTTCTGTGAGTCTGAATTTAAAGGTGATGAACTAATTAATCCAGGAGAAGAAATTTTAAGGCAGCATTGCCTTCAGGTGGTGGCATGGGTATTGCCGGCAGCTTTTAGTCAAGTTTATTGTGATAATCAGGAGCAGAATGCAAGCACAAAGACTTGAAAAACACGCAATTTGGCCAAGAAATTGCAAGTAAAATTTGGACTAAGGAAGGTGTGGTTGTTAAAGGAATTACAGCCCTTAAAAAAAATACTAAAGGCTTTACCCAGAGACAATAGGAAAGATGGTTTGGGGTTATCTCTGGAATTGTCAAGATCATACCCATCCTAGGCTCAAGGGTGTAAAAGTAAAATTTCCTTTGACAAGAGACCAGTGGGACATCCTGCTGGCACAGGGGTCACTGGGAAGTTATTTTACCATGCTCAATTGTCCAGAAACTCAGAGGATGATTAACCATGGGCCCTATAGGCTTGGATATGTCTTGAGATGGTGGCAGACCTTGGAATCAACCACATGGTGCTGGTTCTATAAAATTGCAGCATGTAGGGTTTAGGGGCAAATGGAGGTTCCCACTGAGATTTTAAAGGAGGGCCTGGGAGTCCACCAGGCGAAGTGCAGCAGCAAGGTTGGAGTCCCTGCACACAGCTCCAGAGAGGGAAATGCATGTCAACAAAAGAGGGAAGCCACCCACGGCTGCAGTGGTGAACCCTGAGATTAAGAGATGTCAGTAATGTGGAATGTCTCTCAATGAAAGCTGCTGGCATTGAATAGAAATAAGGCAAGAGAGAGGTCTTGTGGGCTGAAAACAGCAAGGGCATAGGGAAAAGACTGTATAAACCCTTTGGAGAGAATATCACAATGCCATGTGCCCCAGATATTGGATGTGAAGCTAAAGAACTTGTTTGCCCTGCTGGATTTCAGTCTTGTTTTGGTCCTACCACTTTTTCCTATGCCCCCCTCTCTCTATCTTTTGGAATGGAAAAGTTTACTCTGTGCATTTACATATTGAAATTATATAACTTTCTTTTGAATTTTGCAGGGCCTCACACTGAGAGTTTGCCTTGAGTTACAAAGGAGATTTTGGACTTACACTTTTAGGTAATACTGAAACTGTTGAGACTATCAGGGCTATTGGAAATGAACCAAATATATTTTTCATTGTGATATGGATATGAGACTTTTACCAGGGCTGAAATGTTATAGTTTAGATATGAGTGTTCCCTAAATGTTTATGTATGAGATAATGCAAGAAAGTTTAGAGGTGAAATGATTAGGTTATGAGAGGTGGTAACATTTTAATCAAATCTGCTGCATTAGAAACTTGTAGGATAACCACACCAATCAACTGATTTAATCTAATCAAAGCATTAATCCCATAATAGGGGTTTACTTGGTGGTAAATGTAGGCAGGTAAGGTGTGGCTGGAGGAGGTGAGTCATTGTGGGTATATCTTTTGGGTTCATATTTTGTTCTCTCTCTCTTTTCCTGGTGGTCAAGTCCTGAGCTTCTTTCTCTACCACACTCTTCTGCCATGATTTTCTGCCTCATTTTTGGCCCTGAGCAATGGCCATCTATAACCTCCAAAACTGTGAGCCCCAAATAAACTTTTCCTCTTCTACAATAGTTTTTGTCAGGTCTTTTCATCACAGCAATGAAAAAGCCTACTAAAAGGATAGCATAATCCAAGGAATTTCTCAGGAGAAGTGAAAGGAAGGCCTATGACAGGATTCCTAAGGACACCACCAATACCACCAAATTAGATATGACAGAAGAAGAGCAGAACCCCCTACATGTTGTCATGAAAGCCATAGAAAGATAAACTTCCAAAAGATGGACCCAAGTAGTGGAAAATATACCCCACTTGCTTAAGTAAGTTTATTCCTGTTGTAAAATATTTTGATAATATTGATTCTGTTTAGGCCATTCATGCTGCTGGGAAATGAAGTAGGGTCAGCCTAAAAGAAAAATTTGACTTTCAAATTTCATTCCATTCAAAATTACTCACTACCAAATGTAACCACTAAATATGTACACACACATGCATACACACCTTTTAATTATGGTAGTATTCAAATTTCCTAGACCAGACACAATAACCAAGTAAGAAAAATAATTTTACGGAAACAATAAATTAAATTATATTCCCTTGCATTGAAAAAATAAGGGAAATTAACAAGACTGGTAATTTTGACCAAGTTTCGAGAAGATCATGTCTGATACATAAGTTTTTGTGTGTGTGGTTGTATTACTAAGCGGTAGAACCAGTATACAAACTCAGGAATTTGATTTTAGAGCCTGTGTTAATATGGTGCAGTACCACTTATGTAGATTCACAAATGGGAGGCTGTTGGAAGATTATTAACTTACTTTACTATCAGCTAAGGCTCTGTACTTCTAGGAACCAGCACCTGGCTTCACATAATTTATCAATGGGGTAAGTGAAACATTTATTCAAGTTTGAATCCCAGTCACAAAGTAGCTATTGTTAAGTGGCAAGTCATGTAGCAGTGTTAGAACTTTTGCTGGGTTTGCTGTTTCCAGTGTCAGTTTTGAAGAAGTGCGAATTATGAGCTGAATAGGCACCCTAACTGATGTCTATCCTAACATAATTTTGCAGGATTAGTCATTTTACACTTCCTAGTGAGGACAAAAGGTACAGAAGTCTGAACTACAGGTAGTCATGCTAGAAGCTTCACCTTTGTGCTGCTTTCCCATGTTTAGAGAGACAGTTACAAAGCAAACTCTCTACAGGAGGCTCTTCTTGAAAAAAAAACATTTGAAGTTATTCTAACATTATTTATTATATTGTTCTAAAATTATGTGCTCACACTTTAGAATTAGTTGGGCTGTCATGGATCTGTAATGATGTGCTAAACTCTCTGATGACAATTGTGTTTTTATCAGTTTCTCTTTTTACTTCTAATGGATTTTGCTTTATACATTTTTCATGAAATGTAATTTGTCAGCAAAAGGTTCATGATCCTTGGAGTCTTTTGTGGATCTGTATCTTTTCATCAATATAAAACTATTTTTTTATTCATCCCAATATAAGCACTGAGATTTCTCCTTTATTCTGTCTGATACTAATCTTACCACATTTATTTTCTTTTTAACATTGGTTTGGTAAATCTTTGCTTGTCCTCTTACTTTTAGCCTTTCTTTGAAATTTTGTTACCGAATGGATTCTTTTTAATGGTTTATAACTGAAAGTTGTTATTGTACTCTGTGTAATAAAGTAGCATTTAAAAGAATGACATATTTTTCACATTTGTACACAAATTTTATATTTCTTATTGTTTCTGTAATCTTGTATTATTTTTAGGCATACTTGCAGTTTATACTTAGACCTGCATTTTGCTGTAAATGTACATTTTGTTCTCAATTATTTTTTGCCAAATTACACTCTGCATTTTGACTTTTAATATTTTAAAAATGTAATCATAAATAACTCTTAATAAATATTACAATTACAGAAAATTATTTCATTGAATCTCATTTTGTTAATGAATATGTTTGATCATTTTTCTGTCTTTCTTTATTCTTTTCTTCTTGTGGTGTTGGGGATTGAATACAGGGTCCACACATGTTAGGCAAATGCATTACCACTGACACATACCAAACCCTTTTGATCTTGAGATAGGATTTAATAATTATTTACTGGCTTTCAAATTGTAATTCCCCCTAACTCAGCCTCCTGAGTTACTGGGGTTACAGGGATATGCCATTATGCCCAATTTCTTTATCTCTAAGTAAGCCTGATAATTCTTGTTAATCTAAAATGAGGTTATAAATTCAAAACTTAATTTATCACTTTTTTTAATTCAACGGATTTTAAAATCACACATAAGATAAATAACTTGAGAATTTGTCCCAAAATACTTAGTGTTTTAATTATATGGTGAATATTGGATTTTGCTTGTATTGATTTTATGTAGGTCTTCATATGACCTGTAAAAATTATATGTAATTGCTTCTGTAGTCCATGTTGATCTCAAAATGTCTTAGTTTATGCTGTTTTCACATTATAACAATTAGAACTTGCATATAGACACACACACACACACACACACATATATATATACACTGTATATTTTTTATATATTAAAATTCTATATAATTATCAAAATTTCAAATACTAACATATCTTTGACACTCTTAAACATTTCATCTGATCTCATAGATATTTAGGATTTCAGGGAAGGTTGAGACCAATTAGATTTTGATTATCTTATTAATTCCCTAAATTTTTCCTTATATTTGAAAATTCCAATTATTTTAGTTATGATCTAATCTATAATAATTCATAAATATAAGATAAAATTTCAATTTTAGGGACTATGTATCAATAAGTTTTAAAAATTACTTTAATTTTTTTTTTACTTTAGCTCCATCATTAAGTGTTATTTCACAAGTTTTATTATTCAAAGGTAGTTCATTAGAATATTTCCTCTATGCTTTAAAATTTTTCTCCTTTTTATATTATCTAACTATGGATTTCATTAGGAGTTTTATATCTCCTTCAGATCTCTTATCTTCTTTTAAATGTCTTCATTAGTTCTGCATATATGGTAATTTGATTTTTCTTAATCTTGTGATCTTTCCACATTTTAAATTGCTCCTTTTTCCTACTTGATGACACATTCTAAATTTTACTGGACACAAGGTTAATATTTTCCTGACTTCTTATTTGTATATTATTGGAGATTTATATCAAAAGGAAGCAACTCCCCAGGTTTTTAGGGTTTAAATTTTGGGTTTTTAAATGCCTGCCATTTATTATATTTTCTAAACATATCTTTAAAGAGTGAGGCAGGATTTCCACTTATTATATTTTAATTTTCTAGGATAATGGACTAACCCTGTCCAGACAAAAACTAAGGAGGATGAGAAAAATGTATTTTAAAATATTCTAAACTGCTTTGAATATAAGCTGGCAATGTATATCAAGCAAAAATGTTGATGAAGGAATATAACTAAATAGTAAGACTTAAAACATCTTCAATCCTGAAGATAATTGTGCAAAATCTGAGGGACATAAGCATATGCATGCAAAAACTCAAAAAATATTGAGAAAAGAATATAAAGCAAATGCAATTTGGGACATGAGGTAATCCATAAATAAATCTTACCTTTCTGACACACATGCAACATTAAAAAAATTGCCTTGATGCTCAGTTATAAAAGAGTTAATGAAATTTTCTGAGGAAGTAAAACTTTGAGATAGCTTGCCTATAGGTTTGTACACATGCTTATATTAACCTTTGGACAGTACAACCCCAAGCCTTGATTTTTACCAAGAATAGACCTGGGATAATAATTTTATGTTCCTTTTGGCAACAAACAGAGGTCATATCTAAAGAATTTTATCTGTATCCTAGACAACAGAAATTCCTTGAAATTATGCTTCAAATAAAACAAGAAATCATTCAGAAATCACTAATTCTCCAAACATATAAAAGCATAAATTTAAAATGCATAAATATCAATATAATTTACCAAGTCAAAAAATGTCTTAATTTGATATTGTCTTCAATGAGTATACCACTATGGATCAATATATTTGAAAATATTGAAAGAAGATTTTGAATATATGTATAGAAAAAGAAGGAAAAATTAACAGCAGCTTTTTAGAAAATGAGTTTTTAGAAAAATAAACTAGTATAGCAATTAAACATTAAATGGAGAAACTTTAGCTTCTAGTGATAATTGTCCCTATCACCTCTGAAGACTAATAGAAAACTGGACACAAATGTTTGCAGTTACTGGCTGTTGTTTTCTTAGAGACAGGAACCAAATACCATGAATTATTGGCATACTTTTCCTCAAGACAGTTTCTAGATTGAAGTCACAGAGGGTAATACAAAGAGAAAAACCACACTGTATCATTAAAGGAGATTAATTTTGGAAATC
Organism: Spermophilus citellus; assembly: GCF_964194105.1. Classification (NCBI taxonomy): domain Eukaryota; kingdom Metazoa; phylum Chordata; class Mammalia; order Rodentia; family Sciuridae; genus Spermophilus; species Spermophilus citellus. The sequence continues at coordinate 111,773,641 of NC_138186.1, read as the reverse complement.
TGTGTGACAGAGGTCACCAGAATTTGAAAGATAGAATATGAAAGAGGAGGAAATTACACAGAGGAACAGCTTCATAAATCCACAATTGGCTAACTTGGAACTTTTGGTAAACAATAATCTGGCAGTTTATTCAGTGAAATTACACAAGACCAGACTGAAAAAAATATAGATAGTGGGGAAAAATAACTACCGGGGACTTGCAAGCTAAAATATTTCTAGGACTTGCACAGGGCTGAAAGATGTACGCATTCCCACTTAGTAAAGTGGAGAGATATTGTTGTCTGATTGGCTAGTTTTGGAGACTTCTAATCTGATGTTATGCTAGTAATCATAAAGATAAGACTGCTCTCTGTAAGACCTAGTAAAGCTAAAAAAATTAAGTTGATAGAAAATCATTTATATATCGGATAAAACATACTCCATAATCAGTAATGGAAGACAACAAAATCCAGGTAGTGAAAAATATAATGATATTTAATGTTCAATATCAAATTAAAAAGTTATTAGGCATACAAAGATACAGAAAAATGTAGACTCATAAATAAGAGAAAAATAAAATTATGAGAAGAAAAAGAGATGGAGATAATAAAATTAATGTAAAATAACTTTTAAACAGTTATTCAAAATGTGCTTACAATGTAAGAAATATGCAAATATATGAAGAAAGAAAGTAGAAAATATAAGGAGAATTACCTGAGAACGAAATTTTAAAAATATTATGAAATGATGAAAAACACATTGTTCAGTTTTCTCAGAAAATGAGAGAAGTCATAAGAAAAGATCATGAAGACATTGAAATATAAATTATCCAAACTGAAAAATGGAGAGATCAAAAGAGACTGAAAAAGAAATTAACAGAACTTCAGACATTTATTGGAATATGTTAAACAATACAGAGTAGATGTTATTGAGATCCAGAAAAGGATGTGTGCAGAAGATATATTTGAAGATATCATAGCTGAAATTTGAAGTGAACTGTGGATCACAGATCTAAGAAGTTCAGTGACACTCAAAAAGAATGAATATAATGAATTGCACACTATCACAGACAACAAATGTACTATGATTACATGGCTGAAATGCAATCATAAAGAGAAATACTGCAGGCCATCAGAGGAAAGATGCATTATGATAATTGTCTTCATTATTTTTTAAACTGGAGTTGTATGTGACAGCAGAAACTGAGATTAAAATCTTACACTTAAAGATGAACACATCTTTCTCTCTGCTAGACCTTCGTGATAGTGGTTTCTGCTAATCTGGTTAAAAGCTGAGTTGAGTTTGGAGTTTGCTGTTTCTTCAGTGCACCAGAGACTCCAAATCCTTCCAGTGCTGTCTTTGTTCATGGTGGGGCCAAATTTGCAGAAGGCTTTTTTTAATGTCTGCTCCCTGCTCAGCTTCCTGCCTCTTGCTTGTGCTGCTACACAGAAGCAGCTCTCCAGTCCTAATCTACTGTTCATCTTTACTTGATTCTTGGCATGACAGGTTCGGGAAAGTCATTGTCATTTTTCGAGTTCTGATTGTCTCCCTCTTAGGCAGGTACTGTGTACCAGTGTGTATTGAGCATGTGACTCACATGTTTTTTAACTGTCATCTACCACCTATTTCTGTCCCTAGCTGAAGGAATATATATATAATTTTTTTTTCTGTTTTGCTTCTCCAACTCAACTGGACATTTATCCATCCTCTCGGATTAGTTGTTAGTTTTTATTCATATTTCTAATTAATTATTTGTCTTAGACCTGAATTTATTGATATGTTTAGTACAAGTTGTTGTTTTGCAGTATATACAATGTTTTCCTTATAAATGTGAAACTTTTTATAATTGTTCATAAATCTAAAGAGACACAGGAAACTGAATGTCATCCTAGTTTTTAGGCAATATTAGCTATTGTTTTAGGCATTAAAATTAGGATTACTTACTTGTTATTGCATTATGAATGTCCTCGGCATTGAGTGGCTGAATACGATGAGCACATAATATTAACAGCTTTTTGAGTCAGAACTCTGAATGTAATCAAGGTGAGTCCCTCTGACTCAGGTTCTTAGACAATCTTGTGAAGTGACAGAGGGGCCTGTGATCTCAACTGCCACCTCAACAAGATCAATAACGTGGCTGTGAGAGGAATTTCTTATTTCTTTTTGAACTAGGATTCTTTATTTCTCACTGTCAAAGAAAGTGAGAAAGAAGGACAGGGGTGGGAAGGAGACGTGAGAAAGAGAAGGAAGGGTAGATGAAGAAAGAAGAAGAGAACCTACTTACACTGTAGCAAGGCTCTTATTAAACCTATTAAGTTTGAAGTGCTATCTCATCACCTTGTTTCACCCTGTAAGGTACATCATTAGGCATAGTACCAAATCAAGAGGATGATAGCTATTATGAAAAATCATATGGAGGTTCCTTAAAAATTTAAAAATGTACTACTATATTATTCAGCAATCCCATTAATATGCATTTAGTTCCAGAAAATGAAATCAGTGTCTAGAAGAGACAATTGTCCTCCCATGTTCATTGCAGCACTATTCATAATACCCAAGAAATGGAAACAAGCTTAGTGTTCATCCATAAATGAATGAGCAAAGACAACATGGCAAATAAACACAGCAGAATACTATGTAGCCATTAAAATAGTGAAATTCTGTCATTAAGACAATGTGTTTGACACTGGAGATCATTATGGTTAGTGAAATAAGCCAGGAGCAGAACAACATGTACAGTGATATGGATTATAAAAGAGATGATCTCATAGAAGTTGAGAGGATAATTGTGGTCACCAGAAACTGAGAAGTACAGGTGGAAGAAGGGATGGGGAAAGAATCATCCATGAGTGCTAGGTTAAATTAAGAAAAAGAAGTTTGGGTGACTATAGGTAATAATAAAGGACTATATTACAAGAAGCTAGAAGAAGGTAATTTGAAAGTTTTAACCATAAAGACATGATAATGTTTGAGGAAATAGGTTTAAATTGGTTTAAATATTACATAATATATCAATATCAATGTAATTGCAAAAGATCAATTAGACTGATAAATCCATAGCTGTATTTACTAATAATAAAAAAGAAAACAAAAGAAATGAATGAATCCTGGAGTGGTTATTTATGCCTATAATCCCAGCAGCTCTGGAGGCTGAGGCAGGAGAATTGAGTGTTTGAAGTCAGCTTCAGCAATGGCAAGGTGCTAAGAAACTCAGTGAGACCCTGTCTCTAAATAAAATAAAAAATAGGGCTAGGGATGGGCTCAGTGATTGAGTGCCCCTGAGTTCAATGATATTGTGAACAAAGGTGGAGTTATATATACAAATCCTATGCACATCCTAAAGGGACAGTATTTAACTTTATGCCTATAAATATCACATCTTAAAAGAAATGTACACATGTCTCCAAATGCACAAATTATAAAACTAACCACACACACACACACACACACACACACACACACACACACAAAATGCTTAAGGCAAACCATTCTTGTGGGTTCTGTAGTGACTTCTGCTTTCTCCTTCTCTGATATTAATTTGTTTCCTTTTTTCCTCAATCCCTTGGTTAGAGTTTAATACATTGTACTAATATTCTCCAAGCAAGATGTTTTGATTCCACTGACTTTCTTTGTTCACTGTCAATTTTCTTTTATTGATTTTTATTTTTATCATTAATTGCTTCCTTCTATTAGTCTCAGATCTAATTTGTTTCTCTATTTTAATTCCCTACAGTGGACAGTGAGCAGCTGGCTCCTGGCTCCCTCTTTGGAGTTACTGCTCTCGTTATTTCTCTTCTCAGGAACTGATCTGAAGGGCACATTCACATTAGGCCATGCTCTTTGGCAAAAAGAACAGGACACCTGGTGGGAACATGAAAGTCTTTTAAAGCATCTGCTTTATCACTGCTCACATTTCAGTGTCCAAAGTAAATGGGAAGGCCAAGCTCTACGTTAATAAAATGAGGAAATATATACCTCCTATCGGAGATGCTGCAAGTCTCACAGCTGTACATGTAAAATCCTTTAAAGGAAAGGGAAAGAATGTGGTCTTATAGCAATAAAACCTCTGATGATGACAAAATTTTTTTACAATGGCTTTCATCATTTCAAAAGCACAATTACAGAATCAATGGGAGTATTTAAGTGCTCTTTTTTCATCTTTTCTGCACATTTTGTCACTGTTGTCTATTATCTTCTATTTGAAACTTTTTGTTTGGGTTTTTCTGGTTTTCTAATTCTTTGCAATCATAGTAGTTCTCCAACATATTCATAACTCTCTGAAGTTTGAGCTCTATTTTCTCCCTTGGATGTGCTTATTTTCTTACATTCCACATGTAGAATTTCTATTATTACTTTTCTCTGTGATTTAGAAAAAATAAATAGATTTTCTACTCATAAAAGTAATGCATATTGAATACAGAATTCTGAAAAATTAAGAAAGTACAGTAATCTTCACATCAGCAAAACACACATGCACACAAACAAGAATTCTTTGTCTTCCTATACAAGAATCTTCATTTTATACACAGTATACAGGGTTAAGCTGGGCTTTTGTTTTGTTTTTGTTTTGTAACAGGGATTGAACTCAGGGGAACTCAACCACTGAGCCACATCCCCAGCCCTATATTTGTATTTTATTTAAAGACAGGTTTTCACTGAGTAGCTTAGCACCTTGCTGCTGTTGGGGCTGACTTTGAACTTGTGATCCTCCTGTCTCAGACTCCCAAATCACTGGGATAACAGGTGTGCACCACTGAGCTCTGCTCTATATATAGGTTTTAATTAAAAATAGCATACCCGTGTAATTTGATTGATTTTTATGTTCATTTAAAAAAATTTCATGGTTAGCTGTGCTGTTTTTTTCTTCTTGTACCTGAAAAACTTATACCCATAAAGAGTTTTTTTTTAAAATTTTATTATAAAACTCATAAACTCATTAGAAATATTCAAAGAACACTAACATGCTTAAAATATCAGTAGTCTAAATTTCAGGAAAAATTGACAGAGTAAGCCTGAATTTCAGGAACTTCCTCCACTAATGAAACATAAGAAAAAGTGATACAAATCATTTCTAACAGTAGTCATTAAAAAACAAAACCTCTAATTTTATGTTATGACTTCAAAAACATAAAACCTAACAGACCTGTTCCTTCTTCCCTTCCATGATTTTCCAGTGAAATGAGCTATACCAACAGCATCATAGGGATTTTTCTCCAATGGAATGATAAAAAAATTAACTGAAGTCAATGAACACATCTAAAGAACAGAAAGACAAAAAGACTTTAGAGAATCTAAGATGGAAAAAGCCAGTAAAGTGTGCCATAGTCCGGAGATCTTCATTAAATTGAAGGAAGGAGCTAAAGCCCATAGTTATGGGTTATGGGGCATGGCCTTCTTTGAGTGAGGAATAGTCTGGTATAGATTATTAAATAAAAATCTTAGAAGCATGAACAAAGACCAGATATCCAAAGGATACATGATTTGTTACATAATACACTGCTGCAACTACATGAAAGCCTGAATACTATGATGGACAAAAGTGTGAATAATTCAAATAGGAGAAGGGATATTCAAAGAAATAATTGCCAAAAATTTCCCAAATTTCATGAAACACAGCACCTTGCAACTGTGAGATATTAAATGAACACCAAGCAGAGAAAGAAACCTGTATAATATGGCAAAATCCCATAAACGCAAGGACAAACCAGAAAAAGAGATAAGATTTTACAAAATATATACCTGGAAAGGCAAATAAATACAATTTAATCAATTCTTAAAAATCACACACACACACACACACACACACACACACGACAAAATACTTGAATAGATATGCATGGTGGGATGATTCCATTCCTATGGACCCAAGGTGAGGCAGAACATCATGGCAGAAGGGTGTGGTAGAGAAGCCCTGCTCATCTCATGGAAGCCAGGAAGGTAGCAGAGAGAGGGAGAAGAAGGGGCCTCAGGAAAGATGCCCCTTCCAGGATGTTCTCCCAGGACCCACCTCCTCCAACTTTCCTCACCTGCCTATAGTTCTCTCTCAGTTCATTCAAACTCAGGTGCACTAATTGGGTTACAGTTTTCAGAATCTAATGATTTTACTAACAAATATCCCTGTTTTAACACAGGAACTGGGAGGACACCTCATCCAAATTATAACATTCTGCTCCTGGCTCCAAAAGTTCATGTCCATATCACAAAGCAAAATGCATTCAGTTTATCTCCAAGAGTCTCTATAGACTTAACGGTTCCAGCATGGCTAATAATCAAGTCCAAAATTTCATCTGAGACTGTGAACATCTGTAAAACTCAAAAGTAAGTTACATGTATCCAATATACAATGGACAGAGTAACATTCCCATTACGAAAGGGAGTATAGGGGCTTAAAAAGAAGGGATATATATATAACACACACATATATGTATATATTTCATATATAAACATATATGAAATATATATATTTCCTTTTAGAACTTAAAAACTAATTCAGTTTTCTAATGGAAGTCAGCATTAAATTTTACTTTTGCTTTATAGCATGTAATGTTCCTTTTGCATTTTGACTGATTTTATGACTTTTTTTCTAATTCTTTTTGTTTTAACAATTTAATGAGTGTTCATACAATTTTCTTTTTGTTTATTCTGTTTATCCTAGTGTGGAAAAAAAGTTCTGGCAAGTTATTTTTACATTAAAGCCAGCTTTTTGTTTTAATTTGTCAATTTTTGTATCTTCTATTTCTAAACAACAGTCATGATTTTCTTAAAACATATTTTTTTAATACATAGACATCCTTATTTGCTAATTCCATGATTTACTTATAAAATTTATCTATTTTAAACTGATTTTTCCTCTAATTAAGGTCATATCTCTCCTGCTTCTTTTTATGTTCAGTGATTAGTTTCCGGACATTATGAATTTTATATAATTCAGTGCTGGATAGGTTTTCCTTTCAAAAATATTGTATACCTTTTTTCTGCATTGTTTGTCAGTTTTATCCTGTTCTAATTTTTTTTTAAAGTTTTCTTAATGTATGTCTTGGAGTAATCTCCAATAGCCATACTATTATTGTGTGTCCCTTTTGGGGATATCGGTTGGATATCCAGATTGTCCCCAATTGTTTTGCAGTGGTGTTTCCAGGCCTTGAAAGCCCTCTAGCTTTGACAAGCTCTTCCAAATGCTCATCTTTTGACTCCTCAGTTGTACTTTGACCTTCCTCATAGACTTTCTTTTTATGTGTATATAGTTTACCCTTCACTAGTAGTCTTGATAGAGACCATAAGCAAATTTCTGAGGTTGCATTTCTTTACCTCCCTGCTATTCAGTACTGTGCCACAAAGATTGTGTACATATAACCTCTTTGAGCTTTTATTTCAGTTGCCTCAACTTAGACTAGAATTTGCTGCTAGTATTATTCCCCTACAGCCTGGATTTTTATTCAAAAAAAGGACTAGGAATTAAGGGATCACCTTGTTTCTTTCTCTTCTCAAGAAACATGGTTGTGTACTACCTGTTGTTTGTTCTCTGAGAACAACTAATACACATATTTTTTTCTAGAGTGTAATTTTTAAAGTGAGAAGACACTTTCAGTCCCAGTTATTTCATTTTAACTATACATAAAATCTATTCTATCATTTCTATTAAAATGGCTTTTTTTACTATAAAGGAATATTTATATGTAAAGGACAGAAACATTGCTTTGAACATTTTGAACAAATGTCTTTTAAAATTCAAATAGTTTAATAAAATGTTAAGTTACTCACTATACTTTATTATCACTATTACTGTTACTCTGTATAATAATAAATGCAATGACACTGTATTGAACATGGCCTACCTGATTCTTATGCTATAATTGGTACATTTTTTAATTCAGTGGTTTTATCTGCTGCCTCCGGAGTTTTGAGGAATTCCCATTTCCTAGCCTAATGTTCTGTGTTTAGAGGATCCACTGGGGAATGTAGATTATTTGCTTGCTTGCATTGATAGGAAATGTTCATAGTTCTTTACTCATATGCATTATATATTATAAAATTATTCAAAAGATTTTTGCTTGTTAAAGGCACCCTTTCCTGTTTTCTAACACAGTATATGTAAAAACTCATTTTTATGTCCTTCTAGCAAGAGGAATTTTAGAGGTAATTTAAAATCTTGGGCTCTTATCGCTATCCTGAAATAAAAGCCTTCAACAGATTTATTAACTGATAAAATCAGCAAAAACCTATAAAATATAAGATTAAAATTAGTATTAACACTATGTAACAATCTAAATCTATATTAGTATTCAGAATTTATATTATTTGTCACATAAAGAATAGTTTAAACTTTGCAGTTTATAGAGAAAAGTACAGTCTTGGTAGCAATGGAAAGGATGCAGTTTAAAATAATTCTAAAAATATCTATATTTCTATTCAGCTAGCAAAACAAAATAAAATGCAAATACCACATATTCACATTTCAGGGACATGTAAGTTATGTGCCTCTTATGACACTTCAAATTTGATATGCTTTTCTTCCCAGAGTTATATTTGATAATAAAAGACAGAGCCAACAAAGCTATCTATATGCTTTAAAACTACATTATCCCTTTAGGAATATTATCCCAGAAAATTTTATCTCAAAAAAATTGTAAAGCAATTTAAGCAAATCTCTATGGTGTCACTGCTATAAAATAGTCACAGATTAACTAAACACCCAATAGTCAAATTATTTCTAGGTAATGTGCACCCTCTAACAAAAAAGGAAATATTTATAGGAAATGCTAATTAATCTGAGACATGAGGCATTATGGACCCAATGACTTTAAATCCTGGATATTGCAATATCTACATTATGTATTGGAGACAATCAAATAATCCATAATCAGTATTCAAAAGGCTTATCAATTTGCATAATTTCCTAATTTTAAAGCTTAACATCATTTTCTTCTAATTTTAATATATAGTACTTTGCATGCAAAAATTGAAACATCCTTTTTAACGTATTCATATTTTTTTCATATTATCATACACACATTTTAAACAAAATAACATGGATAATTTTGTTAACATTTCCATTTTTTAATTTTATAATTTTGAAAATAAAGAACATCTTCAGATAAAGACAACAAGTATATGAAATTTCATGGAAGAGAATAGATTGAAGGTATAAATCTGAGCTGCTGTATAAAAGAATCACTGAGGTGTTTCAGAGACAATAGACTTTCTCTTGCAATTACCATCATTTTCCCCAGTTTCTGATTATTTGCAAAACAATAACCATTTGGGCAGTGGTTAATTGTTTCTCCTCAAACATTTGACACATTCTTCATTACTTTTAGTGGATGTGAGTCTTTTACTAAACCACAATTATAATTAAGACTGATGAAATCATTAGGCTTGTTGTAAACATTCAGTTTATCCAAATAGAGTTTGGCAACATTTTAAAGGTCTTCTGTCAGGTTCATTCAATGTTTAATTATTTGTTGTTGATGTTGAATTCCAGCATGATTGTTGTCATTTGTCATTGTGTTCTATTGGAGTAAGTCCACTAAATTTATATATAATATTTCTGACCAACCTTTACTTAAAATAATAGCAAATACTACTTTTTAAACTTGTTACTTCATTGCTTTTCCCAATATTAATTGTAGGGGATGTAAGGAAGTGTCATGATTCTGTTCACTTACTGATTAAATAAGTAAATACTTAGCATATGGCATGGCCAAGACTAATGGGACAAATGTTAAAATTAAGCATTGTTCCTAACTTCAAGGATCTTATATTCTAATGTGGTAATATTGTCATATATGCAAAGTGCTATGAAAGACCTAGAGAATTCTACCTACATCCCAATCAAGTAAAGAATAGTTTACTTGTTTTGTTTCTTAGACTTTTTTGTAGGTATGCTGTATGAAGAGATCAGGTGTTTTTTTAAATGCAATTAAATGCATTTGGAAGATTAACTTACATCTAGTCTGATTTCTTTTTCGTTTGAATTTTTAAGGATTCCATATGGAATATGGAAACTTGCTATGCAATAATCCTTCTTTCTTAAAAATGTATAGTAAGCAAATTGTCACAGCTTTTTGTATAGAGGTTGTTCCCCTTAAATATGTTAAGACAGGCAGACTAGTGGTTTTATGTCTGCCATACAGTATCTGACACAGAAATACTGAAAGGCTTTTATTCTGTTTGTTTGAAGTAAAATGTTAAGATGATGGTAAACATACTAACAGACATCCTGCTGTATCAAAGCTTGGGAGTAATTGTTCAATGTGGCTGGACACCAGCATCCTCAGCCAATGCTGGGATCCTTAAATTTCATAAAAGGAATTATGACCTTAGATGACATTCATTGGTTCCATTACAGTTAGTGTGTTATCAGTTTTAAAAGTGAAATTAAAGACAATTTTAAATAATTTAAAATCTCTTTTAAGGATTAATTCTTCCAAACTACTCCATGGTTGAAATAATTTTAGTATTACAATTGCTGGAGACTTTCTTCAAAGGTCCTTTTTGGGAAGATGAAAGTATTTTTGTAATTAAATTTATGGGGACAGATTAAAGTATGAGTACTTTGTGTAATTTATTAGCATTTATTTATTTTTGAACATGATAGCAATACAATTTAACCTTTTGTTGATTAGGTAAGACACTGATCAGGTAAACAGACCAATATATAGTGTTCAGTATATATTTGTGAAGCAACTCAATAAATTTTATTTTTAAAAAATGTATTTATTCTATGTATGTAGATTTGCTTCTTATTTTTTCATTTAACTTTATATTCTGATTGTTTTGCCTTGTTTTAAAATGTTAAATATTTTAATGGATGAAACATTAATGTATTCCTTCAGTGATTACTAAAGTTAAGCTTCAAACTATTGGATATAATAAATGAATGAAAATCTTTCTAAATTAATTTGTGTATTAGAATAAATTCAACAAAATAAAATTGGATGGATCAGAGGGCATAAACATTTTATCGTCACTTTTTTCCCTAAATCCAAATATAATAATTATTGCTCAATATCTACCTTTTTTTAAAAAGTAAAAATTAAATTGTGTGTAAATTAATAGACAAAAGAAATTTGTTTTATAATTTCTCCATTAAATAATAAAATAATAATACAATATCACAATATAAGTAAAAATTTTACTAAATTTTTTTAAGCAATCATTATAAGCAATAATGTCTGAGTACAACTTAGTATGCTCTATAAAATGTTATCAGTAATTATTTTTATAAGAATATATTTCAGAAAAGAAATTGAACTACACATAAAATTAATAATATTATTGTTCAATAATCTTTAAAATGTATGATTATATCATGAAGTCATCTTTTTCTACACATTGCATTGGTTAGTGTTTCCTAGAGAAAGAATATAATGTGAGTTGAAGAATGAATAAAAATGATAAAATATACTATCTAGAAAATTTCCCTGACAATGTTGAAAATTATTTGATTCCTGTAAAAAGAAAATATTTGTAGATAAGATATATCATCAAAAATGTGGCTAAGAACAACTAAATTGTTTCCATGTTCCTTCTACAATTGTTTCTGTATTTCTTGCAATTGAAAAAAAGCTGAGATTTTTCTTTTTTCACAGATATCAGTAGTTTTGGGTATCTTTACCTTTCTTTTAATTTTTAAGGCAACACTGAAAAGTATCTATGTGAAAGAGCTAATTTCCCGGCTGATGGCCTGATTCATTATGATTTCTTCCTCCGAAGGCTCTTTTTCTAACTTTTCTCCGATCCATTAAATTAGCAACTTATTACTTGTCCTTGTTCAATGTTGGTACCAGACAAAAAGTTCAAAGGGCTGCCTGAGATCTTCATTCCTACTCCTTTTATACACAATTCCTTCTTTGTAGGGAACCTGTTTCTTTAGATACTTTCAATTCTCCATTCCAAAACAATATCCCAGTATGACTGTAAATATTAAATGATTTTCCTCTTCCAATATTTACCATTTTCATTTTTATCCAACTTCTGGGTAAGATGTTCTTTTGCTTAAAAGAAAGAAAAAGTATTTATAAAATATTTGTTTAGGTGTAAAGTATTTATTGATCTTAAAATCATAAGACTTAACTTTCCTTAACTCCTCCATAAGCCACGATGAAGAAGTCAAGTTTCTTCAGCTGGGAGTTTAAGTCTGGTTAGTCTCACATCAGTTCACAGAGGAAGAGAATGCCCTTAGGTCTGTAAGGAACATTTCATATTATGCACAATGTATGACAGGAACCTAAGTGACACATAAATGTGGACAAAAGGATATCCATGAATATAATATTATTTTTGTGATTTTGGTTTATCAGAGAAGCCATGCATTCTGGTTGGGGTAAACATAATTCTAGAAAGGTATTTTTGTAAATGAAAAAAGACAATGTAAGTTTTTTTTTTTTTTTAAAGATTTAAAATACTAGCTTTAGTTATATTCTTTTAGAACAGGAGATGAAATCTAAAATTAAAAAAATTCTTGGAGCTGGGGTTATGGCTCAGTGGTAGAGCGCTCGTCTTCCAAGTGCAAGGTCCTGGGTTCGATCCTCAGCACCACATATAAATAAATAAAATAAAGTTATTAAAAAAAAATTCTTAACTTCATATAATTTTTCATCAAAACAGTATTATTTTGTACTTTTTCTGCAGCTTTCCTTTAAAGTGGGAGGAGCTTTCACAGTTTCAACCAATACAATGTGGCAGGTTTAATGCTGTATAACTTCTCATAGAAGGTCATGCAACCTCCACTTGCCTCCTTGAGCTTGTCACTCAGCGAGAAGCCAGCTGCCAGGAGCACAGCCTGTTCCCTTGAGGTATCTTGCCAGTCACAGAGTAGCTAAGCACAGCCTGCCAGCTTTCTTCCTCTAGTCATGTGAGTGAAGCCCTCTTGGAGTGTTCTGACTAGCCTGTCCCCTAGCTAACTGCCACCAAATGATCCCATTTCCTGACATAGGGAACACAAGTATTGCTCAGCAGAGCCTTGTTAAAACTGATGACCCAAAGAATCTGTGAGATATATTAGAATGACTGTTCCGAGCTCTTAAGTGTCAAATAGCTTTTAACACAGCAATATACAACTGAAGCAGCTTTCAAAATAAACCCTCAATATACTTAAAGAGCTGTGATGCAAAAACCTTAGAAACCAAAGCAAGGAGTGTAATATAAACAATGTGAAGCAGGCCTACACAGTGTGTGCCCAGAACAAAAGAAAAGCCAAGGCCCTGAGAATATATTTTAATGTATTCCACATGATGGAAATGCTAGATAACTTTAGCAAGAATAGAAGGTGGTATTTTCATCTTGTGTATTTATGAAGTTATTGTAATCTGCCACTTTCCTGAACTAATTCACCTTATATCATTTATCTAATGGAAATTGACTGTCTTGTTTTCTTAATGAGACAGAAACTATTGTTTCTTTCTATATTCTTCTGAAGTAAAAAAGAAACTAAATATACATACATAATAATATTATCTATATCAACAACATGCACTATTAAATAATTATGAACATTTGAATATTGGTCTTTTATATAATATTTAGAAAACTAAGCCATATATTAAGCATGGAAAGGTTCATTACAGTTCACTGAAGTTACAAAATAAAATGCAAATGCAGTAAAATTTACTGGTTTGAAAGTGTTATTTTGGAAGGATGTTTGATCTTAGAGTCAGAGGATTTTAGCACAACAGAGGAATAAAGTAATGCCCAAGATAGAAACATGAAAAACAAAATATTAGGTAGGCAAGTATTTAAGAAGTTATGTAATTTGGAATTTAAATATACAATGTAAAATTGTCAATAAATGGAATGATTCAGAACCATACAATAAAGTTCTTTGGGAACTTGGATGCAAGATGCAGATACAAAGGTATTGGCATAGTCATTTTCTTGATGAAAACTATTGAAAAATCCACCATCTGTAACATGCCATTTAAGTCTTGTTATTGTGCATCTCCTGCGTTCCTCCCAAGAATCATCTGAAATCAATCTGTGTTTAAAAGTTACCCTCCAGTAAGCCTGAATTGCTTGTAGTTCCTTAGAAGCACCATAGGTTTTTGTTTGCTGTTTGTTTTTTTTTTTTGTTTTGTTTTATGCCAGATGCTTTATCAATTTGTTTTTGACTTATTTGGCTGTGTCCCCTGGGACTGTTGGCCTTCTGACAAGGACTCTTTCTTATGTAATTATGCCTTATAGTCAGTGATACAGAATTCTGTAAATTACTAAATTAGCAAATAAATGCTGAGTGTATACCCGAATTTGTTTATCTGTCACCAGTTGTTGGACATTTGGTCCATTTGCATTTATTGGCTAGTATGAATGCATCTACTGTGACATCTGTAGATAGATGATTTCATTTCCCTTGGCAAAAGACTAGGACTGGGATTGCTATATTTTTGTATAGATGTGTCTGACTTCATAAGAAACCACTAATCTATTCTCCGAGGATTCTGTGACCTTTTGCATTCCTTACAGTAACTAATAAGAACTCCAAAACCTCTTCTCCAACACTTGATATTGTTGATCTTTTAAATTTGGCCATTCTAATGGCTGTAATGTGTCATCTTATTGTGAATTCAAATTATTTTTCCCTAATGATTAGTGATACTGAGTACCTTTTAATGTACTTATTTCCCATCGGCTTCTATGGTAAAATATCTGTTCATGTCTTTTTTTTTTTGAATTTTGTTTTTAAAAATCAAATTGATTTCCTTCTTAACCATGTGGTGGGACACTATCATACAACATGAGAATTAGATAATTGAAAAAACCCAGACACATACATAAGATATGATTTACAGAAAAGGGAAGATTGTAATGACAGAAATCACATCAGTGATTGCCTGGGGCCAGATTTTTACAAGAGGGTGAAAAATTCAGCACAAAACTGTGTTGGGTTGACAGAAATCTTCCATTTCATGAATGTTCTGAATGGTTCACTACAAAAACTGAACCAGTTTTAGTATTTTTATTAGCATATTATAGTTGTACATGATATTGGAGTTCATTGTGACATAACCATGAAAGCACAGAATACAATTTGCTCCACTTCAGTCCCCACTAGTCCCCCTTTGCCTTCATTCCTCCCTTCCTTTCTTTCCTTTTCCTCTTCTCTACTGGTCTTCCTTCTATTTATTTGTGTGCTTTTGTAAATTAGTGATTTATAGATAAAAATGAAGGTAGAATACATTGTGGTATGTTCACATATGTATAAAGCACAGTTTGGTCAATTACATTCCACAATTCCTCTCTTATTTCTCCCCCACCCCAATCCCCTTTCTCATTTCTACTAATCTTTAAATAATGACCTAAACTTTAAATAATGCTAAATTGTCCACAGCATAGATTGAGAAGGGACATTTCCAAAATACATAAATAAATAAATAAAATAAAGCAATTATCACCTTGATACTAAAATCTGACAAAGATTATATATAAAAACATTAGAACTAAACCTCACTTATTTATATAACTGACAAATTTCTAAAATAGAATACACACAAATGGAATGGAGCATGGTCTTGAAATAATCATAAACAGTCTTGGCAAAATCATGGTTTGGTAATGATGGACCATACATATGGCAGTGGTTCCACAGAAGATGATTGTGCTGAAAAATTCTATTGCCTACTGATGTCATAACTTCTTAACATGAGGTATTTGTCAGGTATTTGTGGAGACGCTGATATAGAGAAACCTACTGTACTTCCAGTAGTATAAAATACAGCACACACAGTTATACACAATACATAACACTTGATACTAATTATAATAAACTGTTATTGGTCTATTACATATGTATTTTCTATATTTATTATCCCATTAGTTCATACATACTCCTTCTAGTTTTTTTAAAATAGCTTACTGTAAAACATTATGCCAATTTATGCCCTCAGCAGCTTCCCATATCTAGTATTTACTGCATGTCTTGATTGCCTCAAGAGGCCACATGGAGTGGTTGGTCCATACCATCTAAGTATGTTCTATGGCACAGTAATGAAATTGTCTGGTGACTCATTTCACAGAACTAATTCTTGTCAAGAGATGCCTGATTGTATCATGATTGTGCGGAACTGGGACCAGGAAAGTTGGGATGAGTCATTATTTGGAAACCTAAGGATATGATTCATTTTTAGTCAATAAGTTTTAAAAAATGAATTTTTAGCTATAAATATTGTGAAGTATTAGATAATATTAAAAGTAAAACTAACTTGAAGTAGTACTATAAAAATTTAAAAATATTGCACAAATAATGAATTTTTATTTTTAATCAATATCTATATTGGAAAGCAACTAAATAAAAAATGTTTAGGGACCAAATAAAACAAGAAAATGAGTCACAAATTGGAAAAATTGGGAAAAGAGTTAGGGTATTGGCAAATAGAGATATAGGGATTAATTATTAGACAAATTCCACAAATATTCTCAGAGTGTTATTGTCACCATGTACTTATTTCTGACTAAATAGATTCTATAGAAAGCCCATCTCTTCACAGGGAACTTAGGTCAAACATAAGCTAGGTAAAGGGCACTGAGTGGTACTCATAAATACCTCAGGGATAGGAATATGCTTCTTCCTATAGTTTTTTTTTTTTTAATTTGGACATTGATGGACTTTATTTTATTCATATATTTACATGTGGTGCTGAGAATCCGACCCAGTGCCTCACACATGCTAGGCAAGTGCTCTACCATTGAGCCACAACCCCAGATCCAATCCCATTATGTTTTCAAATTATTTAGAATTACTTCTGAAATACTTCACAAAAGTTTAAATGGATAGAAATGTTTTGTTTTAATTTTTTTTCAAGCCACTCATATTTATAGAAATAAGTAGTCACAATTGAAATGAGACTGGATTTAAAATTATTCTTCTTCATTTTTATACTGGAAATATTGAAAAGCTTGTTTGCATAAACAAGTGCCAGGGATGTGAGGAATAAGGCCACACGGGTATTTGAAGTTCTAAGTCACATTAGAAAAAGTCAGAGTGATTTTTCATCAAAATTAATTTTAAAACTGACTCAAATCTTACATCAATTTTATATAAGCGATGTCATTTGTTTCTCACAAAGAAATTTATTGCTAATCATCACAGGCATGTGATCCCTGAAACTATTACACAATGTTTTGCCAAGATATATTGCATGCATGTAAATTGTGTTTCTAAGTAATTTTAGAAACATCTTATTTTATCCAATATCACCATAAAACGTTAAAATAATTAAAATATTATTAATTTTCAGCATAAGTTACTTTTTGATAAAAATTACTTTATCATATTACCTATTTTAAATATATTTTTGTCAGAATTTTGTAACTATACATTTAGTTCATTAAATATACATGAAATAATGTAAATAACCAGTCCTGGTCAAATCTATCACCCCATGATTCTATTCAGAATATATGTCTGATTTTATTTCTCTATTCAAATAAGCATGTTAATATTCATCCCAGTCACAGTCCACCTAACGCTGGGACTCTCAGGGTAAAGATTTGAGAGCTGAAGTTGCTTCTACCTTAATTGTTTCTTAGGATGCTTTTTTATTTCTTGCATGAAATGACTTAGTTTTAGTTGTCATTCATTCTTTGACAAGAGGGAAATGGAAAAGGTAAAGTTGTTAGAATACTCCTCTGATAAACACCCAGATGTTTTCATACCTGGAGGCAATGTCATGTGCTACATTATATTCTGTATTAAGTGCTGGCTAGTTAGGAAAGTCCACAAGAGGAGACACAGGAGACTCGGGAGAGCAGTTTGTTATACTCACAAGTTCTGGAAACAGGCAGCATGACACCCCATGTAGCGCTACATGGGAAAGTGCCAGCATCAGTCAGGGGGCAGAAGAGGACAGAGCATGGGTGACCCTTTATGGGAGTTTCCACAAGATGGGCAAAATAGGGCATGGTGAACAATTTAGAACTGGCTAGTTGGTATCATTCTAGCAGGCAAGCAGTACAGGTAACCCTTGTCTGGTACCTGTCTCTGGGAAGATAAAGTCAGAGAAATATTGCCTCCTGTAGGGTAGAAACAGAGTAAGTAGGATCCACAATTGTCAGTGTGCATATCAAAGGAGTGCCAGAGTGCAGCATTTGCTAACACTAACAATGTGCCAGTCTTCAGTGGGCAGTGTTTCCTCAGCCAGAAGGTTTCTTAAGATGTTAAAATATCATGGTATCATGGTATCCAGAAAATAAAAACATAAGACAAATGCATTAATCCAAGGTTTAGGGATGTAAGAATAATGCCATTATTTTGTGGAGGTATAGGAAGGAGACTTGCATGAAGTTAGATGGAAAAAATAATAGGCATTTGTAATTTCAAGAATTCTTGTGACTTTGTCAAGTATATCACTTTTAGAAAGGAATATGTGGGTACGTTGGGAATTGGTGAGGTGATTGACTAAACCCTCCCTTAATGATATACTCCTTTGGAATTCAGATGTAAAGCCAGGTATATAAACCTCTTAATTTAAAGAATGCTAATTTGAAAAACCATAAATACCACCAGTTTTGGGTGGATTTAATATAGTAGCTAATAATATGTAGATAGTCTGCTTTATTACTCCAAAATCCACACCGTCTACCATTACTTTTCACTCATTAGATCCATCAGTGAGGGGATGAATTTAGAGTAATTTAGAATTGCCATTATAAATTCTATAGAGGATTAGTCGTGATCAACTAAATTTTTACTAAAACAAATCATTGATGACATTTTTCATGTCCTATCTACATTGTTGACTTTGTTGCAACATGGATATGTTTATATTAATCATTTTATTAAAAATAATCTCATGCCTTTGAAAGTATACAATATAATTTCCTTTATCACTTTCTAAAAAAAACATTTCCCTAGGGTTGTATAACTGGTCTCAACTTTGTTTCACAGTAAGAGCTTAGTCATATACTCATCGTTTCTACTCTTATTTTCTATAATTGCATCATTTAGGTCGCACTCATTACCACTTTCACCCAACAGTGAGTCATGTGCCCTAGGACATTTACATGGATTTCCAAAATCATTTCATTAATAAACCAATAAATTAACATAATTTTAGCAAAACTTTGTATTTAATGAATATTATTAAACTTTTCCAGATTCCTGTTTAAATTTTTCTTGGAAAGAATATGAATTAGCAGTTTCAGAAAACATACATGTTACCTTTATCCAGAAAGCAAAGCGTATACAGGCATTACTTACCAGGCTAACATTAAATGATTTGTATCAACATCAGAATCTCAGAATACAAAAAATAATAATTATCATTATCTTATTTATTTTAATTATAAAATAAACTCACTAATTCAGACAGTAATTTTGGTACTTATTTTTGAAATATCTAAAAGTCTTTATATTTAACAATGTCATCATTCTTAATGACCTCAATTAACATTGTGGTTTTCTCCACCATTTAAACATTTCTTTGATATGTATTATTTTATATTTTAAGACATAATAATAACTTTGATTATCTTTTGCTTACATGTTATTTTTAATAGTTTGGTACTAATTGCATTTATTTCTATTTAGAAAAAAAATCACAAAACTTTTATGCAAAACTTAATTTAGAATAATTAAAGCATCACTCTGTTGAAGACATAGGCTCATATAATTTTTATTATATTTATTTGATTGTTTTTTGTTTATAAATTCTATTTTATACTTTTGAGAATATGTTTCTAAATTATTAATGAACTTCAAATGTATGCATAGGGTTTTTTTTTTTCTTCTAACATATTTTCCAAGGTTTTCATTTTGAATTCTTTTTGAATAGCTTTCTCTTTTGAGTGATCTTATTTCCATTGAATAATTGAATCATATTTATGAGCTTCTGTTTTTATAACCTGTCTTTTGGAATAACCACTGGATAACCTTTTAATTGGCCAGTCATAATATACTTAATTATTACTGTAAAATTGCTGACCTGTATATATTGTATTTGGAAAGACAATTCCTTGTTAGTTTGATATTTCTTCTGTAATAAATTCTAGAAATTCATTATCACAATAAACAGGGTGATTACTCTTCAAATTTGCTTGGGTGAAAGAAGAGCAACATATTCATTTTTACAATCTTCTCCACACCTTATTCTTTGTCCAGAAATGTGAATATTACTCCATGTCTCTGACATGGTTGATCCAGACTGCCTGTGCTAATAATGACCTGGTAATTTATGACTGCTGTCTCAAAGCCAGGAGACTATAATTCTATTTCACTAGCTCTTCTATGTAGTTCAAGGAGACAACAATGCCAGGAGTTAAGAAGAAAAAAGAAACTTCTCTGATCCTATGGCCAAAACAGCTATCATTTTTCTTGTTATCTGAGCTCTTCATCTGGAAATTAAGATAAAATTTTGAAAATAAAATGTCCAATCTATTATGAGATTTTGAAGCAGATAGATTTTTGGTTAAGCTTTCTTGTAAAATTCCTTTGCAAGTGTTTTCTGAACAGATGTATAAGTGTACCTCAACTTATTCAAATTTATCATTGCAATAAACTAAGACACATGAAAAAACTACCTAGACTCAGTCACTTTTTAAGAGCCAGAAGAGTCATGTCAAATTTAGACAGTAAACCTGTATTTAGCAGTGGCGATCTCTGCATAGAATTCAGACCCCAAAGAGCAATATTAAAAGATATCTCATTTTAAGTCAATGAAAATAAAACAATAATTATCTAATTCCCGAGAATTGGTGTTGGTGGTGGTGCTGAGCTGGAGTTGTGGCTCAGTGGTAGAGTGCTTGCCTAGCATGTGTGTGGCACTGGCTTTGATCCTCAGGACTCCTTAAAAATACATAAACCAAATAAAGGCATTCTGGCCATCTACAACTAAAAAAAAAAAAAAATCTAATTCTCAATCCTAGATTTTATTATTTTCTTTCTGTATTGATATGCTTTTTAATTTTGGATAAATATTCTAAACTAAAATTAAAAGAAGGAAAACAAAAGGTTTAACATTTCCTCATTGCCTTTGGTGTGTGTGTTTTCTTGGTAACTTAGGGGAAAACGCTGTGAGATTCTACAAATGTTGACTTTGCGACGCACACTGTCATGTTTTGTCTCAGGTAAGATTACATTTATATTGGATGATTTGATCTATTGCTTCTCTTTTCCCACCTTAATAGCCATTATTTTTGTCCTGTTTGCCCTTCGCTTTCTTCAGCAAAATCCAATCCTCACCTTTCTGAACGGAGCCAGAAACTGCTGATGATCTTTTCAACATTAATCTCCCTCATGTTAATGATAACATCGTGTCCTTTCCAATTGTTCTCGACTCTCGCCTTTTTCTCTGGAAACATAGGTGACCCTACAGCATAGTCTCAACCAAAGTGTCAGTGAGTCTCTCTGGATTTCAAGTTTATTATCCTTTTTTTGGAAGTACATCTACCTCATTTTCTGACTGACATTTTGACAAACTTCTTATCACTCAGGGCTAGTTGATATTGGAAAAAAAAAACAATCTCATTTCATTCATTTATTTATTTTTGCTGTAGGCTATTGATAGCAATTGGACCTCATTGATAAATAAAAATTCGATTTTCTCTTTCAGAGACTTTGAATGAGCCACTGCATTAAAGTACATTTAGATTCTTTATAGAAATTATCTTCAGGCTTTCATTAAGTGGTATTTTGCTGGTAAAGAGCTTATTAAAATTGTCTTTTTAATGTTCTCATATTTTACTTTATTTGTTTATAATCTTACAGTGATTATTCCACAAAAGCTTTACTTAAATGAATTATCCAAATCATTGCCAACTTAATGACTTTACTTGATGAGATACCCTACCTAAATCAAGTAAAAGAAAATATTGGTCTGGGACTACTTTACTATGACTTGATAGCCAATTTTACCCTTTAATCATTTTGAACCACAAAATGTCACATAATATACATATTAATGAGACATTATTAATATTTGATTTGTGTTATGAAAATTCAGCATTTGTGAAAAATATCGTATTGTCATATTCTAAAAAATATCTTTTGAATATGTTAATTAGAAGTTAATCAGTACTTTCTTGAAACTTTTCATTTATTCATAAATATGTTGACCTACTTACAATCTGCTATTTCCTATGGGCAAGTAAAATATAGTGTTGAATATGGCATTTTCTGAAAACATACTAGTAAAGTATGTTTTCATACTTTGCAAATATGTTTCTTAAAAGGGATATTGCAGTTTCCTCATCAGTATGTGGGGGCAAAAATACTTCCTTCCTCATTGCACTGTTATATGAGCTAAAAGAAGTGTACTAATTCCTGGCAAATATGTTTTATTATTATTGTCATTGCATTTATCAGTAATAGAGTACTAAAGAATATAAATGAGGTTTTAGATGTCACAGCTTTCTTGTTTATTTAAGGATACAAACAAAAATATGAACTAATACAAATACTAACTTAATAAGTGTATGAATGTAGGGAATAAAAAGAATAAGCTCTTTTCAAATCATGATGAGATACCTGGAAAAGATGCAGACTCTCTGTAAGTGGGATCACATTTTTGCAGAAGGAAAAATACAGTACAGCACAGATAAATCTAATTTGTAAATCATAAAGAAAAAAAACAAGGAGGGGATCAATTTATGACAGAGAAAGAGAGATGTTCTTCTTCTGTTAGAATCTGGGACAGTCTTATGAAGATGTTAGCAGTTGAGCTGGCTTTATAAAATTGTCAGGTTTTAGATTTGCTTTGTGAGTTGAAGAAAAGGAACTCCAGGCAGAGGAAGCAAGGTAGCAAAGGCATATATCAAACACCACATTATATATACATTAAATAAACACATTCAGTAAGTCTATTTTAAGTTTATTTAATTCTTAAGATAAGAATCAATTGCTGGCTCCTCCAACAAAATATCATAGACTGGAATGGCTAATAAACAACAGAAATATATTTCTCACAATTCTGGAAGCCGTGAAGTTCAAGATTAAGGAATAGGCAGATTCAGCATCTCAGGAGGAAGGGACTAGGGGTCTTTCCAGTTTCTTTTCTCAGAACACTAATCCTGTTCTTGAGTGCTCAGCCCTCATTACCTAATGACTTCCCAAAGGCTCCTCTGCTAGATCATCACCATGGCTGCAAAGACTTCAGTGCATGATTTAGGGATACTCAGACATTCAGCCCTTAGCAATTTCTCTCTTCCATATAAAATAAGTTCCAATGGATCCAAGGAAATGAAATTAAATTGTTTCACTAAAAAATATTAATATGGCATCCTTATGGTTTTTTTTTTTACTTAAATTAAGTATGTGGCATTATAGTTCTTTAACTGCTATGTTGAGGAAAAAGTTTTTGTGTCTTCATAAATTTCTGAGCATCCTTCATACTATTCAGCACTATTTATAGTGTAGTCTAATGAACAATATTGAAATTAGTGCTCTCAGTCTGCGATAAGTACAAACCTTGAAGCTGAGCATGTTGAAAGCTCTATATTTAGTAACTTTATGTCAAAATTTTGGCTTTATATGTCTTTTAAATTTTCCTAAAAATTCACTTTTTACAAAAATTAAAAAAGGAAAGAAAGAAGGGTCCTAGGTAATAGTGAAGTCATTTAAGCCCAGCAGAAAAGGGCCCTGCTTGCTGAGAGAGTGAGTTTAAAAAAATCCAGCCTACATATATAGCCATGAAAAATGGGTTCATTTTTGCAATTCTTTTCCTATGGGGATATTTTCCCCTAAGTTTTCCTGAAGATGTATATTTGCATACAACTTTGAAGGAAGGGTACAACTATTGAAAACCAGAAAGTAACTTTTTAAAATGTCATATTTGTTGAAATAAAATTTGCCCTTCTTTAGATTAAAAAGAATCCCCTTTTTGTTTGCTGTAGATTAGAAATTAAAATAAAGTAAAACAAACAAAACCCCTGTGTCTTCATAACTTAAAATTTGAAAATACCACATTCATAAGTTGTTTAATGAAATCTTAATTATATACTATGAATAAATTATATTTATAATTATTATTTATACTGACTTTGCCATAAACTGACTATTGGCTGAAATTCTGACATGGAAATAGTGCCAAAAAAAGTGAAATGGGATTCAAGGAGAATCAGGGTCACTATTAACTACATGAAATTATTCTAAATTCAGTTTCACAGAGAATTCAGTAAAATAATAAAATTACAAAGACACCAGTAATTATATACTAAATTTACTTTGGAATTTCTCAGTATGTATAGCTTCTTATATTTTAAATTAACTCATAATGGAGACTAGTAATTCTTGAAAAAGCAAAAAACTTTCTCCTCGCCATCCTTGGGTGAGTTTTGAACTTGCAAGAATGAGGACAGATCCTGAAGCCATCCCAGTTGGCACTAAAGATAAAGACAACTCTATATACTCTCAATAGTCCCTCTAGCTATTTCAGAGTAGATTTTTCTTTTGTATCACAGTTTAAGGGTAAAATTAACAACTCCTTCTTCATTGGGAGTTTATAATTACGTACTAGTTTTCCTGTGAATTTTCAGAAGAAACAAAGAAGAACCCTTCAATTTATTGCCAATAATAGTTTGGATGCCAGAGTCTTATTTTTAGATACTCATGATCTGAAAATCAAGTTGCTTTTCTGTCACCTTTGAATTGAAGTAGGAGATACATTGGAAGTTTTCTGGGAAGATCAGAATTGGGGAAATTAGGAATCAAAGTGATTTGGGATATTAGTAATTAATCCTTAATTCATTGACACCCACATATAAGCTTCATTGAACTTGCAAAAAATATATGGGTCTCACTTCAGGATTCAACAACAGGCTTTCTCAGAACAATGTGCTGCCAATTAAAATGAAGTTTGATGCATTTGTATCTTCAGAAATTGCTCTCTGGGATGGAAAGTGGTTAGGTCTTCATGCACATATTAATGTCCTTGAGGCCCATGCTTCAGCTGGTTTTCTACTAGAGAATATTCTGTACCTTGATTTTAAAAAAATAATTTTTCTACAGATTATATTGGTTCAGTAACAATAAGTGTACATCTTAAGCATTATTCAAAAAAAGAAACATGTCCACATCCTGCCTGCATTTTCAAGCAGAACCTGCTTGGGGTTCCTGGGTGAAAGAAGCAGCAAAGTGGGAATGGCCTCAGTCAGAGCCTGCAGTTTAGGTCACAGGTTTCACCTAGGAATGAGTTTGAGAACCAAGGTGACTTTACCAAGACAACCGAAGGGTTTTATGTGGACAGGAATAGAGGAGAAACTTAGCAGGAAACCTCTAGAAAACATGCCTATCTCCCTGGAGCAGACAGAAAAGAGGGCTATTAGAATGAAAAAGGTTTACAGAGAAAGAAACAGCACTCATAACTAGGAGCCCTGACCTAGAATCTTCACTTAATTTGGTTCAATTTGTAAACCTTTTTCTGAATGAATTATTTTGCACTTTGATTATATCTTTAATAATCTGGAAATGTTAATATTCCTTCTTTGTGGGGGAGGACTAATGGGGACTAATCTGAGGAGTGCTTTACCATTAGGCTATATCCTCAGTCCTTTTATTTTTTACTTGAATACAGGGTCCCACTCATTTGCTTAAGACCTCATTGTGGCCTCAAAATTTGATCCTTCTGCCTCAGCCTCCTGAGCTGCTGGGATTAGAGGTGAGTGGCACCTGACTAATATTCTTGGTAGTATTTCTGTTGAGTGTGAATATGTTCCTATGTAAAAATCAGAGCCTGCTGGGAATGATGAAGCAGACCTTTAATACCAGTAGCTCAAGAGGCTGAGGGAGAAGGATTGCAAGTTCCAGGACAACCTCAGCAATTTAGCCAAGTTCTGAGCAGTTTAGTGAGACTTGTCTGACAATAAAGAA
Organism: Spermophilus citellus; assembly: GCF_964194105.1. Taxonomy (NCBI): domain Eukaryota; kingdom Metazoa; phylum Chordata; class Mammalia; order Rodentia; family Sciuridae; genus Spermophilus; species Spermophilus citellus. The sequence continues at coordinate 111,747,867 of NC_138186.1, read as the reverse complement.
AATAAAAAGGGCTGAGAATGTGGCTCAGTGGTAAAGTGCCCCTAGGTTAAATACCTAGTACCAAAAATATAAGAAAAACAATTAGAAAGAATATAAAGCATTAGGAATGTAGCTCACTAAGACAGCACTCTCCTAGTCTGTGCAAGCCTCTGGATTCAATGTCCAGTAATAAAAAAGAAAAAAAAAGGGCAAAGAAACTTGTTTACGACAGGCAGTATTGTGTTGATTTAAATAAGGATACTATTTTTTATATGAAACCATTAAAAAGTGGTAAAAACATTGTACTCAATCTATATAGTACCTTGATTGATTCATTGCACAGAGGGAAGAAGAGCTCTTGTAGAAAGTAGAAATCCTTTGGCCACAAGTAATGTATCAGACTTGAGTTAACAGAAGCCAATAAGGAGATTTACTGGAGAAAAGCCAGACTCTTGTACTGCAGAGAAGCAGACATGAAAGGGAACAGATATTCAGGAAAGTTCATCTAGAATTCCTACCAGTTTCAGTCTCTGCTTGAAATTTTTTTTTTTTAATTGGATACCTAAATTATAACTCCTGTGCTAAGGAGCAAATGAGCTCCCTTTAAAGTCATTTTGGCAATATTAAATCAGGGTTTAAGGTACTATCTCTGCCTGCTCTATAAATGACCACCAACATGCTTTGAGCTCTTTGTCTCACTCCTTGCATCCTGTGCAGGAGAAGCCTGCCCTTGCTTCTACCCTGCGCAGTTCTTGGGATTGCACATGGCAATTTTGTTTAAGCTCAGAGTTTTACATGACCCCTTGGGAAGTGTTCCTCAACTTTAATGATTACCCTGAATTTCATGCTTCTCAAATTTTTACCTTCAGTATTTGACCCTCAAAGAAAATCTGAGAAAATTAGACACCATGCCACGTGTTTAATCCTCTCCCACTTTTCTAAGCCCTACACCTTTCTCTTAAAAGCTGCTTTACCATCTCCTGTTACAAAATATGATCTCATGTTGAACTCTAGCTGCAAACAGTTTCCACATGAGGAGTCAAGTGTAAAAGCCTGTAAGTTCCAGATCCTTGTTTGTCCAGATTACTGCTCTGTTCCAAGTTGAAGGAAACTCTTCAATTTCTTGCAGTGTCACTTTTACAGGATAATCACAATGAACTTCTTTGGTTTCAAATTTAAGTGACAGGATACTTCAGCTCTGTGTGTGTTTGACACTTTGACTCTAGGAAATACATCAGAACTATCGAGGAAGATTTTCCCTGCTGGATATGAGAAGCTTTCAAAGCCCAGGTCTCAGAGAGGAGTGCCCTTGCCCTACCCAAATCACTTCTTATACTCCAACTGGCATAGAACTCAGTGCAGTGAAAGCTTCACTTTATTTGTCTCTCAGGATGGAACTGACAGGTGTCTCTGTCCAAGTTCTCTGCTTGTATGTTTTATCTCTGCTTTATGTCCTCCAAATATTAGTGCTGATCAATGGCAAGGATAACAGGGTATATTTGATCATTGATTTTCCTTTTTTTGCAGACTGATAGGTTCTTAAATTATTTGATTTTGATATTATAAATTTCTTTATAACTCCTCTTGACCCCTAGAAATTTGAAACATAATCCATAGACATATGCATGAGTTTCTTGTAAATGTTTTATCAAGGCCTATGACTCATTCACTTAAATCATTCTGTGACACACTTTATATAGGAAATGGGTGCTAGGAGCCACAAGCAAATAATATGATGCATGGCACCTTTGGTTGTAAAGTGACGCCAGCTAGCCACTGAGATGATATGATTATGTTAAGATTTACATTCATATGGAAATTGGACTCCTGCTGTTCACTTTGGCCTGCTACGGGACTCATGTTATGGGACTCCTGGAGAGTTCCCATTGGTTGGGGAAGGATAGTAGGAGGGAATTCCGGGGGAGGTGGGGGGGGGCTTTTCGGCCCCCGCCGGTTCCGGTAGACGCGCGTGTGGGTGGACCGATTTTGGCTTGCCGGCGCCTACGGAGTATTGGCGGCTTTTTCAAAAATAAAGTTTTGTTCCTGCTTGAGTGGCTCATGATTCTGTGCCCAGCCAAGACTGCAGCAGATGGGAGGAGATTAAGAAGAGAGTAACTGTGTTATAATCTGAGTTGTATTCAATCAGGTTCAAAAAAAATTGTTATTCCTTGTCACTCTCACTTTAAAATTACTGTTAATGACTCTTGTCTCTACTGTTAAATAACATGATAGATTCCATAGTTTCTCTCATCACACTATGTCTTATTCCAGGGATTCTCATACTGTTCTGGGTAATTATAAAAATACAAAGTATTCTAAGTCATATCTTTTCTTGCTTCCCTTTTTTTTTACTCTAGAATATCTGCAATGAGCTAATAGATGATGAGGATTTCTAGTCTATTTAAACATGATGCTTTATATAGCTTGTCTAGCTCATGAAAATTTCTGACTTATCTAGGGGTTCAACTAGCAGGAGGGAAGAATAAAGGAAAGAAAATAATTTCGTACATGTCCACTGCTATTACATATCAGATATGTAAAATTCACTCTTGGAGAACACATGTGTGCTTAGGGGTGTCCCTGGGAAATATTCAAGAACAATACATGAGGCATAAATCAGGCTACTTATGGCTCTAGCTCTCAGCTTCTGAGAGCTACAACTTATAGGGAGGAAAATTACAGTGACATTCTTCTTTGTACTTCTCTATGTGAGGTTCACATCACATATGTGATACATAAGGGTTGTGAAATAACTTCAGGTTCTTACTTCTATAAATCCTGAGTCAGTGGTCTAATACCTCAAGAAAATGCAGTCAATTTGGCATTCATTGCCTTCTTTGATATTCCTGAAAGGATGAGGAGTCTCATTTTAATAATCAGTCATATATTATTGCTGTACATTATAAGCAAACAATGAAGGAAATTCAATAATATCATGGGAGGAAATAAAAAATGAAATGTTAGATAAAGCAATAAAAAAAAAACAAATAAAGAGATCCTAGTTGTATAGACTAAAATACCGGAAAAAAATATGTCAAAAGGCAAAGTGAAGCCCTTGTTTATTAAATTTCAGTTAGAAAAAAATAATGGCAATTAATTTGTATAATATTTATAATATTTTAATGTTTCAAGTGTATTTTAATATTTTAAGAACTTAAAGAAAAGCAGTGAAAGATCTATAATACAAAATGTTTTTGGAAAGTTTAAAGACAACTGTTATATAATTATTTTTTCTAAATAAAGAAAAAAAAATTAGCATGTTTTAAAAAGAAGCAGCATTTTTGGCTATTTTCTACTATGCAAATGCTATTAAACATGAGTTCAATTTGGCTAAAGCACCTTTCTCCTACTATGTAGGGTTTGAACAAGATTTTAAAAAGGAAAGAAATAATCTACCTTGTAGGTAATTTTTTATGGTCTAAAATAAACATCACAGTTTATTTGGATCAGCAACCTGCAACAATGAAGATCAGAAGATTGACTTTATTCATAAATAGGAATTGATGAAGTAGCTTCATGTTAAAGGATGAAGCAGATGGTAATATCCTATTACTGTGTGCTTATTTATTTTTTCAGATAGGTAGCCCTAATTATGTCCCTTAATGAAAAACAAACTTATTTTTTCACTAATGCTTTGTGATTTCTCTAGGTAGTAAGAGCTGATGGAAGTTAATATTGAGGGGTGATGATCGAAAGGCATGACTTAAATAAGATAATGATTCCAGTGTCTGGAATGCACAGAATACCAAATTATACTCTTGCTCAATTTAAAGCACATAACACTGGTATTTCACAACTTTGAAAATTGTGCGTAAAATATTTGTTACAAATGCAATTGAAGGCCAAAACGAGTTATTTTTTTTAATGTGTAACTACTTAAGTAATCTATAAAGAAAGCACCAAAATATCAAATTTTAGAAAATATGATTATTGGAAAGTTACTAGGGAAAATGTTTGTGGAGTGGCAAAATAAGTAAATAAATAAAAAATATATAAGAGAGTTGATGTCTTAATCACTTCAGGATGTTATTAAAAACCTGTAGATTGGGTGACTTATAAACAACAGAAATTGATTTCTAGCAGTTTTGGAGGCTGGAAGTCTGACATAATGATGGCAGAATGGTTGAGTTTTGGTGGACCTCTTTTAGATTGCAGACTGCCATCTTCTTGTATCCTCATGGCAAGAAAGTTATTTGGGCTCCCTTTTATAAAGGCACTATTCCCAATCATTAGGACTTCACCCTCATAACCTAGTAACTTCCCTAAAGCCTCATCTCCTAACACCATCACACTGATAAATTAGGATTTTAGCACATGAATCTTGGAGGTCCTAAATATTTAGTCTATTACAGTTAACATTCAAATTACCCTTATTTTCACACTATTGAAATTAATGGACAATGCAAAGTTGTAAGCCTGATGTTAATTCTGAGAAATCCAAAGGCAGAGATGTAAATAAAAGGCTCATAAGGTTCTGGAAATGTAATCTGGGGTGAGATTTGATGGTAGAAACCAATACAGACATTCAAGAATAAGTCCAGTCAGTTTAAACTTGTGTACTTCTCTGATAAGGTTACTAGTCTTATAGACATGAGAGCACTGCAAGCAATTTGCATTCTCATTTTACCAAACCATTTACCAAAGGCATATTCAATATTCTTGGAGACAAGATGAGGAATGATAATTCAGTTTTTCTTTCTGTATATTCATAAATAGATGACATATTGTGCTTTTGCTCTGATTATCTAGGGAGAGGTGACTAATGGTGTTATTTGGGAATTGTGATATATCTCTCCTGTCATTTTAGTTTAAAAACAACAATTTATACAAATAAATGGATTTGTGTATAAACATTAATAGTTCAAAGCTCAAAGAATTGAATTTGATAAAAGTATAAGAAATCAAAGTTTTTGAGAATTTTGAACAAAGGGCAGACACAACCAGAAGACATTTAATGAATGCCTGTATATTTAAAAAATAGAAAATTAAGAACAAAGCTGTAGTTTAGCCAATGTAACGCTGTGGGTAATTTTACTTCATCCTTGACCTAAGTATTCCATGGATAATAAATTAAAAATGTATAATACATAAAATAAAAAATAAGAGTCACACACATATTCTTTTAGGGTCCAGTTAAAATGTATTTTTCCAAGATGATTTTATGTGTACATATTTTTAAATGCTCAGAATTTTATCTAAGGCAAAAACTTAAGTCAAAAAGTAATATAAAGGTCTTAAATGAAAAAAATAAGAAATTGAATTATTAAATCTAATTTAAATTATTCTAAAGTGAATAAATAACAAATCAATGCATTAATATTTATTGTTATAACATATAGAATACTAAAAAGAGAAGAGTGATGACTAAAAGTTTGAACATAGGTATTACTCATATATTCAAAGGAAACTATGAAAAGAAAAACACAATTATCTTTGTAGACTGAAAAGATTATCAGAAATATTAAAGTGCTGATATTGCAATATTCATTTTACCAGTATGTGTTCATGTGTCTTTTATCATAGTAAAACTATCTAATAACCTGCATGGGATTTTATAAAGATTAATTAGTTCACTTTTAAGAGTTCATAAAATTTAATAATATTAAATAAAAAGACAAATGAAAGATTGAGCTACGAACTACAAAACTTATTGTTGCAACCCGTCCATTATTATTATCATAAAGATGATGGTTAGCATTTCTGTGCAGTGTCAGTGTCTATTAACAAATAGTCAAAAACATGATAAACATTTGTTAAATATTTTGAGAATCTCCTGTGTACATTATGTGTGTATAAAAATTTTTCAGGCTTTAACAAAACCTTGACAAACCTCACTTTTAAGTATTGGCCTTCCTTTTATACATGCCAGCATAGTCTGTATCTTCCTAGCTCTCTCATCCTTTTTATATTTTTCCTTCTTTGACATTTCTTTAAAAGAAGTTTCTCAGTGTTCTAATATTTTTAAACTGATCTTACACTATATGTGCTTCAGCTATATTGTAAATTTCTCAAATTTTCTGCAAACATTATCGAAATGTATAATCTGTATCAGTTTAAGGTATGTCTGAGAAAATAGTGAACAGTACAGTGTCAACTGGAGGAAATAGGCCATTAACACATACACACAAATAAGTCCATAATTACACTGTAAATGGACATATAGGGTGTTATGAGACTCAATAACAAGAGGCTTTGACAGCTAGTGACAAGTGATATTTACAGAGATAAATATCATGGAGGAATTGATATTTATACTAAGATCTGAAAAATTATTAGAAATTGGGTATTTGAAGTAGCAATACATTCTAAACAGGTAAATCAGCATATTTATGAACATTTTGGAATGCCTCATAAAACAAAGTCATTAAAATTAAGTATAGTTCATTTCTTTGTTTAACTATGATATTCATAATATGATCAATTACCTACTATTTATGGAATTAATAGACATATAAAATAAATAATAGCCCAGTAAATAAAGATCCTAAGATATATTTTTAATGTCATGATTTATTAACATTCTCATAGATTTATCCGAGTAGCTGGTATATAATAATGTCAATAGACTAGAATAGTTGGCTCATACTGATTATTTGAAATCTAGTCAATGATTTAACATATTTATGTTAACAATGATTAGCCTATATAAAATCTTCTGGTCTGGGGATCAGTCTCTCAGGTTGATTTGCCCATTGAAACAATGATAATGATTGTGAAGTTGCAGATTCCAACCAGACTTGAATACTTCTAGGCTTAATGCATCTGAAAATGTAACTCTCTACAGCAGGGAGTATACATTGTGGGCAGGGAGTCAGGGAGGATATACAAAGAAAAGACTTTTGAATGACGTTTTTGGTTGAAATCACAACTTCATTCCCATGTATCTGTGAGGTACATGACAAGATATTTGATCCCTGTTTGCTTGATTTACTCTCTATTTAAAATGAAATTAAAAAAAAAACTCTCTTTAATTAATGCTATTTTAGTCTTGACAAGTTCTTTGCTTTATCTCTTAAGATCCATTCTCTAAAGACCCCATGTGTTGGTATCCTGAAGGAATAAAAAGAACATTGTGAAGAAGGAGCTTTCTTATTTTATTATTTGTATTTTATTATTAACATCTTATTGTTAGTTACAGTATGTCCTCCATGGCTTGGAAATCTCAGTATCAGTAATAGCTCAACTAAGAAAGGAGGACTTTGCAAATTATTATAAGCTGATGTTTCTCCTTTATATTCTTTATTTTTCTATCTCCAACACAAATCATAATCATCAACATTATATATTCTGTATATTATATATGTTCACTTGCCTCTTTTTCCTTTGAGTTGGGAGATATTCTCTGAACAGCATAACACTTTAGTTGGCATTTACTCTTAAAAATGGAAGAATCAAGAGTTGCTTAGATATGTTGAATTAATATTTTATTCCCCCAAATCCAGCAGTAATAGTAATTGAAAACAAACAAACAAACAAAAAACTATTAAGGAACTTTATATCAACAAATGGAAAGTAAAAACTGGTGATTTTCAAGACTGAATGTTCTCAATAAGTAAGAAAATGCAAACAAAACTACAAAATTAAGTATTATAGAGTGGTAAGGCCGAAATCCTGAAAAAAATCTATGGCTTCTTATACAAGAATTTAAATCAGAAGTGCAGAATACTTTTTAGATTTGTTCTTTTTAGATATACATGACAGTAGAATATATTTTGACATACTATACATACATGGTGGATAACTGTTCTAATTAGGATCCCATTCTTGTGGTTGTACATGATGTGGAAATTCATGTTGTACATGGTGGTGTATTCGTATATGAAAATAGGAAAATTTTGTCACATTCATTCTATTGTCTTTCCTACTCCTATTCCTTCTCTCATCCCTTCATTCTCTTTTGCCTAATCCACTGAACTTCCATTCTTCCCTCCCCACTTTGTTGTGCATTAGTATTCACATATCTGAGAGAACATTCAATGTTTAGATTCTTAGGATTGGCTTATTTTACTGAGCATGATAGTCTCCAAATCCTTCCATTTACCAGCAATACTTTTAAAATCCAATTGAGGGCTGGGGATGTGGCTCAAGTAGTAATGCGCTCACCTGGCTTGTGCGGGGCGCTGGGTTCAATCCTCAGCACGACATAAAGATAAAATAAAGATGTTTTGTCCACCAAAAACTGAAAAATAAATATAAAAAATTCTCTCTCGCTCGCTTAAAAAAAATCCAATTGAATCAACCCGAATACATGTAACCTGAGTTCAAGTACAGTTTTCTCATCTGCATTATGTGATGCACTGTGCATATCTATATAGCATCTCTATATACCTAATAAGGGGTGTGTGTGTGTGTGTGTATGGTTGTGTGTGTGTACATATACTGCAAAAATACAGTTACTGTGATCTTTCAAGGTAAACTCTTCCTTGAGCATCCACTCTGGGAGAATATTTACTGACCTGCACCCTTCTGATTTCAGGTTCTGTCACTCAAAGTTCTATTGTGCAGGTTACTTATGACAGTATTCTTTTAGTCTTGATGGCCTCTCACTCTGGGATTAAAACATGAATCACTGAATTTAAGTATCTTGTGCAGATTCTTCTACTACACCTGTTGATTAAAGTCATACCTTCTAGCATCTAAGAAGAACTGGCTGCTTTATTTGATCTATTTTCCTTATTCCCCACAACATATCCAAAATGAGGGTTATTTTTTAGCAATTCCAGTTTATATATGAGACCTGAGTTTGAAAAGTTAAACTGCTATAGTCACTGATTGTAAGCAATAGGGTTTGGACTTAAGTCTTCAATTGCCCTATTACAAGGTTCTGAAATACTAGGTGTTCTACTAGTTTGTTTCTTACACTTGAATTTACTTTGGAAGGGGGCACTTTCTGTGACTCAGTTACTTGTTTATTAGTCATCTATTTTCACAGAGAACCTTGCCCTGAGGGTTTGCTGCTTCTATCTGTCACTTTCTCGGTGAGATATTTTCACATCACTTGTTGGTTGCTGCTCCTGATACTGTGCCTCAGGCCTCCACTTGCACTTCCAAATAAGAGTTCAGAATATAACTTTATTCCATTTCTTATTTTCCCACATTCTTTAACTGTAGTGAAAAATAGTACTTCATCCCATGACTCTACTAATCTGTCCCCCCATGCATTCTAATAAGCTAAATATTTAATGTCTTTGTTGTACAGATGAAAATATTTCTAGTTTTCTATATTAATAAAATGTCTCTATTTGTATAGTTGAATATTTCCTAGGTTTCTTCAAATGGTAGTACTAGACACCAATTTCATGTTGCTGTCTTAATCCATCAACTATCCAATGTCTATCATGAGGAATGGTAGAAAAGGGATATGAGGGACAGACAGGCACCTCTGATTTTGATACCATGTCATTTACTTCTTTTCTCCAAAATTTCAAACATATATACCATAGTCATTAGGTCTACTTATCTTCTTTGATGTCAAGCTAATCTGACTAAGTGCCTTTATGCCTATTATTCCCCTGATTTTTAATATCTCTTTCATCCTTCACCGAACTTACCCAAATCCATTCACAACACCCAATTTGTTACATATACCCACAATTTGGCTATTTCTGACATATTTGTCACATGCTTTTTTTCTCCAGATTGTACATTAGAATCATCCAGGGTGCAGGAAAGAATTAGAATGACCTAGGTCTTGCTTCCATACCATCGGGGTGGAATTAAAATCTTCTGGTGTGCAGGTTAGGCACTGACATTGTGTTCTTTTCCCAAGTGACTCTCATGTGTAGCCAAGTTAGGGAACTGCTATTTCAGAATTGTGTGGAAAATCAGACAGTGTTTAGAACACATGTAGTTAAGCGTACATCAGAGAATATCAAAGAAGATCCTGAAATAAGAAAGTTTCAAAAAACAGTTTTAAACTTCTACATGGAAAATAAACCATGAATTGTGAAATCATAAATAGTAGCTGATTGGAGCAGAGCAAGTGGACTCAGAGATCTTTAATAGAAGAGTTGTAATAATAAAGACCTTCAAGTTTTTCAAACCTAATGGTTGAAATTAAAGTTGATTTTATAAGCATATGGAAAAAAAATGTGCACACTATCCATGTAAAAGATAATTGAGACTTTGTCAATTGGGGCTCATCTGAGAAGGGAAATACAGTAAGTTGAAAGGTCAAAACCTGAAATGTCAAAGTAGGGGAAAATTATTTGATAATGATTATTTGAAAATAAGAAAATGGAGTATAAGTTAGAAAATGGAAAGTGTTTAATATAGAACTGAATGAACTTTCTTCTACTTTGAAGATGGGTGTCTTAGGATGTTGAAGGTTGTTAAATGGAGCTTAAATAATTATAGCTGAAGGAATAATTCTATCCAGATCTTACTTTCTTTGACAAGTTGACAGGTCCAGCTACTGGTAAGCAATAAGATAAAGAATTTAAAAAAGCAAACTTGCCCAAAAAGATGTGGAAGTCAAAAAGTAGACTTGCTCTGACTTCAGGCATTTAGGATACCAGGCTGAGAATACAAGAGTAATTTGAGGCCCTGCCAGAAAGAAGCAACAGGGCTTTTTTTGTCCTTCCTGTTGTGTTCAGGACTAGCTCAGGTCCCGCTAGAGCTGTTCTTGGCCTGGCAGCTCAGAGATAGAACATAATAAAAGAAGATGTTTATTTAAAGTTCGTGTGCTTTCGAAAATAGAAAGGAGACTGATAGAGTACTGAAGAATGTAATCTACCAAATTGTGCTACATCAATGTACAAATATACCACAATGAACGATGCTTATATGTAATAATAATGTACTAATCAAAATGATGATGATCATAATAATAGAAGGGAAATCAGTAGAGTATAGCAAGGGGATCAAGGGCAAGAAGAATGGGAGAGAAAGGGTAGGTAGTCTCCAGGGAAGGAGACTGATCATAGTATGTTATGTGCATGTATCAATATGGCATAACAAATTCCACTTTTATGCGTAATTATAAAGTGCCGCAGTCCGGCTGCAGCAAAATAACCGGGGGGGGGGGCGCGGGGGGTGACGAACAACTTGTGTAGATTGATACTGCAGGAGTGGGAGCCCTTTATTGTAGGACAGGAGGGGTATTTATACATTCCACACAGCTTATCTTAATTAACATAAACTAGATACAGCAGTCAACCAATAAGGAATCTCCACACTTAATGGCTCGCTGGCGTTACTTCACAAACCACTCCCTCTGGCAAAATGCCAGGTGCCATCTTGACTTGTTTACAGACCCTAACAATAAAGCACCAAAATAAATAAATAAAGTTAGTGTGCTTGCTGGTATGCAAGTCAAAATATAACATATGCTATGTGGCTCTGATGCTTCAGCAAGCTTGTAGAAACCTTGGGAAACAATAGGAAAAACAACAATAAATCTTCTTTGCTCTTGATACATCTAATTTTGTTTCAAATCTTAAATTTTTCATCTGTAGTCCTATAGATGACCCAATATGCTTCAGGATATTTGGTGATACTTAGAGTTTATACATATATAAAACTATGATAAATTGATAAAGATGTATGTTTATACTTCTTGTACAAGTAACTTTAAATACCTATTTATAGATATTAATTGCTTCCCCATATGAGTCTTAAGGAAATTTAGGTAAAGGTTTAAGCTCTGATTACAATAATTGGGAAAAATACCAGCCTCATTTTATATATGAAGGCTCTTGATTACATCAACCTACAATAAAATAGGTAATCTTAGGTTACTAATAAAAATCTGATAACATTATCTAGTTTTTAAGAGCACTTTTTGTTAAGTATAACATAAAATAAAGCTTAGAATTTGTAAATTTCCATAGTTTTCCTAAGTCTTCTTATTCTAAATATCTTAATGAAAATTAAAATATGAATTGTCTGTTCCTCTGATGTCATAGTCATTATTCTTTTTTTACATGACAGAAGTTGCCAAGATTTTGAAACTTGAGAGGAAAAAAAAAGCTTAAAAAAAGCAGGCTTTCTTTACTGGGCAGCAATCCATGTTTTGAAACATAAAAAGGGATTTTTTTTTTCTTGTCAATATAATCTGCTCTTGATATTCATTTTCATTATTTTCTGCAACATACTGCTTGTCTTCACAATATTGCCTTAACTAAAGAACAAACCTTTGGGGAGGAAAAAGGCATTAAAAATATCTAAGCATCTGCTTTCAGCCTCTCCATTATTACCAGGAAAGTTCTAAATCACCTTGTGTCTGATGACATTAAATCAAGGGGAACAGGCAAAGGAGGCCATGTCAGCTCGCTGATAATGCATCCACTGTACTGTCTGGTCGGGTTATCCTCTGTCACTTCCCATTTAAAGGGCACTAAATAGAGCAATTTTGATCTAGGACAAGTTTGTAAAAGTAATTCCATTTTTTGTTTTCTTGTCTGCAATGGCAATTAGTTTATAATAACAACTGCTATATCAAAAGTGTGTGACATTTTTTGGTTGAATTCACTTCATTGTGTTTATTCCTTCATAATTTCATTGTGAACCCTTTAGAAATACAATATAAGGTCAAAATGATTAAAATATATCTCAGAATAAGTCTTCCAGAATATAGATCCTCATATGGTTTAAGTATATTGGGTATATTGTATTTTCCAAACTAGGAGTCTACTAATGTTTTCAGATTTATTGTTGATTTTTGAATTTTATATTTTTTGATGCATAAAAACATAAAAATTGCATCTAGTAATGGGGTACCATGTAATATTTCAATGCATGTATTCACTGTATAATGTTTAAATCAGGTGAAATATATCTATCTCCACAAAGATTTGTCATTTCTTTGCGGTGGATCTTTCAGAATGTTATCTTCTGGCATTCTGAAGCATTACCTATAATCACCTCACTGTGCAATAGTTCACCACAACGTCTTGCTCCTACACAGCTGTAACTTGGTACATATCAATTGACTTTTCCCCCTCCCTTACTCCCCAGCCTTCCCAACTACTGGTAACCACCGGTCTGCTCTCATCTATTATTAGATCAATTTGTTTGTGTGTGTGTGTGTGTGTGTGTGTGCGTGTGTGTGTTAGAAAGAGAGAGAGAGAGAGAGAGAGAGAGAGAGAGAGAGAGAGAGAGAGAGAGAAAGAGATAATGGGGGTTGATCCCAGGAGGGAGTTAACACTGAGATTAACACTCAGCTCTATCTGTCTGTCTATCTATCTATCTATCTATCTATCTATCTATCTATCTATCTACCTACCCACCCACCTACCTATATTTTGATGCAGGGTCTCAGTAAGTGGTCAAAACTCGCTTTCAATTTGCAGTCCTCCTGCCTCAGATCATCTCATCTGGCTGAGATCAATGTTTATAGATTCCACATATGAATGAGATCATGAAGTGCTTGTCTTTCTGTGCCTGGCTTATTGTACTTAACATAATTATCTCCAGTCCCAAACACATTGCTGAAAGTGACAGCTTTTCTATTCATTTTTATGGTTAAAGGGCTACATGTTTATGACAGATCAATTAGACAATACACAAAGTATATTGAAAATGATAAAGAATATCCTGAAGACAGGCATCCAAAAGTAGTCACTGTTATGTACCTCATAGGGCTTTCCAATCCTGTGTATGTGTGTGTGTGTGCATGTGTGCCTGGGAATGGGTGCATCAGTCATGGTCTTCTCAGGAGAGAGAAGATACACGGGGATCTTTACAGGTTAGACCTACTATCTATATTGTTAACTATTTATAGGGGATTAGCTACTAAGAGAGAATAAAAGAAAACTATAAAGAAGGGACTAGCTGAGGGAGAACAGCCAAGAAAGGAACCCTGGCAGTATGACCCCTGCCAGCTGTTCACTTGGAGAACTCAGTGCCATCAAAAGAAGGATGATCCCCAGCCTACTTTCTGGTGACAAAGTTTGTTATGTTAACATGGAATATAGCTGCTACACAATTAGTAGACCAAGATTAGTGTGCAAAAAATCATGGACTGAGTCTACTGGAAGATAAGCAACACTGTGTGTCTTGTGGACTGCTGACTATTAAGTCCCAATGGAGCAAACTGAGAAAAGCACACTGAATCAGCAAAATAAATTGTTGCTTTCATTATTCACTTTTCTTCTAGTAACTAAGCTGGGAGTGGAGACATGCTAATGACATTCAGCTACATTGTGACAACATTGTGATAACTGAGGGAGTGTGAAGTTTTATTTTTTTCAAGTTTTATTTCATATTTGAATAACATAATTATTGTGTTATATTGTGGTATAGTGATATTTTGATACATGCATGTATTGCATAATAATTGAGTCATGGTTCCTAGCATACCTGTCACCTTAGAGATTTATCATTTCCTTGTGGTGAAAATATTCAGAGTCCTCTTTTTTAGTCATTTTGAAATATATAACATTACACTGTTAACTGTATTCACCCTACTTTGCTAGAGACACCAGAATGTATTCCTGTAACCCAACAATAATTTCATACCTGTTAGCCATTTTGTCCCTATTTTCTTTTCCCCCCACACTTCCTGGCTTCTGGTAATCTCTGTTATACTTTGTGCTTTTATGAGGTCAACTGTTTCAAATTCTACATTGAGTGATGTCATACAATATTTGTTTTTCTGTGCCTGACTTATTTTACTTAACATAATGTCCTTCAGGTTCATCTATGTTGCCACAGATAACAATATTTCATCTGTTTCTATGGCTGAATATTATCCATTGTGTATATATATATATTACATTTTCTTTATTAATTCACCTCTTGATCTATTCTTAGGTTAATTTCATGTCTTAGCATTATGAACAGTGCTGAAATAAAAACAGGAGTGCATATATTTCTTGGAATTAATTATTTAATTTCCTATACATAAATATGCAGTAGTGGGAATTCTGGATAAACAGAGTAAAGAATCAACCAATGAATGGGAAAAATATGTTAACTATGCATCTGACAAGGGAATATAATCCAAAAAATATATAAGGAACTCAACTCAGCACTAAAACACAATCCGATTAAAAATGATATATTTGATGAACTCATACTTGAATAAATGTTCAACAACATTGGTCATCAAACGCAAATAAAAACCAGTAGGAGAAATCACCTCATCCCAATTAGAATCACTATTATAAAAAAAAAGACAAACACAAATGCTGGCATATAAGTGGAGGGATTGATACCCTAATACAGTGTTGGTGGAAATGTTAGTATGGTCATTGTGGAAAACAGTATGGATGCTCCTCAAAAATTTGAAATAGAATGACCATTTGCACCTTATCATTTAAAAAATATATTGTATAACATATTCTTTTTTGAAATTTTTTTCTCTCTTACACCTTTGTACATTTTTACATCTTTGTCTTATAATTTTAATGTCTGCATATTATTTCCTATGAATATCCTATGGACATTTTGTGCATGCCTTAGTAATCCACTTAAGTATTCTCTTGATGAAACACTGTCTGGCTTTCCTTTTCATTGTTGTTTTGGCAATAGCATTTTCTTCTTTTTTCTGATGGCTCTTTGCCATTGCTAATCAAGATTGTGCTCATATTTGCTTTTGCATTTCTGGGAAAAGATTCATTCACTTAAAAGACTTTGTGTTGAGAAAAGTGAATTCTAATGTTGCATGTTTTCTTGCATTTTAGATTACAAAGGTAAAACAATCTTGGTCACACTGTTCTTACATTTTGAACAAGACTTGTAATCTTCCTACCAAGGTTTCAGTGCTATGCACAATTTTCCAGATAGGAACTAATGAGAACTTGAGTTGAAAATACTACCAGAATTTTTTTCTTTCACATTTTAACTCCATTTATACATTTTTTTTTGATATAATGAGAGCAACTATGAACAGAGTAGGGAGGGAGAGCAGGAAGAAAAGATTAACTTTAAACAGAGACATGAGATGGGAGGGAAAGGGAGAGAAAAGGGAAATTCCATTTATACATTTTAAAATTATTCTCTTTATTGAGACCTTTGGTTGCTGGATTTTTATTATCAAATAAAAAAATACATCTCAAAAAGAAAATGAATATACAGAATGAATTTTGTTGCCTTTTGAAAATTTACTGATATTAAATGAAAATGTCTTCAAAATATCAACAACTTAAATGTATCCTTCTTTTACATGATGTAAAAATTTAGAATTTACACTTAATTAAAGAATAGTAAAAGAAGCAGTAGACATGAGGTTTTTTTTTAAATTTTAATCACAATTTTTATATAAGGGCCAGTTTAAAGAGAATTGAAGCCAGAAATAAAGCTGTTTATTTTACAGCTTTATTGTAATCAGTGTCTTACATATTTAAATATATATATTATGAAATATATATATAATATGAAATATGTATATTATATGAAATATATAATATAAAATAAAAGGAGCTAATATAAAATTACATTATATATACATTCCAGTGTTTTACATATTTAAATATATATAATATGAAATATGTATATAATATGAAATAAAAGGAGCTAACATAAAAATTATGATCACAAATAAATCAAGCTTACAAATCTCAATTTATGACTCATTTGTTTCATCAGGAAAAAATATTGACACTATGAAGTAATTCCTAGAGCACATCAATGTAAAAAAAAAGAAAAAAAGAAAAAATGATGTTGCCTACTGTAACTGTTTCCTCTTAGTTAAACATGAAACTCCAATGCATTAAGGACCTTGTTAAAAAATCAAGTTTGTTTTAAACAAATAATATTTTTATACTTAAGAAATATTTAATGTATATATTATTGTAGTTGTTATTACACTGATAGGTAACATAAATTTATATAACTATATTTTCTTGTTTCCTACAGTAGGACTCCTGAATTTTTTTATGATTAAAAAAAATTGATTCAAATACTCCAAATCTATAACTGATAGAACACTAAAGATCTCCTTCCATGAACCGATGTAAATTTATAGGATCTAACATTCTCACTGTATGTTCAGTATCCTGGCACCTCCACTCAGATGCCTATTTCTTTGGGCACATTATTAAATTAGTTATAAATGCATGCATATATAAATACATGCATATGTTATATTTGTTCACTTTTCTTCTCCAATAATACCACACTGTTCTAGTTTACCATCATCCCCCCGACACCCCCAGAGTACAGCAGACGCCTTTAATTTGTTCCATTCAATCATCTTACTTCCCTTGCATGTGTCACCCACACACCTAGCAGGGTGATTTAAATTGGATTTTTCAAAATAATTTTTCATGTTCCCTATTCTGTTTCAAACAATTCAGCCACTTTCTTTTGTTCTTGGACAAAGATAAACACCCTAAATGGACCCACACTTTCACATTATTTTGCTAAAAATGAGATCACTTTACTAGCTTTCTCTTGATCTAACTCATTGGATGACTGAGTTATCAGCCAGAAGACTTGCTACCTAGTTGCTGCTTCAGATGGCCCCAACCGCCATCTGAAGAGCAAGGAAGTGAATGTATGGGGAAAAAAAGTGGTAGGAAAGGGGATAGGTGCCATGTCCAGCTACATAGAGAAAAGGCCCTTGAGCTTTTGCTTCTCCTGGACTCTTACACAGCTAGTACACTGGACAGTTCAGTGCACTAAAAAGGAATCTGTTATTTCTCTCATAGATCACATACCCTTGTTTCTTAATATTCTTTCCAAACTGTTCTTGTTCCTCTTCCTTTAAGTACTCAGTCTATTTACAGTTCAAATTGTAGACTTCATAATCTCTCCTGCTATCAACCTCTGTTCATACCTCTGTAATGAATACTAAATTGTTATTATGCACCACAAATGAAAAATAATTACTAAATCATATTAGAACACGCCTTACCCTTTTTATATTCACTTGAATTCTGTCACCATTATGGACAAGTTCAGTAACAGTTTGTATCTTTGTTCTTCAACAAAATCTGCAATGATCTTTTCCCCTACCACTTCTCAGCCATCTATGGCTGTGGTTGAAACTAATAATTTCTCCCCTTCCAAGATCTCTCATCATCAACTCTTATTGTTAATTTTCTCTAATAAATTACAGTCAGAAATTACACAAACTAATGAAGACATTTCACTTATTTACTGTTTCTACTAGTATTTTTGCCTCTTACATTATCATTATATTTTACATACATTATATCTTACATATATCGTTACCCTCTCATTATTTCTTAAAAATTTAACCTTGACTTATATACTTTTTTCTGCCTGAATGCTAATAGATTAACAGTGTTCTTAAGTGTGTAAATTGAGTTTTGTGTCAAAATCATGGTCACATTTCTAAGTTTATAAAGAAAATGCTCATGTTGACTGTTAGTGCCTGAAACCTAAAATAATAAATTCCAGATAGAAATTAAATAGTACTTGGCAATATGTTTTCTCATTTCAGTTGGTTTAACTTCAGGTGATATGGAATCTGGGATAGAATAGAGAAAACAGTAGACTCCAGCAAGATTCTGTATAATTGGGCTGAGCAAAAAGAATTAAAGAGGTTAAGTCATTGTATGATTTCTTAAAAATCTTTATTCTTTTTATTATTTATTTATGCATTTACTCTTGTGGGACTGGGGATCCAGCTTAGTGTATACCACTAGCTACATCCCTGGTCATAAAGTTAATTCTTTAATGTAAAACAGGATCGAGGATAACATTGCTTTCTAACTGTAGGCCCAAAAGCTGTTTTGTCAGGGAATCCAGGTGTTCAAATAGGAATGGAATCAAGGGTTGACATAATCTCAGACACAAGGAAAAACTTAACTTTGGGATGGATATTTTAACTCCACCTATGGCCGTAACATCCTTCCCTGTGGCCTTTGCTTTTATCTCCTTGAGTTTCTTTGTTTCCCCTTCGGTTTTCTATGAAAGCCTCATCATTTCTCATCTATTTTCTTGCTCTGCTTCTGCAGCTGTTTCAGAGACAGCTTTTTGCCATCTTTGCAGCTGAACATGGCATCTATTGGCTTTCCTACTACTTTTCTCCCATACATTCACTTTCTTGCTATTCAAAGACAATTAGTTATTATTATTTTTCATTCCTTCTCATTCTCCTACATGACTCTGCACCACTGTTGTCTTCATTCTTCACTACAATTTACCACGTTTTAGAAAATAATAAATAAATATTTTATCTATCAATATTTCATCAGCAAATTTTCCAATTCATCTATACCTGACTATTACCAATCCTTTATTTATCTTCTTTCCTCCTCTTGCAATAGATGTGGTATAATTATTCTTGAAGAAATTCTTCCTGTTCTTTTAAAAAAAAATTAATTTTGGGGGGGCACTTTAAAAGTTCCTCATATTCCCAGTAATTTTTATTTTTTTCAGGCAGGTTCTTACTATGTGGAGAGGGTCTAAGTTGCTGAAGCTGGCCTCAAACTTGCTATCTTCCTGCCTCCTGAGTCACTGGGATGATAGGGGTGCCCACCATACTGGAAAAATCTCATTTTTTCTTTGGAATGTTATTACCCCATAGTCTTGCTCCTATAATACACTTCCTTTTTATATCACTATTTTCTATTTTACTGGATATTCCTATCAGAAACATGTATAATATATGTACTGTGCTTGATAAATATCATCCCTTGAACCATCATTATAACCAATATGTTCTATTCCCCATAGAAGCAAAATCATTCAGCGACTCACTTCCGTGACTTAAAGTCCTTCCTTCTTACTTGATTTTCTTTAAGTATGTCTTAAGCTTCTCCCTTCTTATTTTTTTTTCTTTTATACCTATGTCTCCATTGAGAAACTTTTGTTATGATTGGTAGTAGCATTCATGCTCTTAAACAGAATGGGTTCATATTTAAATTTTTCTTTTTAATTCTAAATATATTTGAAAAATGAAATGTATTTATTTTTAACTTATACACACAAACATAAAAATTGTACATATGAAGGGGGCAAATGTTATGTTTTAATATATGTATACATTGAGTAATTTTAAATATATCTCCTCAAACATTTACCTTTTCTTTATGGTAAAGATGCTCAAAATCCCTTTTACTAGATTTCTGAAATGCATCATACATTATTGTCATCTATTTCATTATTGTCACCCTACTGTGCAACAGCACATCAGAATCTCTTCCTCTTAACTAACTGTAACTTAGTAACCATGATCAACTTCCTCATCCCCAACTTATCTCAGACTCTGGTAGCAACCATTTTTACCCATAACTTCTGCACTATTAATTTATATAGATTCCATAAATAAGTGAATCATGCCATACTTGGTTTACTATGCCTGCCTCTTTTCACTTAACTAAGTGATCACTAGTCCCATGCTTTTAAAAGTGCTCAGTTTTCTTTCTTTTTTCTTTTTATGACTAAAGGGTATTCCATTGTGTTTCTATGCAACATTTTCTTTATCCATTCATGAGTTGATAGTATACATAACAGTCAAACAATGGAAACAAATAAAACCATGTAACTGGAAAGAGTGGATTATAAGAATAAGGACAAAAGAAATTGTACATTATATTGAAAAAAGTTGATAAAGTTGTTTTCCTTGGATATACAGGTTGTCATCAGTAATGCTGCTGCTAATGTACACTGAGAACGGAAAATTCAGAGAAACGTATGGACCATGCTGAGAGTTGTGTTTCTCGCTATTGGAGTGGATGTTTGCAAATAGGCCTCCAGGGAAGGAGCTTAGAATGATTCAAGGGGTAATGAAGTAGAATTGAAAACATTAATATTAAGTCAGAATTAGCTTTATATAATATAGAAGGCTACTTATAGGAACACTTATATGTAGACACACAAGTAAACATACCCAGGTTTAGTTCCTTTTTCTGTCAGATGAGAGAGCTTAAAAGCAACATCTTAGGAGTAGTGAGTGTATCTAGCATCCAGTTATTGGTTTCTAATAATATTTTGCAATTAATGTAAAAAGTTCTCCTTAGAGAAATAGATGACTTAAAGACTTAGGTAATATAGAAGATAATCCTGATGCAACTTTTTGTGTGGAAAAGAAAATTCTCAAAATCAAACAAACAAGTACCACATACATACACTATGATGGGTATGCATCAAAAATACACAGAAACCAACTGAGAGTTCCCAATGCCAAAATCCATAACAACTTGACAAAAAATATTGTTGAACTATAATTTAAAGTAGAAAATAAATGTTCATAACAATTTATATAATCATTACCCCCAACACACACACGATTTCTCCTGTAGTGATACAAATGATTATTGCATATGTAAAAAACAAACCTACCCTGCAGGAGAATGTCAAACATTTCATGCAGATATTCAACCTTAAATAAGGTGGAGCATAATTTCCTATACTTCAAGAGTAATTTGTGAATAATGATTTCCTCCCAAAGAGTACAAATTAAAGAAAAGGAAAAAGGCATTTCACAATGGAGAAAACTGACAAACATTACCGCAGCGAGGTGAACCAAGTTAACAACAGCAACATCATGTTAATGATATGTAACCTTGACATGAGGTGATAAAAATGGCATAATACTTTTGTGATCTTTCTCTAAAAGCACATAAACACAATCTAGTCAAGAGGAAAACATCGGACGTTTCCCAACTGTGAGACATTCTAGAAAATACATGACCAGTTATCCTTAAAACTGTCAAGGCCATCAAAAACAAGAAATGTCTGCAAAACTGTCATAGACAAGAGGAACATAAGGAAACATAACAACTAAATATAATGTGGTACCCTGAAAAGATCCTAAGCAAAGAAAAAAAAGGTAAATTTGGCAAAAGCTAAGGAAATATGAATAAATCATGTATGTTAGTTCTAAACAACCTATTGTTATTTAATTATTAATTTTAGCAAATATACCACAGTAACACCAAATTTTAATAAAAAGGTAAATGGTGTGAGATATTTGGGCATTCTGTTACGGTAATCACAATTATTGTAAAAATCTACTGATTTTTATTAAATTTTGTAAAAATCTCTTCTGAAATAAAACACTCATTGAGTTAAAATAACCTGAGGAGAGTAAGGAGTAAATGTGCAGAAGTTGTGGTATTATTTAGGATAGTAAAAGCAGGGTTGATGGTAGAGTAAAATCTGAGCATTTGGGGGAGATGAGGGAGTTTATTACTTTAGATAGGCCCACACTAGTTAGATGGAATTAGAAAGAGGCACCTTCTAGGCAGAATAATCAGGGAAAAGGCACTGAGTCTGGGCATGCAGGTTAAAGGAACCCATATGCCTGCATGGGGATGCTTAAGAAAACATACATAGACTTTGTAGGCTGGACTATATAGAGTGTATATAGATATAGATCATGAAAGGATTTCCAGGACATTTAAAAAATATTGCTTTTACCAAGATTGGGACAAGATGTCATTAGAGGGATCTGAGCAAAAGTGCTGTATAACAGACTAATAAAATATTTCTTTCTGCTTGTTTTTTGAATAGAATATAATACTTGCAATGTTTAGGTTACTGTTGGGGACAAGAATGATAGCATAGAAATCAATGAGGTGACCATTGTTCAAATTAGCTAAAATATCATTGCGACTGGCATCAGACTTATAACATTGGACCTTAATAAGACATGGTCAGCTGGATGGAGTGGTGCACTCCTGTAATCCCAGGGACTCTTGAAGCTGAGCCAGGAGGATTCTAAGTTTGAGGCCAGACTCAAAAACTCAGTGAGGCCATAAGCAACTTAGTGAGACCCTGTCTCAAAATAAAAAGGGCTGGGAATGTAGCTCACTGACAAAACACCCTTGGATGCAATCCACAGTACTAAGACAAAAAAGAAAAGTGAAAAGAAAAAAAAAGAAGGAAGGAAAATTGTCAGATTGTGGACATCTTTTGAAGACATAACCAAATATTTACTAATTTGTGTGAATAAAAATGGACCATAATCAATGATGGATATTAGGTTTTAATCTAAATTATATAAAGTTTGTTTTAGAGTTTCAATATATGTTAGATATCTAGTAGAACTGTGAAATAAATGATTGGATATCCATTCAAGGGGGGAAACCAAAGTGGAGATAATCATCAGCCAGCCATTAACACACTGTCAGAGTTTAAGCCACAAAAGTGGTTAATACCTTGAAGCGGGTGAACTTAGAAAACAAAGGAGGAGCTAGGACTAAGATCTGGGCAAACTAAAAAGTTTAAAGGCCAAGGAGAAGATGGAGAACCTCTATGGAGTTGAGACAAAGTGGTGATGAAGATTGAAGAAAACCAAGAGAGTGTGGTATGCTGGAAACTAAGCAGAAGAAGAGTATCAAAGACGATCAAGTAATCAGCTATGTCAAATTCTGCTGAAAGAATGTTGCTACTATAATAGATGAGCTTAAAACTGAAAATTTAACCTCATGCTTAGTTATGTAGAAATCACAGGTGACAGGTGTAAAAGCAACACATCCATTATTGTGGATGACAGCCGGATTCATGTGGGTTTTCTTAGAATGACAGAAAAACAAATTGTTAAGAGGGAGTTTTATTACCAGGGAGAACACAAAAAGAGGAATGATATTTGATGAGAACAACAGGCTCAACAGATTTGCTTACATACATAACATGTTAAAACTTGACAAAATGATTCAGCAGAAAGGCAAAACTGATGATATAGGAAAGATAATAATTGCTGAAGTGGTGTCATAGAACTGTTAGAGTATAGGTATACCACAGCACAACAGAAAAAAAAATTGACATTTTCCAGAAAGGCAGACTCTTTTAATAAGGGTATCAATAGAGGAAATATGAACTTGGGAAATCTGTTGAATTTCTCATTGATTAATTCCACTTTTATTTTACAGATTAGAAATCAAGATAATCAAGAATAAAATTTTAACAGATGGTATTGAATGTTTAAAGAAATATTAGAAACTCTGAAACTGAATTTTGATGACAGGAGTGTAAATTCATATGAGGAAGGATGATAGAATTACCAGGAAACGTTTAGGACCACTTTAGGACTCTGATTATGAATTTATAGTGAAGCAGTCAAATAGTTTGATATTTTTATTCTCTTATGATCATGTGCATCAATTTTGGGTTTAGAAAAGGTAGAAATGTGGACTAAACAGGTTTTATATACCAATTAAGTACAACAAAGCTAGAAACATATCAGGGAGTAGAAAATTTGCCATAGGATTATAATACTGGACCATGGAATTTAAGCAGGCCAAAGATATCAAAGATGGGAGTGATGATATGGGGGGAGTAGGATTTATAGATTGGGAAGTTAGTAACAGAATAAATAAGTTGAGATTACAAAGAGTAATAATGATCTAAGTAAGAAATGTTCATGATGAAATCATGCAGGGTTATGTTTAATGGTAATATTAAGTCTGAGGGCAAGATCGTGTGAATTTGTGACTAAGGTGGCATGCCGGGAAGATAATTGGAAGGTAAGTAAAGAAAATGAGCACCTGGGGGTTAACAAAATCATGCACATGGACACTGAAATCATCATCAATTAGGACTATAGTAGTGTAAAAGAATGACAGTGAAACAAGAAAAGATGTCTTGAAAATATACGTGGTTAAATACCTGGAATCCCAAGAGGACAGAAAGACATGAAGGTAGGAGGTAATATAACCAATGCACATGTGAGCCAAAGTGCGATATTTTAAGGAGACAGACTGTAGAATTTTATAAAATCTGCAAAGGGTGCAAAGCATTCCTATCCCAATTCCCAACCTACTATGAAAAATGATACTATCTCATGGAGGACTTTAAGGAAAATATTTTCCTCCCTGAAACCAGTTTTTTTTTCTTGTACCATAAAACAATGGAAATTTTCAGGGAGTAATTTTAGAAAATATCATATGTCGTTGCATATGTCTATTTTCTATTTGTTGGTAAACAGAAGAATTTCTGGAATTGAGGAGAAGTATGAGAAAGGTGCAGATTAGGTCCTCAGTTTTTTGCATATTCATGTGAGTGGAAGAATCAGGTTCTGTTTGGGAATTATATGGGTGAGTATTTAATAGGAGAAAGAGCCCAATGTGATTTTCTTCTCACTGATATATTCAAGACTGAGGGATACTCAGACTGACCGTTGACGGGGTAGGAACTGTGGTGTTTTCATTTCCCTTTCATTCCTAAGAGTGGAGAGAAGCTGCTGTCAAGTAAGACAATACCTACCTGATCTCAAATGAATCAGGCAAAAAGCTTAAAGAGGGTATAATGTCCTGAGAAACATAAGTTTTAGCCAGACATGATCAAGAGCATGGTTCTGAGTCTTTTCTCAGATTATAGACTTTTATCCTGTGCAATTTATGATTTCCAGTTTATATTCTCAGGCCTGATCTCTCCCTGTGGCTTCATATTTGTTTTTTCCAATTGTATACTTGATATTTTACTTCAATATCTAAGGAGCATTTCAAATTTTAATAGTCAAAAAAAGAAACCTTGATCATTACTATCTTCAAACATTTATATTTAACCTTCTGTACCCTCAGGCAAATGTACTAGCATCAATGCCTTAGTTCAAGACAAATATTGGGATCATCCCTGATTTCTTCTTCCTTTCATCCTGATATAGCATGTCCTCTTTAATACCTACTGACCTCAAATCAGTCTCCTTGCATTCATCTCAATTGTAATCTAAATGATCATTTCCCACATTGACTGATTTAATATTCTTATAACTAATCTTTCTTCTTTTGTCTTTTACCTGCAAAATCCATTTTATATCAAGTGACCAAGCTAATGCTTTTAAAATAAAATTTAGTGATTTACTACTCTATTTCCCGTTCCCGTTCCATTACTGCCACCAGCTCACACACACTTCAAGGGCTTAACATCATTTCAAAGTTAAAATTAAGTCTCTGACCCCTATCTGTAAGTCCCTATGTGATCTAGCTCCTGCCTCTCCCTGCAATCTCCCATTAGCCACTTCCTCTGTTGTCCAACATATTTCATCCACAATGTTGTTTTTCTGTTCTTTGTATCTTGAGTGTGCTACTTTCCTTAGGTTGCTTACTAGCTGACCTTCTACATGAAAGGAACTTACCCTTGTTCTCACCATGAATAATGCTCCCCATCATCCATTTAAACATCATATCTCCAAGAGAACCTTTTCTCTTTACTATTCAATTTCTTTAGCCATAATTTGCTTTAGCCATAATTTCAGGTTGTTCAACTTACTGCAAAGTATTTAACATTTCCTGATATTGTCTTGCTCAAAGAAGTTTTAAGTTATGTTCACTGATCCTGTTGTAGCATCCCAAAAGTAACCGATACCTGGGTGGTGCTTAGTACACATGCATTGAATGAATGATGATTGAATGACTTCTGAATGACAGTCTGATCTGTCTCTCTCCTCACATGTTAATCC
Source organism: Spermophilus citellus (assembly GCF_964194105.1). Taxonomy (NCBI): domain Eukaryota; kingdom Metazoa; phylum Chordata; class Mammalia; order Rodentia; family Sciuridae; genus Spermophilus; species Spermophilus citellus. Next base: position 111,721,628 of record NC_138186.1, on the reverse strand, counting down.
ACTTCCAGCTCCAGCCACACTGGGCTTCTTTCAATACATGTTAAAGTGCTAAGATTCTGTCTGTATGAGGACCTTTTCCACCTTGTAAAAACTTTCCCTAGTATTTCCTTCCTCACCTAGTTAACTTACTTTTGTACTTTAAATTCCAGCTGAAATATCTCTTCTTCAGGGGCATCTACTTGTATTCCACAAGAAGGGGAAGTGTTTATTATAGTCTCACAACGTCATCCACCTCTATTCTGAAGAACTTATCAAAGGTCTAGTTTTCTTTTCCAGTATTTTTATTCTCATTTTTCTGTCCTCAACATCAGAGGTGTGTCTGCATTTACATTCAGTTGTATCCCCATCAAGTAAATAGTTATGTGGTTTTACTCAAAATTATTCCTAATTCAATCCCTCTAAATCAGTAAATTACCTAAATAAAAAAATGAAAACTTAAAAATCCCATAAACGAAATTGATAAGTCAATCCTCAGTCATAACCCATCCATTTCTTTTGTAGCCTGTGCCTGAACAAAAACAACAATTAGGGCATTTTCAGCTCTAATGGACTGTGGATAGCAACTGCTTCATCTAGCTATCAGCTCCCAAAAAGACAAGCTGAGGGCAAACAGTAATTAAGGGGCAGAGCTGTATAGAGAGTCCAGTAATCCTTCTCCACACCTGGGTGCCTCCAATAACAGCAGACAGTAAAACTGGGGAGTGAGACTCCTGCCCCATGTTCATGCTGGTGGCAGATGGAGAATTTCTGACTCTTTTTCCAATGATGTATTTTTAGTTGCCAACAAGATAGGTCAAATATTTCTCTCTCTTTCCGTTTTGCTATCATTTGTTTCTTATTCAAGCTTTTTTTTTAATTTATTTTTTTGAAGAAAACCCAGATTAAAGTGGACATGGGAGTTCTATATTCGAGAACATGTTGTCTGGTGGTTTCTTGTTCTATTCTGCTTTGATGAATTTCATTATTTTTAAGGAAAATAGACAATTGATAGCTAATCAAGCTTTAAAATAGTGATAAAACTTAAGAAAGACTATTACCATACTATTTTTTCTTACTTTGATTTACTTATATCACTTGCACACCAAGGAGGTAAAAATGGGAGTTATACTATTGCATATACTGAAGAGCCTTGAGACCTATTTAGAAATTTTGAGTTATATGAGCTTAGTTTGGCAGCTGGGAATGGATTCCGAATGGGTCAATAGCTGTTTTGTTTTGAAAAAAAAAATTGGCTCTGTTCCACCTAAAAACTAATTCATATTTATAAAATAAGAGCTCCACCAGATGCCAATGTGGTGGAGCACCGAGCATATTAGTTGTATTACAGTCACTTGCCACATGTTTCTTCATTTAATCTTCACAGCAACTTTATATGTATATATTTTTCTCATAATAAATTGGAGTCTTAGAAAAATTAAATCTGTTGCCGAAGTAAGTGCCAATATTGAAATTTGAACTCCACAATTTTTGCTGCATAAACAGAATGTCAAAAAATCAAAACCACTAAGATTAAATGATAACCTTTGCTATTGTAATTAGCATCTGTTGAACAAAAACAAATACCATATAAAGTAAATGAGAGGATTGGGGGATTTATTTCTGATGCTGTTGATGCATCTGAACAGGATAATACTTACTTAGCAGTTGCAGTTTTCTGAGAAGAGTTTTTTTTTAAAATATTTTTTCACTTTATGGTTAAAGAATACTTGGCGAAAAGAATATTAGGTGCTATAACTATAATATTAGATGAAACTTGAACATCTATTGACAATTGAAAATACTTTCACAGTTGAGTGGTACAGCTTCATCCATGTATTCCTGGATAATTTTGACCCAAGACTTATGGTCATGTATTGGGCTATCATTTACTTATATTTAGCTATTATAGTTCTTGGCAAAGACCAGTGTCAAAGCTCTTGTCAGAGGATAGTGAAGAGTAGTAATAGAAATTATCATTCACCATGCATTTAATTTAGTGTTTAAGAAGCTTCGATGAAATCCACTGAGATACTTCTTAGCTTTCGTATTCTGCATTTTCCTCAAGACTCCTTTACTTGCTATGAAAATGTGTTTGTTAGTCTCAATGGACTCTAGGAATGCTACTGGTCTCAGACAAGATGATTTTATGTAAAACTATCATTTTTGCAGTTTTTAATATTGCAATATTAGTGGTTGCATAATGAATTCAGCAAGCAGTTGGATTATCTTTTGAATCATTGGGATAAAACATAACTGATGACTTTGAAAGAATGATTTAGACTTAAGTGAGACATATAAAAATTTAAAGCTTTGATCTGCATATTGTTTAGCCTAAGATGCTCTTAAGAGTATACCTGATTTTGTTCATGGCTTTGGTTGTTTTTTGCTTCAATAAAATACTTTAAATCCAAATGTTAACATACGCTATAAAATCATAGGTGACAAGGTAGATACTAGAAATAAACAGAATTTAAAACTTTGGAATAGATGAAAAACAAGCAACTAATGAATAATAAAGATTTTATATATAAAGAGCTACTGCAATTTAATAAGAAAACTGTGAACATAAAAAAATGCTAATGGACATGAGTAGGAATTTATAAAAGAATGAATATGTGATATAAATAAAATATGTAATCAATCTCAGTAATGATTGAATATATGCAAATTAAATGTGTCCAATATTTTAACTCGAATAACTCAAAACGGTTTTAAAAAAACCTATATATAGTAATGGTAAATCTATAGGTACATGGGCATTTTCATGTCAGATTAATGTTTATAATTTGGTATGATCCTTAATTTGGAAAACCTCTCAGAACCTTAAAGCATGAAAAGCTCTGACAACATTTCAGTTGACCTTATGGCAACTTTGCAACCTGGACAAGTCTGAAATTCTAGGTGACTAAAAAAGAAAAGGAGTGGGCTGGGATTGTGACTCAGCAGTAGAGCGCTCACCTAGCACTGGTGGAACCTGGGTTGGATCCTCAGCATCACATAAAAATAAAGGCATTGTGTTGTGTCCATCTACATATATATATATATATATATATATATATATATATATATATATATATAGAGAGAGAGAGAGAGAGAGAGAGAGAGAGAGAGAGACAAGGAGTGCCATCAGAGCAGCAGGTTACTAATTAGCTTGTAGAAATTTTCATAGTCCCTGGTTTTCTCCAAGCAGCAATACTACTTCCACCTGCTGGGTCTCAGTTAGAAACTTCACTGATCAGGTATTCCAGTGCTTTCTTGAGCAGGCAGACTATATTAAGTGTTCTATATATGTCTGCATTCTCTTTTTTGTCTTCATTTCATATCTTGCATATTCCTCAGAGGATCTAACTAGATTAAATATGAACCCACATTTAATTAAACTACAGGATACTATACACATTTTACCTGATTCTAATGCTAGAATCATTTTGTCTTGGCAGTTGAAGATTGGATTGACAAATTCAGTAGAGAACTTTAGTTCTCCTCCCTTACATTCTTACTATTTTTGAGATTTTCTTGGCCAATCTTTTACAAAATAAACTTTTTGTTTGAGAATAGTTCTAATTATATGGAAAAACTGTAAAGGAAATAAAAGAATTTCCCACCTAGCTTCCCCAATATTGAAATCTTGAACTCATATGGTACATTTGCTAAAATTAACAAATATTGATTCTAAAGTCCATTCTTAATTCACCTTTGTTTAGTTTTCACTGTTTCTTTTTCTGTTGCAGGATCCCACCAGGACACTGCATTTAGTTTAGTTTCTGTTTTCCTCTGCTCTTCTTGGCTATGACAGTTCCTCAGAATTTCTTTGTTTTGATGATGCGATAATCTTGGGGAAGTACTGGTCAGGTGTTTGAAGAAGGTCAGTCAGATTTGTGTGATGTTTTCCTCATTAGTATACTCTGACTCTCACATTTTAAAACCTGGCTTCAACACCCACCACCCATTTACTTAATTCTTCATTTCTAGTGGACAGGCATAGTGTTTTCAACGCTGTTAACCTATGCAAATGTCCATGGCACACTACTTTTTAAACTAGAGTATAGTGCTTTTGTGTAGTTTCTTTTGCCTTTCTTTTTACAGACTCCACTGATTCCCAGGGCTATCTAGAAATATACTCACTTAGCCTTCACCCTCACTGCCTTTAGTGATTTTCTTTCATATATTGGTAATGCAGTTAGGTTATGTTGTCACAGTCTGTATTAACGCTATGATCTTCCCACTTTATGTTTTTCAATGTGCACACATTAAGAATCACTCTTTATATTTTATAAAGTTATATGGGCTTTAGCAAATGCAGAATGTCCTTTGCCTACTATTATAGAATCATACTTAGTAGTTTCTCTTTCCTGAATAGTTCCTTATGCTTTATGTCTTTAATCTCTCATTCTCAAAACTGACAACTGGTGGGCTTACTATTCCTGAAGTTTGTGGTTTGTAGAATGTCATATCATAGAATTATATATTGTAATGCCTTGAGAATGTTTTCTTTCAATTAGAAATACTTATTAAACGGTGGCTGGGGATGTGGCTCAAGCAGTATTGTGCTCTCCTGGCATGTGCAGGGTGCTGGGTTCGATCCTCAGCAACACATAAAAATAAAATAAGATGTTGTGTCAACCGAAAACTAAAAAATAAATATTAAAAAATTCTCTTTCTCTCTCTCTCTCTCTCTCTCTTTAAAAATATGTATTAAGCATTCACTAATGTCTTTTTATGGCATAATTTTTCATTATTCTTTTATTGCTGAATAATTATTTCATTGTATGGATGTACCACAGTTTATTTTTCTATTGATGGACATCATGTGTGTTTTGCTAATTTTGAATAATCATTATTGTACATATAGCAAAATTGTTTTTGAGGAATGAAGTGAAAAGGAATATATTCCCAGATAAAGAAAAATAGGTATGTCTCTAGCAGTCAGATCCTTAAATGTTGACTAAAAGAAGTTATTCAGACACAAAGGGAATAAGAAAAAAAATCCTGGAGTGATAGAAAGAAGAAAAAACAATGGAAGTGAAAATTTGAACTCACAGAATCGGTTCTCTCTCAATGAAATTTAGAAATTTGATAATTTAATCACAACATGGTATACCACTTGATATCAAGAAAAAGATATATGTCAATGGAACATAAACGGAACAAATTCAAAATTTACTAGAAGTGCTCAAATGTTGAATATAGAGGTTGTACTATCACATATATGTGTATGTATATGCATATGCTTATCAATATGTTTTTCTTAGCAATCCTGTCAAAAATATATAAAATCATACATTAGTAAGCACTTTTAAAAAAATGGAATCCTAAAAAAACCGTTCAATATTCCACAGGTAGTCAGGCAATAAGAACAGAATAACAACCAGAAAAAATGAACAAAATACAAATTAACTGTCATGGTAATCTTTAATATACTGATATTCTTTTTCAATGGAAATAATATAAATATACCAGTAAAAAAATAGAGACTGGTAGAGTAGAAAAAAAATGTCTTAATATATGCTTTCTAAAAGAAATTAACTCCCATTTTAAAATCAACACACAATAAGTAGACTGAAAATAAAAGGCAAAAAACCTCAATTTGATATTGAAGGATGAAAGCGGACTTTTTGAAAAAATCTTTTAAATGTTTATTGACATATTTGTCATGTATTTCTGGGATACAGTATGACATTTCATACATGTGTGCATTGTTATATAATGATTAGATCAGGGTAATTGGCAAATCTTTTGTATCAGATGCACATCTTTTTAAGTGAGTGTTGGGCACATTCAAAATCTTCTCTACTGTTATTTTGAAATATTCAATTGATTGTTTATCCACAATAGTTACACTACTGTCCTAAAGAACTACAAGAATTTTTCTCTTATCCAGTTTTATCCTGTACTCATTAATAATCCTTTCTCTTCCCACCCTTCCCCACAGACTCTCCCCAGACTCTGGTAATCACTACTTTATTCTCTAATTCTTTTTAGTCTCCACTTATAAATCAGAACATGCAGTGTTTATTTATTGGTGCCTCATTTATCTCACTTAACATAGTTTTCTACAGTTCCATCCCCTGCTGAAAGTGAACAGAATTTTAATTCTTCTTACAGATGAATAATATTTTATTGTATAACGCTATGGTTTGAATCTTGTGTTAGAGGCTTGGTCCCTAGCTTGGCACATTTGCTGAGGGGTGGTAGAAATCTAAAGAAGTGGGGCTTAATGTGATTTTCTTAGATCATTGAGAGTGTCTTTGAAGTGCATAGTAGAATCCTGACTTTCTCTTTCTTTTGCTTCCTGACCATGAGGTTAGCAGTTCTTACTCTGTCACAGTCTACCCACATTTGCTCTGCTCTCCCATCAAAGGTCTAAAAGCAATGAGTATACCTGAACATAGAATGGTAAGCCAAATTAATCCTTTTTTTTTCATATGCTTCCCAATGCAACAGCACAGATAACTCAGAAATAAATACACATATTTACAGCCAACTGATTTTCAACAAAAACAGCAAGAACCATACATTGGAGAAAGGAAATTATCATCAAAAAAATGCTTCTGGAGAAACGGAATATCCACAGAAGAAATAAATTAAACCTCTATCTTGTACCATTGCATGATTGTCATTTGTTTTTCCATTGGAAAAAAAAGTCCTATTCAGGTCCTTTGTCTGTTTTTAAAAATTGAGTTCTATGAGTTTCAACTATGGGTTGTTTAAGTTCCTTATATGTCCTGGGAAGTTAATCCTTTGTTGGATGAATATCTTGCTAATATTTTCTCCCATTGTATAGTTTGTCTCTTCGCTCTGTTGATTCTTTCTTTTGCTGTACCATACTTTTTAGTTTGATTGCAAATATTGGGGGGGGGTTATGCCTGTGTTTTGAGGTATATCAAAAAGGTTTTTGCCCAGTTTTAAGTCCTGTAGTGTTTCTTCTATATTTCATTCTATTAATTGCACAGATTACAGTCTTACGTTTAGGTGTTTGGTTCATTTCCAGCTTATTTTTCCTATGGTAAATTTTTCCTATCCTATTGCATAGGATAACGCAGGTTTCTAACCAATATTTATTCAAGAAAATTTTTTCTTCAATAATATTCTTTCTACATTTGTCAAAAATGTGTTGACTATAAATATGCTGATTTATTTCTGGGTTCTCTATTCTTTTTTTTTTGTGTCTATGTCTGCTCAAAGGCCACTACTATGCTCCTTTAGTTACTATTACTTCATTTTGAAGTCAGTTTTTGTAATGCCACCAGCTTTATTCTTTTTGCTTAGGACTACTTTGTTAATCTGGAGTATTTTTTGGTTTCATACATATTTTAGGAGTCTTCTTTAACCTATTTCTGTGAAGAACTTCACTGGTATTCTCATATGAATAACATAGAGTCAGAAGATCACTTTCAGGGCAATATGGATGTTTTGATAATATTTGTTCCAATTCAAAAACTTGGGGTGCATTTGCAATATTTTTTTTGTATCTTCCTCAATTTATGTGATCATTGCCTCATAATTTTAATTATACAGTTTATTCATTTATTTGCTTCAATATATATATTATTTCAGGCTCTTCTAGCTTTGAGGGTTTGGTTTGAGTAATCTGCAGTGATCCTAATTGATTTTCCTTTATATATAATCTGATTCCTTTCTCTTCTGGCTTTTAAAATTCTCTCCTAATTCTGTATGCTAGGCATTTTCATTGTAATGTATGTTGGTATAGATGTCTTGTGATTTTGTACATTTGGTGTCCTGTAATCCTCTTGTATTTGGTTTCTCAATTCATTCTTCTTATTTGGAAAATTTTCTGGTATTATTTCATTGAACAGGTTGTTCATTTCTTTGGTTTTTATTTCTATACCTTCCTCTATCCCAATAACTCTTAAATTTGATTTTTTAATGTTATTCCATAATTTTTGAGTGTTCTTTTTATTTATTTTTTATTATCTTCACTGTGTGGTCAACTTTATTTTCAAGATTATATATTTTGTTTTCATTGTCTGAAGTTCTTTCTTCCAAATGATCTAATCTGTTGGTGATGCTTTCTATTGAGCATTTAATTTGGTTTATTCTTTCTCTAATTTTAAGGATTTCTGTTTTTTCAGTGATCTCTATTTCCTTATTGAAGTAATCTTTTGCTTCCTTTATTTGCTTATGTATTTCTTTATCGAAATGACTTTTGCCACCTGTATTTGTTCTCTTATATCATACTTTTATTCACAGAACATTTTAATCATGTATTTCCTAAACTCCTTCTCTGACTTTTCTTCTGCTGGCCATGGATTCTAATAATGTAGTATCTTGGTTTGTTTGGGGCACTTTCTTCCCTTGTCTTTTTCATGTTGTTCATGTGTCTTCCCTTCTAGCACTGCAGATCTGAGGTGTTACAGTTTTTCCCTGCAGGCTTATAGTGTCCCTTTAGGTGTCCCATACTTCTCCTTTAAGGGGGAGATCAAAATGAACAGATCCCAATACAAAGAGCATATAGCCTTAAACCAAATAGCTCCTATTATGACATTATGATTTTGTCAAAATATACAGAAATGGTGAACTCAATTATTATCTACAATATACAGTTTCTGATGGTGGAGAAAGAGAAAACTGGGGATGGGGTATAGGATGGGATGTTAAGAAGGTAGGAAGTGAGGACATACAGTTATTAGACCTTAGGAAGCATGAAAGATGAATCTAAAGAAGTTGTCTAGTATCAGGAGAGAAGAGAAAGAGTGATTTTGGGGAGATGAGTAAGTGGGAAGACAATAAAGTGCAAAAAGCAAACAAAAATTAAGAAAAATTTTAAAAATGTAAAAATAAGAGATAAAAGAATATATAACACAATTCTAATATAGTATTTAGACATCCCAGTCCTCAGTAGCCTAATTCATAAAAAGTACTTGTTTTTACAAATGTTGGGGATGTGACAGTGGGAAAAAAGAGAGAAAAGAGAAAAAAAAGAAAAGAAAAAATCTCAATGGAAAGAAAGAAAAAAGAGAGAGAAAAGAAAAGAAAAATAAATCTCAAAGGAATATATAAGCATTGTTTTTGTTGGAGTTCAGTATCTTTCCTGCTTCCCTTCTCATCCAATAGGTAGTGTTGTCTGTTTACTGAAATCTCTACCCTCAGAGTGGTAAAGGTTATTAGGGTGGGAGGGTTGGTCATGGGAGCAAAACTCCTCGAAGGGGTATAGCTCTTGCTGGTCCCTGGTCTCTACTGATAGACTGCACCTCAAGTATCTCCTTTGGGGACCCCGCATATTTTGTGGGTGCCTGGTCTTATCTCCTTATATCATCAATAGACCTCACAATTCCTGGTCTCTAATTTAGTCTCTAAACTCTCACTCACTGCCTCCCTTTCTATTTCCCAGTCAGGAACCTCTCTCTCCAGAGGCCTTATGAACTTTGCTTTGGCACCTGAGTACCTGTCCTGAAGAGCTATTTTTTTTTTTTTTGTTATTATTATTTATTTTTTTATTGGTTGTTCAAAACATTACATAGTTCTTGATATATCATATTTCACATTTTGATTCAAGTGGGTTATGAACTCCCATTTTTACCCCGTATACAGATTGCAGAGTCACATCAGTTACACTTCCACTGATTTACATATTGACATACTCATGTCTGTTGTATTTTGCTGCCTTTCCTATCCTCTACTATCCCCCCTCCCCTCCCCTCCCCTCCCCTCTTCTCTCTCTACCCCCTCTACTGTAATTCATTTCTCCCCCTTGTATTATTTTTCCCTTTCCCCTCACTTCCTCTTGTATGTAATTTTGTATAACCCTAAGGGTCTCCTTCCATTTCCAAGCAATTTCTCTTCTCTCTCCCTGTCCCTCCCACCTCTCATCCCTGTTTAATGTTAGTAATCTTCTCATGCTCTTCTTCCCTACTCTGTTCTTAGTTACTCTCCTTATATCAAAGAAGACATTTGGCATTTGTTTTTTAGGGATTGGCTAGCTTCACTTAGCATAATCTGCTCTAATGCCATCCATTTCCCTCCAAATTCTATAATTTTGTCATTTTTTAATGCAGAGTAATACTCCATTGTGTATAAATGCCACTTTTTTTTTATCCATTCGTCTATTGAAGGGCATCTAGGTTGCTTCCACAGTCTTGCTATTGTGAATTGTACTGCTATGAACATCGATGTAGCAGTGTCCCTGTCGCATGCTCTTTTTAGGTCTTTAGGGAATACACCCAGAAGGGGAATAGCTGGATCAAATGGTGGTTCCATTCCCAGCTTTCCAAGAAATCTCCATACTGCTTTCCAAATTGGTTGCACCAATTTTCAGTCCCACCAACAATGTACAAGTGTACCCTTTTCCCCACATCCTCGCCAGCACTTGTTGTTGTTTGACTTCCTAATGGCTGCCAATCTTACTGGAGTGAGATGATATCTTAGGGTGGTTTTGATTTGCATTTCTCTGACTGCTAGCAATGGTGAGCATTTTTTCATGTACTTGTTGATTGATTGTATGTCCTCCTCTGAGAAGTGTCTGTTTAGGTCCTTGGCCCATTTGTTGATTGGGTTATTTGTTATCTTATTGTCTAATTTTTTGTGTTCTTTATATACTCTGGATATTAGGGCTCTATCTGAAGTGTGAGGAGTAAAGATTTGTTCCCAGGATGTAGGCTCCCTATTTACCTCTCTTATTGTTTCTTTTGCTGAGAAAAAAACTTTTTAGTTTGAGCAAGTCCCATTTGTTGATTCTAGATATTAATTCTTGTGCTATGGGTGTCCTATTGAGGAATTTGGAGCCCGACCCCACAGTGTGTAGGTCGTAGCCAACTTTTTCTTCTATCAGATGCCTTGTCTCTGGTTTGATATCAAGCTCCTTGATCCATTTTGAGTTAACTTTTGTGCATGGAGAGAGAAAGGGATTCAGTTTCATTTTGTTGCATATGGATTTCCAGTTTTCCCAGCACCATTTGTTGAAGATGCTATCATTCCTCCATTGCATGCTTTTAGCCCCTTTATCAAATATAAGAAAGTTGTAGTTTTGTGGGTTGGTTTCTGTGTCCTCTATTCTGTACCATTGGTCCACCCGCCTGTTTTGGTACCAGTACCATGCTGTTTTTGTTACTATTGCTCTGTAGTATAGTTTGAAGTCTGGTATCGCTATACCACCTGATTCACACTTCCTGCTTAGCATTGTTTTTGCTATTCTGGGTCTTTTATTTTTCCATATGAATTTCATGATTGCTTTCTCTATTTCTACAAGAAATGCCATTAGGATTTTGATTGGCATTGCATTAAACCTATAGAGAACTTTTGGTAATATCACCATTTTGATAATGTTAGTTCTGCCTATCCATGAACAGGGTATATTTTTCCATCTTCTAAGATCTTCTTCAATTTCTCTCTTTAAGGTTCTGTAGTTTTCATTGTATAATCTTTTACCTCTTTTGTTAGGTTGATTCCCAAGTATTTTATTATTTTTGAGGATATTGTGAATGGAGTGGTTGTCCTCATTTCCATTTCAGAGGGTTTGTCGCTGATATACAGGAATGCCTTTTTTTTAAGGAATGAACTCCATGCAATGAATTTTCCTCTTAGAACTGCTTTCAATGTGTCCCATAGATTCCGATATGTTGTGTCTGTGTTTTCATTTATCTCTAAGAATTTTTTAATTTCCTCCTTAATGTCTTCTATAACCCATTGATCATTCAGTAACCTATTGTTCATTCTCCAAGTGATGCATGATTTTTCCTTCCTTCTTTTATCATTGATTTTCAGTTTCATTCCATTATGGTCAGATAAGATGCATGGTATTATCTCTACTCCTTTATATTGTCTAAGAGTTGCCCTGTGACATAATATATGATCTATTTTTGAGAAGGATCCATGTGCTGCTGAGATAAAAGTGTAACTGCTTGATGTTGGGTGGTATATTCTATATATGTCAATTAAGTCTAGGTTGTTAATTGTGTTATTGAGTTCTATAGTTTCCTTATTCAACTTTTGTTTGGAAGATCTGTCCAGTAGTGAGAGAGGTGTGTCGAAGTCTCCCATGATTATTGTATGGTGGTCTATTAGACTCTTGAACTTGAGAAGAGTTTGTTTGATGAATATAGCTGCACCATTGTTTGGGGCATATATATTTATGATTGTTATGTCTTGTTGGTGTATGGTTCCCTTGAGCAGTATGTAGTGTCCCTCTTTATCCCTTTTGATTAACTTTGGCTTGAAATCTATTTTATTTGATATGAGTATGGACACTCCTGCTTGTTTCCGAAGTCCATATGAGTGATATGATTCTTCCCAACCTTTCACCTTCAGTCTATGTATGTCTTTTCCTATCAAATGCATATCCTGTAGGCAGTATATTATTGGGTCATGTTTTGTGATCCATTCTACTAGCCTGTGTCTCTTAATTGGTGAGTTTAAGCCATTAACATTTAGGGTTATTATTGAGATATGGGTTATCCTTCCAGCCATATTTGTTTATTTATGTTTCTGAATATGGTTTGTTTTCCTCTTTGATTATTTTCCCCCCTTTACTGTCCTACCTCCCACTGTTGGTTTTCATTTCATCACTCCCGGGAACTCCCCCCAATGCCACGTGGCTCCTCCAGGAACCAACAACTGGAAATCCCACTTCCGGAAATCCTTCCTCCCACACTTCCCCAACCAATGGGAACTCTCTAGGAATCCCCACAAGAACTCCAAAGTAGTGCGAGAACTCCAAAGTAGCAGGCCTAGGCGGACAGTAAAGGTCTAATACACAACCGAATCAATCCAGCATAATCTTAATGGCTTGCCTCTCAACCAATACTATTGGCAAAATGCCAGGGGTCATTCCGACTGGGCTGTGGCTCTCAGCATGGTGTGACTTCAACTTTTTATATATTTGGGTGTTCCAGAATTGGGTGTATATTTGTTTACAGTTGTTACTTCATCTTGTTAAATTGAGTCCTTTCTTTTTATAAATTAATATTATCTATTTTTACAATTTTTTAAATTTAAAATCTATTTCTTGATATAGGAATATCGGTACTTCTGCAAGTTTTAGTTTCTCTTTGCATAATACCTCTTTTTTATCACTTATCTTAAATACATAAGTGTCTTTATTGGTAGGAGTGTTTCTTTTATGCGGAATATATTTGAGTTTTGTCTTTTTAATCCATTCAGGGAGTCTATGTCATTTGGATGGAGAATTTAATATGCTTATAATCATAGTTTATATTGATAAGAAAAGACATTCTCTGATCAATATTTTTTTTTCTGTTGGTTTGTGTGTCCTTTGTCCCATTCTTTTGTTCACCTTTGTGTTTTTGTGTTTTTATATAAAATATTTTGACTGTTTATTTTTTCTCTTTTTAGTATCTGCTGTAGTGCTAAATTTTGTAATTTCCTGCATATTATTTTGCTTCTAAGTTGATTTCCCTTAAGCATTTGCTGTAATGTGGGTCTTTTGGTGGAGTAGCTATTTGAACAATGATAAGGTAAACTTCAGGGCAAATAATATTGTTTATAGGTATATGAAAAACCCTATAAACCCTATATAATGATAAAAGGATCAATCAACCAGGAATATACAATATAGTAATCTTAAATGAATATATATTTTAAAAATCTCAAAATATATGCAGTAAAAATTGTTACAGAAGAAAGAAAACAATAGATAACCATGTATTATTCATGGAAACTTCAAAACCTATTTTTTCAGCAATTTATAGCACTACTAAATGAAAAAGCAGCAAGGGTATTAAAAAAGTTTATGTAATAGGCCAATAGTATCCAAGTGGAATATATAGAATGCTCCAGGAAGCAATAACACTCAGAGAATATTAATCAAGATAGACCATATTATGATCTGTTAAAAAAAAAACAACTTGTAATTACAGGGTTGAAATCTTACAACATGCATTCTCTAACCATAATACAATCAGACTATAAACCAATAACAAAACAATAACAGAAAAATCTCTAAAGTCAAAAAGCTCAAAAGTCTGCACTGAGTAATCAAAAAGAGAAAGTCTTTAAAAATTAAATACTTGGAGAACCAAAAGAAGAACAAAATAAAATGTGAAAATATATAAAATAAAACCGGGTGCTAAGAGGAGATTCATATTATTAAATATTTAAAGTAGAAAAGAGGAAAATAATCTAAAATAAATAAATGTATTCTTTCCTTGGGAAACTAAAAATTGAAAAATAAGCTGAAGGTAAGCTGAGGGAAGAAAATAATATTAGTGCTGAAATCAATAAGATTAAGAAATCAAAGCAGTAGAATATCAGTTGAAGAAAAGGTGAATTTTTAAAAAATCAGAAGTAATAAATTGTATCAATACCAACATAAATAAAAATATAGAATATGTAGTCACCAACTAAAAATATTTATGTTGTTACAGATAATGAAGCTTTAAAAAAGACAATAAACATTAAACAACTTAATTCAATAACTATAAGAAAACTATAAAAAGTAGACTAAATATTTGAAAACTAGAAACTATCAAAATTCAATCAAAATGAAATAGACTATATGAAAAGTCCTGTAATCATTAGGAATTATAAATTATAAATTGAAGGTGCCTCTTATAGGATTATGCAGTTTCAAATATTTTCATTAAACAATACTACTTAATGGTAAGGAATAATTAATACCCATGTTTTACTAACCCTTCAGAAAACAAAGGAGTTCAAAATTACCCTGGAAAAAATGATAATTATAAATAAAATAAGGAAACTATACACTAATTTCTCAAGTGAGCTATAATTCTCAATAAAATATTCTTAAAACAAATATTACTCTATAACATATACAAACATTTATGCAAAAATATTGAGACTTTTTCCCATTATGCAAGCCTATTACAGTAGAAAATCAGTTTAATTCCATCCATCATACCAATAGGGTAAATAAAATGGTATAATCATATGGAATTATGAAGAAAAATTATGCAGAAAAATGTATTTAGCAAACCCCAGCATTAATTCATAATTAATTAATAATAAAACCTTTAAGCAAACTTGGAAAGGGGGACTAATTCAACTTTGATAAAGATAATATATGAAAAGCACATAGCTAATGCTTCATTGAATGGTGAGATATAGAATGCTTTCCCTCTTAGATTGGAAAAAAAGGTAAAGGATGACTTCTTAGTCAAGTACTGAAAGCTCTAGTTATTGCAATAGGTGGGATAAAATAAACACAGGACCTGAGGTTAGAAAGGAAGAAATTAAATAGCCCTCATTGCAGTATGGTATGATTGCCTATCTAAGAAATTTCCTGGAATCTCAAAAACATTTCTTGAACTATTAATGAGTTCAGAAAGTTTGAGGAATAAAAATCAATAAGCAAAATAACTCATATTCCTATACATATACAATGAACATGAAACTGAAAAAGCAATATCATTTGCAATTTCTCTAAGGAAATGAAGTTTTTAGATATTAATTTGTCAAAACATTTGCAGGATCTGTATGCTGAGATTTAAAAATTACTATGGAAGTAATAAAATACCTAAAAATAGAGATAGATGTTTTTGTGGTTTAGAAGAATCAGCATCATAAAAATGTAAATTCTTCCCAAACTGACTTACACACTGAATGCATTTTCATCAAAATCTTTGCAAAATTTTTTATAAACAAATTCTCATGCATTCTACAATTTATATGGACTAGTGCAGGCTCTAGGAAGTTAAAACAATGTGTATAAGGAAGAATAAAGTAGTTACTATGTAACTACAGTAATTAAAGGGGCATAATATGGGGGTGGTGGAGAGGTAGACATACATATAAATTTAACAAAATAGAGGCTTAGAAATGCATCCACAGAAATATCCTCAGCTCGTTTTCTTTTTCAAATTTACATAACTAATTAAGTGGAGGAAGAATAGCCTTTTAACAATTGATAATAAAGTCACTGAGCTTTCTTAAAGAAAAGAAAAATAAGGAAAGAAAACTGTCCTAAACTTCTCACTTATGGCACTACACGAAACTGGTCAATCACTCATATGTTGCTAGTGGAAATGTAAAATGGTACAGATATTATATAACACAGAATTAACAAAAGATGTTTAAAAAAAGTTTAAAAAAATAATATGATAAAATGTTTGAGATCCAGAATGAGAAAAAGCATATTTTCAACAAAGTGGTATACAGAGGGCCAATAAACACATGAAAATATGTTAAACCTCATAAACTATGAGAGAAATAAAAATTAAAACCAAACTGAGACATTGTACACAGCTATAAAAATGGCTAAAGTAATAAATAACAATGGCACCAAACCATGGTTTTGTCAAACACAGAGAAAATGAAATGTTCATTTATTGCCAGATGGAAGGTAAAATGGCACAGCCATTCTGGAAAAGAGTTTTGGGCCTTCTTGAAAAGTAGACATGCAATTACCATTCATGTATTCGAAGTCTTGGGTATTTATCCCAGAGGGACATTATGTTCACATAAAAACTTGTATACAAATGTTCAGAGCAGTTAGAAGGAGTACAGATGTTTTCCAGCAGGTGAGTTGTTTAACAATTTGTAATACAGGCATGCTATATACCATTACTGAGCAATAAAAAGGAATAAACTACTGATAGATGCAATAATTCAAATGGATTCCCAGTAAATTGCTCTGAGAAAAAAAAAGAAATAATACTACACTTTTATATACTATAGGATTCTGTTTATATAACAGTTTTAATGGCAAAAGATTAGAAATGGATAATAGATTAG
Organism: Spermophilus citellus; assembly: GCF_964194105.1. Classification (NCBI taxonomy): domain Eukaryota; kingdom Metazoa; phylum Chordata; class Mammalia; order Rodentia; family Sciuridae; genus Spermophilus; species Spermophilus citellus. The sequence continues at coordinate 111,704,981 of NC_138186.1, read as the reverse complement.
TGGTGGCCACAAATAGCATGTAAAGAGGCAAAAATATTTATAAAAGGAAAACCCCAGGACTTTTCTGGTGATGGAATTTTTCAATGACTTTACTTTGGCATTGCATGCAATAATGTATAATGTGATACTATCATACCTAAGTACAAACACAAGTAAGTGTAAATAAAACTGGAGAGATCTGTACAAAAATGGTACATTTATCAATGTTAATATCTTCATTTTGACAATGAATTACAGTTTTACAGGAAGATAGTATGGAAAAAATGAGTAAACAGTAAAAGAAACCTTTTTCTATATATTATTTCTTACAAATGTAATTAGATCTACAATTATCAATAAAATTTTATTTTAAAGGATCATGAAAGCCTGTTAAAAAATAAAAAAAATAAAAAACACATAGGAAGTATCTTGAAGGAACTTCTACTGAATAAAAATAAGATAGAGCATCAAATACAATGATAATATTAAAAACCTATGAAAAACACATCAGCCCAAGGGAAATATTCATACAAATAAATGGATAAGCTAAATTTTCTATGAAACTCAATAGGAAAAAAAAAACAGTATCACAAAAGACATGCAACACATGCACATGTATCTGGAGCTTGTCAATTAAAGTTATGCAATATTAAATAACATCCCAACACCAAATGTGAATTGAATGACCTTTCTAGGGAGTAAGTGGAATAATAATTCACACATTATTTTTTATGGATATGTTAACAACATTTCCACAACTGCCAAATCCCTTTTATAATGATGTGTTTTAAGTCAGATGGGTATAAGAACATATTACAAAGAGATGTCATCCTTTTACCAAAAGGTCACAGTTCATCCCAAGTGTACTACTTATCTTTATGGAATGCATTAAAGGCAGTAAATTATACAGCTTTTGAGGCACCCAGAAAAGAATTTACATATGAGAATTTAAGAGACAGCAGTCCATTCAACAGTGGCGGAATTTTCTAAAAATTTTGAATGACTGGAAGTACGTTTCCTTCTACAGAGTCTTCCTAAAGCATGGCTTTATACAATCAGCATAACATAACACTCATAACTGATTTTTTAAAAATATTTATATTCTGCAACCTTTCACATGAAATTATTCTTGTTTCTACTTAGTAGTTCTTAACTTGCAGATTTATTTTGTAACAATTAATAAAGGACCCTGTACTTTCTTCCTTTTCGCTATTGCTGAGAAACATAAGCTAGAATTACTATCTGACAAGACTTTGTAACCTGTATGAGATTAACCACTTTTCTTTCTTTGATTTTCTGAAGGCCATGACCTTGCATTTGATTATAACTTAATTTGTCAATTTATATAGAAAAGAAAACTATTTATACTGCAGAATATGGAACATACACAAACACATATGCACAAACACACACACACACACACCACCACCACCACCACCACCACCACCACCACCACCACGACCACTACCACTACCATCATTAGCTTTCTCCATGGTTTTAATCTCCATATAGAGTCATTGAAGCATTAATCTGATCACTATACTCTTACTATGTAAATAAAATTTAATGATGGTGGTAAAACAAAAATACAGAAAAGATTAATTTATTTTAAATCCAAATAATAAAGGAGACAGAAAAATTGAAAACCTAACCAAACTTAGTAAAATAGCATAAAAAAGAAATCTATTTTACAAATGAGGCATGTTGTTAAAAATACTGAAAGAAGAAAGAATTGTTGGGATTTAATGTGAGCTCTAAGTTGCTTGAGATATTGAACTCATTTTTATCTTCCCATAGAAAGTGAAAGAAAATAAATCTAGGTTATAAGAAAAGTGATGAAAATCACCATCATCAACTATTTATTGAGTACTGTCTATGTGCATAGATTCACAATTATGGCCATTGATCAAAAGGAAGTAAAGTAATGCTGACCTTGGAAGATATTAACACAGAGAAAAAGTTAATAAACAAGTATCTAAAAGCAGTGTGTTCAAAGCCACACTGCAAACAATATTTTTGGTTGGGGGAGGAGAGGAAGAATCACATAACTGTTTAAGTAGCTGATTCATAATTAACATATAGAGGGGTATAGCCTTCTGCTGCATGCCAGTGTTTATTTTTCTGTCTTATAATCTTAATAAGAGCCAATAACCTTGCTTAGAAGGTATGACTGCATTTCTCTTTTCCATTATGATCCATTTCCTACTGTAGCTTACTATATATTTTTATAATTCATGAGTAAAATATTTTTTAACACATGTAAATATTTTCTTCAATTTGTTTAGCTGCTTTATCAGGTAGAGAAACATTGGTTTAGCATGAGAATAATATCTCAGCATCAGAACTCCTCTATCTATATGTATGTATATACACAAATGCCTATATATATATTTTTTCTTTTCTTCAGTAACTCAATAATACTGATAAAAATGTTCTACTGATTATTATGCTCTAGTAGGGGGCATCTTAGTAGTAATTTTCAATAGGTGATGTGAAAATGATATTTCACTCCAAAACTCAACATCCTAAATCAGAATCACTTATTTTTAGAAGCGGAATGTAGGAAGAATTAGTAGAGAATCAGTTTACATCATCTTAGAACCCATTTCATCCTTTCAACCCAAAATTCGAAGTATAATTGGGTACTTTGTTTCCTGTTATCTACTTTATTTCTAGGTATTTTGTTTTACATCTTTGAATTTCATCTTTGAATTTACATCTTTGAATTATATGAAAGATATAAGGATCATTGGCATACTAACTCATATTCTCTGTTATCCAAACTTGAGAAAATTTTCATCCCATATGTATAAAGATGATAAATATTTAATTTTATATATCAATAATATCAGAAATACAATGGAAGATAAAAATGTTTGGTTTAGTGTAAGCCCACTCATTGTACTTACAGAAAAAAAAGCTATTGTTGCGTTTATATTTACATTGTTACTTTTCTCTTAATATTCTTTGCAGCATAGGAACAGTTCTTATATGTGATGTTTTTATTAAATTCTTTCCAGCTGCCAAAGTGTCATAACTCATAGACACTCTACTGTGAATACCTCAGTTCTAAAGATTGTTCTCCACAATCATGAAATTTTAGCTATTGCATCATACAGAAAGGAAAGATAGAAAATACTCCATAAATAAACCTTCATTTTCAGATAAAAAAAAAATTGGGCCCAGAAAATAAAGTAACTTGACTAATATCACACTAATAATAAATTAGTGACTTCTCTGGGACTAAAACTGTCACATATTGCTTCATACACTCCAGTGTTCATTCCATTAAGCCAGTATTTTCAAGATATCCCTGGCCAAAGTTGGAAATAGTTTTCAAATTCAGTCTTAGTTTGTTTTACATTTTTAAGTTTTTTAAAGATTCTTAACAATAGTTCTTAAAAATAATTTAGGGGCCCAAGGAAAGCAACAATTTGTGTGTCTTGCTCCTTTTAGTTCAGTTCAGACCATGGAGCATCTTAGGTTTGGGGGCTTAGATTTTATTTTAAATCAAATGAAAAACACTAGATATTAAAGGAAGCGATTAATAAAACTGGTTTAAGACTATCACTCTGAATAATATTATAGGAGAGGAACAGGTCTCTTAACCACATTGGATTTAAATGTTTATCTCTCTCTCTCTCTCTCTCTCTCTCTCTCTCTCTCTCTCTCTCTCTCTTTCTCTTTCTCTCACATACACACACACACACACACACACACACACACACACACATGCACAGAGTATGTGTACAGGTATGTGTGGGGGGTATACCTTAAATGTGTGTATACACACACACACACACACACACAACATCTGGAACAGCTTTCTTCTAAATATCTGTGTATCAGAAATTTCTATGTTGATATAAATTCATTTAAAACCATTCAGAGAGTTGAAGTTTTATTGGAATGAGGTTGGACTGGTAACAATAGCTGTTGGCAAAGTCTATATACTTCTTAGGGTAACCTTGTGACCTTTAAGGTAAGTAATAAAGAGTATGTGGTTACCTAAAAATATCTTTTTGACCCTAAAAACAGTAAGTATCAATACAGTTTATTTTCCTACCTATGTCACACATTCACAAAAGTCAGTTTTTACTGCTTTTACTATCACAAACTTTACAACAGATTGGTAGTAATCTCATTGACATATTTTATATATGCTTTATGTAATTAATATCACATTTTGTGCACAAGGTCGAAGATAAAAATTCTATGAATATAAATATTTTTATACTAGAAATAAACACTCTAGAAATTGAGGAGATGACTGTGAGAGCAGGGCTTAGAGAGACTACTTAGAATTAAAAAAAAAAAAATCCCCGGGGCTGGAGAAACAATAGGCATTCAGGGAAAAGAGAGATGCAATCCTTTTAATCATAAATTACATTCACATGAACAGGAAGGAATAATATGAATTTTTTTTCCTTATGTGATATGTTTTATTTTTTTCTCACCATAGTATAGTCATGCAACAAATTGACAGTGAACTTTGGCTACAAACTGAGATGCTTCTGTTACCAATAACAGTGGTGAAAATAAAGTTTACATCAGCCTTCATGGAGCTTTCATGGTATCAAAAAAGGATGACAATAAATGGGAAAAAGTTAAAGGAAATTTGAAGTTTTTCTCTATCCCTATATCACTGGATAGAGAAAAACTTAGGGAGAAGATCAAGGAGTGCTTTGAAGTTCTTAAGGAAGAATTCTTTCAGAAGACAGATATTTTTATCAAAACCTAGTGGACAATAATATATAAAAATAGAGTTCCTAGAATATAGAAAAGAAAGAACAAATGAGAGAGTTTATTTGAAGAATGAAAATCAGGGAGATGATATATGAGATGAGACAGGAGAAGTCAAGGCCTAAGCATGTAATTTAATCAGGCTGCATTCTAAGACAGAATACATCTAAGTTAGGAAATTAATAAAGTCAAACTCAATTAACTAATTAGCAATTCTTTATTTAGTAGAAAGCAATAGGATAGTTTTTTTCTTTATTGATGAGCTTATCTGCCTTTTATTGGCAAAATGAAACAATAGTTAGTCCTTTCATAATACTAAGTTTACCTGTACTAAAGTTGATTGTTCAATTCTCTATCTACCCACCATTATGTAGGTCACTTTGAATTGGTTATTGTATATTGATTACTGATTCCAGAAGCTAGCATAGTTTACTCGTCAACGTGTTCAATTAATATTTATGATGTATTAAATGAATCAGTCATTGACCAAGTGTCCATAATTCAAAAATGTTTACTTTTATACTTTTCAGGAAAAAAACAACAAAATTCCTATTTCATGAAAGGAAATAAGTATTATGGTAATAAAATGATAACTTGATTTAACATAAATTAAAATTAGAGCATGTGTTTCAGTATTGCAGACAAAAAATAAACTAAGCAATATTCTCTAAAAAAAGAATAAAAAAACTTTTGCAATTCTCTTTTTTATAAATAAAAACAGGTAATGGAATATGACTAATAAGGGTATTGTTTTATGTTTTTTAAATGTACAATATTGTCAAGGTAGTTATCAGAAAAGTACAAAAGATATAAGTTATTAGTATAAGAAATTAATGATGGGATACTACTATAGATTTTGTAATTATTAAAATGAAAATTAAAGGATATCAAAACTCTATGTCTCCAAATTTGATAATTTATATGATACACCAAAACAAAAGCAAGAAGGAATGGATTATTTAAACAGATCTATTATATCAAAAAATAAATTAATAAACCAATAATTGTAACTCTTCAAAACAGAAAGTACCAGATCTAGATGGGCTCATAGGTGAATTGTACCAAATATTAAGAAATGAAATTATACAAATTTTTTGCATTCTTTTTCAAAAGATAGAAGCAGAGGACCTTATTCCTAACTCAATCTATGAGTACAGCATGACCTCAATACCAAAATTAAAGAAATATTATAAAAATGAAAGAAAACCCTCCAAAAATACATAATGAAACTATAAAGCTCTTATTATATAAAAATATTAATATAAAACTTATTAATATAGAAAAGCTCTTATTAATGTAGATTAAAAAGTAGAATTTACCCAAGTTATGTAGGACAGAATAAACATTTGAAAGTAAGTTAATATAATCCATTGCATTAACAGTTTAGAAAAGAAAAAAATCACAGAATCATATGAATGGATGCATAAAAAGTACTTGACAAAATCCAAAACTATTTCATGATTAAAAACTCTCAGTAAATTAGAAACAGTGGAGAAAGTCTTCAAATTGATAAAGCATATCTACAAAAAAAGAAAACCCTTAATGCTAACATCATACTCAATGCTGAGAAACTCTGAGCTTTCTAAATAGGGTCATGCAAAGGCAAATATGTCCATTTTCATTACTTCTTTTCAATGTCATATTAAAAGTAAATGACTACAGAAATATGAACAAGAGGAATTAAAATGTATTTAGATTGGGAAGAATGAAATAAAATTATCTTTGTTTGCAAATTATATAATTAGCTATGTAGAAAATCCAAAAGAACCAACACATACAGAAAAACAAAAACAAACAAACAAACAACAACAAAAAAAAAACCCTTCTTCAACTGGTATACAATTATAGCCAAATTTCAGAAAACAATGTTGATACATAAAAGTTAATTTCTTTCCTATATTTCAGCAATTAAGTGGAATTTGAAATCAAAACACAATACCACTTACATTTGCATCCCCTGTATTAAATAATTAACTATACTTTTAACAACATGTAAACAATATTGCTATAAGTAAAAGTAAAACACTCTGATAAATGAAGTAAAAATTAATGACCAAATAGTCTATTTTTGTTGATAAAAGAGCCAATACTATCAAGGTGTCAGTTCTTCTTGACTTACCCAACAGATTCAATGCAATCCAAATGAAAATTCCATCTGTTATTTTGTGGATCCAGACCAATTGATTCTAGTTTATGTGGAGAGGCAAAAGATTCAGACTAGGCAGCACAATAATGACAAAGAACAAAGCTGGATGATTCACACTCTATGACTTCAAAAATCTACCTACACTAATTGAAAATAGTATAGTAAACTAATGTGGTGAGAACAGGAAAAAAAAACAGCTTAGAGATTGCACTGTTTGCTATCCAAAGGTGTTGAAAACTTATGCATACAAAAATCTTATAAATGAGTTTTTACAGAAATTTCATTTGTAAGCAACCCAAATTAGAAGCAACCCTGATGTTCTTGTAGATCAATGGAAAAATAAATGGTGGTACATTCAGACAATGGAATATTGTCTTTCTTTCCTTCTTCCTTCCTTCCTTCCTTCCTTCCTTCCTTCCTTCCTTCCTTCCTTCCTTCCTTCCTTCCTTCCTTTCTTTCTTTCTTTCTTTCTTTCTTTCTTTCTTTCTTTCTTTCTTTTTCTTCATTCATTCTAATTAATTATACATGATAGCAGAATGCATTTCAATCATCATATACAAATAGAGCACAACTTTTCATTTCATTTATCTGTTTGTACATGATGTAGAGTCACACTAAATGTGCAGTCATACATGTTCCTAGGGTAATGATGTTCATTTCATTCCACCATAGTTCCTGCCCTCATGCCCCCTTCCCTTCCCTCCCTCTCCTTTGCCCAAAATTCCTCCATTCTCTGCTCCGCCCCCCATTATGGGTCAGCATTCGATGAGAACAGTCAGCCTTTGGTTTTGGGGGATTGGCTTACTGAACTTAGCATGATATTCTCCAACTCCATCCATTTACCTGAAAATGCCATAATTTTATTCTCTTTTAATGTTGAGTAATGTTCCACATGTATATGTACCAGAGTTTCTTTACCCATTCATCTGTTGAAAGGTATCTAAACGAATCACCAATCTATAAAAAGGCATGGAAGAACCTTAAAAGCATATTGCTAAATAAATGAACAGGCTGTAAGGGCTAAAGAACATAGAATTCCAACAATATGACACTTTGAAAAGGCCACATTATTAAGATAGTAAAAATATTGGTGTTATGAGGGATTTTAGAGGAAGGGTGGATGAATATGCAGAGCACAAAAAAATTTTAGGATAATGAAATGATTCTGTATGATAGTATCTGTGATGGTAGATACATGTTATTACATATTTGTCAACTCGGTCAAATGCAGAACACTCAAAGTAAATACCAATGCTATGGGTTTGGATAATGACGAATTGTTGCAGGTTCACTGTCTGAAACAAATGATCTACTCTGGTGTGGGATGTTGATATTGGGGGAGTTTGTGTTGAGTGGGTGGGGACATGAGATACATGTGAATTCTCCATACTTTCCACTGTACTTTGTTTTGAACTAGAAACTGCAATAAAATTGAAGCCAATTAGAATGCACTGTAAAGTTTTATATTGAAATAATAATAACTTTATACTTGAAACATAAGTGAATTAAGAATCAAAATATATTGAGAACTTTGATATGCCAAGAAATTGGCTAAAAATTTTAATGATGCTTCTTATTATATTTGAGTGCTTATGATGTGATAATCATGGGTCTTTTGCAGCTGCACTAGTTATTTAGCAGAACTTAAAGCAAAATCCTTACATTGCAGTGTGTCAATTCACAATAGACCTGTGGAAGTTTAGATGTCAAGATCATTATATAAAGAATGTGCAATAACCATTATTGCCTGAGCTTACATCTGACATGTTTTGTTGGACACACCATGCCTTGATATGTCAGGGTAAAAATTCTGTCCAATATCTTATTTCTTCCAGGAAAATATGAATGCAGATTTGTCAGTAGGGAATTGAATAATCTGCTTGATAAAAAAAAAAAGATAGTCTGAATCAGCATGTGCAAATTTTCATAAGAATTTTAGGAAAATACTCAGTAATTAAGGACCTTTGGATACAAGAGATACCTAATTAGAGTAGAATCACTTCATTAGTGAAAATGAAAGACATTCACTGCAGACATTTTTGACCAGACAATGACAAGGAACATATTTTCCAGGAACATTTTAGTACTATATAGATTGAATCCCCAGAGCCCAATTCTTGACCCTTGGGGATCCTCATATATATCTAAAACAGGAAGACTTGGAAGATATTTGCACACCTCTGTTATCCTTTATTCATTAGTATTTAGAAATTTTATGTTGAATAATCATATGGAATTTTTCAAACCATTTAGGCAATGAACTGGGTTTACTTTCTGGAGTAATAAGATAAACAGAAACCCTGGGGGTTTCCTATCCATTTCCTCAGAGGAAAGTAAACTTGAGTTGCAAAAACATGGCTACAATTTTAGGTCCACTGGGGTTAAACAAGTGAAATTTTAAAAATGTACTGCTTCTCCCTGAACTGTAAGCCTGATTTGTTTTCTTTTAAAAGTACTTTTATTTTAAAAATAATCCACTTAATATTTTCGAAATACTGGGGAGTTAGTGCCAAGTGGTGATAATATAGTTTTGGTATTTTCATGAATGCTCACATATAAACATACAAAGTAACCAGATAGCAAATAACAGGAAATCATGAAGCTAAAAATAACAACAAAAACCTAATGGATTGCATTCACATGAATTTTAGTGATCAGCTAGTCCTATGAACATCAAAACATCAGGAGCTATGGTCACAAGCACAGACTATTGTCAGTGGAGGTGCAAGAGAAAAGAGTAAAACAAAGGGATAACTGACAGACCTCAAGAAGATTCAAATAGTTCAAAGATATTTATAGGAATGCACAGTGGGAAAATTGGAGAACACCAGCTTCACCTACGTGGAGAGTTACTCATTCCAGTGGAGGAGAATGAAGCAGCTGTGACAGGTACAGAGAGGTCAACACCAGTGGACGTTCTGTGAACTATCAAAACAGATCCACCTAGGATCTCTCCAGAAAAGGCCTCCCAAAGAAAGTAGATATTACTGGAAAAAAGTTGGAGAAGAGAAACAAAGTAAGGAAAACTCAGCAAGCACATTTTGAACACAGTACCAAAACAATAGAAAGGAAGTAGTAAAGCTATCTGAACCCTTCCTCCCTCTAAGTGAGCAACAGAGAAGAATGAGCATAACGTCCCTGTGATGTTTTATAGAGAAAAAAGATCTTGAAGATGAATGAACCACAACTGACTGTGAGATATATGTTCACAAGCAAATCAGAACCATTATATTTCAAAGCAAATTTCGAAACAAACTGAAAGACATTAAGTAAATTATAAATGAGAGAAAAAATACACCAGAATTAGTAAAGCACTAAGGAGTGGAATGACATGACTCAAGAAATAATTTGGAATGAAAGAAAAATTCACTTTAGACATTAAGATAAAATGAGAGGAACCAAAATAGCAAGTCAACACAATAAGTTATGCCTTATGAGAAAATGAATATAGAAAGAACTGAAAAATTTAATGTTACTAAAAAAAAGATTTGACACTGCATATTGAATGAACATTTGAGAATGTATACCCAGAATAATAACATCAAAGGGAGAGTCTAATAAATTTACCAGGATTTAAGAAAAAATACATACAGCAACTTATAAAGGAAAATATTGGTCATCAAATATTTTGGCAACCACATTTTATCTCAGAAAAAGACAAAGTAATATATTTTAATAATATAGTAAGTAAGGTAACTGTGAGGTAATGATTTTACAATTGAAACACACTCAACTATAGGAGGGGCATGTGACAACTTAGGAAAATATAAAACTTCAACGGATTTTTTTTTCTATGAATTCTTGTCTGAAATCTATTGGAAGATTTGAATAACAAAAAATAGGTTAAAAAGGCATAAATATAATAAGCTTTAGTGAGCATTAAATGTTGAATTACCTGTAGAATTAAGATTAAAGAGAGTAAAAGAAATTATTATAGACCAAATGACTATATAGTCAAAACAGTAGGGAGAGATTGGAAATCTCTTAAGCTATTTCTAATAATCATAGTTGGTTGCAATAGCATTGGTTTTGTTAACCTGACTCTGTTGTGTGGCAAATTTCCAGCAATGAAAAGTTACGCAATAGTATAATATTATCAACCCTTGTTCTTTGTTTTTTTTTTAATTTTTTAAATACATGACAATAGTGGAATGCATTACAAAATCCCACTGCCTAGAAAAGAAGATATATTCATTAATATAAAAAAAAAGATTATATAGAGTATGTAGTCTTGACATTGAATTAGAAATATCAGTATAACAAAATATTTTAGTTTTGTCCATAAAATAATTTTTAAAACGGTACTAATAAGCCTATCAATAATGTGAACCTCAAATAGCATCTCTTATTCAAAGCAAATCAAACAAGTCTTCCTGATAAATGACTGATAACATATCTAGTGCAGGAGCAACTTGGTATACTAGATAAAAAAGATTATTAGGGTAATGCTCAAGGTGACTTCAATAAAAATAAAAGTTGTAATACACTTGAGACCATAAAGTAAATATAAATCCATGAATTCATAATAATATTCTGAAAAACATTAGTCATCTCTGATGACAATAGGTAACAAATTCATTATATGGAAAATGTCCAAATAATTTTATTCCTCTTAATGGATTAATATAACTTCATTTTGTGTATGGACTACATTTTCTTTAATATTATGCTGGGTTTTTTGTTTGTTTGGTTGGTTGGTTCTGTAGTGTCTTGAATTTCCGTATTGAAATGCCTCTAGCTTTGCTTCTTTTGCTCTAGATGGCTTTGAGGACTCTGGGATTTTATACTTCCATAAGGATCTTAGGATTCTTTTTATAGTTACAGGAAGAATGTGATTGGTGTTTTGATGGAGAGTGCCTTAGTGCTACTTTGAGTAGTATAGCAATTTAATTATACTAATTCTTTTTTTTTTTTTTAAAGAGAGAGTGAGAGAGGAGAGAGAGAGAGAGAGAGAGAGAGAGAGAGAGAGAGAGAGAGAGAGAGAGAGAGAATTTTTTTTTAATATTTATTTTTTAATTCTCGGCAGACACAAATCTTTGTTGGTATGTGGTGCTGAGGATCGAACCCGGGCCGCACGCATGCCAGGCGAGCGCGCTACCGCTTGAGCCACATCCCC